>NC_081827.1:58412500-59136666 GCF_030867095.1 Alligator mississippiensis
ACTTCCTCAGAGGAATGCCTCAGTCCTGTGCCCCCTCCACAGAAGAAGGTGCAAACTCCAGTCTTGTATTGTTTTCCATGACCTGACAGCCTTTTCTCTTTTCAGACTGAAAATAAACAGAAAAGACCTCTCCTCAGAGCGGCTTGTCAGTCTGGGAAAGCAAAGAAAGCAAATCTCTTGGAAATTGGGATGAGCCTATATAACTTGTTGGGATACTTTGCCCTTTTATATGCACAAAGCTTAGAAAATCAAGTTGATGTCAGCTGTAACTTGCAGTGACCAAGCTCTTGTGGTTTCAGGTCAGACAATTAATGTTACTTCTATGTATTCTTTGAGGTGGAATTGGATTTTTGTGTGCATTAGTAATCAGACATGAGCTTTATACCTCAGCTTCATCAGAGTGATTCTTCTCTCATTGCACTTCATTTCAGTGCCTATAGACTTATGAATCAACTGCTAATGGATAAATAGTTATGCAAACTGGATTTCTGTAGCACAAGGTGCTCTTCTTGCATATCCCCTCATACAAGCCTTTTGTTTAAACATTTGTAGACTGAAACATCCTGTCAAGCCTCATTCTGTGGGAGAACATATTTGTGAGACAAAGCAATGCTGTGGTCTACGGGGAGGCCTATGACTCTCTCAGTGAATTATTCACTACTTTGCTGTGGTCTACATGCCAGGTCACCGGTGTTCACAGCAGGGAGTAAAGCATTATTCATTATCAGACCTTTGGTTTTCTGTTTTGGGGGGGGGGGGGGGTTTCCTCTTCATTGCCCTTTCAGGTTTTAACAAGACATTGCATTCTTTTAAACTTCCCCTGGGCAGCCGTTTTCTTGCACTTGCAGAGGTACGACAATAATAGGTGGAAAGCCTGAGCAGTTGTAAATTGTAGCAGTTAATGTCAAATTGATGGGGCAGTGATCAAATGAAGTTCATAACCACAGAACAGAACCTGGGGGTGGAATGCTGTTTCAAAGATTTCTAATGATAGGGTTATAAAATCATAAAATAGAAGGCCTTTTTTCCACCATGAAAGTTAAAAAGAATTTATTTTGGGTGACCAAAGGTATTAACAAGGTTGGAACTGAACTTTTATAAGTCATTTGGTACAATTACTAATCAATGAGAAGACTGACCATTTCAGTTTGAAAAGGCATTCAGGAAACAACACCGTCATTATTACAGAAGAACTAGAAAAGGTCCAGAGGAGGACTACAAGGATGATTAGTGGCATGGCATGGAGGGGCTTCCATATGAGGTGAGACTAAAAAGGCTAGACCTTTTCTGTTTAGAGAAGAGATGCTTGAGGGGGAACATGATAAGGGTTTACAAAATACTGAATGGTGAAGAGAAAGTAAAATAACAAAATTAAGGGTTTTTTTACACAGTGTGCAATTAAAGTGTGGAACTCATTGCTACCAGATGTTGTAAAAGCTGACAGCTTAGTTCAATTAAAAAAAGGTATTGGACAAAGTCTTAGAGGAAAGGTGCATCAGTAACAATTGAGCATGGGAATTAGGGGTACAGCCCCTGAATGGGTGTGTCTACATGTGCCTATTAATGCACTGCAATAAACTCCGGTACTTATCACAATGGAGTTTATTACTCCTAGGCATGTGTTTCCACATGTGCCAGGGACCACAGTGCAGTGAGCCAGGTCAGAGCAGCCGGGGCTGGCAGGGGGGCCTGGGGATCATCCTGCCACCTTGGGACTGCTCCCTCTGGTTCAATGTGCTGTGGAGGGACTGGCTGGGGTACGAAGGTGCTTCAGTGTGGGACTAGCCAGCAGGAAGCTCCTGCATTGAAGCACCCTCATGCCTCAGCCAGCCATGGCAACATCTACACGTACACTGCTGCAAAGCTTTTTGCATCAGGATAGTACTTGTATTTACAAATACTATCCTGCTGCAGAGTAAATTAGTTTACTCCACACTAATAGGGGTGTGTGTAGAGACACCAAGACATTTACTGCATAGCTAATTAATCTACCGCACAGTAACTGTCTTGTGTAGACATGACCACTCAGAGCTTCCTAGACCTTAAATGATAGAGGCTGCAAGTAGGAGAGCAGCAGTGGAAAAAACCCTGGTCATATCCAGTTAACTCTCCCTTCAGCATCCCCTCTCTGCCACTGGGTGACGCAGGATACAGGGCAAGATAGACCAGTAAATGGCAGTTCTTATGGTCTTATTCTCCTATTCTGGAACACCCTGAGTTCACCTTCAGAGGTCCTTTCTTCCTTTGGTATGGTGTTGTGTAATTGGAAACTGCTGCTGTAAAAGAAGGAAAGCAATGGTTGTCAAAAAAGAGCAAATAGTCATGATTTCAGATCTGCCTTCTTTGCCACCAGCATTCACTTCAGCCCATTCAAATAAAAATGAAACGGTGGACAATGTCATGCAATTAGTACGCAGAGAAACACTTAAAACCAATTAATGCTGGACAATATACAGCTGTCTTCCAGCTGGCTGTTCAGCTGCAGTGATACAAACAGTTCAGGGAAGAGAAATGATTAGGTCCTTGAAAATATTATAAGATAAATATGCATGGGAAAATATTAGACAACCCACTGCAATTTACATATAAAAGCAGGGTATGGTTTATGAGGTTTATGTTTCCCTAAATTCATTCTTGTGGTGGCGGTGGTGGTTGATGATTTTTTTTTGTTTTGTTTTTGTTTGGTTGGATGTTATTGGAGTTACAGAAAACAACCTGTCTGAGATACTTTACTTAGGCAAAGGTGACGTCCTGGTTCCCTTGCTTCCACAATGCAATTGCTTACTTTGGCATGCATTGTTTGGTGTGAATAAAGGTTAAGAGAATCAATTTCATAGCTTAGAATTTAAGGGCTGACATTTCCTTCACATGGAAAAACACACGGAAGGGGAGATTCCAGCAGAAAATGTTGTGGTTTGACTTGCAGCTTTTGCTGAATGTTTGTTGATGTTGGAGAGGGGCTAGCAGTTGTACAGGCCAGCACAAAAGCCTCCAAGTTCCACACAGCCTGGGGCCTCTGTTGAACATGCCAGCCCCTTTTGCAATATCTGCTCTTGTTTAAATATCTACCTATCCATTTTGAGTGCCTAGCAGTATAGTTCCTACAGGAGTGGGCCTTGGCCTAACTATTCAATAATCAGTTCTGTTTTGTGCCTGTATCTCATGAAAGCTGCTCCTGGTAACATTAACTTCCACTCTAATTTACTTAGTAAAGTGTGGAGAGGAACAAGCTTAATAGAGTGACTGCTCCATTTTCTTGCCTACAACACATACTTCCCCCCAAAAACCAGCTGTTGGAAATTTGCATGTGCATTATATACAAGAAATGTGGTAAAAAGAGTTTCTGCCAGTTATTTGCATAAGTAAAAGTAAAATCTGTACACAACTTGAAAGGAGCAGAACAATGAGTAGGGTCTGCTACTTGGCTGCTGCTACTCAGTTACTACAAGGATTTTTCCCCCATTCATTCTGCCTTTCTAAAACAAGGTTGGCACATCTACATGTGCTATTAATGCTCTGCCCCCATCTTATCGCTCTGGAGCTTATTGCTACTGGGTGCACTTCTGCACATGTGCCTGGCATCACAGCACATTGATCTGAGCAAAGCAGTCCTGGCTGCTAGGGGTCCCAGGGGTCATCCGTCAACCTGGGGCTGTTCCTCTTGGCTCATCGTGCTGCAGAGGGGTTGGCTGGGGCTTAAGAGTGGCTTCAGTGAAGGGGTAGTGGGCAGGCAGTTCCCGCACTGAAGCAACCTTATGCCCCAGCCAGTTCGTCCATACACATGCTGCAGAGTTTTTTACTCCACAGCAGGATAGTATTTGTAAACACAAGTACTATCCTGGATAGTACTATCCTGCTGTGGAGAAAATTCTTTTCCTTCAGCTTAATAGGGGTTCATATGTAGATGTTGAGATGTTTACTACATGGCTAATTAGTCTACTGAGCAGTAAACATCTTGTGTAGATGTGCCCAGTATGTATTATATCCTGGTTCATGCTGCATGTGAGAAAATACTGTAACTCTCTTTCCTCCTGTTCCTGTCTCTCAACAAGACAGTGAGGTCTTGCAGGGAGGGTCTTGCTTCTGAGGAGCTTGCAGGGGATGCTAGCACTATCCATCTTTGGGAACTTATTCAAATTTTCCTACTCTGGCTTGCTTTCCTCTATGCTTCTAAAGGGATGGGAGCATCACATTTAATCTACAACCTCACCGACTAAGCAGACTTTGAAGACATCAGAAGCATTCATTCCAGAATTACAATCTAGTCAATTTTTTAAAATATAAGGAGGTATCAGAAGTTTGGGATAGGTGCCTACTGAGGTTTATGAAAGTGCTGAATTCCCATTGAAAGACAGGTAATTCATGACAGGATTTTTGCATATCTTTGCAAATCTGACTTTGATATAGGCCTACATGCACAATGTGCTATTAATGACTAGTTTTTATATGCTGGACCTTATCAGACAGACCACTACAGATCAGTGAGAAAAAAACATGCTCATACGCTAACGTTCAGTAGTATTAGTCTACTGCGCATTAAGCGTCATGCAGAAAGCATGTGATTACACTGTGCTGTATGGCAGCCTACCACACATTTACTACTTGATTATACAAGTACTAAATTTAATGCACAGTAGGCACTGAACATTAATGAACATGTAGGTGTGCCTAGTAATACAGAGATTCCCACAATTATGCATCACAGATCCCCTCAATTTTTCCCATGGATGCAAATCAGTTTGGTCAGTACAGTATCTCTTTTTGGTTGGATATTAACTAAATTGAATTAAATGTATTTGAACTGAAAACTTTGCCAATGTGCTTCTGATCTTGGAACTATCAATTCATTGTAAAAGTTGTCAGAGGAACGCAAAGGTTTCAGCAGCTGGGGAGGGAATAGCTAGAATGTTATGAATGCACAAGGGTGCATAGGATGTGGGTTGGTGCTAGAAGACAGTTGAATCACTTGGTACTATGGAAGGTAGGGCATCAGTGGGCATTTTTACATGTGTTTCTGACACAGTGCTAGATGCTTTTAATTAGTGAGCTGCACTAATTAAAAGCGCCTGCACATCACGTGTACCAGTGGCACAGCATGCTTCTCCAATGAGAAAATGGTGGTGATGTATCTTGAAGCACATAAAACATGTTTTAGTTCAAAGCGCACCACTGCCATTTTCTCATTGCGGAGACATGCTGAGGCACTGATACATGTGATACGTGAGGCTGCCAGAGCATGTCAATTTATGTGCTCCAGCAGACTTGATTAATCGAGTCTGCTTCAATGCACTGGATTTCTAGCATGTCAGAGCAGGCTCCACATGTGTGTAAGTGCCTAGTCTTTTCTTCCTTCTTTTCAGAGGCTGGAGGTGACTGCATTGGGTGTAGAATGAATCCCCCACTATTCTCCACAGCCATTAGCTGTCCCATTGCCAGTAGCCCAAGTAGGTTGGGGGTGGGTAGGCAGTGAGCGGGGTATCATTCCCAAGTGATGAGTATGAGGGGGTGTTAGTATGGCCCCTTACTCCCAGGAGTTTTTGCCCAGCCCTAAAAGCCTTGCACAATCCCATGCCCTGTGTATCTGGAATGATACCCCCAACCCGAGAAACTCTGTCATGGGAGTCACAGCCCTGGCCCAAGTGATGTGGGGTGGGGGCAAAGGGGCATTAGAAGCAGCCTTTGGAAAGCCTGTGCCACTGCCTGTGCTTCAGCATAATACTCATGCTTTCAGGGAAGGAGCAGGAGTTGCCATTCAAGTGAAGACTGTAGAGAGCTCTAGCAGATAAAAACCAGAATCCTCTCCCTTTCATCTCTCTCTCTCTCCCCACCCCACAGTGGTCTGCATTCCCTCCCACCCCCATCCCGGGTGCTGAGACAGCTTGTTATGCCTCTGCCTATGGTAGTCCATTAGAGTAGCCAGTGACTAGCGGATCCATCAGGTTGGTGCTTCTACAGTGTGACTGGCAGTGAAATGTCTATACTTTAAGTAGCTCCCTAAACTATTGTTTAAAACTGTCAGCTGACTGGGGGTAATATTGCTGCCTTGTTTTCATAAAAACGCTTTGCAATTAATAAGGCTTGCAACTCCAAAGTATTAAAATACAAGCTTAGATTCTGGAGCAGAATTATGGCAGCTTCAGAAAAAAAACCAATTGTGTTTCAACTTCATGTGATTGTGTGATTACATTATGGGTGGCCCACCGGGAAAAATAACTTGGGTATGGAATGCTAATCTTAGATGTAGACTGCTAACCTCAGAGGTAAAATGCAGTCTCCTGGTTCTTTTATCTTTAATGTTGTCTTCAAACTAGGAAGCAGAAGATTTATCATTTTTAAAATGTTAGGCATTGTAACCTTGGGGGGAATTTTATCAGTTCAGCTCAGACTTAGTGATTTCAATAACTTGGAGGCTAGGAATTTGTGATCTAAATCTATTTTCCAGCCATGACTATAACTCATGGTGTCTTGTTTTCTTCTTCAACTGCTACTACTTTTAAGATGCCCACAGTAAACTGCCAACTGATGCTGGGTGGGCAGGTGCCTGTTGATACCATCAATGTCTCATTTTCCTCTTTCACAAAATATACACATGACATTTAAGCAGCCCATGTAACTAAGTTGACCTCTCATTTAATGCTCATCCTCCTTCCCAGATGACCTTTGATTGTTTGTTGGAACCAACTTGTTATACCTTAAGATACATAAGCTCTCCAAAGCAAGAATAGTCTCTTAGTTTGGATTTGAGTAGCACCTAGCACTTAGGCTACAAATGGATGTCACTTTGGTGCCTCCATAACAATTGCTTTGATGGCACAAAGCCAAAGAAAATATATATCCATACCCTTTGTTGCACCATAAATGCCCACATTTGTGACCCTGATCAAAAGTAATAATAATTTGTGCCATTTTTTTCATGGCAGATGTCTATGTGCTTTATGGCAGGAGAGCGTGGGCATCCCAGAGCTGCCTGCTCTCCATATCCAATGTTAGGGACTCCTAGGGCATGGGGGACCCATTCCTGCATGTCCCTAGAATTTCCACACAGGATTGGGCCCCTCAGTCTCTGGGAGTGGTTGCATGGCCTTCCCTATGTACAGAAACACATGGCTGAGGATCTCTGGGGCATGTATCTCTAAGTGGGAAACCCTCCCTGGCTTTTTCTGCTTACTGAGGCATGCCCTAGAGATTTCTGGGGGTGTATCTCTGCAAGTAGGGAGCTCATTGTCCAGTGTCCCATAGGATCAAGTGCTTTGCTCAATGAAAAGGACCAGCTGTGCTGGGGCAGTTTTCTACAGAAAATAACTTTTCTAAGGAAGTGATGACATTCAACATTTTCTCTTTTATCTGCTATGTCATATTTCTAACTCAGTCATTTGTTGTAGAACTTTCCGATGTACCTGCATTGAATTATGTGTGGCGTTATGTCAGTAGCTCTGTTCTCATTCAGCACCACCTTTTTTTAGTTATCTTTTATCTTAAATGTAAAGGGGGAACTGTTTTTTAACAGGAATTAAGAGCTACAAAAGTAGCCATGGAATGGGGGGTGAGTAATGAAAGTAATGCAGTGCTAAGTAGTAGTTTCATGTTATTACTTGGCAGTTTATTAAGATATACTTTATTTATCTGGTTGCAGTCTGTGCACTCGATTTAGTTCTCTGCAGGAGTCTGAAGGCTTTTAACATGCAGGAGCTGTGAACTGCAATGGAAAATAAATCTCTTATGGTTCACACTCTTATGAAAAGAGTGTTCTTAAATAGTGACTAAGAGCCTGTACATCCCTTCCAGTTTTTCCCCTGTGGCAGGGAATAAAAAAAGCAGAAAACCTGCTCTTGTAGCTCATACTTCACTGTACGGATGGCAAAAGCACTACTGTGGCATCATCCTTCCTTAAACAGTTTTATGGGCTCTCTGCGAGGGGGTTATCAATCTTCTTTTGCTTGTTAATCAACACTAATGCAGTATGGAAGTAGTTTGCATTCCTTTGCTGTGTAGTGGTCCCAAATGATGTCAGACAGAAATACTAATTTTTAATTAAAATCTCACTTTTCAAATGCACTTCACAGTTTACACATTGTGAGAAATACTTAATTTTGACCGTGTGAACTTCCAGATTATTTTGCAAACAGAAAAGGTTGCAGCTGTCTTTTTAACAATCTTTGATGTGAAAGCTCAGACTTCATCCCCAAAAGTGTGTATTCACAGATCTGTGGATATTTGGACCATTGATCTGTCATAGCATACTGGGCAATTTTCCATCTCAATAAAGCCCAGGTGTTTCATAACAGAGTATGCTGGAAAACATGTTTCACTTAAAGACTTACAAATCCACACTGTAAACTGTGTACGGCAAATTGGTTTCCAAGTAGTGTCTATGTGTATATCGTATGTAAATGCATTTATTCCTTACAGTGCTCTTGAGAAGTATCATACACATTGTGTGGTTGGAAATTCATTTTAGATTGTCATAGCTGCAGTGAGACTAAGACACATTTGTTATGAAGCTGTGAGGATTTGAACCAGCTGATCTAGAGAAATCTGTTTAAGGAACTGAATTTAGATCTTCTGAATTCCATCTGAGTGCTTAAACTATTGAGCGGTTGAGCGGTTGTGCTGTATTTATTTAGTCTCTTTGTTAGCTATATCTTATATACCTAGGGCTGTGTGAACAACTGATTTTTTGGTTTGACAATCAAACTAAAAAGCAAAACATAGTTTTGAGTTGATTGAAAGGTTTCATTTGGGGGCAGTTTTTAGAAAATCCAAGTGCTCATCAACAGGCTCTCAATATGAGGATGATAGTTGTTCAGTAAATAGGCAAGTAATTGGTGAGCCTGTAGGTGCCTGTGGAGGCCAATCCAAGATGGGACTTAGGTTCTGAGGAGGAAGTTGTGGCAATAGATGCTGACCTTGTACCCTATATTTCCTGACATAGAACACACAACTGGAATGTAGGAGACCTGGGTTCAATTCTGCTCTCTGGCTAGTTAAGAGCTGGGATTTGGACCGTAGCCTGCCACCTCTCAGAAAATGCTTGAATCACCAGGTGATAGGGTGTTCTGGGCTCCTGTTAAACTGTTCCACTTTGTATAACATTCTTAAGTATCATTGTCAAAGAGGAATGAGTATGGATGCGTGTCTCTCTCTGGGCCAGTGGTCCTGGCACAACCCTAGGAACAGGATTTTCAGGTTTCTCAGTGAACATATAATTACATATACAAAGTAGAAAAACTTCAAGATGAGAGAGGCCCACTTCAGAAAGCCCAATAGCCCATTAGTTATTGTCCTCTCCCATGAAATGAGAGATATTTTAAAAATCTCATTGTGACCTAGGGATAGAGAAAATTTGAATCTACATCTACCACAGTCCCAACCATTGGGCCATATGAGTTTAAGAGGAGGAGAAACCTCATTTTTAAAGTTTTTATTTTGGGACTTTTGACTGGAATTCACGAAGAGTTTAGAGTTGATCAAAACTGTATTTTTTTCATGAGCAAAATATCAATTGAAAAATAATTCACTGAGCTCTAATTATGCAACTAGGTGTAAAGGAAAAGACTTTTCTGGAATCAGTTTTGCCTAAAATGAATGGTATGATGTAGCCCAATGTTATATGGTAAAAGTTGAAAACATACCATCAAAGGGTGGAGACAGGGCTTACTGAAAAAGGATACAATCAAAATGTTGCAGGCTATATTTTCTATTTCTTTTGCTTCACCTTCTGTCCTTTCAATGGAGCTTAAGAAAATGTGGATCCAAATCTATATACAAGTCCCTATAAAAGTACTGTGTATGTTTCAGTTCTTAATATTGTACTGCACCAATTGTTATTTCTCTGAACAAAGCAGTAAAATTCTGAGCTTTCAAATAGGTCATGTTAGTATTATCATGAGTGAGTGTGAGTGGTATCATTTCACACACACTGCATCTCTCAATTAAAGAAAATGCCAGATGTCTGTTAGCAAGACAGCTGGTGGTACTCAGTAACTAAATATAGTACTGTCATCACCTAGAAGTATAGCCAGGAGATTTTAATGGTTGGAATAACTGATATTTTGGTTTAGCCAAAACAATTTTTAATCACATACTATTATTTCAAGTAAGTATTATATGCTACTTGTGAATAAGTATGTATCAAATATATTTTACTGATTTTATTTATCAAGTCAAATGTCAGCTAACATTCAACTGATTTTTAAGGAAATTACACTCACTGTCTACATTTTTGGATAAAAATAATACAAAAGTACAGCTGTGAGACAACTTCTTATGTGTTTCTACTTACAGTGGAGTATAGAGTAACTCTTGGACTTTTATTTCTGCATAAACTTCCTTATAGAAGAGGGCTAAGAACCTTGGGACATAAAGATGAACAGTAATATTATTGTCATTCATTTAAGATGATTACATTTCTTAGGAGAGTTGAAGCCACAAGTCAGTCATTTAGTTCATCCCAAGCAAAGCTGATCCAGCGTGCTCTGAATTCAGTGGAAATACTCATTATTCCTAAGGGATCACTTTCTTAAGCCCTTTCCAACCATTTTCTATGACTGGCTCTAGTAGGAGCTGGATTAGCTTCTAAATTCTAATGCAACCCTTACACAGTATAGCACTCAAACAAAATTCTGTACTTGCCATCTATTTACAGAAGAAGACGACTTTAGTTCTAAAGTTCTAAAGTTTTATCTTTTTACTTTGAAAAGTAAAAATGTCAAAAGGTCTTTCTGCCTGAAAAATATTGCCTTTTTACCATGAATCTGACTGTACAGGCACAAAAAACAAAGGATAAAATATACACAATACTCATATAAACTTTATTGAGATAACCTAAAATCAGGTACTTTTTTTCAGAAATGAGTGTCACCATTTTTAGGTCTTGCTTTTGTGGTCTAACAAGGTAGAAATAATGCTATACTTAGGTTTATATATGCCTATCAGAGAGACTTAGATGAGGTATGTCTTTGCTGCCTCCAAAACTGGTTGCTTTTAATTCTGGTTAAAGTATGACAGAGCAGTTATTTTAAGTGTTTATTAGTGAGTTCATTGCTTTATTTCCGCTGCCAGTTCCAGACATCAGGGGTCCAAGACAGGCTCTGCTTGCATTTATACTAATCCATCCTATCCAGGGACATATACACAAAAGGCATTTGCTACAGCCAGCAATTAAAAGATGACTTTGGTACTCTGGGACAATATAAGATGTGTTTAGCACAAGTTGAGGAATGATAATGCTAGATGACTGGTACAAAATGAAGTGTTAATCTTAAAATCTGACTGATATATATTTTTTTCTGTCTGAAGCCTGATACAATGATTATTAATTTCCTTCAGTGCTTGTCCATTTGAAAATACATTACCCAGCAGTGACATACCCTCAGTGCAATGGTTTTGCATTAAGGGATTGTTAAAGCCTTTAGAGAAATTTCAGTGCTGGTTGAACACAGCCAGAGACAGAAATTTGTTTGTCAGTAAAATCAACATGTGCAGGCTGTAGTAGTCCATATTTCCCTACAGCACCTGGCCAGTGTCTATCATACTTATGCCAGACAGATACCTTTAGTCATTGAAGGGCTATTCATTTCTTTGTTTCCATGCTGAGGTTGCCTGCAAGATTCTGTTTTGTGTTCTATGTGAATTGAACAATTAATTCTAGAAAGGCAACCAAACATGCTCCTGATGGCAATTAGTTTCAATCAATCACTACTTGAAATTTTAACCAACAGTTGCTGTAAATTGTAGTCTCAGTTAAAATAATTGGAGAAGTGCACACAAGGGCTGTTCTTTTATTGCCATTCACTAAATTGTTTTTATCTATTGGATGGGGCTAACTGAGCTAGATAGTGATAGATCATATCACCTGCATCTCTGTCTGATGGGAATTAGTGTATGGATTTCCTTTTTTCTGTGAATGTCATCTTCTCTACAACTTTGTTTCCTTGCACTGTAATCGAAAATTTTAGTGGGATCTTTGCCAGGGAAAGATCATAGATTTTTCTCCCTATGGTATTATTTGGCTCATAACCAAGCACTCCTCCCACCCTCTCCCAAAGACCCATATGATGTGTACAGGCATTACATTTAGATTGACATACCGAAAGTTGGGTTGATCTAAATGCCCAAGGCTAGGAACAGAAGTTACATATAAACTGGTATAAGTGATCAGAAACTGGTTTAAACCTGTAATAGAAAGTCAGTGCACATAAACCAGTTTCAAAATGGCTGAAACTTGTTTAAGATAAACCTGGTTGGATTATAGTATCAGACCTAACTGATTTAGGTTAAACTGGTTTATGAAACTTCTGTCCCAGACCCCTTCATAGTTCAAGTTAAACAACAGTGTTGCCATGTGGTGTGGTAACAGGGGCGAGTGCCCCATGAGAGGGGCAGAATTCACTCCAAGTGGCCCCAGCTCATAGGGGACACTAGCCTGGGAAGAGCTAGTGATGGCCTCTACTTACCTGCAGATGCTGGAGCTAGAGCCATGGAGGAGTACGTGGCACAGGCGTGCCATTTTAAAATGACTTACTCCCAGCACATTGGCGGGCATGCGGGGAGTGACTCATAAATGGTGTGCCCGGAGCACCAGAGCTCCCAGGTGGTGAAGCTGAGTGGAGATGGCAGGGGAAGTTCCTTGATACCAGTATGCCAGAGGTCCAGTGCAGTGGGGCCAGCTGGGGATGACTGAGGCAGCTGTCTACCTCTGACCCATGAGAGGTCTTGGTCTGCAGAGCTGGACAGGGGCTGCCAGGAGGATGCGACCCCTCATCCACACCTGAGAACTCAGGTACCAGAGCTGAGCTGGGACGGCAAGGAGAGCACCCTAGCTTTGGTGCATCAGAGAACACAGGATACCAGCAGTGGACATGAGAGCCCACAAATAGAGACACCAGGGGGGTTCTCTCCCTAGACTCTTGCAGCTACAAGGAGCCATGACTATGGTGGAGCACCTCACACCTGGACAGTGCCATTGAGAGAAGATAAGTAAGTGTGAAGCCCCCTGCAAGGCATGGGATGAAGAGCACTGCAGGGCAACATTTCTCCTTTTTTTTTCCTTTGAAGCCAGTCAGATCACCCAAGCCAGTGCCTGGCGGGAATCTTAAGGAAGACTGGGAGACCAGTCTTGATCCAGACTAGGGGCCAATATCCTTTTAGTTATATTTGTCTGCAAGATACTGTTGAAAGATGACTTCAATGGCCTATGGGAAGGATCACTGAAAGATAAGTGACTGGAATGGACTGTTGTTCACCCCGACTAATCACTAAAACCATGATTTGTGGAAACATACCTGTGTGGAACTATATGTGAAGTTTGGGACTAAGAATTATTTGCATCCAAATGGACTTTGACTGCATACATAGTTGAAACAACTCAAGGTTAATGCACTTGCTTAAGTAACACCTTGGCTGGCACATGGATGGGGTGTGGGGGAGGTGGAGCCCCATGGTGCATGCCTAAGTGAGCATTCCTGGGGTAAGAGTACCTCCTGTTATTGGAGCCTCCTTTCTTCATATTCCTTTTGCTCCATCAAGTCATGATAGGTGAGTAAAAGGGAGGAACTCCCCTTCACAAGACATGCTTCTGAAACCCAGAAGAGAGTAAGTGTGGAACATTATGTGTGCACTGAGTAACCTTGATTGCTGTGGTACTTGCAACACGGCCCCTCAGTAGTGGATACATACAGTCCCCCAGCATTCCAGTATGCCTTGCAGGCCTGGGCTGGGCTGTCTGCTCCAGGGAGCAGGGATGGCTTTGCCCCTCTAGTTCCTAGGTGGAGCAGTGAGGGCTGGCTGGAGAATCTAACCCTATCTTTCCCACTCTTCTCCATGGTAAATTCCTTTCAGAGGATTAATCCTGATGCAACTTGCAGGAAGGCTTACGCCATTTTTTCAGCAGTAGTTAGAGATTTTTTATTCTCACCACAGCAGGCAACAGACTAATTAGAAATGCAGCTGGGTCCTTCTGACTACATGAGACTTGAAAGGGCTAGTTTATTACACCCTGACCAGTGAGTTTGTTAATTACAAGTTAAACAGAAGACAGTCAAAGTTCCTCTTGAAACCTGGGGAAAGAGCTGGGTCTACCTGCTCATCCAGCTTGGCAGGGGTGGGGATGTCAGCAGTGACCTGAGATTGGCAGAGAGTGGAAGTGAGCTTCATACCCGGCCAACAATATGAGGAACCTGCAGCTGGTGGTGGTGGCGGCATGGACAGCCTGTATGTGAAGCAGCTCTGTAGCAAAGCTGGAGAGGCAGAGCAAGGCACACACCCCAAAGATCCTAGGGGCCCTGGCATGCATGGGCAGTGGCTGGCCAGGCATCGGTGAAGAGGCGATGCCATGGTATCTGTGGGTAGGTGCCGTGGCAGCCAGACTGGCTGCATGGGATAAGCCCTTCCTGCCTGCAGCTGCCCAGGCTGGCTCAGAGGTCCCAGTGGGCCTGAAGTCCAGCAGCTGTCTGCTGCAGGGCTTGTGTGCCTGCAGCCACCGCTGCTACCACCACACCCCATAGATGAGCAGGCACTGTGCAAGGGGCACAATGGTGGTGGCAGCGCCTGCAGGCACATGAGCCCTGCAGCAGGTGGCTGCTGGGCTTCAGGCCCGCCAGCACCTGCGAGCTGGCCTGGGCAGCCGTGGACACGAAGGGCTCATCCTTCACAGCCAGTCCAGCCACCAAGGTGCCCACCTACAGCTGCAGTGGCTTTGCCTCCATGCTGTTGCCCAGCTGCTAGTGCCCATGAACACCAGGGCCCCTGGAACTCTTGGGGCATGTGCCTTGCTCTGCCTGTTCAGCCTTGCCGTGGAGCTGCTTCATGCACAGGCTGCCTCATGCCACCATCCCCTGAGCTGCAGGTTCCACATATTGTTGGCGGGACGCAGAGCTCACTCCTGCTCTGCCACTCTCGGGTCACTGCTGCTACCCAGGAACACACACCTTCCCCCTGCCCAGCTGGATGAGCAGGCAGATCCGGCTCTTCCCCCAGGTTTCAAGAGGAACTTTGACTGTCTTCTGTTTAACTTGTAAGTAATAAACTCACTGGTCAGGGTGTAATAAACTAGCCCTTTTAAGTCTCATGTAATTAGAAGGACCCAGCTGCATTTCTAATTAGTCTGTAGTTTCCTGCAGTGAGAAAAAAAATCTCTAACAACTGTTGAAAAAATGGCCTGAGATAAGTATTCCTGCAAATTGCATCAGGATTATTCCTCAGAAAATAATTTACCATGGAGAAGAGTGGGAAAGATAGGGTTAGATTCTCGCTGCTTACACTGTCCCTCTGCTGTTTACATTGGCCAGAAGTGGTGATTATTATGGGACAGGATAAATAGATACCAGGCTGTCAGGTGGGGTTTGCCTGGCAGGGTGCAGTCCATCCCAGGCTGTTGTTCACCCCCTGCTCCAGCCCTGCAGCAGACGCGGTGGCTGCTGGCCAACACACTGCCTTCAAGGTGCTCAGGAAGCAGCTACAGTGCCTGCACCCACCCATGCATGCACGCAAACAGACACACACACACATGCATCCCCCAACCCACGTGTGGAAGCACACACACACTCCCCCCCACACACACACCTCTGCCACATGCACACACACATACCCCATGCTCCCCACACCCCCCCATACACACACAACCTCATGCACACACACACACATACACACACACCTCTCCCATTCAGCACCCCCCACCCCCAACACATAACCCCTCACACCTCCCACTTAATAAGTCACTTGCAGGCTGAGCATTCCCCACAGCACATCTCCCCCTGCCCCTTTCTGCTCCTCCTCCACCTGATGCTACACTTCAGAGGAGAAAATGAAGTGGATCTGAGCAGCTGCCCACCCCCTTCCCAGGGAGTTTTGCAGCCCAGGCTTTGCCAGCTGCCCCTACAGATCTGTGCTCCCCTCTCCTCATCTTTGCCAGCCTCAAACATCCATAGGCCTAGGCAAGGCTGATAAAGTGGCGCTGATGGGACAGAGGCTGAGCCTGGTTGATTCAGGACACCTGGGAGGCAGACTGCAAGTGACCTTCCTCACACTTCCCCATTCAGTCGAAAAGTCACCAGAGAGTTTGGGTGCAAGATTTAGCATTGCAGTGGCTAGCAGCAGTCATTCACTTTGGGGAGAAAGGGAGAGAACAGAGGTGGTATTGTGTGGAGGGCAGCTAGTGCCTTGACAGCTGATGCTTTGGGAGTGGGGATGCTTTGGGGGAAACCCCAAGCTGGGTTTTCAGGTGGGGAGTTTAAAGTGCTCCTCCCCCTGACCTCAGCTGTGCTAGCCCAGGGCTGGGGCCTGGCCATGCCCTCTCCACAAGTAGGAAGGGGGAAAAAGCCTGGGAGGGCTTCTCTCTTATCTTCCCTTTGGCAATGGCTGGCAGGCTGGGAGAGGTACTTGGCTAGGAGCGCCCCTTGGCTTCTGGCCTGAGCCACTGTAGGCATGTGGCTACATGTCTTGAATCAAAAGTGAGTGTATGTTCATTTGCTTCTTAGTTTAATCTCTGTAGTTTAGACTAACCTCCAAAGACTGAATCAATTCAGCCTTGGGATTTTTGACTGCCTATACTTAGCTCAATTATGTTCAGGTGTGCAGGGTGCTTAAATAACCCCACAATGGCACACCCAATCTAAGTTAGTTCCCCTAAGTGCACTAACATAGCACAAGATCAGTTTAACCCAATCTCATGAATGCCTATATGTGTTTGCAGGGCAGCCCCAGGTCTGGGAAAGCTCAGCTGCTCATCCTCCCTGACCCTAACTGGGCTATATTTAGTCTCCTGGTTCTCTCCCTGCCCCCCTCACCAGCTGGTCAGCATCTCTGCTCTGTGGACCCACCAACAGCTCTGTAGATCTGCCAGACCCACTGATCCCACAACCCCACTCCAGATCAGCCAACACCTCCCCATGAACCCACTAGTCCCCAACCTGATCCCACCCACCCCTGTCCTCACCTTGGGTTTCTCCTGGGAGCAGCAAATTGCTGTTTCCAACAGCACTGAACATCTGCACATGCTGCTCCTAGTCTAGGTCTAGGTGTCTTAAAGAAATAACATAGAGAAGATTCTGCCTGTATTACCCCTGTGCCATCCAACTTATTTCAGTGAAATTAGTCTTCTATGTGCTACAGAAGGATAGTGATATCTGGATAAAACTAGATGCCTGTAAAAAGTAGGAGACTTTTTATTATTTTCCTTCTTGGCAATTATAACTAAAGAAATTCTAGGATGTTAATGACAATCTACAAGTTTCACTTTTTGGTTGTTCTGTTGTTAAAATACTTTTCAGACAGAAGTATGTATCAAAGGCAATTAGCATATACTGCTGCATAAAAGCATCATTTTTTCATTCTTCTTTCAGCTGACTGCTCTTCAGTTAACAAGGTCTTAATTTGCTTCACACTTATAGCATGTGTGCTGGAGGGAAATAGATATTTATTAGAATAATATTCAATCAAATTCATCCATGAGGGATGATGGATCTTTCAATTCTTAGCACTGGTGGAGCTGAGAAATTACTAACTTTCGCTCAGTAAGATTATGGTGACCTTGCATTTTTAAAGCATTTTATTTCTTGCATTTCTTCACTGCATGAGCTATTAGTTTAAATGACTTTCCTTGAAAACAACAGGAAAATATAAATAGAAAGCAGAGATGAATTTGCACTTGAAAGGGGTGCATTTTTTAAAGTTTCTTTAAAACAAACAAGGAACTCTACTAGGTTTTACAATTGGAGAAAGCAATAAAAGTAGATTTAGCTTAACCGTTAAACTTAATTATTTTACTGTATGAGCTGATTTAACCTATTTACTGACTGCCAGAAAGCAAGGGGAAAACATTCTTCCTGAGTTAAACTCAGAGAGTCTGCTTTGCCAAAAAATAAAGCCAAGCAGAGTAATATACATTGCATCTCCAAAGTCTAGGCAGCATCAGGAACCCATTTGGAAGAAGAAAGCTGGTTTGTCAGTCTGGCAAGTAACAATGGAAAAGTCAATCATCAACCAACAAGTAAGTTCCACTAGTCAGTCCAAAAGCCATAAAGAGTCTTAACAATGTCTCCATCCCACTGGGTCACTCTTCTTGGTGACTGTTCTAGGGAGGAATTATTCAGTTTTGGATCTGCTAGTGATGTATTGGGAAAAATAATGAATATCAATATAAAAATGAAATACAATATGAAGATGATTTTTTTCATAACATAGATTTGTGTCAAAGTTTTATAAGGGGATCACCCAAAAAGGGCAGGAATTAATCCGCATAACCTTTTTCCAATTATAGCCGTTCATTTTTATTAACTAACTCAAATATATTTTTATTTTTAAAAATAACATGCATGCATGTAGTATGTGTATTTATTATAAAGACTTACTTCTATATTAATTACAACATTCAGTCACAAATTCCCTATTTTCAAAGATTTGACAGTCAAATTGAGAAACTTGTTTGAGTTAGAAATCTGTCATTAAGATCTCAACCTGAGAATTTTTTTAAAGATCTCTGACTTGAACACAGATTTTTTTGAACTAGCATGTCTGAGAGATAATTAATTTTGTGGTGCCAAAAACATTCTCTGTACTCTTATCACTTAATGCTTTAATTTTAAAACTGAAATTTTGCAGATAATGGGTTAATGTTATGAACAAGTGCTTTTCAGAAAGCTGCCAAAGTTAAAAATCTCTTTCTAATATTTTGATATTTCCTTTACAGAAAGCAAAGAGTATTAGTGAATTTTCCAAGAACATCTTTATGATTTAAGTGGATGGGTAGCAGTCATGCTGATATTTAATTGAATTATGAACCTTTATGCCTAAGACATCTCTAAGCAGTAAAAATTAACAACTCTAAACTTTTAAGGTGTCTATGTATATCTTGCCATTAAAGTCTTAGAGCTGCACAGGGAGTCATTATGGTGTATTATATCAGGTTCCTGCTTACCCAGAAGGTAGAAGGAGTCACTGACACCACAGATTGTAATATAATTGGTTTAAAGATCAGTTTAATAGGGCCAGGTTTTCAAAAGAGTTCAGCACCCAATAGTCCCATGTAGGCAGCTAAATGAAGTGATGACATTTTTTAAAGCACTCACTCAGCTTTTGCAGGAGCTACTACATGCTGAGGAGTTGATTGGCTCTAATTGTAGATACTGAACTCTTGAAAATTCAGCCCATGATGTTCAGGTTGCAACAAAAATGCAATGATATTAAACAATAAAGGAAGATTTCTTCATAACATGGCTTATCTGATAAACTCTTCAGTAAGGCCCATATTCACCATGCTACTGGCCTGACCCTTGATGCCAGTGTCCTGACAGCAGCTGCTGTCCTACTGGCTGTGTCTACATGAGATGTTTATGGCGCAGTAGGTTAATTAGCAGTACAGTAATGTATAGTAAACATTGTGTGTCTACATTTGCGGTCCTATTAGGCTGGAGTAGACTAATTTACTTTGCAGCAGGATAGTATTTGTAAATACAAGGGCTATCCTGATGCAGTTTTTTATTCTGCACATATGTGACTCACATGAAGATGTGGTGTCCAGGAGCAATAAACTCTTGAGCAATAAGATTTGAGTTTATCCAGAGTTTATTCATGCATCTTAATTGCACGTCTAGATGCATCACCCAGGATGCAGAACTACCCAGTAATACCTCTGGTGAACAGTACCTAACAGACAGGTCTCCTCATCCTGGCTAGGGCCTGCTAGAACACAAGTAAATTATAACATAGTTCATAGAATACAGTTTATATTCCAGGACTTGCAAAGTACTTTTTAAAGAAAGATACAAAGTACTGGAAGTAGAGCTAAGATTATAATGCTTCCTTCAGAAGAACATTAAGCTCCAGGTGTTTACCCTGGAGAATTTAACCTGCATTACCAAAGCAGCTAACCAATTTAGTTCTTAAAATATGTGGATAGGATCCATTAATGTTTAATAGAAGTTCCATGCATAAATGTACATACACATCAAGAGAAGATTATGCATCTTCTTGAAAAACTTGGACACTAGAATGTTCAATGCTATAGAAAACTATAAAATCATAAAATAGCAGGATTGGAAGGGACCTCAGGAGATTTAAGACAGCATTGTTCCTTACTAGACTATCCCAGTCAAGTATCTGTCTGATCTGCTTCTAAAAACTTCCAAGGAGGGAGATTCTACAACCTTTCTGGGTAGCCTGTTCCAATGCTCAACAACCTTCAGACTGAGAAAGTCGTTCCTAATATCCAACCTAGATTTCCACTGCAGCAGTTTGAGGCCATTGCTCCTAGCCTTGTCCATTACAGTCACAGAAAGAAGACTATCTGGGCTCTCTTTGTAGTTGCCCTTCAGTTATTTCAATATTGTTACCATATCCCCTCTCAGGCTGCATCCATACATGCAGGCACGTGCGGTTTGTGTAGCCGAAAACCACTTTGAGATGTCACAAACGCATGCCCAGAATGTGAGAACACGCCCCTTGCTGCAGACTTGGAGCATGGGGGCAAAATTTGCTACCGGTAGCAAAAAAAAAAAAAAAAAAAGCTGAGAAAAAAAGCAACCTAGTACATAAACTAGAGTAGTACACACCAGAACAAACGGAGGCTTGGTCCTCCCGGGAGAAGCTCTGCTGGCCAGAGCATCTCTACTATTTCATTTGTGCCTTGGCTACTCCAGCACACCAGGAGCCGGGAGGAGTGGGGAAAGGGCAATTTGTGCTGTTATTTGTGCCACTACAAGTGTACATCCCTGCACATTTGGACACAGCCTCCGTCTTCTCATCTCTGGAGTAAACAATCCTGTTCTTTCAGCCTTTTTTCAAAAAACATGTTTCTCAGGACTCTCATAATAGTTTTTGTAACTCCCCTCTGATTTGTCCACATTATTCTTGAAGTGAGGGGCCCAAAATTGGACATGCTACTCCAGATGAAGTCTCACTAGTGCTGAATAGAGTGAGAGAATCACTTTCCTGATTTGCACATGACACTCTTATTAAAACAGCCTAGTATTTGCCTTTTTTTGCAACAAGAGCACACTGGTAACTCATAGGGTATGTCTACATGAGCTCCTTTACTGCGCAGTAGCATAGTTTACTGCAGAGTAAGTGTGCATATGTACATACGCATATGCTTACTGTGCAATAAATGACACTACTCGCAAATCAATATGCAACCTGTAAATGCAAGTAGCAAATTTACTTGTGAGCAGTTACTGTGCAGTAACATGTGTACATGCCAACCAGGAGTAGATTTGCTCCCAGCCAGCTCTGCCACTAGGCGGTTAGCCTGAGGCTAGTCCCAGGGCTCTGGAGCTGGGAGCTTTTCCTGCCCTAGGGCTGATCTGGCTGTATGACAGTCCCAGCCTTAGGCCCTTAGAATTCTGCAGGCATTTTGAGTCCTGGGACATACCAGTAGGGAGCCTGAGGCCACTCAAGGCCCCTCTGTCCCAATGGGCAGGCTGCAGTTTAGCTGCACCAGTCTGTCTACACCCCGGCACCACTGTCTACCACTGCAGTTCTTTGTGGCTGCTAGGCCCATGCTGCCAGGCCTGCAGGCTGCTCCAGACTCCTGCCAGGCCTGCCAGCACCCAGGCCCAGCTGCAGGCAGCTCCTGGCAACTGGGGTCAGCTCCAGTTGCTTGCAACCCACTCCCAGCAGCCTGCCTGGAGCTGGCAGGTGCTATGGGGCATTGGTGATGCATAGATGGTGTATGTGGGTGCATGTGCACCCCCTGAGATTGGCCATGCTACTTAGAGCCCCACCTAGTCACAGGAGGAGACTGGCAACTTCATGGCACTGTGGGGCAAGGCAGAGGTGCAGCACCAGTTCACATGGGGTGAGTGCTCCAATGCCCATGTGTAGGAGGGGCTGCCAGGCCTGATGCAGGAGCATGGGCATGACTGGTTGCCACACCAGTGCCGCATAAAGGTCAAAGCCTTGTGGGCACAGCGGGTCACCATTACTGATCACAATCCTCAGTCAGAGAGTGCCTGCAAGTCCATTCCCTGTATGTAGCAACTGACAGAGATCCTTGCACCCTGGGACCCAGGCCACAGCCATGCTGTGTACAGCAACACAGGCAGCCTGCCTAAGCCCCCACCCTGGCTCATACGCCAGCTGCCAGAGGGGGAGTCACCTACATCAGAAGACCACTGGCCACCATCTCCCCTGAGCAAGCTCCCCACCCTCTGAACTTGCTGTAGTGTGCACATCCACAGGGGAACAGCCAGCCACCTTTTAATGGGCTGTACCCCCTAGGTGCCCCCACCCCATGACCCCCCCATCCTGGGACTGCAGACAAAATCACTTTGTGAATAGTTTGCACAGGGACTAAGAGCAGCAAATCTGCTGCCATGACACTGCATGTGTAGATGCCTGCCCGGGAGCATTTATTTGCAAGTAGTTCATTTGCATGTAGTTTATGAAATAGTTTATCTTGGATCAAATGCAGGTGTAGATGCACCCACACTCAGTTAAGTCCACTGTGACTCCCAGGTTATTCTATGCAGTACTGCAGCCTAGCCAGTCATTCTCCAGTCTGTGGGTGTGTTCAGAAGTGCTCTGTGTACACTTTACAGTCCTTTCATTTAGAGCACTTTACATAGCAATATAAAGTTACAGTACCCTTACACATGACAGAAGTACAGTGTTGGGGGGTGGGGTGGGGGGAGGACTCTGAAACTACCTGCGCTTTCCAGGCTAGGAGACAGGGGCACTCTGCAGCCTCCTGGGGCTTCTCCACTGGCCAGCAATTTGACCAGCATACAGAAGCTACTTAAAGCAGTGTTGGTTGCTAAAGTGCTGTAAAATGTGCACGGGCCGGGAGCGGTCCGCAGCCCGTGTTTGCGCACGCGGGCTGTGGCCAGCAGCCCGGGCACGCGGGGTCGGAGAAGACCGGGGGCGAGCTAGAATTAGGCATGGACGCGTAGTGGTTGATTCAAGATTGTTTACTTACACCAAAGATGGTCGTGGTGTAGGCTGGACAGTTTTCCAGGCACAGCTCTGCTTAAATCCTCGTTTGAGGAGTACGACAAGTTCGCTCTCTCCCACGAAGTTGTTGAAGCTCCGTGGGTCCGTCTCTTTTTCTCGCAGGAAGGGATACGTCTAGGAATCTATCGGCGATGGGGAGAGGCCAGAGGCTGGTCAGGCCCCTGTTGCCTTTTAAGAAATGCGTTGGGTCTGTAAGGATCCGCAGCGCTTAGAGGTCTTCACGCAGCGTGAAGTCTTCTCCTCCTGGTGTTTGTGGAGTCCTCCAACTTGGGCGGAAACCACTCAAGCTCTTTATATGGCTAGCAAGCCAATCGCTAGCCGCCACGTATGCATAATTTAATGTGAACCAATAATGTGGCTCGAATTTCAATACAAATGGCGGGAACTCTTTGCACCGAGCATTTCCTAGATGCAAAAAGAAATGCACCATGCAAAGAAAGCTACAAATTGGCGGGAAAATAATTTAGCAGTGCCGAAGCACACACAAAACACAAAATCACAACTTTGGGTTGTGACAAAATGCAGCACTTGAAATTTAATATCTCATTTAACAAGGGTTAATTTAAAGCACTGTACCCATTTTTAAAGTGCTGTAAAGCCATGAACTTCGGCTAAGTCATGTCAAGAAAGCTCTTCAAATGGTGAAAAAAGCAACTTCTCTACACACTCTGTATTTCTGCATATAATTGTTCCATCTTAAGTACAAGACTTTGCATTTATGCTTGTTGAATTTCATCCAATTGATTTTGGACAAGTTCTCCAGGTTATCAAGGTCATTCCAAATCCTAATCATACCTAGGGTTACCATATGTCTGGGTTTTCTCGGACATGTCCTCTTTTTTGGACCTCTGTGCTGGGTCCTGGCAGGTTTTTAAAATAAGAACAAATATCTGAGTTTTCTGCTGTCCTGGGCTGGCTGCTTTGGGCTGGGAGCAGCGGGCAAGGGCACTGGCATGTCACTGTCCCCCCATCATATTCCCCCTACCCCCTGCTGCCACCTCCCGTGACAGGTGTTGTGTTTTTTGGATCTGGAAATATGTTAACCCTAATCATATCCTAAAAATTGGTAGTTATTTTTAATTTTAAAATATTACTGGCAGGACTCTATAGTTAAGGTACCCAACAATTCCCATTTCAAAATTTTGTTTTCAGTTGTTTGATAATTTTGCCAAACTTTGATCATTTGGGCTTGTCTCGGGTGGCCGGAGCCGACCCGAGGATCGCTAATTTAATCGGACGTCAGGCGGGTGGCAATGGAGAGGTGAGACAGCTTATTGGTTTTAAAAGATTGCTTTTACTTATGCCGCGTGGAATGGCAGCGCAGGCTTTGAGGTAGCTTGCTTGCGTTGTCGCGGATAGCAAAATGAGTTACGAGTAAACGAGCTTTTGAACGAAAAGGAACCTGCAGGATAGTGGGGTACATCAAAAGGACCCGGTGACGGGGAGATATCGGTGGGTGATCAGTCCGCCAAGTTTCCTTGATCGCGCTATAGAGTTCTCCGTGGTTACTCTGCCGTGTGCTCAGAGGTCTCCGACTTGGTCGGAAGTTGCATGAACTTTTATATGTCCGGAGTAGCCAATAATGGACTGAATACTAATGAGGAGGAACATGACCAAATTTAAAAGTAACTGCGGTTATTCAGGGCAGTTCTATTGTGACAGCGGCACTCAACTCATTTGGTTATGACATGCCCCCTTGACCATGTCACAATAGACAAGGGAATTAGGTTACAGGCAATTTTCGTCCAGGAACTCGTTACTGTTACAAGGTTTAGCATAACACGTGGATATACATATATACAGTTTAACAAGTTACTTTTTTAACAAACTATAAAATACAACAATTTATATACACAACAATGATTGGTTAACTAAAGACGTTGACAATTGAATTAACCTAGACGCAGCAAATTGTTACCCTTAATTCCATGCAATTTTCCTCTAATTCGATTTTCTAAGGTAACTGAGATTGGGGTATTAGATTAATGCCCCCTATACGGAGGGTTCCTATAATCGTCTGGTATATAAACACACACTCACACACACACACACACACACGTATATATACACATATATATACATATATACACATGAAGACATTTGTTTAGTGGAGTAACCTCATTATGCTCTTAGAACACTGATTTTTCGTGCCGTCATTACCAATTTAACTTCTTTAAACGCATCAACCTTGTCATGCATCACTACCTGCTTCTCTTTTCAATGACTTGACACTAAACACTTTCTGCCCTCCATCTACCTACGACATCTCTCTCGTGTCTCTCTCTCATTTCTTCTGTCTACACCCGACCTTTCTGCGACATCCCTCAAACCTTCAGATTACCAATGCTGTTCTCTTTCAGTAATTCAGAGCTTGCATAATCTGGTTACAGTTAGCATGTCTCCGTTAAGTGAGTTATCCTTCCCACTTAAAACATTATGGCTTGGCTTCACTGTGTCTTGAACAAACAAAACAAAACAAAAACAAGTATGTACAAGACAATTCTATAAACTAAGGGTGTAAACACGGGGTCATTAACGGAAAAGGAGGAACCGTAAGCACACGGTGAGGTTATCTGTTGATGAGCTGTTAGTTATGGCTTTGGCCTAGAATGATAGAAGGTTCAGGACCGAGTTGGAGGTTTCAAAGTCAGCTCTTGTTCACTGAGGAACCTATCGGTAACAGCAGGAATAGAGTGACGACCCTGCTCGCAACATATAAGTTGGCGACCATTGCTGTGCTGACTTGGCTATGCCGTGGTCTAGTGCTTGGTGGTTCTCGTGATCGGGCAGTCACAGATTATCTCTTCGTCACCGTCGAGTCTGCAAGGGAACAAACAAACAAACAAAAGAAAGAGGAAACTGAGAGAACAATAAGGCGGTGAGCTAGCCGGTTGTGATGATCGGTCATCATTTCTTCCTATACATCAAAGATGAAACCTAATTCATTTGCTAGGTTCTGTTGACCCTCGTCTCCCAGGATGTGCAATTGTCACTTCGTAAGCCCGGAGCGGTGTAGGAGGAACCCGAACATGGCTCTTTCCTCTGGTGTTTGTTGCGGCAACTGTTATGATTCTTGTGGGGCGTCGGACTCATAACACCTCGGTCTTTGGGCTTCGATGGGGTATGCCGAGGGTCGGTGTTCCACGTTACTGGAGACTCTCGTGGACGGCTTCATAAAGGCTTCCAACCGTGGGAGGTGGCTCAGGAGGTTTCCCGCCTGCTGCCCGTTCATCGGGTTGAGAAGTCGAAGCATTATGGCGTCATCTCTCCCATAGACCTCTATGCAGGCTTCTATGCTGTCAAGGGTTGCAGGAACAGTCTCAGGGTTCCATAGATGACGGTGAGGCCACCCTCCTCTGCACTGAGCCCGTGTCAGTCCCAACTGGTGTACGATGGGGTTCTAAGAGGCATATGATACCCCTATTATGGCTAGCAAGAGTTGTTCCGCGCTGACTTTTGGTGGGCGGCCGTTGTGCCACACGTGGAGCTTATAGCTAACTTGGCCTGCAACAAGCGCTGGGAGTGGGATGGGCAAACGAGCGTTACTCGCTACTACTTCTAAATCAGTGGCGCGCCCTCCACTCCACAAGGCTTGGCGGGTTAGGAAGTCAGCCTCTTCTAGGTCCAGTAAGTCTGACCCAAATTCCATTTCCAGGCGTCCTAACCACATAGCTAGGGTCTCTTCAGGCTTCAGTTTCTATTCTTTATACAATTCTTGCACTTCTCCCCACGTGCGGGTGCGGCATGTAGTGGTGATGGTGTGAGTCACACCCTGCGCGTCTGTAACTTGCTTGACTAGCGCTATCGGGTGGACTGCGGTTGAGAGGGGCGTTGGCTTGTCGGGCGGGAGCGCTGAATATAACTTCTCTTCCTTATAAGGGGACGGTTCCCTCGTTCGCGCTACGTCAGGGGGCGGGGTTTCTTTTGGCGCCACTCCAAAGGGCGGGGCTGAGGACCGTGCGACCGCCCCTTCTTCCACAAGACTTTTCGCGCACTCTTCTTTTTCCCCGGTGCCATCTTGGAATGGCGGCGGCTCGGGGTTCTCTAATGGTTTAGAGCTTTTCTTTTCTGCCGCCTCCTTAGCCATCTGGGCGGCTGTGAGCAGTTGAACCTCTAAATTTGCGTTTTCCCGCAGCAAGGTTGTAATAGTGCGGAACATTATGTTCAACATTTTCCCCTTGTCCCACTTTGGGCCCGTCCACCGCGCCACGATACAGTCCTCCGACTCCAACTTTTCCCGGATATCCGAAAGCAGCTTGTGCCCCCTTGACCCAGGCGCTAGGGTCGGGGGATTAAACCGGTCAACCGGTGTCAGTTCTCCGCCCTCTCTCACACACCTTATACAGCGGGTGTACTCTTGGGTGAGAGTTAGGTCTGCTACGCCCGTCAGTTTTACTTCGGCAAGAGACACGGTGCCTACTTCGTCTCGGGGTCTGAATCGGACCCGCTCATTGTTCACTACGCACCCAAACGCCCTGGGGTGAAGGTGTGCTTCCCATTCGTTTGAAACTCCTTTTTCCCCTTTTAGCAAAAGGTAGCCAGTGATGAGCCTTTCGGTCGACCCGCCCGCTTGGTGGTATGCGATGTGGGCCCATAGCTCATTCGAGTCAGCTACATGGCGCCCCCTGGTGCCCCAGGGGCAACACTCAATTAGAATATTCTCCACCACTGTGCTCTTGGATCCTGTTTGTGATGCCATGTCTCGGGCAGCCGGAGCCGACCTGAGGATCGCTAATTTAATCGGACGTCAGGCAGGCGGCGATGGAGAGGTGAGACAGCTTATTGGTTTTAAAAGATTGCTTTTACTTACGCCGCGTGGAATGGCAGCACAGGCTTCGAGGTAGCTTGCTTGCGTTGTCGCGGATAGCAAAACGAGTTACGAGTAAATGAGCTTTTGAACGAAAAGGAACCTGCAGGATAGTGGGGTACATCAAAAGGACCCGGTGATGGGGAAATATCGGTGGGCGATCAGTCTGCCAAGTTTCCTTGATCGCGCTACAGAGTTCTCCGTGGTTACTCTGCCGTGTGCTCAGAGGTTTCCGACTTGGTCGGAAGTTGCATGAACTTTTATATGTCCGGAGTAGCCAATAACGGACTGAATACTAATGAGGCAGAACGTGACCAAATTTAAAAGTAACTGCGGTTATTCAGGGCAGTTCTATTGTGACAGGGGCACTCAACTCATTTGGTTATGACAGGGCTAAAGTTATTCATGTTGTGATTTTATTGTTGTTTAGTTTCCATGTTTTTTTGGCCAGATTCATGAGCATTAGAATCCTAGCTTGCCACATCTCATTGCTTTTCTAATGGTAGCAAACATCCATGAAAATGCTTAGGCAAGTTCTCTCCTCCCCCAGTAGTGGTGGTGCACATAGAGGATGACAGCTTAATGCTAGCATTTACTCTGTTAGGTCAGATGGCACAGGTCTGTGCAGACCTTTTAAATGTTCCAACTGTGCCGATGAACCATGTGGTTGTGGCAGCATGTTGCCACAATGGAATGCTTGTTCTTTTTCAGTTTGAATTGGCAAAAAATCTAATACATCTTTTTCTTACACATGAATGCTTGCACCCATCCCTTCACAACACCCCCCTGCAAAAATATTAAGGAAAAATCCCCAAGAACTCAAAAGTTAGGGAGTAGCAGAATTAAGGTTGGCTGTGCCCCTAAATAAGTTAGGAGTCCTTTGGGAAAACTAGAACTTACCCATTTAATTAAAGGCTACCGTAATGCAAATTGTACCAAATTAAGTTCACAGGTGCCCTTAATTCTGATGTTTTCCAAGTTTTGAGTGTTGACACTGTACCTATAGGATAGGGAACAGAAATTATTCATAAACCGGTACAAGTGATCAGAAACTGGTTCAAATCTGTAAGAGTGTGTCTACACGAGATGCTTAATGCACAGAAGACCGATTGACTGCACATTACAGCATCATGGCAAAAGCCATGCTATTAGTTTATGCATGGTATTATTAGTCTACTGCACATTTAACCATCACAACAATGTTTGTGATTGTGCTAATGCATGCATAGAATGCTAGAACGTTTGTGGGGCACACAAAAAGGAATGTTGGGAATGATGATGTGAGAAAAAGGAAGAGCTGAAAAAGATGTTTTCCCTATGTCACCTTGACTGACATTCTAACAAATGAACAGTCTGGGACCTTTAATTGATGACCAACAAAGTTTTAGTACTTGACTTTTCTTTTTGAGCTCTTTCACCATTTTAAAATGAGCACATTATTCTGACCACAGTTACATGAGAATTAATAAATGAAAGATTCTATTTGCAGAGTGAGATGTATTATTCACACTTTCCTCCCTCATAGTAACTTGCATTCTATGCCCAGACTCCTCAGAATAAAAGGAGTGGAAAAATACATTGCCAACAGCATCATCTCTTGCATTTATTCCAGATATCTTTGCTAGTGTTTCTTCCAAGCTTTGTATAGTACACTAAGGAGAGAGAGACTTTTATGGGTTTATTTATATTTATTTTTGGTGCTTTGTTTCTCCCAAATTCAGGCGTTAAATTGTATTCACCTCGATCTTTCAGGATGTTGGGATTGCTTTATATCATTCTAGTGGTACAAAGGATCCCTAAACTTTGTGGATCTAGTCACAAGAAGGTCCCCTTCCTTGAAGGCATGGGGATATCCTTATACCTCTCATATCTCCGCTTTTTCCACCTGCTGATGCAGGAATTGTGGCCACCTTTTTGTTTATACCAAGCTGCACTGAATACCTCTTAGCTCTAAGTGAATATCTGGACTAATATATTACACTTGTGTCAAGCAGTTGGCTACAAATCTTTTAAGGGCTGTGAAGAAATCCCCCTCTCTCTGCCCCTCAGGTTATTCCAGGTGACCCTCCCCCCCCACCCCCCCTTGCCATTTGCTTTCTTTTTGATTCAGACTGGTCAATGAGGTGACCTGGCCAGTTAAATTCTTGAGGGGAGGGGGGAACACTCTCTTCCTTCGGCGGGCTTTTTTAAAAGCCACAAGCGAAGTGCCTCCGGAGGCTGCCTGGTTGATTCTCTGTAAGTAAAGACTTGGAAATTAGCCAGGAGTTAGGATTTATGTCTAGGCCAGACAAATTTAAAAGGATTATGATGTCCAAGACTGTTTAAGACTCTGATTGATTATGTTTGCTCCAAGTGTATTCTGATTTCCTTGGTCTACCCCCTCCCTCCCCCCACAGTCAATAAATGTATTGGGTTACAGCATGCCTTGACATTTTACTGTGGAAGAGGAAGAGCCAAAATTTTTGCTCCCAGCTTGGCCAGCAGAGATTGTCTATTCATGTTCCCTCAGTCCTACCTGAGGTTATCTTGGGATGCTTCGGGCTGTAAGAGGCACCCAGAAATATTACTGTGGGCAAAGCATCCCCAAGGTTTGCAGGATCTGTGCGCCCTGGGCTGCACAGAGCCCTAACAGAGACCAGTGCCTGGGTGGTGGCAGCATTACCCAGGCTTTTGGATGTTCTCCAGGAAGCGAGACACCTGGCTGTAGGTTCCCTGTGGGAGACTCCTGAAGTGAAGTTTTTGGGCCTGGCACAGTGAGGTGTGTGGCTGCGCAGAGTAGTGTCCCCTACTGTGCCGCCACAAGGGCTATCCAAACATCTAAGTGGCCAGGGGCCACACACTTCACAGACAACACCAGTAGGGGCTCCACCCCCTAGGGGCTGCATTAAAGCAAGTCATTGGACCCTGGGCTGTACCCTCATGCCCACTGCACCATATACATGGGTGATCTCCTCACCCCCTGCTACTGCTCTGTGTGAGTGGGCAGGTGGTTTCCACTTCAGTACCCTTGCTGCACCACACCATTGGCTGCCCTGCTGCTGTGGGCTACACCCCCCACCCCTTGGGGTGGAAGCTCAAAGTGGAAGCTGAGGGAGGGAGCGAGGAAGAGAGAGGGAGGGGAAGCCTAGACACCCCATCTACAGCAGCAGCTGGAGTGATAGGAGTAATGGTGACTCAGTAGGAGCCTTGGAGGCTATACAAACTCCTCATGGGGTGCATGCAGCACCACCTGGACAGCCCTGCTTTAGGTCTCTTAATTTTTGTTTAAATGAATACTCTTTCATGAATAATTATGAATTCATGGCAATTCATACTTGGAGTAATAGAGTTGATGTAACCATTATGGTCCAGGGAAGCAAAGTTTACAAGGTCATATAATAATTTTCATACTAAAGAGATACAAGACTAGCAATTGGGGTCTCAAGTAGCCTTCATCTGAGAAGCAAACAATAATAGTACAAGATAAATGTGAGTTAGAAAAAAGCATGCTCCCGTAATTCATATTGAGAATTAATTATTCACTACTCATAATTTTCTTGTTTGCAAAATGTTGACATCCAATTAAGGAGCAGAAAGAATGCCATGTGACTCAATTTATGATCACCAGATTAAAGCCAGTGGCTGAAAATTATTCATCTACAGGATTTGGTGTGTAGTTAGGTGTATGGAATACGTCAAAATAAATTAGAATTGATTTGCAATGTTAAATTTGTCATTTAATAAGTTGGATTTATTAATAAATGATTCATTGACCTCAAAAGGGACCATATTTTTATAAGGAGAAGTTTATCTCCCTCTGCTTGTTTTATGCACTATATAGGTTATGTCCTACATACAGGTATAAAAGGCAAGCATAAATTAGGTAGTTAGATTTCTTTCAACCATATATACTTTGAATACGATAATAATAAATGCTAAATATCCTTTATGCCATTTGTTTGCTGTGAAATTTACCCTTAGGTTGTATTTAAGTATCAGTTTTTTAGTATAACCTGGTTCTACAATCTTCATTAAGGTACAAATTCTGCAGAGGTCAAGTTCAAGTGAATTCCCCTGAGATTTTTGTCTTCATGAAGACAGTAGGAACAACTTCAGGACTAGTTGTTTATGAATAATTATAATTTATATTTTCAGTAATAAAGTACTTCTTCTGCCCCCAGTATCTTTTATAGCTTCTAGATGCTGCATTATGAAAGGTTCATGTACCTTTATGGAAAGATAAATGCTAAAAGTAAGGTATAAACAGGCATACCAAGTGTGTCGCTATCAAAGGCTATTGACACAAGCTAGTACAGCCATATAATTCTGTAGTGACAGAAATGTAGCAGAATTGCTCTGACTTAAGTGCTTCATTCAGAGTCAAAGTTAGGTCTGTTTAGCTCACTTGTATCCTTATAGAGTCAGGCACATGTAACAGTTCAATCATGCCAGCTACCTTGCACTCCTGAGCAGCATCTTCCCTTCCTCTTTTAAAGAAGCTAAAATGTCCATTTGTGTATACCTTTAGTTTACTTGTTTTTATTCAGTATTAATTGTTTGCTTATTGGAATCATTTTTGCTTTTTCCTTTTAACATGTGGCAAATGTATTTGATTGGAAATAATCCTCCAAAACTGTCTGGATGTAAAATCTTGCGCATTTTATGGTTAAAAGAAAAGTCAGTTAGTCAGAATACACCTTAAAGAGCCTTTTTATCCTACTAATAAGAAAATCTGATGTGAAAAGCAAATGTCTTTTCAATGCAGATACCATGTTTTGACAAGAATGTGAATTTAAAGTATTAAAATGGTTTTATTTCACTTTATCTCAGTTAAATTTTGCACAGCACAGAGAATGTTGAGTAATACCTGTGTATTAAGTGTTATACTTTCTAAACTCTACATTGGAAAACACTTTTTTTATTCAAAACATTAACCCTATTGACGCTGTCTAAAGAACTTTCTACCATAAAACAGCTGTGGTCTCTCCAAACTTTTATGCATGATTCACTCAATGCATGGGAGTCATCCCATTATTCTGAGGGGATTATTAACAGACATAACAATAATTTTAAGTATTTTCTTAATCAGCACTTGTGTTTCAAAATCAAGGCCAAGCCTGCAAAGTGATGTGTGCAGGCATATGGTATCCTGCTTGACAATAATTATATAACAAGGAGATGAAAATTAAAGTTATACAGTTAATATGGGATTAAGATTACTGGGTAGGGATGCCTTGGCCATTCAAGGAGGCTGCCTTGACCATTCAGACCTTTGTTCACGAGGTTGAATGTTAATTCATCTTATTTCTTTTTCTATATTAAACAATCTTTCTAGGCTGCCTCTCTGGGGTAGATTATTCAGAGAATATTATATTTACAGTTTGTGGATGTTCTGTATAATAGAACAATGAACATCCTGTGGGAAGCTATATCAAGGGCCAAAATCTCTGTTGGCACCACTCCACTGAAGTCATTAGAGTTACACCAGCAGGGAAACTGACCCCAACCCTCCCACAGCAACTTGGCAAGCCACTCCACCATGAGGACATTCCTGAGTTTCAAGGGACTTGAATATGGAACAAAGAGTTATTTCAATGAGATGAGGTTGAGGATTGTTTGGTTTTAAGGGAGTTACCGCGTAATTTTAAAATAGTATCCTGTCTTAATGCTAAACCACAATGGAGTGGTATCATATGATCTATTAATCCAGTGAAAAATGTAAACCAAAAGACGATAAATGTAAACAGTTTTTAAACCACACATATTCCTTGGAGTAAATGACAATGTAATTAAATTTGAACTCCACAAAACAGGATCTTTCAGAGCATAATTGAAATTGTGTAAGATGGCTGGCAATATGTTTAACATTAAGTTATAGTAAATGGTTTAGGAACTAGGTACTGATCTTGCTCTTATTGAAACCAATTGCAAAACTCCACTGACATCAGTAGGAGCAGCAGCAGGCTCCAAGTCTTCAAATGCAAAATCTGATCCTTCAGCCCTTTCTCATGGAAATACTCCTTATCATAGTAATTTAAGTAATGGTTGTTGTGTAAAGCCCTGATTCTCAGGTGTGTCTGGTTGCTCTGCACTGTTCTTTTGAACCTAAAGAGAACATAGCCAGCAATGTGAAGGTCACCCCTGCATATGGAACTGTAAGGTAACGTGGAACTGGCAAAAAAGTGGTGGGGAGCTTTAAAGTAAAACTTATTCAACAAGCTTTAGTTCAAAGCACCCTGTGGCCATTTTTTAGTGTGGGACGCTGATACATGTGGCACTCTGGGCACTTTTAATTAGCGCGGCTCTCAGTGCTCCTTAGTTAGTGCACATTAAGACAGGCCAATAAGTGTTGTCCTACTACCTCATAATGGAGAGACTAGATTTAATGTACATTAACTAAAAGGCATTAATGCACATGTAGATGCGCCCAACTTTGTTACAATATCCAGATTGGGTATACTGCACAGTAGCCCCAGAGTGCAAGAATGGAGAGTAACTTTAAAGCTGTTTAGTCCATTCCCCACCAAAGTATGCTGTGTACTCTTTGCCCCCAGGCAAGAGTCAAGATTAAGCCATCTTGCTTTGCTGTATGTAAGATTCCCAAACTACACTCCACAGAGCATTCAAAGGCAGCCTGAGGAAAGCTGGGTGATTTCATGGTACAGTGGCTCCCTCCTTGTTTCCAGATCCAGAACTGAATTAAAGGAAATAAAACTGTATTAAATACTTAAGCCAGAAGTTTTCCCATCACAAATTGCTATAGTAATGATTGTGAATAGGATCTATTGGATGACAAAAAGGAAGGCAGTTGAGATTCATAGGTCCACAAGGCAAACTCATAATTAAGTTGTGGTCAAACTTATGGAAAGCTTTGAGAGCAATTACTATTATATTTACCTGAATTAAAGGCAACTATGAATTTAAGACAACCCCCCAAATATTAGATTCTGTACATGGAAAAATTATAAAATTGTTATAATTTTCTATGTATAGGATCAAATTAGTGGAAGGTTGTCTTAAACTCATATACCCACTGCTTGCTGTGGGGCAAGCAGTGAGAGGGGGCAGGCAGCATGCAGTCAGTGGCCTGACTCCTGCCCTTTGCCCTGTATCACCTGTCCCCCACACCTCTTGCCCTGCATTCTTACTCCATGCTTCAGTGCCTGTCTCCTTGTGGTGCCTACCCCCTAACATGTACCCCCCTGCCACCTGCCCCTCTTTGCCTACACCCCCTCCTGATAGCTGCCCCCACCCATAGCTCCTTCAGCTATCTCTGTTCCCTCTGTTTCCTGCCCCCTATTGTCACCTCTTCTTCCCATACCATCTGCCCCCACACTGCTTCCTCTCTCCCTCATCACCTCCACCACCCCCCTTCACCCCATTGCTGCTTACCCTGGGGCTCTGGCCCCACTTCAGCCTGAGGCATAGAGCACATGGTTGCTCCAATCTGAGCACAGCCACACATCAGTTGCTGCTGTTGTGTGGCTGGGGTAGGACTGAAGTGATCATGTGCTCCCTGCCATAGGCCAGAGTGAGGCTATAGCCAGACGATAAGTGGCAGTGGGAGGAGGCGGCAGGGGGAGGAGGCAGACGGACAGTGGCTACAGCTCTGATTCTGGGTGGAATTGGAGTTGGAGTCACAGTAGCTGCTTACCACACCCCCCACACCCCACCCCGGTGCCCTGTACTTGCTTCCAAGACAGGGACCTTTCCCTGCCATGTTGAAGGGGGAAACTAACTGCACTGTGGATTTGCATAAACATAACATGTTGTAATGAGCATCATTACCCAAATCTTTCAGCCTCTCTTTGTAAGCCTCTCCTTATGAAGGAAAGCTGAAAGAACTAGGGTTATTTAGTCAGAGAAGACTGACTGATTTGATATTACAGTAGCTTAGACTGCTATGTGGTGGGGATATTTTAGTCAGGGATGATCCTGTCTTGAGCAGGAGGTGGGACTAGATAACCTTGCAAGATTCTTTCCAGCTCTACAGGCAACCTCCTGCTTAGCACTCTTAATTGGTTCCTGAAAAACTGAGTGTTAAGTGAAACAAGTGTTAAGCGAAATTGAAAGTATTTGATGACCCAAGATGGTGACCGCAATTGTTTTTAATGACCCAAGATGGTGACCATGAGTGTTATAATGAAACTCACTGAGTGCTAAGTGAAATCAGGTATCAATTTAAAATGAGCATTATAGCAAAAGAGAGCTAAGCGAAACTGTGTTAAACAGGGGTTGCTTATGATCCTAAATAGTTGACATGAGTAATGACTCCTCATTTACACAATAGTAGCTTTATTTTCCCATAAGCAGAACTTTACATATTGGTTAATCTACACTTTCAGGAAATCTTTTTTCTGGAACTCTTTGGAATTTTACTACATTTTTCTTCTTCTGCAGGACACTTTTTTTTCCCCCCAAACTGAAGTTCCAAGTGACTTTTTAAAACCTTTAAAATTCATTAAAAATAACATCTCAATCCCCTCAATCTAAAAATGCGTCTCTTCCAATCTGCTAGTTCAAGACTCATTTTCTCATCATGTTAGCCAAATAAACTGGATCAGATCACAGTTTAGAAACTATACAGACTAAAAAAATATTATGACAAACAAGTTTCCCCAAAAGGTTTAGATAATTTTTTTGGAGGACAGTAAGATCAGTGTTTAGAAGACTTGATTTACACTCAAAGTCTTTTCTCCTTTGCCTTTTGATACTTAGTATCCAAAGTTAGAGTTATTCAGTATACGAAGCAAACAATTGGCATTCAGTTGAAATTGGCTGAACTCATATCACTTCCTTACTGCTGTCATTGGCTGGAGAAACCCTTATTTTTAGAAATGACATTAATTTTTTTAATTAGAACACTTGACAAAGCCAAATAGGGGGCTAATGGGAGCCAAATGTTTTTTAGGCTATGTTTTCCAAAAGTGAAGGGAAAAAAGACAAACATACCTTTAGCAGTAAATTATGAGTGTCATACTACACATCACCTTTGCCTGTTACAGCTTTTCATTGGATAGGTACAATGAAGCTTTAACTTGCACTTTGGCCTTCAGTTTAATAGAGAAAGCTCAGGGATTCTGATTTGACAAATGTTTTGCTTTTCACCACTTAAAATATTCTAAACAGTGAACATTGTAATCATATTTAAGTAGTTTAGCTACTTATGCTGTAATGTCAAGTGTCCAGCATTTGACAGCATAAAATCATGTTAGTATTAGTTTTTAGGGCTGGTATTTTTGACAAAATACCTGCCAGAAAATGTAATGTAATTGTCACGGCGGGGTCCTCGCGGAGGGCCGTGATCTCCTTGAGGCCCTCTCACCGCGCTACTCCGGCCCAAGGGCACCCTCCATGTCTTGATGGAATATATGTAATAGGGAGGCTGCCTTGTGTTACCTCGGGCCTGTCAGCTTCTGGACCCCTCGTGGGTCTCCCCGTATAATGGGTGCTACCCAAGCGCCCTAGCCTTATGGGCTATGCGTGGCTCCTACCAGCCCCTAATACCACGCCCCAAGCCTCGCAGATGTAATGGACGTTGTCCGGTCTATACGCCCGCTTTCTGGGCCTTCTCTCTAATGTGGCCCACTCTGGGCTCCCTCTCTCGTGCCCAGCCGGTGTGGTTCCGCTCAGGGACTCTCTAGCGGGCCCGGCCCTTCCCTGGCCAACCGCACGGCTACCCTCCCTGACTCTGGCTCACCGCGCTGCTACTCCCTGTCTTCTCAGGGGCAACCGCAGCGCCCTACCTTGGTCTGAGGGGTATTGCCGCACTAGCCTGCGGCCAGGCTCGCTATGCCCGTGCGCCCACACTGGGCTACTCAATAAAACACAATGGCGTTCCCCCTCTCTGGGGCTCGCCGCGCCCACACTGGGTTACTCAATAACGTACAAGGGCGTTCCCCCTCTCTGGGGGCTCGCCGCGCCCACACTGGGCTACTCAGTATGGCCCCGCTTTCTAGGGCTGCTCAGTATGGCGCTCCCCCCTTCTCTGGGGCTCGCCATGCCCACACTGGGCTACTCAGTAATACCGCCCCTTTCCTGGGGCCGGGGGCTATGTTCCCCCCCCACACGCAATCCGGGGTCTCGGTCCCCGTCCGCAACCTACGGGTTGCGCCCGCGACCCACTGGCCGCGCTCCTCGCCGCCAGCTGCTCGCGCAGTGGCGTGCGAGCTGCGCCTTCGGGGTCTATGCTCCCCCACATGCAATTCGGGGTCTAGGTCCCCGTCTGCAACCTACGGGTTGCGCCCGTGACCTACTGGCCACGCTCCTCACCGCCAGTTGCTGACGCACTGGCGTGCGAGTAATTGAGGCCTCCTCCAACCCCTACAGCCTCACCCAAGCCTCCGGGTGTAATAACACAAACACAAACACAAAGCAAAACCACAAACCCCTAGGCTGTAACACAAATGCAAGCCGCCTGGCCATAACTCCTCATCATAGCTCAAGCCTCCAGGGCTATCCTGAGCTGTACTTGCAACTTAGGCTCCTTCCCATATCTCAGCCGAGGGAGCTCCTGCCTCTCCGGCTGCTGGCAGAGAACTGACAGCCTGGCTTCGGCCCTGGGCTTTATAAGGGCCAGGCCCTGCCCCCTACAGGCAGCTGGCTCCGCTTAGTTGCTCTGGCAACCCACAGCTGTGCTCACTTGTTTCTGCCAGGGCTCTCTCCCTGGCAGTTTCTCCTCTCTTAGGAGCAGGCACTAAGGTGCCCTGCGACAGTAATGTAAAAAGCCTAGTCTGAGGTCAAACATGGAGTTGTTTGGTCCAAGAGAATATCAGCTCTACAGCCAGGGTGTTTAGCAGGGATTCCAAAACTTGATTTAAGTCCCCGATTTTATTGATTTGGAAGAGAGATTTGAGGCTGGGTCCCTACATCAAGGTGGGAGTTCTGCTTAATGCGTTCTAGAAGAAACTGACTTCTTGCTTTCTGGCTGGCTCTGTTCATTTCATTTTCTAATAGCCAGTGTGTGGATTTGAAGGATTTTATGCGAGTGAGATAATGGACTGCAAGCAAAACTTAGGTTGTTTCTACTTGCAGCGAAACTACAGTTTGCAGGGACATAATGTAATAGGGTAGAAAAGACAATGTAACAGGGTAGAAAAGACTGGACACATCATACAATAAGGGCTTCTTTCACTATGGAAAATTTGCCTCCAGAAAAAGCTTATGGGGCCACAAATACTAAGTCATTTCATGGCTAGTTTAGAAAGGAGACAAATGGGGAGCATTACAGCTATATACAGAATACTGAACTGAATGCTATAGACTTGATTTTAGGCAATACAATAAGACACAGATAAAATTGACATAAAGAAATGCTTTGGTACATGGTGCAGAATAAGCTGGTGGAACTCATTTCTTCAAGGCATCACTGAGACTGAGTTTTTAGCACAATTAAATAAGATTAGAGAGTTAGAAGAGGATGATGATAATGGAAAAGTGTTCTTTTAAATAGGGTTAAAAATATTTAGAAGTCATAACAACATGCTAGGTTAGGAAAGAATTTCCTTTCATAGTTTTCTTTCCCTTTCCCCTAATCATTTTGGACCAACCACTTTTACACAGACCACTTAAGTAGAAACCTGAATTAAATGAACTACTGATCTGCTGCAGTATGGTAATTCCTATTTTTCTTGTGAAAAATTCTAGTCAGGGAGGACATGCAGAGAAATGTAATAAAGGTTACACTATCATTATATTGAATGCTATTTCCTTACAAACATTATTGGACTGAAAATAAGTGCCCAGTCCTATCATGTCACCTGCAATATTACAGCAGTTCCTGAAGACTGAATCATACTCTAACACAGGGGTTGGCAACATTTTTGGGAAGAATGCCATAAACATCTGCAGCCTCAACTTGTGACATGTTGGTGTGCCAGAGGCAGATGGTGGGGGAGCCGCAAGAGGTCTGATCTTTGTTGTGGCAGTGCAGTCCCGGCCCCTTCCCCACTGTCCACCCAGAGGCTCACTTGCCAAGTAAAATGCCTTTACGTGCTACGCTCTGGCACCTGTGCCAGGGGTTGCCTACCCCTGCTCTAATATGATTCAGCAAAACTTAAATGTACCTGTGATATATACTTTCCCTTTTGTTCACTACAATAGGAGCTCCCTCAATATTTTAACAGTTGGCAACTTGCAGTCTGCAGAGCTATTTTATCCAGCCTGCGGAGCTAGGGGGCTGAAGCAATGGGGGTTTTGTATGGGCTATGGGAAGAAGCAGCAGCATTGTGGGTGCACGCAGAGGGAGGCAGAGAGGGAAGGTGACTGTGGTTCTGGCTCTGCTGGTAGTAGTAAGGGCCATGTCAGAAGCAGCCCATGATCAGAGTTAAGCTCTGGTTAAGCACCTTGCCCAGGTGGCCCCAGGGGGTGCCGCTACCATGAAGAGAAGGACTGGCCTCCCATGCAGCTCAGGGGCTGCATGGCCTGGCAGCATCTTGCATAGGCAGGCTCCACTGAGAGAGAGGGGGGAAAAAAAGCAGTGAGGGGCCTGATTATTTTTTTGTTGTTGTTGAGCCTGCCCATGTCTCCTGCAGCCAGGGGGTGAGCTGCCAGTGGGCCCTGAGCTGCAGGGGCCCCCATATGTTACACAATGGCAGCACCCCCCAAGTGACACCCACCTGCTAGCAGACCACAAAGGCTGGGGCCTGCAGAGGGAAGGACTGGGGTCCCTTGTAACTCAGTGGCTGCTCAGCCCACTCTGAGCTTGCCCTCCAAGCCGTGGGAGATGCAGGAAGTCTCTGTGAAAAAAGAAAGGATCGGGCCCCTCACTGATGGAAGCCCCTAAATTGAAATGGTGGGTTTTTAATCATTACAGTTAAAAACCCACTATTTAAATTTAGGGGACATCAATTTAGATTTGGATGAACCAAGAAGGAAAGTCTGCAAGAATGGTCAGCAAGACAAGAAACCAGTAGCACAGAAAGTCACTGAAGTCTAAATTGAATAGGAAATGAAGGCTAAGCCATGGTTTCAGAGACAGCAGACAATTCCAGTTTGTTTGTTCATTTGTTTTCTCATTTCAGATCAGAAGGGACTATTAGTTTGATTGCTTGCATAACCCAGGTCACAGAATGTAATTAATTAATTTCTGAATCAAGTCCAAGATGCAACAGAAAGCACCTTTGACTGGTCTAAAACAAGTCCATGTATTTGGATTTGGTACAGCCAGAAAAGTAATGAATCAAATGGGATGAGCCACACTAGGGGTGGTAGATTGTTTTTTAGCTAATTGTAGGAGCCATTTATATCAGTGACTGTTTTAAGTTCACTTTGCATAGGGTAAAATAAAAACACAAGGTGCAGAGCCATGAAGAATCAGTCCCCTGGGGGAGTTCTGATATAGAAGAAGAGCAATATAAAATGGCAGCCAGGCACAATCATGAGAGAGAAACTGTATAAACCATTAATTTGGATTTCCTTGCATCTGGTGACTTGTGACACAACATTTATATTTCTGAAACATGGTTTTAAACACATGGAAAGTCCCATGTATGCTTTTAAACTGCATATTCACATCTGGGGAATAAACCAAAAAACTTGTTTCACGGCATGACATCTATTTGACCAAAGTATTCACTTACAATTACTGTTGGAGAAGCTATTTCTTTATACTATACACTGGCCATCTGTGCTTTAATTTTCCTTATATAATATGTCTCTTTGTACTCCATTCTTTATAACTAAAGGAGTAGACATACTTAATTTCCATGAATAAGTTTGCTGCAAGCCTGAAAAGACTTTTCATTTTTAAGAAATTAGTGGATTTTAAAACCTAGCTTGAAAAGACTGTATTTTATTAGAAAACCAACAATGAACAAAGGATTAAATAAATAAAACAACAGAATGTATTAGAACATACTATTCCATTAGTTTTCTAACAGTAGTCACCTAGTCTTGAGCAAAAAATGATAAGCAAGTTTTCAATTGTGTACCATACACATAAGACAATGCATCAAAGAGGTGCTAATACATATTTGTTAGAGAATGGAACTGGTAAATTAAGTTTTCAGATAGTGCTTGGACTGGATGTCATTAAATGGTCTTCCTCTGTTCATAGTGGGATGTCAAGAATGCAGTATGTTCTCACAGCTGTTCAAAAGCAGTATTTTATAGCCTATACAGTATTTGTTAACAATGTGCAAAGATCAGTTATAAAAAAATGTGTTGGACTAAATTAGTAAGAGAGCATGGCCAGGATGAAACCATGTCAAGCCATATGTTTATTTTCCCTGACCACATAAAGAATCCATAAAGAAAAAATAGTAAGTAAACCTTATAGCAACCTGCAATAAGCATCGCAAACAACACAGCAGTACCTTTGGGCATTTTTTACACGTGCTTCAGTGGTGGGGGGGTGGGTGGAGGGGGCTTTAAATAGAACATCTCTGAGAGCTTCTCTAGCAGCACACTTCAAAATGGCAGTGGGGGCACTTTAACAAAAGCTCATTCAACGAACTTTAATCAGAGCACCCCAGCTGCCATTTTGAAACTCAGGGACACTGATATACAAGATGCAGAGGCTGGCTGGATTGTACTAATTAGCATACCCCAGGAGGCTTGATGAATTCAATCTGCTCTGATGTGCTGTAATTACAGCTGACCAGTGTATCTACAAGCACCTTAAGTCTTACTATTAAACATTTCTAATTCCAAAGAGGACACAAAAGGACAAATTGGGGCTGGTCTATATTAATAATTTTGCACTGGTTTAACTAAATCAAATTGAAATTGATTTAATTTAATGCGTGTAAAGTCCTGTGGTTTAACCTTATTTTAAATCAATAACTACCAAATGTGTTTGTAGCCGATTCATGCAGAGAAAGTGTCCTAAGAAGAGATGAGTCTCTTCCAGTTCTAGCTTTAATACGTGACCCTCAGCCCAAGCTGCAAGAAGCTAGAAGGTTTTGCTTCCAGTGATGGAGGACCCCCAGGTCCATCCCCTGTGTCAGTACAGACGGTAGCTACTATGTAAACCTTTCTGATTTAAGGAAGCATTAAATAGGTCCAAATTGCATCGATATTAAGATAGAACAGATAACATCAATTCAGCTCAAATGGAGCAGGATTTCTACATTAGACCATAAGAAAATGGTTTCATTAATGATGGAACAAAGATTCAAGTAATTTGAAACTGAACATTTTTCTCAGGAAATTCTGTTGAGAGTCATTTTTTTAAACAAGTGTTTAGTCAATAAAGATCACTGAGTCAAATTCAGCCTACCAGTAATCTGATGATGAATATTTTAAAGAGGTGAAATCTGTGTTTTAACCTGTGTGATTTGTAAGTAGTAGTTTCATAATTCATTCATACATTATGAACCTGCTGCTTATAAATCCCATGGGTTAAAACACAGCTCTTAGGCCAGTAGGGATTATAACAGTCATGTAATCTGACCTTTTCTCAGAGAAAGAGAAACCACAGGACTTCAATGAACTAATTCCCAATTCTAATCCAACAGGTGTGGCTGAACTAGAGCATACTCCTTAGGAAAAATATACACTCCTGAGTTAGAAATTTCTTGTGACAGAAAATCCTGCAGAGTTCTTGGTAAATCATTTCAGCGGTTAATCATCTTTGCTGCTAAATATTTGTACCTTATTTCTTGTGTGAATTTGTTTAACTTAAACTGCCATTCACTGGATTTTGACAAACCCTTGTTGCTGGATTGAGAAACCTTCTATTATCAAGCTTCTCTTCCCCATAGAAAGCAATAATTAGCCATCTCTTTGGTAAGCTAAATAAATCAGGCTCCTTGGGTCTCACTGTGAGCCATGGGTTTGCTCATTCTCTTAGCTCTTTTTTGAAAGTCCTTTAGTTTTGCAACATTCTTCTTGACATGTAAACATCAAAACCAGACTGTTCCAGCAGAGTTGCACTTGTGCCAAATATAGGGATAACATAACCTTGTATTCTTGTAACAGGGTTTTGCCCTAGGAGCAGCTGTGATGCCCCGTAACAGGGCACCTGTCTCAGGCCCTGTTATGGTCCATACCAGCCAGCCAGACCAGAGCCCACATAGAAACTCACCTCAGAGCCCAAGGGTCGCAGCACAGACTCTGAAGACACGTGGCCAGCCACCCGAAGACTGGCTGTGCCTGAAACGGCTGGCTCATGCAGTGCATTGCCACATGCAGCTGAAGTGGGCTCCTATTGGCTGCTGGGAGTTCTGCTGGAAGTTAAGAGGGGCTACTGGCATGCAAGCAGATTCCCCGGAGAGTGGGGAAAGCATGAGATCAGCAGAGCTCATGCAATCTGCATGGAGATGCTGGGACAGTGCTGGGTGTCAGAACAAGAGCTATTACCAGTGCCAGAGGCTGGAGCTGGGGACCAAGCTGGAGCCAGAACTGGAAGCCCGAGGCAGGGCTGGAGCTGGGGACAAAGAAGCATGGTGAAAAGATAAACCCTCCACTGAAGAGGCTGCACTGAGATCCATTGCAGAAATAGGGCTAATTGACTTGGTGAGTCAAAAATTGAAGGGCTCAGAAATGGTGGCAGAATAAACTTGATTAATTGATCAGGGAGGCAGTGAGGGAGTGACTCATAAACTGACTTGTGCTAAGCAAACACAGGGCATTTTACACATGCAAGTGCCACAGCACTGGGTACTTTGAAAAGTGCCCGGTGCTGTGATGCTTGCAGTTGTATAAGTGGTGAAATACACGTCAGCGCTGAGAAAATGGCAGTGAAGAATTTTTGGACTAAAACACAAAGAAGGTGCTTTAGTTCAAAAGCACACTGCTGCTATTTTCTGCGCACTGATGCACAATTTTACTGCTTATAACTGCATGCGATGCAGCGCAGTCGCAGTGTAGAGCATGTACCCGCCTCCGCTCTAAGAGGTGTTCCTGCGCTGCCTTTGCCCGGGCCCAAGATCTTGTGTGCCCTGGGCTTATGGGTGGACCCCGGAGGTTACCCCTGCTGATGTCAGGAGGACCCCTGAACTCGCCTGCCACGACTTTGAGTGTAACTTCAGTGGGGGTCCTCCCTTGGGGTTGCCACCAGAGCCGGCGCGTTTCTCGGCGGGCAGTCTTGGGGCTCCGTCTTCCCCTACACCCCAGCCGCTCGCCACCTTAGGCCCTACCTCCTCTGTCTTCCACGTTGTCCTTGGCCTGCCACCCTTTCACCCCCGATTTGCCAGCCGTCAATAACGATCTTCAAGCCAGGTGTCCAGCTCACTGGGACGCCAGCCTGGCCCTTCTGCCCCGGTACCTGCTCCAATCCTGTGGCCCGTGATGCAGCCGGTTCCTCCGCTGGCTCTTTTGTCTATAGTGCGACTGGTTACCCCACCGACGCTACCGCGTCCAATGCGGCTGGTTCCTCCACCGTTCCTGCCGCTTGTGAGGCAACTGGTTTCTTCACCCACTCTGCTGCCCGTCACCCGATCAGTGCCTCCTCCGGCTCTGTTGTTGGTGCGGCAGCCAGTTTCCTCACCGGCTCTGCTGTCTGTTGCCCAGTTAGCTCCTTCTTCGGCTCTGTGGCCGGTGCTGCAGCCGGGTTCCCCACCAGCTCTGCTGTCTGTTGCCCAGTCAGCTCCTCCTCCAGCTCTGTCGCCGGTGCTGCAGCCAGTTTCCTCACCGGCTCTGCCGATAACCGACGCGCTGGCTCCTCCACCAGCGCTGCTGCCAGTTGCTCTGCTCCGTCTCTCAGAGCCGGCTCTGGCTCCGCCTCTTCCTCTCTCTGCCGCCATGTGTGGCAGCTGCTCCTCTCCTCATTCCAGCTTACTCCTCTGGTCTCCTCCTCTCAACTGCCCCGCCGCCTTGGCGGGGCTGCTTTTTGTTCCTCCCGGGAGGCATCCTCCGCCCCCACTGCTCTGCTGCAACCGGATAAATGCCCGGCTGATTACCCGCGCCGGCGTTCTCGGCGTGCGCGTTTCCTCCGGCTCTTCCGGCTCTGTGGGACGTAAGCGGGACTCTTTGCTGCCCCGGGGTTCTTTCAGCATTCCAGCTCCCCTGGGACACAACCCTGCCCTCAAGATGCCTTGGGGTGCTTTTACTTTACCTCTCCGAGTCATACCTGGTGGGTTGGCGGGTTTCTCCGTCCAGTGCTCCATCCGTTTGCTTGAGTTCTTGCTGTCACACCTAGACAGGAAATCCGCTACTGTGTTTGACTTTCCTGGTCTGAACACGATCTGAAATTTATAAGGCTGTAGGGCCAATGCCCATCGGGTGATCCGGGCATTATCAGTTTTAGCGGTGCTCAGCCACCTGAGAGGGGTATGGTCCGTTACTAACTTAAACTCCCGGCCCATTAGATAATACCTGAAATGGTCCACGGCCCATCGAATGGCCAGACACTCCCGCTCTATTGTGGCATACCTCCTCTCTGCTGCCGACAGCTTGCGGCTGGCGTACGCTATTGGCCTCTCGATTCCCTCCTCCTCCTGTGTGAGGACGGCCCCCACCGCCGTCTTGGAGGCATCTGTCTGCAAAATGAAAGTTTTCCTAAAGTTAGGGGTGCGCATTATTACATCCTCGCAGAGGGCCTGTTTTAACTTCCCAAAGCTCTGCTCCATCTCCTCTGTCCACTTTACCATCCCGTTCCTCCTCCCCTTCAATACCTCCATCAAGAGGACTGTTAGTTCCGAAAAGTAAGGCACGAATCTCCAGTAGTAATTGGTCAGCCCTAGAAATGACCGTAGCTGCTGACAATTCTGGGGGGCTGGGAAATTTCACACCGTCTCCACTTTGTCGGCCAGGGGTCTGATAGTGCCCCTGCCCACCAGGAACCCTAAATACTTAGTTTCCCTTTTGGCCAAGGCGTATTTTTGTGGGTTCGCTGTGAGACTGGCTTGTCTTAGCTCTGATAGTACGGCCCTGAGGGCCTGCTTATGATGTGCCCAGGTAGGTGAGTATATGATGATGTCGTCAATGTAGGCCGCCGCATACCCGGCATGGGGGGCCAGCAGCCGATCCATTAACTGTTGGAACGTTGCTGCTGCTCCATGTAGCCCGAAGGGCATCCTCACAAACTCATAGAGACCCCAGGGCGTGCCGAAGGCTGTCTTTGGCCGATCTGCCGGGGCCACCGGGATTTGTCAGTACCCCTTGGCCAGATCCAGGGTTGATATATATTGGGCTTCTCCAATCCTTTCTATCAGTTTGTCTACCTGAGGCATGGGGAATGCATCGAAGACCACTAGTGCGTTCAACCTTTGGTAACCGACGCACAGCCTTAGCGACCCATCAGGCTTGCGCACGGGAACCAGCGGGCTTCTCCAAGGGCTTTGGGACGGTCTTACCACTCCTAGCCTCAACATGGAGCTCACCTCCTCACGCACGGCTTCTAGCAAGTGGTGGGGAATGGGCCTCCACTTCTCCCTTACTATAGCCCCCGGTGGAGTTTTAATAGTATGAATTGCACCCCGGACCCATCCTGGTTCTTTACGGAAAACATCCCAGAATTTGTGTATTAACCTCCGCGTTTCCCTTTTCTGTGGCTTGGACAAGTCTTCCCCCACTCCAGTTAACTGTTCTACCTTCTCAGGAGGTGCCACATCTTGTCCGGACCCTTGGGGCCCCAAATCCTCTTCGTCATTTTCTATGAAGGTAACCCAGCCCGTTGGCTCTCTCTACTCCCGCAGCAGGTTCACATGAAATATCTGCTTCTCTCGGAGATGGCCGGGCCGGTGTACCTCGTAATCTACGGGCCCAACCCGTCGGAGAATCTCAAAGGGGCCTTGCCATTGTGTTAAGAACTTGCTCGTGGATGTAGGGAGCAGCACCAGCACTCGTTGCCCCGGTTCGAAAACTCGCTCCTTAGCGCTACCATAGTATTTTTCCTTCTGTCGAGTCTGAGCTTCTTTCAAATTTTCACGAGCTGTCCTGGGCCGTTCTTATCCTTTGTTGGAATGCTTGGCGATATCCCGCCAGATCTTGTAGCGCCCCACTGTCCTGTTCCCACTCTTCCCATAGGACCTATAGCCATCCTCGGGGTTGATGCCCCAGAACCAGTTCAAACGGGGAAAATTTCAAGGAATCTTGAGGGGTATCCCTAAGGGTGAATAGCACCAGCGGCAACAGTAGATCCCATTTCCGAGGGTTCCCTTGAATACAACGCCTTAATACCCTCTTGATGGTGCCATTTAGGCGCTCTACTAGCCCATTGGTTTGAGGGTGGTACACCGAGGTACGTACCTGCCGGATTTGCAGTGTTTTACACACCACCCTCATGACGCCTGATATGAAATTTCAGCCCTGATCAGTCAAGATCTCCCTCGGAACCCCCATTCTTGCGATCCACTTTATTAATTCTTCTGCCACCCGAGGAGCGGTTACTGTCCGCAATGGGATGGCCTCTGGATAAAGCATTGCATAGTCCACCATAACTAAAATATACTGGTGGCTGGAGCTGCTGCGGGGTAAAGGTTCCACGACGTCTAAGACCACTCTTGTAAAGGGGGTGTCTATGACTGGCATTGGTTGAAGTGGGGCCCTGGCAGAACATTCGGTCCGGGTCTTCTGGCACTCCAGGCAGGCCGCGCACAGTCGAGCCACTTCCTCCCCCATCCCGGGCCAAAAGAACCACCGGCTCACCTTCGCCAGGGTTTTATCTTGCCCTAAATGGCCTCCCACTGGGCTCGCATGGGCCAATTGCCAGACGACCTGGAGGAATTGGTTCGGCACCACCAGTTCCACTTCTACGGGACCCTCCCGCCTATGCGGTAGAGGAGGTGGTTCCTTACCTCGAAACGGGGGTGCTCTTCTATTGATGATCCGGCCTCATCCCTGGCACCGTGGGTTTGTCTCCAGAGGGTTCCGAGCTCGGGGTCCTCAACCTGCGCCTCCTGAAACTGTCTGCTGCTGGTGATATTGTCTAGGTTGAGGCTTATGGATTCCTCAGCGGCGTCGGGGTCCTCCTCTGCCTCCCCCAACCATCCCTCACTAGTCCCCATCTTTTTGCGAGCTTGCTGTACATCTGTCACCCGCTCCAGTATGTCGTAAATGGGTGTCCAATCCCTGCCTAGCAGCATCTCACACGCCAGTTTAGGCACTACCCCCACCAGGAGTTCCCCCTGGTGTTCCATGACGTGCAGCTGGACCCACTGCCGTCCTACACGCTTGACCTCACCATGGAGGCAGGCCACTGTCACCGGCAGGACCTTTCTTCTCGCTTACTGACAGACCATATCAGCCCTTAACATGGATTGAGCGCACCCTGAGTCACGAGTGGCCTGCACTGGGCGTCCGTCCACCCAGGCCTTAACGATCGGGCAGCTCCATATTGCGTTCCCCTCACAGCTGGCATAGCTGCAATCCATGGGTTCACCTACCTCCGGGCCACAGCGCTGATCAGGGAAGCCTCGGGGTTTGTCAGCCGGAACCCACCGCTCAGCAGGCTGACTGGGGCATTCTCGCGAGAGGTGTCCATTCTGCCCGCAGCGGAAGCACACTACATCCCTGCCAGCACCCCGAATAAGGGGACGCCACCGTTCTGTTTCCTTTGGCAACACCGGCATCGGTCCCGGGCTTCTTCTTTCCCTTGGACAGCTCGCCTCTGCCGCTGCAAAAGCTTCTGCCAGCTTCAAAGCCTCTTCACAATTCCGCGGGGAGTGTTGCCGAACCCAGCACTGCGTTCTTTCCTCCAGGTCATTCTGGAATTGCTCAAGGATGATTTGATCTGCCAGGTCCTTGCAGTCGGACGCCACGGGGTTCACCCATTTGTCAAGAAGGTCCCATAGCAGCTGCAGTAGTACCCGGGGTCGTCTCTCATCGGGCCCTTTTCTGGCCCGGAACAGGCGCTGATAGTGGTCGGGGCTGATCTCCAGCTGATAAAGTATCGCCTGTTTCACCCGTTTGTAGTTTCGGGCCTCGTCTCTCAGGATGGCCCGATAGGCAGCCTGTGCCTTACCCACAACCAGGGCCCCCAACTGGCTGGCCCAGTAGTCCTGGGGAAGGCCTGTCATCAGGGCATGGCGCTCAAAGGCCTCGATGTAAGCCTTGGGGTCATCATCCTTCATCATTTTTGGCATTTTAAATGACACCTGGCTATGTCGGAGCCATTCCTGCTGGCGGTCGAACATCTGCTGCTGGGAATCGAGGATTTGGGTGAGGGCCTGCAAGTTCTGGCCAAGAACGTCAGCCGTGGTCATAGGTTGGGCACTGGCATAGGCTGCCATGTCCGGGTCTTCCATGTTCCCAGTCAATGCACCACTTTGTACCCGCCTCTGCTCTAAGAGGTGTTCCCGCGCCGCCTTTGCCCGGGCCCAAGATCTTGTGTGCCCTGAGCTTATGGGTGGACCCCGGAGGTTACCCCTGCTGATGTCAGGAGGACCCCTGAACTCGCCTGCCACGACTTTGAGTGTAACTTTAGTGGGGGTCCTTCCTTGGGGTTGCCACCAGAGCCGGCGCGTTTCTTGGCGGGCAGTCTTGGGGCTCTGTTCTCCCCTACACCCCAGCCGCTCGCCACCTTAGACCCTACCTCCTCTGTCTTCCACGTTGTCCTTGGCCTGCCACCCTTTCGCCAGCTGTCAATAACGATCTTCAAGCCAGGAATCCAGCTCACTGGGACGCCAGCCTGGCCCTTCTGCCCCGGTACCTGCTCCAATCCTGTGGCCCGTGATGCAGCCGGTTCCTCCACTGGCTCTTTTGTCTATAGTGCAACCGGTTACCTCACCGATGCTACCGCCTCCAATGCGGCCGGTTCCTCCACCGTTCCTGCCGCTTGTGAGGCAACTGGTTTCCTCACCTGCTCTGCTGCCCGTCACCCGATCAGCGCCCCCTCCGGCTCTGTTGTTGGTGCGGCAGCCAGTTCCCTCACCGGCTCTGCTGTCTGTTGCCCAGTCAGCTCCTTCTTCGGCTCTGTGGCCAGTGCTGCAGCCGGTTTCCTCACCGGCCCTGCCGATAACCAATGCTCCTCCACCGGCGCTGCTGCCGGTTGCTCCGCTCCATGTCTCGGAGCTGGCTCTGGCTCTGCCTCTTCCTCTCTCTGCCGCCGCATGTGGCGGCTGCTCCTCTCCTAGTTCCAGCTCGCTCCTCCAGTCTCCTCCTCTCAACCGCCCTGCCGCCTTGGTGGGGCTGCTTTTTGTTCCTCCTGGGAGGCGTCCTCCGCCCCCGCTGCTCTGCCGCAACCGGATAAATGCCCAGCTGATTACCCGCGCTGGCGTTCTCGGCGTGCGTGCTTCCTCCAGCTCTTCCAGCTCTGTGGGAGGTAAGCGGGACTCTTTGCTGCCCTGGGGTTCTTTCGGCATCCCAGCTCCCCTGGGACAGAGCAGATTAATCGAGTCTGCTCCGAAGTGGTGGATCTCTGGGAGATTACGGGACCAAAAACTATGTGCATAAATGCCTTTAGTGAGTGGGATGAGCCAGCACCTCAAGAGCTCCTTAACTGATGAAATATAAATAAGGATTGAGCAATGATAATGCTTAAACAATGAAGTATAAACAAGGGTTAATTGAGTGATGAAACTTGTTGTTTGATTAAATAAGGATTGAGTGATGATGAGCTCAGTAATTGATAAAGTATAAATGAGGATTAATTGAGTGATGGCAACTTGTTGATTGGGAGCAGTACATATAAGGACCAACTGATGTGGTGAACAGGCAGTAAGAAATTTGCTAACAGGTAAATTATAAAAGAGTTCATTAGTTGGATGAACCAGCAAGAGGGGATTATTAGTTGGCTACTCCCATGAACAAGTGACCAGAGTGACCAATTTGTAGTCTGTCACCACCCCATGTATTTAATGTAGGGATGAGATATCCAGAAAGATCATGGGCCTGAACATGGATAGGTGAAGTAAGGGCAGGGTATAGTGGAGGTGGAGCCGTGTGAAGAAAGAGCTAACTTGAGTCCTACCACTGACTTTGAGGAACATCTCATCTCCTTTCTTTTCTCTTTTTTTCCTTTGAACATCAAGGCATGGCAGGAGAGCGTGGGAGTATGTGAGTGAATGAGATGTCCCCATGATTCACACACACATGCCCATGGAGCCTCCCGCAGCCCTAGTCACCTCTACTTTCTTTGGGCAATCTCCCCTTCAACTTGTCTGCCACACCTTGGTGTAATTATACTTTTATAAAAAGGGGAGGCTGCCTCAGGGCTCCCCAAGTGAAATCTCATATTCATGAAGACAGGTGTCACTGCTCATCACTTTAAGGACTAATTACATGGCCTCTTCATCTCCCCTTTTAGCCATGCCCAAGCCTTGCAGATGTTACCAATAATTGGGTGTTAAGCCCCATTATCCAATCCAGTCAATCTTTCATCCATGGGCCTTTGACCCCAGTGTCAACTCCAGGCAATATGGGCCTCTAAGCCTTGCTACAGTCTCTGCCACTATTGGGGCCTATGGCCCTGGTACCTTTATCCAATGTGGACCATCATGGGCTTAGGCCTCTGTACCTCAAACAGGATCAATCCCTCTTGGGTTTTGACCTGCATTCTCTACCCCTTCTAGGCTCAGGTCTCTTTCCCGGTCTTTCCAGGTCAGACTTTATGCCCAGATCAGGCCCTGGACTTAGCTCCCTTGATTGCCTTCTGCCTGACCTACAGCCTGCTTGTCCTGCAGCCTGTTTTCCCTTAAAGTAGCAGGAGCCCCAGGCTCTCTGCTACATTTCTGTATTGCCATGTTTATACACAAAAGCATTACACTATTTAGCCACAGCAATGCACAGGGAGCTCTCATTTAGCTGATTAGTGACCCTTATCTCCAACAATTCTTCATAGATTTCATAGACATTAGAGCTGGAAGGGACCTCACAAGATCATCGGGTCCAGCCCCCTGCCCAAGGGGCGGGAAGTCAGCTGGGGTCAGATCACCCCAGCAAGATAAGCATTCAAGCATTTCTTAAAGGCATCCAGAGTAGGTGCTTAAACCACTTCTGGGGGGCAGTCTATTTCAGACTCTGGAGATTTAGATGGTAAAGAAGTTTTTTCTTATGTTCAATCTAAAATGGTCTTCCAGCAGTTTGTGACTGTTAGACCTTGTCTTCCCTTGGGGTGCTCTGGTGAACAGACATTCTCCCAGTTTCTGATGCACACCCCTTATATGCTTATAGGCTGCCAAGTCACACCTGAGCCTTGGCTTCTCCAGGATGAAGAGTCCCATGCCTCTCCTCATAAGGCCTGTTCTTTTGACCTCTAATCATATGAGTGGCTCTCCTCTGGACTCTCTCAAGGTTCTTCACATCCTTTCTAAAGTGTGGAGTCCAGAATTGGATGTAGTATTCCAGCTGCAGCCTCACCAAGGCCAAGTTAAGTGGGAGGATGACTTCTTGGGTTTTGCTTGAGATGCATCAAGAGATGCAAGCCAGAGTTTTATTTGCTTTGCCGACTGTGGCATCATATTTGTGGCTCATGTTCATCTTGTGGTCAATCATGACCCCCAAGTCTCTTTCAGTTGTGGTGCTAGTGAGTGTAGCAAAGCTGAGCCGATAAGTAAGATGTGGGTCTTTTCCCCCAAGGTGGAACACCTTGCATTTCTCCAAGTTGAATGTCATTAGGTTTTGATCTGCCCACCTTGTAAGCCTGACCAGGTTGGCCTGAATTCCTACCCTATCTTCTAGCCTGACCATACTTCCCCATCATTTGGTGTCATTTGCAAACTTAGCCAGTCTGCTTCTGACACACAAATCCAGATCATTTATGAATATATTAAAGAGTACTGGTCCGAGTACTGAGCCCTGGGGGATGCCACTGGCACCATGCACAATGTTGACTTGGTTCCATTGACTATCATTCTCTGGATCCAACTATAGAACCAGTTCCCCAGCCATCAGATTGTAAGGTTGTCAAGGCTACAGTTCCCCAATTTTGCCATGAAGACATCATGGGAGACCAAGTCAAAGGCTTTTTTGAATCTAAATATATGACATCAACCTCTTCTCCTTTGTCTAGGTGATGTGTCATCTGGTCATTGAAGGAAATGAGGTTGGTCAGGCAAGACCTACCTGCAACAATGTCATGTTGGCTATCTCTCAGAGTGTTGCCTTCCATAAGCCTGTTGTTGATGGTTTCTTTGATGATTTTTTCCAAGATCTTTCCAGGGATTGAGGTCAAACTGATTGGCCTGTAGTTCCCTGGATCTTTTTTCCCTCCTTTCTTGAAGATAGGCACCACATTGGCCCTCTTCCAAGCTTCAGGAACCTCTCCCAAGCACCCTGAGTTCTCAAATATCCTTGCCATTGGTCATGCTATGATGTCAGCCAACTCTTTTTGCACTCTGGGGTGCATTCCATCCGGGCCAACTGACTTGTGGATTCCCAGCCTCTCAAGCTGTTCCCTCACAAGATCTTTGCCAATTATAGGTGTATGATCACCGTTACCCTGGTAGTCCTGCATCCTGCCAGGCAGGGTGATCCCCTTAGGCTGGTGGAAAACCGACGCAAAGTCATCATTGAGGAGATTAGCTTTTTCCTACGTGTCGGTTGTCAGCTGCCCCATTTGGTTCAGCAAGGGTCCGATGTTGTCCTTGTTTTTGTTCTGACTTTCCACATATTTGGATAAGAACTTTTTATTGTCCTTGATTCCCATAACCAGTTTGAATTCGGTTTCAGCATTGGCTTTTCTGGTCTGTTCCCTACAGGTGCAGGCCAGTGTTGCATAATCCTCCTTAGTGGTAGTTCCTGACTTCCATCCCTTATAAGCTTCTCTTTTCAGATTCAGGAGATCCATGATTTCCATATTGAGCCAAGGGGGTCTCCCAGCCCTTTTGCTACCTTTCCTATGGGCCAGAATGGACTTCCCTTGTGCTTTTAGGATCATGACCTTAAGAGGTGACCACTTATCATGGACTCCCCTCCCTGTCAGATCATGGTCTCTCAGGGCCTCAACAGCCAATCTCCTGAGCTTGTGAATGTCAGCTTTCCTAAAGTTGAGGATTTTTGCATTGCTGACTGATTTGCCAGCTCTGCTATGGACAGAGAAAGTGATCAACTCATGATCACCATCACCAAGTTTCCCTTCAATCCTTAGGTCGCTGACTAGATCCCCTTTGGCCAGTACCAGATCCATCAGCGCCATCAGTGTTGATGCTTCCAAGGATAGAGCATCCTATGCTAAAAGCATGGCTTGCATGGTTTTGTTTATAGATTCATAGCCTTTCTTTTTATTTTCCTTTGCCCAATTTACCAAGAAATCTAGATTATCCTTTGTTAGTTACCTGCTCTCTTAATTACTTGGCTTCCTCCATCTCCTGCCTCCCAAATGTATCAGTAATTATTTTGTTTTCTTCTAGGTCATTGCTAAAAATATTAAAAAGTATAGGGTCAAGAACTGATCTCTGTGGAATCCCATAGGAAATTAATCCACTCAGTTTTTAATCCACTTAATGAGTACCATGTTGATTTTGTATCAATCTAGTTGCTGAATCAAAAGGCTATATAGCACACAATGAAATGCATTAAGAAGCCTAGACAAATTATATTTACATTATTACCTTTAACCACAAAACTTACTCTCATCAAGTTATTTGACAAGGTCTATTTTCCATAAACCTGTGTTGATTGACTTTAATTATATTACCTGTTTTTAATCCTTTATTATTCAAGTCCTATATTAGCTGTTCCATTATTTTCAATGTCAGTGTGACAGCCTAAAAAATTATAGTTCTGTACTATTAAATATTGGCGTGACATTATCTTTTTTCCAGCCCTCTGGAACTTCTCCAGTGTCCCAAGACTTACTGAAAGTCACCCTTAACAATCTGAAGTAAGGGTGGCCAACCTGCAGGACTCATGCTATAAGTGGCATGGGCAGCCTCTGTGTGGCACAGGGCAGATCAGGAAGAGAATTTGGCAGTACAGTGGCAGATAGGGCAGGGAGCAGAAAGCAGGGCAGCAGATCAGGCAGGTAGCATAGTGCAGGGAGCTGAAATCAGACATGCAGAAGAAGGGGGTCAGAGTGGCATTTGGAATGGGTCTGGGTCTAATTTGTAGCACACCTGCCAAAAAAGGTTGGCATCTCCTGATCGAGACAATGCTTCATGTAGTTCTTATAAAACTCTTACATGCAGGTTGGCCACACTAATTGGAAATATCTGTTTTATTTTTTTGCCGTTTAACATCTTCCTTACCTACTGGTAGAATCAAGCCATATCTAATAAAACATCTGGATTTTTCCCAGAAACAAAAAAGAAATATTTATGGAACACTTCTGTCCAACTACAGTATCATTTTAGGATTTACAGTTCTATTACAATTCTTTAGTGCCTTTAACTCTGCTGACCTACAACACTCTTTGCCTCTAGTATTTCTCCTTGTATCCTTTTGCTTCCCTTTTTCCATTTGCTACAATTTCTAGCTTTCTACTTAATATATATATTACTATCAACTTTCTCTCAACTTTCTCTTTCTACTGAATATTATATAGATTTATTTTAGTTTTTTAATTCTCCTTTCACTTCCCTCTCTACCTCTGGGTAGTTTTTAGCCTTCTTTCTTGATTGTGGCTTTTAGGGCCATCTGGTATGTTCAAACAGTTCCCAATTAATATTAATTCTTTGTTTAAATTCTCTCACAGTTGTTATGGCTCATAATTTAATACACCTAATATCTCACATGGTACAGGTTAATTTCCTGTCAATTTGCAGTAACAATCACTCAGAGCAAGACAGGATAGCTTTTGAAATGCTATTTTTAACTGAACCAAGAACAATGGGCTTGATGGAGGGGAAAAAAAAGAAAAAAAAAGAGTGAAATTAGGTGGATAGTGTTATGTGGAAAGTCATCCTAGAACAGTGGTTCTCAACCTATTTGCTGTAGTGGGCCGCACTTGCAGCTCTCCGTGTGTTATGTGGGCTGCACCCACACAATTTATCTGTTATCTGACAGTAATGCAGGATGTGAGATGGGTCGCAGCAGTGTGCTGATTGGGTTGCATGTGGCCCATGGGCTGTGGGGTGAGAATCACTGGTCTAGAAGAACATACTGATATCTGCTACCTTTACTTTCTATAAACATGCCTAGGAATAATTAATTCTAGTACTATTGTATAGATTTTGACTGTGTGGAAGTTTACTTATTTCCTTAAATAGAAATCATATAATTCTTCTGTAGCTTCTGCAATGATGGACATCTAATCTGCCCAGAATTTAGTATACCTTTCAAATATATTGAGCTTTTCTGAGGCAAGCTATGTAGAACAGTGGAATGCTCTCACTTTGGATGGAAATGTTTATAGTTTGCATGATTTCACGTAGTCTTTTTTGCTTGATTTGAAATTTTTACAAAACATTTTAAGTTAGACAAGCCAATTACAAAATTATAATGTCTTCACTGTGAAAAATCAGACTTTCTTAAATAATTGGCCAATTATATAGCAAGAAACACACTGATGCAGAGAGAGCCATGAAGGGGACAAGTTTTAGGTCACATCCTGAAAACCAGTAAATCATTAAGTTAAATGAACTATTTGTAAGGTTTTAAGGACTAAATTCATAAGAACACTTTCTGTTCCATGATCTGGGTTTACATTCCAAAGGTGAGCTGATGTTAATATATCAGCAATGATAGTATTTCTCAAAGAGACACATAAATATCTAACTCTTTGTCCATGTTTATTAAAATTCATGTTTGCAAATAAAAAAATAACAAAACTGGCAGAGGAAGAAATATTGGACTTGTGGCCAAGTTCATTGATCTCAGTGAGTGTCTCTACACATGCACATTAATGTGCAGTAGTTTGTTTTACTGTGCATTAAAGGATCATGTAAAAAACTGTGAAATTACACTAATGTTCAGTAAGCTACTACGCATTAAGCATCACTTAAAACCCAGGCACATTTATTACTGTGCATTAAGGCAGCCTAATACGCATTTCTTTAGTACCTCACATTGAAGGTACCAAATTTAATATGCATTCAAAAAAGCTCTTTAATGCATGTGTAGATGCACCTAGTATGAACTAGTTACACCAATGGGAAACTGGTATAAATGAGATAAGAATCAAGTCAATTTTTATTCAAGTTTCTTTGGCCATTATAAACGGTGACAATAAAACCTATATTTATTTGTTAGGAAAAAAATCTTTTGAGAATTCCTTTGAAAGATTAAAGATTTAGGTTTACATAATAAAGTTAGTAGTCATCTTATTTATAGGCTAATATTTCTGATTTTTAAGTGAAAGCGGTTTCAATAGGCTGTATTAATCAAAATTATAAAGAAAAGGCTTTCATCCTAATAATGCTTACTGTGTATAGTTATGATAAAGGATAATAATGTTTGGTAAATTTGTAATCTATAAAGAACCCTCCTTTGTTGCAGATGCTATATTCTAGATAAATGTGTATATCTTCATATTAAAAATAAGCTACATTCAAATGCCTTTGGAAAGAAAGCAAATATGAGGAATCCAAAAGGTTATGATTCTATTAATAGTCTCTGAGTTTGAAGTGAGACCTTAGTACTCTCTCCCTGAGTTAGCTAGCATTAACGGTTAGCAGTAGAAGGAGACTTAGTGGGAAATCTTTGTCCCTTTATATGGCTCCTTAACTCCTAGTATCTAAACTGAAATGTTAGACCAGTTAATCATTAATTAACTCAAGAAATTGAGCCCCAAGCTGTTCCCATTTAATTCATTAGGAGTTTATCACTGCCTTCACTGGGAATAAGACTGGACCTTATGGGTTTTTTTGTTTGTGTGTGTGTGTGTGTGTGTGTGTGTGTGTATAGCCCTTGCAGCTCTGTGGGTCCTCCCTCCTGGGCCCCTCCATAGCTCACTCCCATTCTCTGGGGCTCACCCAGAACTCTCTATAGATCTTTCTTGATGCAGCCCCTTTCTTCTTTGTGCTCCTTGGGGGCCTCTCAGCAGGTCCCTATACCTTGCCACCATCACTGGGTTCACGCAGGCCCTGAACTAGGTCTCACAGCTACTCAGGCCCTCACTCAGGGCCCAGCTGGCCACTCAGCCGACCCCCCCCTCCCATGTATATATATGTTTGTGTGTGTATGTGTTTGTGTGTGTGTGTGTGTGTGGGCCTGTTGAGTGGCCAGGTGGGCCCTGAGTGAGGGCCTGAGCAGCTGTGAGACCTAGTTCAGGGCCTGGATGAACTCAGTGAGAGGGGCAAGGTATGGAGGCCTGTTGAGGGGCCCCCAAGGAACACAAAGAGGAAAGGGGCTGTGTCACATCTTGCAAACCAGTGTCAGTGTATGTATATATATGTAGAATGGCACAGATATTATTCAATAAAAATGAATTTTAAATACTCATTTGTAGATACCAGTTTTCATTGTGTACTTCAGCCATTGTGGAAAACCTCTAATAAAATGTAAAGCCACTGCCAGAACACTTTTGGAAAATATTGCATATAATAACTCTTTCCCCCTACTTTCTCTTTCTCCTATTGTATTTTAATTTATTTTGTTTCTCAATATGTGGATTCCAGAAAACTAATTAAGCATTAAGACCTGACAGGCAGTGAATTTCTGGCTGATTATTGCATGCCTCAGCTGTTGCAATCAAGCCATGAGTTAATGACTTTAACCACCTAAAAAGTGCAATAATTTCCCTATAAATTCACAGCCTGGAGTCACTTAGGACAGAATGCTACTTCCCTTTACATACCCAAATAGTAGTTTTCCAGGCACATAACTGCCATTTTTGGCATTTACATGCAGTTTGTAATTCTAGTCCCTGAGCAGTGTGAATGTCCACATGCCTACTGAGCATGCATAGTAGATTATGCACTGGCCAGACAGGTATGCAGCCCCAAATGCACACGTGCCGAGTGAGTATAATAGGGCGCTCAAAAATGTTGTTATACCCTGTTCTAAGGGCACTTGACCCAATTCTCTCCAGCCATGCCTTGATATTCATTGATATATATATTGTGGGAGGCTGCCCTGATCTTACTCTAAAGACCATCCAACTCGTGATCATGGCCTTATGGGCCAATCACATGGCTCTGTACCTCCCCTACACCAAGTCCCATGGCATCCATACAGATGGTCTATCTCTCGCTGATACAGCCCTTCACTGGGCTCTTAACTCTCCCAGCCACTCTCCAGGCCTTCTGACCCCTCACTGGACCACACTCTGCTCATCTGGGCCTTTCTTCACTCATGCCTCAGGCCCCTCACTGGGCCTCTCTCCACTCATGGGGCCTCACTATGTGGTTTAGGCCCCTCCGACCCATTTGGCCTACTGGGCCTATGGACCCACGCAGTCCTGGCCTTCTCTGGCCCATCACAGGGCCTCTGGACCCCCTTGGTCTTCCTAGGCCCCTTACTGGGCCTCTGGATCCATTTGGTCCCAATCTTCCTGGCAAGTGCTTTTCTGTTGGGGTGTGCTCCCCTAGCCTTTCTCCTCCATGGGGTAACCCACAAGGCAGTGGGAGCTGAGGGTTTCCAACACCCCATCCTCACCTTTCCCTGGAGTAGCCTACCTATGGCATTTCATTGAGGCTGTCCCACCACAGGCAGCCCCACCGCACCAACCAATTCCAGTAGGGTGCAGTTTTAGGTCTTATCCATCCTGGCCCCTAGCCCCAGTTTGGGCCAATCGAGGTTTTTGGAGTCTGTCTACTGGCTGTCAGCCCTTGCATCTTTGTGGGTCCTCCCTCCTGGGCCCCTCCATAGCTCACTCCCATTCTCGGGTTCACCCGGAACCCTCTACAGATCTTCCTTGATGCAGCTCCTTTCTTCTTTGTGTCCCTTGGAGGCCTTCAATAGGCCCCTATACCTTGCCACACTCACTGGGTTCATCTAGACCCTGAACTAGGTCTCACAGCTGCTCAGGCCCTCACTCAGGTCCCACCTGGCCACTCAGCAGGCCCACTGACTCTTAGCCTATCTCTCAGGGCTGGAGTGATCTCTTTCTAGGCCCTTGTGTATACAGTCCTCGCTCTCTGGGCTGGCTGGGCCTCTTCACTAGGCCCTTGTATACTCAGCCCCTCACTCTGGGCTGGCCTGGCCCCTGTGCACAAAGTTCCTCTCCAAGCTGGCCTGGCCTCTTACTAGGCCCATATGCACACAGTGACTCTCACTGGGCTGGCCTGGCCTGGCCTCTAATTAAGCCCTGTGCATACAACCCCTTTCTGTCTGGGCTGGCCTGGCCTCTTACTAGGCCTTAGGCACTCCATCCCCTTCTCTGGGCTCTGAACCCCCACACTGGGACCCCAGGAACCTCCTCCATCCCCATAGTTCCCACCCAAACCTCCTGATGTTTCAGATGTTATTCTCCATGCTGGAATTCAGGAGCAGCAGCCTTCCTGCTGGGTGATTGTCATGGGGTAGGATCCCCAGGGGTGGCTGTGATGCCCCTGGCAGCTCTGCAACCATGCCAGCTCTGCCCCAAAGGCACCCTCTTGTCTTTCCTGCCATGTCTTATTGGTAAATAAATCAGGAGGCTTCCCATGGGCCTCCATGTGGCCCTGGTCTGCTGAACCTCCCCATAACTCACTGGTCCTTGATCACTTCACTGGATCGCTCCTCAGTACTGTGCCTCATGGGGCACCTCAAGCTTTATGGGCTAATTGCATGGCTTCAAAGTTCTCCTTTACCATGCTCCATGACTCACAGGTGTTACATGGATGTTATTGTCTCTGTTGGGGCTTTGGCCTACTTTGCCTCCTCCACTTTAATCTGGCTAGGCCTTCTAGCTTAGGCCCACTGTGCTGGACCTGGCTCCAAGGCACTAGCTCAAATGTATTTGTTTCTGTCACCGGACTCTCTAGCCCCTGTCTTGGCTGTGCCCCTCTGGCACCAGGCTCCCTGGCCTTGTCTGTTGCTCCCCTCTGGTGCCGGGCTTTTCTAACTGCTCAAGCCCTGTGCCCTCTTCTGGCAGGGCTCAAGATCATTGCATGCCCCCTCTGGACACCCATGAGACCTCCATACCTCCCCTTACAGGCTTGTCTCAAACCTCTGGTACAAATAACAACACAAACATAAGCCCTTGGGTTATAACACTAACAATGAAGGCAGTGCTCTGTCCCTTTGGAGGGCAAACTGCCAAGGATAGCGTGCTTCCTAGCCCTAGGTACCTTGTGAGCTCTTGTCTTACTGCACTTGGAGGTAGCAAAGTAGGCAGCAAACGGTCTTGGATACCACTGCCTTAAAGGAGTAGGCACACCGTGGTGCCCTGCGACAGTGATATTGCTGTCACAGCTCCCAAGACGTTACTACCAGCCCTGTTCTCAGGCTCTGGGCTTATACCTTTTCTAAGCCCAGCCCTCCTCCAATCAGGTATCTCCCATGCAGTCAAGTGAATAGGCCTAGCCACACCTGCCAGCTGCTGGGTCAGCTGACTCTCTAATTAGGCCTGAATCCACCTGCCAGTGGCTCTGCAGACTGCCTGACCTTTTAAAGTGGTAGGCACACCAAGTGCCCTGCCACAGTGAGCATAAGTCATAAATTCTACCTGGCAAAAACCCATGGCAGGGATGATGAGTGCCCTCCCATGTTTGAGCCCCTGAGAGATTAGGGCATGCCACCAGGAAGTGGGAGATCTAGGTTCTAGGTCTCCTCACCTACAGCAGGTTTGAATAAACCTGTCTCTTAATTTCCAGAATATTGTTGTAAACACCATGCCATAAATTAGGCATTAGAAGAAGTGCCTTCTTCAGTGCTCTTTTTGAAGCTGGCCACCTGAGCAACCAAGAGAGGGAGGTACTGTGGACCAGGAGGAAAAGACCAGTTTAGAGGGCGTGGCTGCTTGAAAAAAGCATTTTACTGGAAGAAGCAGAGCATTATTTTGACCTGGCTCCACAGTGTCTTTGTATGGATCAGGTATTTCAGTGGGGCTTTTGGCACTTTTAGCTAAAGCTGATTCAATCAGCTATTAGATAAAAGCCCCACTAAAGTGCCCAATCTATAGAGATATCAAGCAAGCCAGGTCCAATGTGCTTCCTCTTCTGGGCATGCACTAAGCTTGGCACGGGAGCATGCTGAGTTTAAAGTAAAGCTCTCCTTCTCCTTCTCCTTCTTCACATCTGCAGTGCCTGCAGTGTGTGGCTCAGTGGGATGGGTGTTGCTCTGAAAGGGATTAGTTCCTGCATTATAGCTCAGGCCCTGTCTCCCAATGGGACAGAAACTTCTACACTGTTCTCTATTCATTTTACCCAAGGATTAGTAAATGCAAGATTAAGTGGGTGAGTTTCAAGATAAAGGCTGGTGAGAGATCTGAATAATGTCTGACTTGGGGCCTTGTGATTAGAGCACTGTTTTGGGATGTTGGAGGGCCACAGTTATAAGCACCCTCTGGGATGACCTAGTAGGAAGGATCCGAGCCTCCTACTTCTTGGGCAAGTGCTCTAACTGCTCAGCTACTGGGACTAAAACATAGGAGTACTCTTCTCCTGTTTTCTCTGGGACTTGTGCTCAAGTGTGGACATGCAGAACCATATCCCTTCCTGACCAGCACCCAGCCTACTGTGCATCCTCTGTAGCCACACGGACACTTACGTCCATACTGCACAGAGAGTATTATCATAAACTGTGCCTAAGTGCCAAATTCTACTCCCACAGTTGGAAAAATACTATTTGGTACCTGAAGGGAAATGGCATTCTCCTCCTAGTGCTTAATCTTCCAGTTCTTACATCAGCAAATGGGGGATTAAAAAAATCTGGCCTTTTTATTTGTATTGAGTGTTGTCTAAATAAAAAGAAATTAGGAAGAAAAAAAAAAGCCAGACGCTTGGCGTTATAAACACAGGACATAGCAAGGAGTCATACAGAATGCCACGTTTATGTCTAGAGTTTTAAAGCTGTTTCTTAACTGATAATCTCTTTCTCTCTTTCTCTCTTAGCTATAAAGACAACCAGAATTCAATCTGGAAGTATCATACATTGTAATATTGGTGTTAGATGAAGCTCAGCTAATGCTGGGATGTGCATTGACTTCACTTTTTAATATAGTCCTGTGCTGCTCCACTTCTGCTTTTATCAATTGGACTCTACAATTGTTTGCTTTCACCATTAGTACTGCTTGCTAGAAATGGGGAAAATACTTTTTAACCTTGACTGCCTTTTGATGACAATACTTGATATTGTCATCCCTCCCTTCCTGTCTTTTGTATTCAACTCACTCTCCATTTTGTACACTGCTCTGTGTATGTCCTTTCACAGCACCTGATAAAGTGAGCTTGGGCTCATGAAAGGTTATACTATATGGGCTCATCCACAGGAATGCACACATGCTCTTTATAGTGCCATAAAGGCTTTTAAGGCACCACAAAACATACCCCACATACATGATTTTGTTTTTCACGTTGCATATTTGCAGCATGGAGCCAAATTTGGATACTGGGAAATCTCAGTATCAAAAAAATGCACAAAGCAGCAGCACTGCACACATGGCAGCAACATGTGCCATCCAAAACTGGAGCCCGGGACAGCCAGAGCCACACTCCAATTGCCAGCTAGGCTCCGTGCACCCAGATCATCACTGCTGCAGCCCCAGGAGGCTTCCAGGACCCCAGGTAAGGCTGCTGAGGGCAGCCCACGTGCAGCCCCTACCCCATTCCCTACTCCACCAGAGCACACGTGCAGGGGCATTCTCCGGGAACAACTAGCAACAGCATAAATATGTGCCACTGCTAGTTGTCCCTAGTTGGGGAAACACAGGCACATGCTCATCTGGATGTGCCCTATATCTCTGATTTAGGGTGCAGATAGAAGTGCAGCTCCCGACTGTAACTCAAACCAATTTCTGCAAAGCATTCTGAGTTACAATGTTTCCCTAGGCCAAACAAAAGTTCACTGTTAGCTTCAGGGGGAGGGGAATATAACTACTGTCTAGGAAACTGCAGGCAGGTTCCCATAGCATTGCGGGGAGGCTCCAATAAACCTGCCCCACCCTCCAGGGAGGGTTGAAAAAACCCCAGCCTGAACTCTCTCTGCCTCCTTTCCCCCCTCCCATTCTGAGAACAGCAACAGGCTGGGAGCTCTGGAAACACAAGTTACATTTGGAAATGTCTTCATCTGATACCTCATGCAATGAGGGGTCAGATTTTCACCTGATGAACCATTTTTTAAGCTGTTTGCAGCCATGCACTTGTGTTTGGTCACAGCTATAAACTACTTTCTGTGGCCAGATCTGGCGAAAATTATCATTTCTGTCTGCACTCCTAGTTAATCTGTAAGGGTCAAATCTATCCTGCCTAATACTAGATAGAGACATGTGAGGGGAAACCCTAAGCTGCAATTCAGTGCCACTTTTTCTATGAAAATGTCATACTTGCAAAAGAGGAGAACAAGAGGCTGTATTTCATGAAACTATTTAAATATTTTTGTAAAATGTCGATTGGTAGCAAGACAAAGTTTATCTCTACATTTGTTAGTGACCAAACCTGAGAAGTGTTGAGTGCACTCAGGTCTCCTCAGTCTCAGTGCAAGCTGAGAGTACTTAGTGGGTGCATCTACATGTTCATTACTGTGCCATAATTATGGCACATTAAGTTTACTACCTGTAATAACAGGTACTAACTTAACGGGCTGTAATTGGTGCTATTGCACAGTAGCACTGGTGCATATGTGACGGGCTAGCTGGCAGTGACCTAGCCCAGGGGTTTTGAAAGGGCAAAAGATGATTGGAGGACTTGGGATTCCCTTTCCTTACCAATCAGGCCCCAGAGATTCACCCCTCATGTCCCCTGATTGGCCCTTTGGGTCACCTGGAGGGGGATAAAAGGGGCAGCACGGTTGACTCGGGAGAGACCAGCAAGGGACTATGAGGAAGGAGCTTCAAAGAGCTGGCAAGAGCTGAGCCAGCGGGGTGGAAGCAGTTGCTCCAGAAGAGCCTGAAGGAGTGGGACCTGCAGGCAGCAGTTGGACACTCAGCAGCACAGCATGTGGCCGGCAGGAGAGGCTTCCTGCTGGGCTCCAGGGTCCGCTACGAGAGGCTGTGGCCAGCAGGAGGATCTGAGCAGCGACCTGAGGGGTTCCCAGCTTGTCTTCCAGCTTCTCCAATCAGAGACCGGGCAGCTTGATGTGAGGCGGAGGCTCCAGGATGGTCAAGACCCCTAGCAGCTTGAAGCAGTACTAGCACTGGTGGTTGTGTGGCAGTGTTCCTGCTTACCACACAGGAGATCTGAGTTCCAGCTTTGGTGACTTGGGGTGAGTGACCTAACAAGAAGAAATTGCTCTTGCAGTAGAAAGGAGCCATTGTTTTCTCCCTTTCCAGGTACCTAGGCCCTATATTTCTTTGTCCTTTGACATTTTGTATTTTGTGCCTTTTTATATTTCCCCAACCAGTATTGTTTGCTCTGTTGTTTGTGTTTTATATTTTGTTAACCCTGTCTTTTGCCAATGATTGTAAGTGTCTAACCTTTGTTGAATCCTGCCCCTTGGGGCATTGTGGTGACCACTATACCCCCTGATTATGCCTGTTATGTTCCCAGTATTGTTCCCTCATTAAAAGGTATATGGCTAAGTCCCCAGTGGAGGTTTAGCTCTGCTGTATAGGGGGAGGAGAGTCCCTACACCTCCCACAGTGCTTGTGCACCTGCTTTGATCCCTTTGATTGGAGAGGGGGTACCTTTTGGAGTACCGCCCGGGTTACACACATATATTTTTTGTGACGCTAATGCACAGTAGACTAATTCCACTGCACAGTAGTACATTAGCAAGGTTTTTCCCTGGTGCGTGAATGCACATTAAGATTAGTCTACTATGCATTTAGCATCTCATGTAGATGTGCCCACTATATTTCAGATGTTCAACTCCTCAAGAAGACTGGACCCCAATTGTCTCATCCTGCATCAACTGAAATAAATGGTAATATACCCTTTGATGCCATAAGATACAGAACTAAACCTTAAAAGGGAAGAGTAAGAAATTCCAGCTAATCAAATTACACATTGTGAAAATAATTTCAGAGTTGGACAAGATGAATCCCTCATGCAGCTAGAATTAAAGACTTACTAGATTGCAAGGTCTTTAGGGCACAGGATGTCCCTTTATCTGTGTCTGTATCATGTCAAGAACAGAAACTCCAGTTTTCATTGGGAAATTTAGATCATAGAATCATATCATAGAATCATAGAAGTAGGGTCAGAAGGGACCTTGTAGATCTTCAAGTCTGACCCCCTGCCTGAGCAGTAAGAAAACTGGGCTCAGATGACCCCAGCCAAGTAAGCATCAAGCCTCTTCTTAAAGACCCCCAGGATAGGAGCCAGCACCACTTCCCTTGGAAGTTGGTTCTAGATCCTAGCCGCCCTAACTGTGAAGTAGTTCTTACGGATGTCTAATCTAAACCTACTGTCCAACAACTTGTGGCCGTTATTCCTTGTTATCCCGGGGGGCGCTAGGGGAAACAAGGTCTCTCCCAAACCCTTCTGGTCCCCCCTAGTGAGTTTATAGACGGTCATCAGGTCCCCCCTCAGCCTTCTCTTGTGAAGGCTGAACAGGTTCATGTCCTGTAACCTCTCATTGTAGGGTCTGCCCTGCTGTCCCCAGATCATGCAGTTGGCCTTCCTCTGGACCCTCCCAATGTTGTCCACATCCCTTTTGAAGTGGGGTGCCCAGAACTGGACACAGTACTCCAGCTGTGGCCTGACCAGTGTTGTGTAGAGAGGGAGGATCACCTCCTTGGCCCTACTTGAGATGTACCTGTGGATGCAGGATAGGGTCCGGTTGGCCCTGCCGACCGTGACCTCGCATTGTCGGCCCATGTTCATCTTGGAGTCAGTAATGACTCCAAGATCCCTTTCTGCCTCCGTGCTCTCAGGAAGGGAGTTTCCCATCTTATAAGCGTGCTGCTGGTTACTACTGCCCAAGTGCAGCACACTGCACTTGTCAGTATTGAAACGCATCCTGTTTTTGTTAGCCCACCCCTGCAACCTATCCAGATCTTTCTGCAGTCTTTCCCTCCCTACTAGCATGCCCACCTCACCCTAAATGTTGGTATCATCAGCAAATTTGAACAGGTTGCTTTTCACCCCGTCATCCAAATCACTGATAAAGAAATTGAACAGTGCGGGCCCAAGGACCAAGCCCTGGGGGACTCCGCTGCCCACTTCCCCCCAGGTCGAATATGACCCGTCCACCACCACCCTCTGAGTACGACCCTTCAGCCAATTTGCAATCCATCTGACCGTGTAGGCATCAATGCCACAGTCGCTCAGTTTTTTAATGAGGATGGGGTGGTCGACAGTGTCAAAGGCGTTGCTGAAGTCCAGAAAGACTACATCCACGGTGACACCTGCATCCAATCCTTTTGTGACCTGATCATAAAAAGCAATCAGATTGGTCTGACATGACCTGCCCCTAATGAAACCGTGCTGGTTCCCCTTGAGCATCATCCCCGATGCCGGCCCATCACAGATGTGCTCCTTGATGATCTTCTCAAAGAGTTTCCCCAGGATTGAGGTAAGACTGACGGGCCTATAGTTGCTCGGGTCCTCCCTTTTTTAAAGATGGGGAACACATTGGCTATCTTCCAATCATCTGGCACCTGGCCTGAGCACCACGAGTGCTTGTAAAGCCATGCCAAGGGCCCTGCAATAACCCCTGATAGTTCCCTCAACACCCTGGGGTGGAGAGCATCTTGACCTGCTGATTTGAACATGTCCAGCCCCTCCAGAAGTACTCTAACTTGGTCCTCCTCAACCTTAGGTCTGTAGGCGTTCCCCTCGAGTTTGTCTTGAATCACGGTGGGGGAGTCCCGGTCCCTGCACAAGAAAACAGAGGTGAAGAATTAGTTAAAGAGGTCTGCCTTCTCCTCTGGCGCAACCACCAGATTGCCCAGCGTATCTTGCAGAGGCTTCATGTTTCCCGGTGCCTTCTTCATCCTCTCTATATATTTGAAAAAGGACTTTTTATTATCTTTGATCTTGGACGCTAGTCCTAGCTCTATGTCCGCCTTAGCTTTCCTAACAGCCCCCCTACAGGCCCGAGCAGTGGAGGTATACTCCTCTTTGGAGAAGCCCCCCCCCTTCCACCAGGTGTACACTGCCTTTTTGGCAACCAGGCATTCCCAGACGTCCTTGATGAGCCAGGGCAGCTTTTGGGCGCTCTTGCCCCCCTTGCTTCTTGTCAGGATCATCACCCCTTGTGCCCTGAGTATTGTCTCCTTAAGGAACGACCACTCATTTTGGGCACTGAGTTCCTCTGCCCTCAAGAATCCCAGCACCTCTCCCACTAATCTCAACTCGTTGAAATTGACCCTCTTGAAGTCTAGGGCTACCACCTTGCTGCAGACCCCTGACACCCTGCGCTGGATGGTGAATTCCAGCAAGAGATGATTGCTATCACCCAGGTGGTCAAGGACCTGGAGCTCCCTTACCAGATCATCGCCTGTGGCCAGGACCAGGTCCAACAGGGCATTTCCTCTGGTGGGACTGTGCACCTCCTGGGTTAAGTGGAGGTCCTGTATCTTGGCCAGGAACCTCCTGGAATGGTCCGACCTGGCTGACTGCTCCTCCCAGCAGATGTCTGGGTAATTTAGATCACCCATGACAACTACATCCCTTGCCTTAAGTGCCTCTGCTAACTGTCTTGAAAATTCCCGGTTCAGCTCCTCCCCTTGGTTGGGGGGTCTGTACTAGACCCCCACCATTAAATCCCTCTCCCCCCGGTCCCCTTGTATCTTGACCCAGAGCACTTCAGCTTGCCCCTCCTCTTACCCCATTTTGCTGGCAGAGGATGTGTATTGCTCTTTGACATAGAGCACAACACCCCCTCCCTTCCTTCCTTCTCTATCCCGCCTGTAAAGCTTATAGCCTATAGCCCCTATGCTAGATGCTGTCATACCAAACATGTTTAGTACTAGCAATAATAATAATAAAATAAGGAAGTTCCTGGGACAGAGAATGATGAACCAGAAAATGTCTGTTCTATTCCCAGCTTTGCTACATGCTCCTTGTGTGATTTTTATACAGGTTATTTATTCTTTTCTGTTTTAATGTCCCTGGTATAAAATAGGGATAATAAGACATTCAGAGACTTAATTCATAAAACTCTTTGGGACCTGAGCAAGTGTTATGGAAATATAATGTGTGATTAATTGTTTTAGCAAGACAATATGAGAGGGTCTGATATGAATGTATTGTTCTATTATGTGACAGATTTTGGAGGACTGAGGGAATGTCTGTCTGACAAATTTTTGGTGGGAAACATTTATTTTAGATGAGTAAAGGGAAAATATAATAACACAAACAATTGGGGAGGGCAAGGAAAGTTTGACTTTAAAATAAATATTGTATTGTAATCTTTAGTAGACAGATTCTAGTCTCCTTCACACCTGTGCAATTCCATTGACTTCAGTGGGGTTGCACAAGTGCACACTGAGAATTAAACTTGGCTCTGACTCAGTCATTTTCCTTAATGCTTTTTTCTTTCTCTGCTGTACTGAGCACAGCGAACTATCATTAACACTAAGTATTTTACCAGCATTTTAATTTAGGTACAAATGCTTTTCTAATTTCCCCCAAAACTGTGAAATCATTTGTGTGTCTTAGGAACCTACAGTAGGCTACATGTTCTGGCAGGATCCCACCATTCTTCAAACTGCATTGAGGGAAGCTATCTAAGGTCCAGTCTAACAAGATTATACTGGATCATGTTAGATTATGCCATAGGGACCTGGACTAGACTTCCTAGTAGGGCTATGTGAAACTTCAGCAGCCATTTCGTTTTGGAGGTGTTTTGGCCTGTTTTGGTGCCCAAAACACTGAATCCAAAATGAAGTGGAAGGCTCTGAAACATCTCTGGAACAAAATGAAACCATCTGAAATGTTTTGGAAATGTTTCAGAGGTGGGCTTGCAGGGAAACAGAAACTCCGAAGAGGGAGGATGAAGGGGGTGGGGGAAGGACTGCTCTGATATTGACACCTGTAGCCAGCCAGTATCTGCGATCTGCCTCTGAGGTCCCTTCCAATCACAGTGCTCTGGGGGAGGGACGGCATCCTGCTATCATCCCGTGTGCAGATCAGTAGCCCTGTGCCCCCCAAGAGGAGTCTGGCACAGACCTGCAGTCCTCCCAGGGGACGCAGGCCCCCATATCTGCATGTGGGATGACAGCATGATGCTGCTGCCGGCTGGGGCCGGGGCCAGTGCCAGCACCAGTCTTCCTGGCTTTCAGCGTGAGCTGCGTCAATGACCGGTCCCAGCTGGCAGTGGAAGCCTGCTGTTATCCTGCACACAGATCCGAGGGCCCATGCCTCCCGGGAAGATTCTGGCACAGCCCCACAGCCCTCCATTTAAAGTGCTGGGAAGCTGGGGCTGGGCAGGGGCTGGGGCCAGGCAGGGCAGCCATGGGGGTTTCTCCTATGGCTCCCCTGACCCAGAGAGAGACAGGCACAGCCGGAGCTCGTTGGAGAACCTGCAGACTCCTGACTGTGCCTGCCTCTCCCTGGCTGATGCAAATCTCCAAAACAGTGTTGAAACTCTGAAACAGATTTGGCCAAGTCGAAATGGAACAATGATCCAAAACACCAAAACAAATCACTGTCCCTCCAAAATGGCCAAATCCAAAACGGAAATGAAACCTAGCCATTTCACACAGCCCTACTTCCTAGCATGTAAAATTGCTCATTTCTCCATGAACTCCCAAATCCTCACAAGAATACTCATATTACTATTTCTGTCAAAGTCAGCTAATTCTCCAGTCTGTGCTTTGTACTGTACAAATGTATAAGAATTAGGGGAAGAGACCCAAAAGCATGACATGGTTCCTGTATTGAAAAGTTCTAAAAACCACAGGTAAGGCCCTGTGAGTGCCTGTACAGATGTGGGGAGGCTGCTCCGACATGTTGTAATTACAGCACTTTGGAGCATACTTGAATAATTGAGGCTGCTGGAGTGTGCTAATTAGCACGCTCTAGCCAGCTTCCATGTCTTGTGTATCAGTGTTCCTGCAGTTTTTAAATTGGTGGAGGGGTCACTTTAACTAAAGCTTATTCAATGAATTTTAGTTAAAGTGAAGCATGGGGATGCTGGTACATGAGATTTTGTTTATGCTTTAATTAGAATGGCTCTCAGAGCTGATTTAATTAAAGTGCCACCCCCTGCAACTCCAGAGCACATGTAAAAATGTCCTGTCTGCCCACTGTTGGAGGGTTTGGCACAAGATGTATTTTGTTGCATATTCAGGAAGGGGTTTAAAAACTGAGGTTTTATCAAAAGTGAGGAGTCTGAACCTCTAAACCTGTGTAGCTTTTATCTTAATAGAAAGACATAGTTAGCCATGTTAGTCTGAAGTCGGGCAGAAGGCAGGGTAGATTTTGTACCTTTATAGATTTATAAAGTAAATTATTTGCACGTTATAAGGTGCAAATCTTCTCTGCCTTCTGTGTTCTCCTACTATTCTGGCATATCAGGATGTATTAATGAATCTTATATTATTCAGGTGATAGACTTAAACTTATTTAGCGTTCTCAGAAGCTTAGTTAACAAGGAACTGGTTAACTATGTCATTTTACTCATATTTCAGCTAAGCAAAAGCAAACTGCAATGTTCAAGCACATTTTGTGGCTTTGTGACCTTCCCTGGGGAAGTTCGGGTCCATAAATCAATGTCTGGATTATACTCATCCATAAACCCAAAGTAGTTATAATATGGATAATATACTTGGCTTTTGAAAGAATTAATGTAGAAAGGAGAAAGAGCTAGCTATTTAAGGTAAAAACATTATACAGTTTGTGTAGCTTTTTCAGAGTTCCATATGTAAGAGAACACTACTGAATGGCAAATGCTTAGCAAATTGTGTTAAGAGTTTCAGCATTTTGTGGCATTTGGCATAGCTTTCAGAGAAGAAAAAGGCATGTCTCACAAGGTCTTTTCAGCTGGACCATGTCATTGCTGGATGCAGCCTACATTTTACTTTACTGACATACATACTATGTACTGTTGAATTGCAACAAATCTTACTGGATTTTTTTGGAACCTAATCTCTTGGTGACAGTAAATATGGCTTGATAGAGAGTCCAGCCCAAGAATTGTGTGCCTCATTTTTGTTGACTTTTTTACATCAACCATGTACATGTTAAATCCTTTACAAACCAAATAAAACTAAAAGGTTTACAAAACTGCTTTTAATTAGTTACTTTTCTTCTTTGTTTTGTTCACAAAAACTCTTTCTTATAACCATAGCCAATAATTCATTGTTTTACAGACATAAGAACTAGCATCAGTTCGCAATGCAATTGATCTAAAAAATAGAATGAAGGGCATTTAAATGATTTATTGTCAATTAGGATAACAGCTCAACTAGTTGAGGAAAAATAGTCCAAGTCAGAAAAAGTGATTAAAAATAAACAGATGCAACTTTTATGAAAAGAAGATATACACTTTCTATAACCCATGAGTTATTCTGTATCAGCTGTAACCACATTTTCTAGCCTTTCATATTTTCACCCTTTTTTCTAAGGAGTATAAAAGATAGTAACTTGTTTGGTCAATAAGTCTGCTTATCGTTAATAAAAAAATAAAATATAAAATGAGAGGCAGAGGGAGAGAGGGTGAGCTTGTGAGCTGAAAGCTTTCTCACTGGATCATAAAGCTGGAACCCAGTACCATGAAAACCCATGGGACCTTTAGAGTAAACCACAAGACTCACAACTTTGTTCTAGCTTTCTCCATCACCAAAAAAAATCTGAGCAACTTCACCTTCACCCTTACCTCTGTCCTTATTATTTAGAAGTTCTCAGACATTAAATTTCTGGGTACCATACAAAAATCTGGAGAGACTGTAGACATACAACTGAGAAAAGAAAGACAACTGTATTAAAAGAATGACTCCATGGATGCTGGCATACTAGAGGATGCAGAGGGAAGCTTTAAGATACCAAGGGCAAGGTTGCATAGAAAAGGAAAAAAAAAAAAAGTAAAATTAAGAGGACAATAAACTACATGGAACTAAATGGGAGGTTGATGGTAAGGCATTTATTGAAATAGCTTGAAGGAGAAAGAAGTAATTCTGAATTCAGTTTTGCTTCAAATAATTGTCCAACTTGTGAAGTGAATGGCTTTCTCCTCCTGAAAGCTGTAGTTTTGGACCATGTTATGGTAGTATTAAGCTTGTTTTCCTTGACCAAGAAAATCTTTTCCTTTATGTAATTGTGAAGAGTGAATCTCACATCCTGGTGTAAAGAAATGTAGCTTAGCCCTGTGAGTCTGAGAGGAGAATCTCAGAAGCTGGTTTTGCAAATATACACTTGTATTATTTGGATTGAATCGCCCCTTGTTTCCATATGCCCCTATATTTATTTTCTACAGTTTTGTTTGTAATTTGTAGCACAGCAAACTACAGTACTCATTAGCATATCGAAACAAGAACTTTAAAATGTTTTAAAAGTATCCTGGATCACATACTCTATTTTTGGCTGACTGCCTTGTCAAATCTATGGTACTCCCTCTTGGATACTCTGTTGGCAAGGAATAAGTGTAATAAGTGGCTGAATTCCTTTATGAAGTATCAGTCCACAACAATGATTCTCATGTGATACTGAGAAGCTGGGGAATTTCAGTACCTGAACATTATTGTAGCATACAAAGCTTCACAATTTTTAAATTTAATTTCATGCTTCATCTGTTTTTTGTTTCGTTCTCTAAAGTCCTTCCAGATCCATATTTCTATCCTCCTTAATCTTTACTTACAAATATGCGGTAGAACAGCAAGGCATAGAGTGGATGTGGACAGATACTTTAATCTGAACATTCCAACATCAGCTAAGAAACACAATATTTAGGTTTACTGTCAGAGTACTTGTCAGTACCTATTATCAAACAGTAAATAGGAAATTGGGAAAAGTACCACAATCTCCCACAGAATGAAAGGTACAAATATAAATGAGCGGTAAAGTTTTTATTTCAAGCAGATCTGATTGCAACAAATGTAATCATGGTTTTACTAATCAATACAACATTTAATTATAGCACTGGGCACTAGATTCTCCTTCTCTCTTGATGTAAGCCAATCAGATTATAGAACTTTTTAAAGTTTCTTGTCAAAAGCTAGATGGATAAGTCGCTATGTAGATGGATGGACTGTCCCTAAAACAAGCTGCAATTTAGACACAGAACCATACATCATTTTTAATTGACTAAAGCTGGCCCCTGAACAGGAATAATCAAAATATAGTGCCAACTAATGATTCAGCAGTAAAAAACCATTGCTGCACTTTGGATTCCAGTTATTGTTTCTAAACTACCACTAAATTATTTCAATTAATTTAATTTAGAGTTATGAATAAACATGTATTTTCCTTCAGGCACTTTAACCTTTCCTTGCTGTAGTGAACACAGCTAAACCTCCTTTAATGCAGGGTATTTCACCAGTATTTTGATTTATGCACTAATGATTTTCTAATTTCCAGCAAAAATGTTTTTTTCTCAGGGGAACTATGTTTATGTGATTTAAAGGGGATCTATCTGCTGAAATCTATGACTAAGAGTAGAGAACACCAGTGCAAATGGAAAATATGATTTAAGAAGCTGCATTTTTAAAACCACTTCTGTCTGCACAAGTCAGAACTTACATACCATTAGTTTTATTTAAGAAGCCCATACAAGTTATAGCAACTTTAATTAAATGTAATATTTCTGTTTATCCTGCAATACATTATATCCTTTTGAAAGACCTTGTCAAAAAGCAAGAGGTTATTAATTTAAAATATAATATATAACAATTAATGTAGTTATAGATAATAAAATGTTTATAGGAAAATGGTTCTTCCTCTACCTTTTTGCTGTTAATATGAAAATAGGAAGCCCTTTTTAATAGGTAATCATTGATAGAATAAGATCGCTTTTAAATACTTCTTATTTCTATACTTGACAATATTCTGCCAATTATCATCCCTTGTAGGCCTTTACAAACCCAGCAGATGAATTGCTTATTATAATACCTATTGTGTTTAGACAAATTTTGATGACACACAGTGACATGCCATGAATGTCCGTACTTCCTTGGCCTGACATTCATTGCACACAAGAAAGACACAGTATCCCATTAAAACCTAATATATATATATATTGCAGTTGATAAATTTTATGATATTGGGGGGGGGGGGGGTTGCTTTTGTCATGACTTCTTATGACTTAGAGGCCAGTGATGCTCAACTTTACAGCACCAGCAGCTGGATGAGTGGCACAGGGCTGATCTGTGGGATGGATGCCTCATGGAGTTGGTTTCTAGATCAGGCTCCATATACCCAGATTGGGTCCTGTGCTGCTTTGGCACAGCCTAGCACACCCAGATTGGGTCGCATGTGGGGCCATACTCTCTGGCCTCACAGGCCCAATGGGTCTGTAAATTTGGCAGCAGGGGAGAAGCAGTTAACTCTAGCACTTCTCCCCCACTGCCAGATTTTTGGACCCGTGTGGATCCTTCCATGGGCCAGATCTGGTTCCCTCATCTAGGCCCAAATTATTGCAGATTTGAAGACAGCAGAATAGATTTTCAAAGCACAGCCACATTAGTTATATTATCTTCAGCAACATTTAAATCACACAGTAAAATATTCATGTGCTTTTTAAAAAGGCTACCTCATGCTATTTTTCTAAGTTCAGTACTCCCACATTTGTCAGCGGTATCTTTTATAAAAAAAAAAAAGGTCTATGTAGTTCTTTTACATGCACACCACTGAAAACAATTACAGGATGCTCGACAGGCACATTTCTATGTAGCTGAAAGCTGAAATTTCATTCATGTATCTGATAAACTCAAAATATGGATGAGTTCTTCAGTCTGTTTTTTCAGGTGACTGATGTTGGTGATAACTTGTGTATATCTTATTGCTTTACTGAAATTTTATGGAATAGGAACAAAAATACCTGGAGATAGAGAGTAATATAAATCTAAAAACTCTGGTATGAGATATTTTTCTACAGGGATTGGAATTCAGTGGGCTTATTTTTGCTCAGAAAACAGGAAGAAGAGAAATACAGAAGCACAGGGATGTTTTAAAACAATTTGGGGGATGGATGGATGGATGGATGAAATACTCTGCAACTAAGATGATTAGGTTGAATTAGAAATGTGTACAGCAGTTCAGAAAAAATATAAACCAGGAGAAGAGACAGCTGTCTGGGGGAAGAAGAGCTCTAAGTGTCCTCTACTCTAACTGCCAATCTTCATTGTTTTCTTGAGGAGTTGCAAAAAAGGCTAGATGTGATGGCAGAAATTCTTTAAGAATGATACAAGCATTTTTTTCATTAGCCATTACCCATTTTGACTATGGCATTTATTTTATAATGTATGTGTAGCATATAGCCTAAGTACAGAAAGTCAAAAAGCCCTAGGCTGATCCAATTCAATCTTTGCAAGTTAGTCTAAGCTGCATAGATTGAACTGATAAGAAAGTGAACAGACATTCACTTTTGATTCTAGAAATGCAGTCACATGCCTGTAGTGGCCCAGGCCAGAAGCTGGGGGGAGAAGGGGCACTAGAGTACACCTCCCTGCTCTGCTGGAGCAGACAGCTTGGGCTAAGGCTAACCTGCCCACCCTGGGAAGCAGGTTTGTAGGGAGGTACAAAGCATCCTGAGATGCTGGGAGACTGTGAGTTACCTTGAATGTGGAGGGGATCTGAGACAAAAGTTCAATAAACTGATTTAACCTAAATCAGTTATGTCTGATCAGGGATGGACAATTATTGTGGGCGGAGGGCAGCTTACTGAGTTTTGGCAAGCCATTGAGGGCCGCATGACAGGCAGCCAGGGGCAGATAAATATTAATTTTGTAAATTTTTTAGAGGCCCTGTGGGCCAGATAAAATGGCCTGGTGGGCTGCATCTGACCTGCTGGTCACATTTTGCCCGCTCCTCTACTATATCCATCTAGGTTTATCTTAAACTGGTTTTGGCTATTTTGAAACCAGTTTATGTGCACTGAGCTTCTGTTGTGTTACAGGTTTGAACTGGTTTCCCATCACTTATACCAGTATATGTTTAATTTCTGTCCCTAGTCATACGAGCTGATTTCCCAGTCCATGAAACCTATGTTCTACCAGTGGTCCAGAGGAGAGGAACAAAAGGAGTCTTATTTTTTTGGGGTCAGCATGAACCTCAGCGGTTTAACTTATGTCTGGTTAGCAGTAGTTCCAAATAACTATTTTTTTTAGTTTGTGTGCCTTGACAGCACACAGTGTACCATTATTTGTTTGAGTGGAGTTTTAATACAGCAACAAGAAAGAGAAAAATCCAGAAGAATAGGATTGCAAACCCACGAAACTTAGCACTCAGTGCAGATATCTCACCTGTATCCAGGTGTTTTTTAAACATGGTGTGGGCTGGATTGTGTTACACTCTAGTGGTCTTCCACTACAGTGAGAAAATAACTGTGTTCTGCATACTGCAGGTGGGCCAGCCCTAGTAGATGTACAATTGCATGTACGTGTTATCTGGAAATCTACTGTAAGAGATGTTCTTTGATTGTGTGTGCAGGATATTTCAGTCTTTTTAATTCTAATCATGCCCTTCTTTAACAGTATTACTACTTGATTCTAAAGTAATACCTGATACTATGTTCCTTTCCAGTACTAGACTGGAATTACACTGGCAAATGTTAAATCATATGCTATGTGTAGTAGTGAAACTGTATTTGTTCCTAACGCTCTTTGACAAAATTGGTACCTCAGTTGTGTAGCTAGGGAATGCCCCCTTCCTGTGCTCCCCCTCCCCCTGCACCCTTCCACAGGCTTCCTTACTAATGATGGGCAAAATAATTTCCTGCAATACAAACTTTTCAAAGGTTAATAGGGAGGAGAAAATTAGTACAATGGTGTTACCACAGGGTAAAAGAGCCAAGGTGCTAGAAAATAACTCTGAGTGGGAACTATAGGTAGGCATGAGAGAGAGATAGAAAGAGAGTGAGAGAAAACTTAAATAAAGGGGTGGGAAGGAGGGAAAGCTATGAAAAATATGTGTGCATAGCTTAAAAATGATAAAGGGGAGAATTCATCAAGACCCACTCTAGAATATGAGAAAAATTAAAGTGAAAACACTGAAATGTATGGACAATATCCATTCTGAAGGCATTAATATACATGAAAATAGGCAGTGTCATATGGACACATGGCTCACAAAGGAATGAACAGAGTAATGAGGATGTGGATAGTTTCATCACCATCCAGAGAAACTTCTAATCTCTCCAGCTGAAGTTGTGTAAGAATTGTAGTTAATCCTGCAAAATGTGTTACCCCACTTGCTGGAACAATCACATCTGCATAGCTGGCAGGTGTGTGGAACCAAATGAGTTACATAATTAAATGAGTGTACAGATAGCAGCCCTTTGCACCTCAGAAGGATGGCAGAGTACTAATAGTTGCAACTCATCAGCTGAAAGCAGTGGCCTCAGCAAGAATGGAGAACAAACTACCAGCAGCTGTATAAACAAAGGGTTGACAACAAGTTTTTATAATGGGTTTTGAACTTGGTCAACCCTGACCACACAAGCAGGACTATTAAGTTCAGTGCTGGGTGAGAGTGAGGATAGAATGCAACAAGAAACGGTTGCTTCCTCTTACCAATCTGGCTGAATCTCCCAACACTTTAGATTGATATCAAACAGGGAAAGTGATCAGGAAGCAACCTGTCTGTGTAGCCTGCTGATGAGGACACTCCCTTGTGTCTGGGCAGTCCCAGCTTCTTGGCCCCCCTCCCAGGTTATTTATGTTTTTTATCCAGTGATTGTCTCATGTCAAATTTATAAATCATCCTGGGAATAGGAACAGGAACCCTGTACTGCCCTGACCCAGTGCAGTGCAATCATTGCTGGGATTATAGAATTAAACTCCCACTTCCTTGTTCTTATTCTGGCCTGATGAATCTTAACATTTCTTTATGCACAGTGGCTCAGTTTCAACAGCGTGAGTAATGGGTTCCCTCCTACTATCCTTCCCCCTCATCTTCCAAGCTATTCTACAATCTGATGGTTAAGACAGTTTCATGGGACCTGTGGGTTTGTGTCCCCTCAGGCTGGGGACCTGTAACTCGGGTCTTCCACTTCTAGAGTAAATGTTCTTACCAGTATGCTATTATGCAAAACATAGGTACCCACAGAGGTGTCGGGGCAGGACTTTTGACTGAAAGGCTAGGTACAGATATTCAAAAAGCCTGAGGCAGAATGGATATAAGTTAAGTTGTTTTCTGTAAGCGGTGTAGTTTAGATCAATAACAAACAGAACACATATTTGCCTGGGGGAGGGGGAGCACAAATCTCAGACTTGATTCTGCCATTTTTAAACTAGTCTGTGTGTGTCAAACTTTTGTTCCGTTACAGGTATAGACTGGTTTCTGATCACTTATACCGGTCAAAGTGAAATGTCTGTATGTGGCCAAAGTGACCACGGCTGCTGTGCTCAGTACTGAATTTAGGCATGCTTTAAGTACCTCCAGCAGATCAGCCATCTCAAGGAGCTTAGGTGAAATTCAGGCCCTGCCATTCTCCATTTTCACTTGCAGGAGAGCTTAGGTAGAAGTTAGGCATCTCATCTCCCAGAATTGTGCGCTGTTGTTCATGCATGGATGTCTAAGTTCAGACATCTAGCGATTCTAGTTTCAAGCCAAAATTTAGGTGCCTAAGCTGTTTGTGGCTGCTAGTAGTTTGGATCACTTTCTGTGACTTAGGCCCCTGGCACATATTACATTTATGGTGAGATTAACATGTCTAAAAACTGAATGTGCTCCTAGGCTGCACATGTATTTTTTTTAAAGGTCCCAGTCTGGGAGCCCTTGAGTTTGCAGTTATCAGGCAGGCAGAGTGGACTGACCTGACTAACACCTGCAAACCTGTACACCAGGCTTGCTGCTCGCAGTCATGGTATTTGATCTGATTCCTGATCCTAAAAATTGTGCCTCGTGTCATGTGCATGTGGCATGGCAGGAGGCATGATTGTTGCGATTGGGGATCATATCCTGTTGTAACATTTAGTGAACTCTGCCAGCCCCCTCAGGAATTCCACTTAAGTTCTGTTTAGGTGCCTAGATAACAATCTGGATATGGTCCTTTGAAATACAGCTTTCTTTTGTGTAGACAGGGCCTCCTGGTTCTTTTAGAAACTAATACTAAAACACCTATTCATCAACAGTTTATAGACAAACAATCTACAAAGCCAACCATACACAGAGCATTCTGCTTAACACAGATGCCTCTCTATGTATCTCTTTGTCTCTATTAAAGAGAATGCTTCATTAACATAAGACATCATGTAGTGTAAACAAGTAATGTGGTTATCTGTTGAGCTGCCATCTGCAGAACTGTTGGGCAGAGCTAATGTACTTTGTATATGTTTTGTCTCATGCTTGTGCAATACAGATTTTAGGAAATGCATAACAAAACCATGGAAGGTACCTAGGTTGCCATAAAGGTAGGCTAGGGCAGCGATGGAGAATGACAAGTAGGCTGTCTGAACAGGTCTGAGTTTTGCAAGCTTGCCAAGCTTTTATAAGAAAACAATAGACAGACTTGTCAAAGCTGCCCAACTCTAGCTATATCAGGTTGCCCCATTTATTGTTCTTTTAACATCTTTAGTAACATTAATTAAACTCTTTTTTGTAGCTGACAGCTTGGAGGGATCAGAAGGCACTGAGGGGACATAAAGGGAAAGAAGCAGGTGAGTTCCCTCTTATGCTCCCAGTTCCTATGTTGTGATTCAAGAAACATAAGCAGTATGTAATCTTAGTTACCTGACATTCATCTAATTATTCTCTTTTTGCTCAACTGTTTTTGTACTGTGACAAATTAAGATCACACCTAAAAAATGCTGTCAAACTCAATCAATGGCCTATTGTTTGTCATACTGAAATAGGATTGATGTTAAACTTCTATCGATTAATACAAGGTGACATATTAAGAATTATTGATTTAGTCCTAAAATAAGATGATGAAGCATAAAGTACAACATAATGGAAAAAATTCCTGAACAGGGGTATTTTGTAGGAGAAGGGGGGAAAAAGGATAGTTTTTATAACTATGTATCTGCATATATAGGCGAAAGTGGTACAGTGATCCTTTCATTTCAAAGCAGCTGAATCAGCCTTAGATTGTTGTTCCTGTACATTATTTTGAATGACATATTGTAAAATAAATCTATGACACCTTATACGCTGTCTTGCTGAGATTGCAGCATTAGACAAGTTTAATAGATTTTTATTACAAGAGAAAAAAAGCTGTATTACAATTTTTTTCATAAATTGTTGTCATAAATATACAAACACTATAGACCCAGTTCATCAAAGGAACCTTTGTGTTTATTGCACATTTTGCTCCTTGTAGTTCCTTTGCCCAAGACTCCTGTTGTACTATGAAAGCACAGTTCAAAAAGACAAATATTCCTGTGTTACAAGCTTGGGTGTTTGGTCTATGGAAGGGAATTTGGCAATGGCCACAGATATCTGCAAAAATCGGACACAGTACAATCTCTGTGCAGAATCCTTTCATTGTTTACTCTGTACCTTAACTTGGCTTGGCATGATGTGCAGAGCAGTGCTAACCAAAGATATTTGATAATAAATTATCTTTCTCTCATGGCACATTTATTAGAATATCTTTCATCCTGATTTTAATGTGTTTTCAGTGTGTACAAAGTTTGCCTCATCTGTTAATGACCTAAAAACACCCCTTCCTCCCACCTCTAACCACAAGCAGGCTACTGTGCCTGAAACCTAGAACTGTTTTACACTGCTGAAGTCAGCTAGAATAATTTCTGCTGTGGTCTGGGAATCGTCTGTAACACTCAGCAAGACCAGGTGGTACAAAAGTTCCAAGTTTACCTTGAAGACAGAAGTAGTGTTCAGAAATGCTTTCTACTGGCCAAGAGATTGTGTTGCTTCCAGACTTTCCAGATGTTTACAGACTCTCATCAGAGACAGCCTAAGATACTGTAATGCACTTGAAGAAGCTAGGGCAAAGTGGCATCTCAGGGTCAGGGTGCCTGTACACATGTGGGGAGGCTGCTCCAGTGCATTGTAATTACAGCATGTCAGAGCAGACTTGATTAACTGAGGCTGGTGGAGCATGCTCCAGCCAGCCTCCATGTCTCATGCATCAGTGTCCCCATGCTTCCAAAATGGTAGTGTGGGTGTTTTAACTAAAGCTCATTCAATGAGCTGTAGTTAAAGTGTCCGTGCCACCATTTTGAAGCATGGGGATGCTGATACATGAGACTCTGTGGGCACTTTAGGTGCCCCCTCCTCCCCCACCCACCCCTGGATCACATTTAAAAACACCCTTGGAGACTAACTGGTTCAGAGAGGCATGTGCTTTCATAGGCAACATCCTACTTTGTCAGACACTATGAATGGCGTACGAGAAAGAAAGAGTTTAAATTTTTATAAAGTGAATCAGGACCTGACTTACTTTGATATTCACACTAGGAAGAATTTGGTGGCACAGAATAATATAATTGTATTGATATCATCCTTTGAGTTGAGAATTGTCTTTTGTTCAAATCAATAGACATAAACTTGAAGTAGAAATGACAAAGGATTGAATTTTGTTTGCTATATATGACATAACCTAGAAAAAGTGGCCCCTTTCTTTATTGTACTATATGAGAGAAAATTAATTGTTTTCTCTGTAATTTACTTATTTATTTATTATAAGGATATATTTATTAAGCAGATCTTTATTTCAGATGTGATTGTAGAATTTCTGTTTCCTTGGGTTTCTTGACTCTCTGCCTGCCCATTTCATTGCTCTTTAGTTAACAAAGTTCTTTCAAAAAAAAAAATTAATAGGATATGGTGGTCGTTCCTCACCCCAAGGAACAGACTCAGATTGCCCTGAGACAGCTCCAGTTCTCAGCACCTCAAATCATTTGCCCTTGTACCTGGACTCTGTACCTGCAGTGAGAGATCTCTGCCGGCCCTGAGTGGCCCCCACATTGAGGTTATGGAAGAAATATAAGTCTCTCTTTCCATGTAAAGGGTAGCCTGGAAAATCACTTGCCCAGAAGTCATTCCTTGCATGAATTATGCAAACAAAACAGACCATAAGTTTAGAGCCAGAAAATAAAACAAATACAGATTCTTGTCCTCTCATCTGGCTACCCCTAGCCTCATATTAGAGTCTTTGCCAGAGTTCTGGAATTTAGCCTGCCTGTTGATCCTAACAATCCTGGTAACTGGGGCCAGTGAACCCCTGAAGCCCCAGATTCAAAGATGAATATTCTAGCTTAGCTAAGCTCTAAAAAGCCTCCAGACCTCCTCCCCACCCCCCCCCACACACCTGCCTTAGCATTATTCCAATGCTCACGAGTCTCCAGGTACCCCAAAACTTTCTAAAGGAATCTAGAGTCCCACTGGCTTGATGAGCCATTATTCCCAGATGCCTACTGTAGAGTTGATTGTCCATATTATAGGTGGACAATGCCCAGGGATGCCCATCCCACCAGTGGCCTTTTATTTATGCTATTGTGAATTGTAGTTGTCCTGGCCCTAACACACAATGACAAGAGATAATTAGGAGTTCTGCTCACTCCCTGGGTTCCCTGGCTAAGTCATATCCAGAACTATAAAGATATACATAGCCAGCATAACATCATCCATACAGCTTTAACAACAGCATAGATGGATACAGCATAACATGGGCTCCCTACCAGGATCACACATGGCATATCAGTACAGTAAAACACAAGCAAACAATTATGACATGCCATGAACCCCAAAATATAACAGGGTTTGTAACAATGTCACAAAAACAATTTTCATAAAATTACCTCGTGTGACCTGAGCTCTTTGGGCATTTATACACGAGCTCCAGGGGAGGGGATGCTTTAATTAGAGCGGTTCCGAGAGATGCTCTAATTAAAGCGCCTGAAGCGTCTTGTGTATCAGCATCCCCATGCTTAAAAATGGCAAATGAGCTTTAGTTAAAACACTCCCATTTTTAAGCATGGGGATGCTGATACATGAGACCCTGCCATCTGCTGGAGCACAGTACTAATTAGCACGCTCCAGCAGACTTGATTAATCGAGTCTTCTCCAATGCACTGTGTCAGACTCTGTCAGAGCAGCCTCACTGCTCATGTATAGGTACCCTTTGTGTTCATTGTTTCCAAAAGCTCTTTTAAGTTTCAGCTCAAATAGTTCTCAGATTCAGTATTCTCATATGCAGTCCAAGGGGTTTTGAGGGATGTGTATCTAAAGATGCTATTTTATATTATTTTTCTTATTGCATTAGATAAAACCCTAGGAGATCTTTTAGTGATGCAGATGAGACTACAAAATGTCTTTAGTTAATTGAGGAGAATTAGGACTCAAGTCTCCTGAGTGAAAAATGACAATGAACTAGGTTTGAAAGAGGTAGTTACCTATGTTATTCTGAAGTCAGCCAGAAGGCAGGGTACATATGCACCTTATAGACTAATTAAATGAGATCTACAGCGAGTGTAAGCTATCCTGAACTTGAGTTCACTTCATCAGCTTCTGTGAAAGAACAAGCATAGAGAAATGTGTGTGAATGATTTGAATACAAATGGTGGGAAGAGAAGGAGAGTAAGAGGAGAGGGGGGCATCAAACATGAAAAAACCCACAGGAACAAAGGGGGGGGGTCACAAAAGTTTATCTGGATAAGAGGGTCAGAATCTGTAGTCCCTGTTTAAACCATTTTAACACAATCCAGTCTGTGGATGATTTCTTGTTCCACAATTTCCTGTTCAAACTGATTTTTAAAATGTTGTTTCCTGAGAACAGCAATCCTGAGGTCAGTGATGGAATATCCAGGGAGGTCAAAATGTTCTGCCACAGGCCTTTGTTTCTTTCTGCAGCTGATGACAGATCAGTGTTCATTCATTCTTACATGGAGAGATCACCCTGTCTGTGTGACATAGGCAGTGGAGGGGCACTGTAAGCAGGTGATGGCATACATGACATTGGTAGAGTTAGTGATGAATGATCCTTGGATGTTATGCTCCTTGCTATTTGTGATGAAATGATCCAATGAACTCAGCTGCTGTGCCAATCAGGCCTCCTTATCCATATCCCCCATCCAGATAATAATACTTAAATCTGAGTGCTGTAGGCATTATAGCCTTATCTTCAACTAGGTTCAGAAAATATTATTATATGCAGGGAAATGATTCATATAAATTACACAAATATAATTGTGTCACTATGTAATACAATGAAGTGGCTTGTGTGTATGAGTACTTCAGCCCTCTGCTGGACACATTCAAAACTGCTCAACTGAAATTTACCAGGTCTATGAGTGGTGATAATTAAGTTACACTTCTACTCTACCTGCTATCAGGTCTATGGGCAAATTCTCTATCTAGGTCTTCAGATCAATTTCTGTACTAGTTTAGATAGACACAGATTATTGGCCTCAATACAAGGGCAAGTGGTTGAAATTCCATGTCCTGTGTGATGAAGAAAGTCAGATTACATGATCAAATGTTTCACTTGGCCTTAAAAATCTGTGGAAAGGACTGATGTAAGATGCCTACTTTTAAGAACGAGAGCATTCTTTTGCCATTTACTGTATTTTACTTTCTGATAGTTCTTACTTTTTTTAAAAGAATGGCAATCATTATTTTTATTTTTCATCTGAACAATATGTCTGTGGGTATACAGGGCTCTGACTACATCCAGCAAAACACTGAATGGACTAGTTAAATTTAAGCACATGAGTGGCTAAAACCAGTGAGCATTGTTACTTTCAGGATTTTGTTCACTTTGCTGGAAATCAACATATGTAACCACATGTGATGTCATTACTTTGACAGTAATCTACAAAAGACATCTCAAGAGCTCCCTGAAGTATTCAAAAAACAAAAGCTCTTGTTATTACTACACCACTGATTACCTGTGATGCAAAGTGGTTCAGGTATCCACAGGGAAGATTTACTATTGGCTAATTCTATATTAGTCATCAGTTGAAAAGCTCAACCTTCTGGATATATGTCACACAGTAGGCATCATTGATACACTTATAAGATACAATGATATAACAAGAAAAGAAATTAGCAAAAAGAAGAGAGAGGAAGCAGCAAGACTCTTGGATTAATACACATGAGTAAGAGCTGATTTTAGGACTCTTGAAGTATAATAAACAGAAAGAAAAAAAAGTCAATTTATGGTTTAAATACTGCCAGGTGATTCAACATAACTTTCACTGCATTCTTTTTACCATGTGATATTCTTTTTTTTGGTTTGTTGAACTCCGGAAATGAGAATTTTCTTGGAAAAGAGAGGTTAGCTCTCATTTCAAGATTTTGAAGAATTTTGCAAACCTGAATCAGGATGAAGAGTCAAAACTGGAAAAAAAAAATGCTTGGAAACCAACAATCAAAAGCTATTTTGATTTACCTCAACTGAAATGTTTTCTTTCAACATTTTCCAAACTCCATTTTGATATAGACCTTTTTAGTTTTTATTGTAATTATCTAAAATTTCTAAACAAAAATAATTTGAACCTCAAAGTAGATGTTTTTTTATTTTTAAAAAAATGTTAAAATAATATGGTTTGATAATTTTGAAACTTTTCCCCACCAAAATTAGAAACTTGTCAAAACCAACCCTTTTCCACAGACATTGTAGATTTCAGGGAATCGGCATTGTCCAATGAAAGACAACATTCTGTTGCAAAATTTCCCAGCCAGCTAAAGTGGTGAGATCACTACTCTGTTTTTATTTACATAGCTGTTTATTTGCTTCTTTGTTTCTCAGTTTAAAAAGCTATTCAGTCAAGGACTGGAAAGATTAACCATTCTTGTTGCAATCATAAAGCTCAAATATGTGGACTTTTCAGATGTCAGTCTTGTTCCATCTGCCATGTTAGAGAGACCATTCATGTCTAGAAGCACATACAAGCATTAACATCTCTATATCACACATGGTCTGCAAAATGTGTTAGAGGCTCACAAAGAAAAAAAAAATGTGCATCATCCACTAGCTGTATTATATTTCTTTATTCTGCATGCCTGACTCTCTTTTAGCTGGAAAAATCCAATGAAATTAGGTCAGTTATGGTTTTGGTTAGTAGTACAGCTGTACACTGTACACAAATCTTATGATGTTTTCAATTATCTCTTTTTTCAACATTAATCTGAAGCCAGATTCTGAAAAATGCAGAGTTTAGAGATCCTCTCTCTTTCTTTCACTCCTTAACATTGCCATATAATGTGGAAATGGAAGTCTGGCATGCAAAATGCAGTAAGATATTTAAATATGCATGTATGACCTCTAGAGTTAGTGAAAATCTGGTAGAGGGCCAGAGCTGAAGTAAGAGCAAAGTATTTATCTAGATATGAAAATCAAAACACATGTAGTACAAGCAAAATTTTCTAAGGTAGTTGGTTATTAATAAACATTCCAAGTATGTTTGCTTATCCCTGTTGCTGTTTGCAGTGGTGTTGATATAACAGTCAACCCAGATTCATATCTTTGTAACAATATTCCATGTATGGTAACTGACACATGATTTGCCAGGACTGGTATGCATCACACTGTAGGAAGCACAGTGTACAGGCAGCGAGCAAAATAATCTGTGACATTCAACAGTGGCATAAATTCTGCTGAGACCGTGCAGCTCCCACCATGAAAACAGATGGATGACCTTTCACTATCAAATGAACCAGTTTTAAAAATGCAATATTACTGGCTGTTTGCCCTTTTAAAGCGTGCTACACGTAACCTCGAGTATCATCAGATCTGTGCATGGGATCAAGGAAAGAGAATCTATACCAGATTCTTTCCTTTGAATTTTAGGGAACTCAGCATGAAGATCTAGCCCTGGAAGGAGGTACCAGAAGCACATTTTTTGCCAAATACTGTCTGTGTTTGCATGATACCTATGCAGATACCTATATTTCCATAAACTGTACCTGTATATGTTTTTTTCTACAGTGCTGCAGTGTCTTAATTTCTTTTCTGGATCCTGAATAAAACAGGTTGGGGCACATTAGGGCTAGTTGGGGCACAAGTGTTCTCCTGTGTGGGGCTAGTTAGCATGCAGTCCCTTCACTGATGCACCCTGGTGTCCCAACCAGTCAGAGCAGCATCTGCAGATGTGCTACTACAGAGTAAAAAACTCCATACCAGGATACTACTTGTATTTATAAGTTGTGGAGTAAATTAGTTTACTCCAGCCTAATAGGGGCACATGTATAGATGTATGATGTTTGTTGCAAAGCTAATTAGTCTACTCCACAGGAAATATCTCATCTAGATGCACCCTGAGACATGTACAAGCATTCTCACTGCTACACACTTTGTACATCTCACTTGCAGGTCCAGCTCTGTTTGTTGAACCATTCTCTGGCCCATCTGGAGAGGCTGTTATCAATCGTAGGCCTTGCACATCCTACAATTGTATCCAGTTTCTGGGACCCTTCTCCATCCCACTGGCCCACGCAGCTCTAGGCACAATCTTGTTCCACAGGCTTATGAACAAAAATAAGCTAAGACTAAGGAATGCTAGGATTTCCAAAACCTTGTGGAATAAATCACTAATGCATTTTCTGGCAAAAAGTCAGTTTCAAAAGCTATGACCTGAACAAGCCTCTTTCCAAACTCTTTGGACAAATAGAGAGGAAAGTATTTGTTAAGCAATTATTTTTTTTTTTCCTATCAGCTGTATATCTAATTATGCAAACACAAATTACTCAATATCAAAAGATTTATAATGCATGGCTCCAATGCACCAAAGTGTAACTAAGTTGAAATTCAGAAGCTATACAAAGCCAATGAGACAACTCTCATAATTAAAAACAAGGTACATGAATATATACCTTAATGAACTGAGGCATATATTGGTTCCAGATGTTCTTATCTTATACAGTGGCATTTGATTACAATGACCCACCATCACAGCTAAAGAAGACATAATGATCTGGTGGAAAATTTCTTTAAGCATGTAAAAATCTGGGCTGATCATCAGTTATTCACATGGGCTGCTCATATAACTTCTAAAGAATTAAAAATCTGGAGGTATGCAGTGTGGCTCTGAGAACAAAATTTAATTCAGTTTTTAAGGGTGGCTGACTTCCTAGGCAATGTTATAGTAAGCACCATTTCAACATTCCCACAACATAATCATGGTCTTCCATTAAATTTTTTATTTCACTTGTCAAGGACAATAATTGGTAGTGAGCCACAAACACTACCTCATAAATGGCACTGTGAAAATATGTAGGCAGCATTCTACCTCCTCAAATGAGGCATGCCTTGGACAACAGCTGCTCCCTCTCTGGCTTGGAAAGCAGGTGTTAGACCACCTACAAGCAGGATGTTATTTGCTTGTATGAAAATCATGCACGTTTCCTCAGAGACTCCAAAGAATCTAGACAAATGCGGTAGTGCAAAAATAAAATGTTGACATCTTCCTTTAATTGCCTGATTTGGTCTGGTGCCACAGAAAAATTAGTCATATTCCCCATAATGTAACAAAAGACTTTTGTCCTTACAAATGTAGTAAAGTTTTACAAAGGCATCTTTTGTGTGTTTGGCTTTTCTCTGTGTTTGCTTAGGGAATTCTAGAAATTAGCATTAGTAGAGGACAGCTGAGAGATCTGGAGTCATGTTAGAGAAGTCTGAATTACTTTTGACAAAGGAGGCACTCACCTGGAACCTGATTCACTTCCATTTGAGTTCCTGGCAGTCTTTCTATTGGTTGAATCAGCATTGAATTGAATCCGTCATCTTTAGCAATATGAACAATTTTCTGTAATGAATATGTTAGGTGGGGAAGTGGTTAAGAATTTGAGGTGAGAAATTAGCATATGATATGATCTGTCTCAGAAAAATGGCTGGAACTGACATTTAAAAGAGGAAGAGTTCATCAGCTGGAGTAGGAAGACATTAAGAGAAAAAGGTTCTCAAACTGGCTAGCCTAAGTAGCAGCTTTCATCGCCTGGCAGGGAATGGAAGGCTTCAGCAGGAGGCTACCAGATATGAGGACCTGCATTTATCTTTCATGTGGGAAGAGAATATGTTCCTAAGAGTCAGTAAAGGTATGAAAATGGAACATATGTCCAATGTAGGCAGAACCAGCATTAGATGAAATGTAATTCAAAATTTACTGAGGAAGATTCAGGTGGGTTTTTTAAAACAAAACCCAAATATAATATTATACCCACTCTGTTCTAAATGAAAAACGTATAGAGAAGAACTATAGACTGGGCTGGTATTTGAGTTATTAAAGCAAATAGGCATGCCCAATGGGCCACAGATTGGTACACATCTTTCTCTAGAGTGCAAGGATTTTGAGGAAATGTTTGTTTCATGTACATTAACCACTAAACAGGTCAGTCTCCTTACCTTTAAATTCCTTTTTAACACAAAATGTACAATCCTGAGGGGCTGGTTTATTGTATAATAACATAGTGATGCCAGATTCATAAAATCAAGTTGAGACACTTTCTGTTGACCTTGCTGGACTTTGATCAGATCCTACATTTTTTCTTTTTTCTGATCTCTATATGTATCAGTGCTGTGAGGAAATTAGCTTCTATTCTAACTATATTTTAGTAAGATGTACAGAAATCATTAATCTTTCATCTGGATGGTAAAAATCCTTGCTTAAAATTCTCTCCTGTATCTGACCATAGTACCACTTGTGGTACATGGGATTTAAAGGTTGCCCCTGATTAAAAGAAGCAGAGCTGTTCTACAACATAAATCAAAAGAAAATGGCAGCTGGGAAGCCTTTCCCCAAAGATAAGGAATACTTCTGCCGGACAGGACACTCTTCCCTCTAGATAGCTATTTTGAATGGCCATCTGTTGTGCGTCTGTTGCAACCAAACACACATTCTTAACAGTTTTGCTACCTGCCTTGAATATTTTCAAAGCTGGGCCTTAACAGGCCAGTAGAGATAAGATCTAGGAAGAAAGCCTAGCTATATTGCATGTGGACACAACTGCAGTTCCTAAGCAGCAAAAAGAATTGCTTGAAGAAGTTATTATCAAGGTTCCAGATGCTGCTGGGGGGGAAAAAAATCACCCAGTGTTCTTTCCTTTTACAGAGCTATTCTTCTTACGCAAAATGGGGTGCATTTGGAGACCTAGATGGTTAAGTAAAATCACAACCAAAGGAACCTAGTTTAGTTCCTGAAATATGATACACCTATCAGGATGTTGATTTCCGCATTCTCGGAACATGAACACATTTTTACATTTTAAATAATGTGACTGTTTTGCAGCACATTTACTTGTAAAGCAGGGGATTCCCAATTGCAAAGCTGTCCTTATATCAGTTCCCTCATGCTGGTTTTTTGTTTATATCCCTATCCTTTACCGGTCTTTTGTGCATTTATTTTATTTTACTCAAAGGATAGTTAAGGTTAGTAGGGAGTTACACAGCAGTGAACTCTATAACCATAGAATTTTTTTAAGTTCCTTGTGGTTCTAGGATTGTAGCTTTCCAGGAAAAAATATCCAACCTCATTTAGACTAGAAAGTAGAAGATAAAGCTGCTGGTGACCTGCAAACTGTTCTTCTACTGCTGGTGACCTGCAAGCTGTTCTTCTACTTTGACAGTGGAAAGCTCCCAGACATTTAGCATTTATTTTGACCTGTCTTTGATTACAAAACCTAAGGCAGGACACACTTGGTGCTCATAGTTAAGCTGTGCCTTTTGCAGTAGCCTTTACTGAATACTCAACAATGCTTTCCATCCTTCTTTTCTTACTTTGTTTTTGATCATTTCACCCAGGATTTGCTACTGCTCTGGCAATGCACACACAACTTAATTGTCACTGGTGTGAGACACAAGAACAAAAATCTTTAGTCTCTTAATAAAAGAAGGATTATTTTCTGATATTCTTTTATAGCATTGCCCTGTTACAGCTCTGTTAAGTTAAACTGGTGATACCCCAAGTAGGTGTCAATACAGAGATACACTGACTTGAGGAAAGCTTGGCTGGCGTTGTTCCTTCTAAGAGCACAAAAACATGTTCCAAGTTTTTGGCCACATGGAGGACTGTGTAGATAGTTCCCATTGCTGAGAGGGGAAAACAGACACATGCTTCTATCTTCTTTTAGAGGTAATGGTTAACTTTGGTGGGACACAGAGGAGCAGTTCTATAAGTGTGATTGTGTGGCAGTTTGGGACATCACCACAAACTAGGTAATCCGTTTGGTTGCCTGTAAAACTGGCTAAAAGCCACATTTTGCAATGCAACAGTAGTATGACCTGGGAGGTTATGACAAGGAGTGGATTCTTCTACACCAGTGATTTTCAACAATGGTGATGTGGCAACTTGGGGCACTGGCAGATGTTCAGCTCCCTGGTCTAATTCATGGCACTTCACAGAAAGCATCATAAGTTAGACCAACACTCGTGACCCAACAGATGTTCACTGTTGGATTGGGAGGGTTGGAGAATCAGGCTCCACTTTGGAGCCAATCCAGTAAGAGGGGTTGCGTGTCTGCAGTCTCTTCCCCTAACCCTAACCCCTTCTCCCAGCTCCAGTGCTATCTCAAGATAGCAGGGGAGGAAGGTCCATCTCGGGTTTGCCCAGCATGCACTAGAGTGGGGGGTAGGAGTGGGGGGGGTGGATGGATTGGAGCCCTGCTAGTTCAGCCTAGCCCTGTTCCCAGAGTGCACCAACAGAAGTTAATGAAGGCACTCCACTTTGGAGCACCTTTATCTGAACCCTCATGTAACGAGGGTAAATTTGTTGCACAATTGGGCACTTTTTAAGGCATTCTTCAGCTATACACTTCTGTCAGTGCATGGCTGTAGAGCAGTTTCAGTGGCCGATCACATGACAAAACAACACTTCTGTCAGCACCCCTGGAGTTCTGTGAGATCTTTTTAAGGGTGTTGCAGAGCACTGCTTAACATTAGCACTTTTAGGTGTGCAAACACCTACACATGACTCACAAGATAAACACAGAGATTTCAAATAGAAATCAATGTCAAAAACATTTTGACTCTCTGTGGTCTTTCTATATCCTTTGCAACAGAAGAATTGTTGTGGTATTTTTCTATATTTCAAAAAAGAAGGAAAGCTAAGAACTCTCATTTTCTGAGGGGTGCCTTGAATCTAGAAAGATTAAAAACAACTGCTAACACTGGTGCTTACATTCCACCTCTAAAGCATGTGGGGTGAAAGTACAACTTTGGTGGTACAGTATTATTCTCAAAAGATGCTTAATTTCTGTGTTTTATTTCTGGGAATGCTGTCAGTGAAACAGCATTAAAGAGTAACATGAACCATTTATGGCACCAAAGGAGCACACGTTAACTACCCACTCTGTCTCTACTGATTCTCCTTCCATTTAAACTCCTATAAAACAGATTTAATTCCATTTTAGTCGATGGAATTACATGGGTATAACATTAGTGTAAATCATAGGAAAATAGTTTTCCAAAAGTCAGATGGATCAGAAGACATTATGCATATGGGTCATATACACATTTCCAAATGTCCTTAACCCATTAAAGTCAGGGTGAAGCTTGTTTATTTCTATAAATTATTTAGCCTTGTAAATGGTTTGGTAATTATTATTATTACTTACCATGCTTTTTTTCCCTACTTAACAGCTGCTCGATACCACATTAGGTGAAATAGCTAATTATACCTAAACTGTTTTCTAAAATAAAGATCTAGTCTTTAGTTTTCTTTAAATATTTATTTTTATCTAGTTATTAAATTAATTTATGCAAAATTCCCGCTGATTTCATGATAACCATTCCTAATTTCCTACTATAACTGTGGGCAAATTATATTTTTCTTCTTGATTATATGTTCCTCCTTCTTACATGTTTTGCATTCCAAAATAATTGTATCAAAGCAATTAGTTCTTTTACACAAGAGGGTAAAACAGCAAGACCTCTGAACTTCAGACCTCTTGGTTCATTTCCTACTCTACATAATGAATTCTGTTAAAGCAACACTTATCAAATTTACAAAAATTAATCCCAAATCCCAAATATTTCACAAATTAGAGACATCTTTTGATGTAATTTGAAACTGTATAAAGATTTGGAAATGCTAGTTGTTTTATTAAACAGATAACCTTATGGTAGCTAACTTTGATTCCCTGATTTTGCAACTTTCATGTTCTTTAACATAGTTTCTTCTTTAATGTAATTTCCCATTAAAAAAAAACCACAAGCACAAACTGAAAAAACAAAAAATTCTGTTATGTGGGAACTGACTGACTCCCAGCTTATGTCATTAGCTGAGTTCAGACATTCTGGGTGCATACCAGTGTTACATTTAGATCACCCTAACTGAGCTTAGGGCAATCTAAATGGCTGTGTGCAAGCGTTCTCAGTACTTAGGCCACCCTAAAAATGGCATGCCCAATCTAAAGTTAGTTCTCATCAGATGACAACTAAATTTACATCAGCATGGGTTAACTCAACCTAAAATGGGTTAATCTGATTTAACAAATGCATGCATGCCTTCCCAGAACAGCTGAGGGTTAGGAAAGCTTAGCCACTCTACATAGCTTCAGGACTGTGTTTTTATGCCACCAACACTGACCAACCTATTCCTCACCCCCAACTACCTCCTTACCCTGTGGACCAGGCCCCTGTTGACCCACAAAACCCACCTGGACCTGCCTTCTTCCCCCCAGGCACTCACCAGCACCCTGCTGGACCCCTCAACCCTTCCTTCCCCCCCATGACTGACTTGTCTCTGGCTGCCCATGGCTCCTCCTGGCAAGCGGCAAATGCTTGTGCAAAGTGATCTTGACTTAAACTAAGCTTCCTAAACCTGAGCCAGGTCCCACTAACACTTACTTGCAGCCTCAGATTGTTAACACAGACCTCTACCACTTAGGGTGCAGACAGAAGTGCAGCTCCAAGCTGTTACTCAGAAAGTTTTCTGCAAAGCATTTTGAGTTACAGTGTTACTCCAGACCAAACAGAAGTTCACTGTTGGTTCCAGGGGAGAGGGCAATCTAGCTGCAGGCTGGGAGCCTGCAGCCAGGAACCTTCCCATAGCAACAGCCACAGCTCTCTGCCAGTGCTCGCTGTTTTCAGAAGGGTGGGGGAAGGCAGCAGAGGCAGCTCATTCTTGGGACTCTCCAGGCAGTGCTGAAGGGTGGGGTGGGTGAATTGGAGGCCCCACCCACTTCAGGGGGTGAGGGGCTCCAGTACACCTGTCCCACCTTTCAGAGGGGCTGAAAAAAACCCAAACTGAACTCCCTCTGCTCTCTTTCCCTCCTCCCATGCTGAAAACAGTGACTGGCTAGGAGCTTTTCAGGCACAAGTTATGGAAGATGCTACATTTTGAAATATCTTCATCTGACACCTCATGCAATGAGCCATTTTTGAAGCTGTTTGCAGCCATGTACTTGTGTTTGGTCACAGTTATAAACTGCTTTCTGTGGCCAGATTGGACATAACTCACTGCTCTCTGCACCCGTAATCTAGTAAAAGTAACTGTTAGCAGTAGTAAGCTGTTATCCTCTATGTGGATGTGACAGGGGGCCATTAAGAGGCCAGTTGAACATTGGCCTGCCCACCTGTCTAGAGTAGTCTGCTCTGTCTCTCCTGCCATGACTTGATATAATTAAGTTGGTGTTAAATGCAGGAATGCATTTAATGACCCAATGCCTGGGGTGTTATACGCAGTTCTGACCTTCCCTATACTGTGTCCCATGCCTCACAGATGGCATTGCAAATTGGTAACAGCTCTGTCCTGAGGCTGGACTGAACTCTGCCCTTTGCTGTGCCTCTAGCATTCTAGCCTCACACTCTGCCCCCTCTCACAGGGCCTCATTCATACTGCCCCTCACTGGGCCACTTCCAACCCACCACAGATCCGTGCAGCCCCTTTGGGTCCCCCTTGGGCCCTACTCTACATGGCTCTTCCAGCTTTCCTACTCACATTCTGGTCGGCCTGCATGTAGCCCTTCTCACAACTCCTCCCCTTTCTCCTAGGCAACATCTTACCACTTACTCTGGTGTCATCTCCCATTCAGATTCTTGCCCTTATCCAATATCTGGCACCCCAGCTCCTACCCCCATATACCTCCAACTGCATACCTCCCCTTTGCATCCATCCATCCATCCCGTTTCTTTTCCCTACTGTTCTCCTAGATATCTCCTGTTTCCAGCCCTTCCCTCCAATACTTCTGTATTCAAATTGCACCTGCCTTTCCAATTGCCCAGCTACCAGCAGTGAGGGCACTGAGCACACAGGAGAGAGAGTTTTCTTGTTCTTCAGTCCTCTGACTAGTATTGCAGCAATCCCTGGCTACCAGGAGGAGCAGCTGCAGGGGAAGTCCTGCTTAACACTTGTAACCCTGGGGTGGGACATATCCAACACAGACAGAATCTTTGTGGAATTTAGCTGCCAAATTCTGATGAGTCCCTAGTAGTCATAGGCATGGACAAACAGACAATTTTTAGAGCTCTCTAACTTAGCCAAATGTGAGTAGTTTTTCATATGGATGGCAAAAGGCAAAACCCCTAATATCAATTTAACATTCCCCTTTCCTCCCACTGATGTAATATTTCAACTTATTGCTTGAAAAGAGCAAGGAAGCACTTCAGCTTCTCATTGAAACAGATTTTTTTTTTACAAGAACAAAACAACAATATATTTCCTAATAATGTTCTTGGAAAGGGGAGAACTATTATGCTTTCCAAAAAAAAAAAAAAAATATCTATCAAGCTGAGGCAAATGCCCATCATGCAAAATTTAGTCTTAGTGGCTGCAGGTTAGAAAAAATTAATGCATTTGAAAACAGGATCTTATGAAAAGAAGTGCTGGGAAACTTGAAGTATAGGTGTTACTATCTCCATTTCCTATAATTAGGTGTTCGGTTTATTTGGGTTTAGCATATACACTGATAAAACACCCTGGTAGGAAAAAAAGAAAGAATTACCTTTTTTGTCCAATAAAATACTGAGAAAACATTGGAAATAGTTATTTCATTCATATTGACTTCACCTCTTTCCCAGTGCAGTTTGTTTATATAGGTGAAGTTCCTGCTCCCTAGTTTGTGTGTAAGTTTAATTCACACTTGACATTTTGTACCTTCCTAACTGGCAGCAAATTTTTACATTTCTAATGGACACTCTACAGACCTGGAACTTTGTTTGCAGTCGGGCGATTTAAAACAGTACTGTACTATAAACTGTGGGCACAGTTTGAAAGAGTGCTTCATCGTGTAAAGCCTCAGAAAAAATAGGTCTGTGATCATGAGAACAGGATTGGCATAACTGTACAGACAGCACAGGTGATTGCCTAGGGTGGCAAATTGTGGGGGGCAGCAAAAATGGTGCTCTAGGAAGGCAAACAGAACATGCATTTGGCCGAGCTCAGGCTTGGTATGAAGTCTTTGCAGCAGCAGAGCAGGTGGTAGCTCAGGTAGGTGCTGAACAGGGGCAGTATGAAGAGGAACAGAAACTTCTGTGTCAAGTCAGGGGGTGGTGTCATGACCTGGCTATTGAGTGCCATGGCTTCATGGGGCTGGGGTTAGAAGCATGGTGATATACCCCTGCTGGTGCATGGGGAACTCTGGGAAGGCTTCTGGGGCTACTGTGGGCTGGGGCACGGTGGCACAGGAGCCATGTTTGGCTTCCTAAGGCTCTGGGGACACAGTAGCTGTGCCTATGTTTTGCTTCTAGGTGCAGAGGTAGCCAGGGAGGGCTCATTGCCTCTGAACACAGCTGCCATCTCTGATGACTACCCCATAGCCCCCACACCCTCCTTATGATATGTAGGTGGCTGCTGGTGTGAAGGCTGCAGCCAGCCAGCTCCATGCTCCAGCAATCTCTCTCTCTGGGAAATGCTGGGACAGTGTTGTCTGCAGCTGCTGTTTAAGGGCCTGCCTGATGTCAGCTCCTGGAATGAAAAGGGAGGGCAGCAAAATGTTGTTTGCCTAGGGCAGCAAATATCTTTGTCCCAGCCCTGCATCAGGATTTTGTTGGTGTTCACATGCAAATACTGTAAAGCTAGGATACCCTGAGTCAGGAAAAATGACTGGAACTGTTTAACAGCTGCAGCGTAAAAGCCATATGTGTGGGTGTGTCTGCGTATATATAAAAGCCAAAACCAGGTACCGCTAGTGCTATAGCAACTTTGTAAACTTATGAGACTGTCAGAAGCTTAAAAGAAAAAAAGTTGAGATGGATACAGTAAAACTTACACCCACCACACTACTACGTAGCCCCCATGTAACTTGTTCCAGTGTTTTACTACCTTCCTAGTGAGAAAATTCTTCCTGATATCTAATCTAAAATTCCCCTTGCTGCAGCTTGAGACCACTGCTCCTTGTTCTGTTATCTGCCACCACTAAGAACAGTCTAGCTACATCCTCTTTTGAACCCCACTTCAGGTAGTTGAAGGCTGCTATTAAATCCCCTCTCATTCTTCTTTTGTCTATACTAAATAAGACCAGTTCCCTCAGCCTTTCCTCAGAAGTCATGTGCTTTAGCCCCTTCACCAATTTTGTTGTCCTCCACTGGACTCTCTCCAATTTGTCCACATCCTTTCTGTAGTGGGGGCCCAAAACTGAACACAGTACTCCAGATGTGGCCTCACCAGTGCTGAATAAAGGGGAAGAATCACTTCCCTTGCCCTGCTGGCAACACTCTTACGAATGCAGCCTAGTATGCTGTTAACCTTTTTGGCAACAAGGGTACACTGTTGGCTCATATTCAGCTTATTGTCCACTGTAACCCCCAGGTCCTTTTCTGCAGAGCAGCTGCCCAGCCAGTCAGTCCCCAGCCTCTACTGGTGCATGGGATTGTTCCATCCTAAGTGCAGGACTTTGCAATTCTCCTTATTTAGGCTCATGAGATTCCTTTTGGCCCAATCCTCCAATTTGTTTAGGTCACTCTGAATCCTAGCCCTACCCTCCAGTGCATCTACTACTCTCCCCAGCTTGGTGTCATCTGCAAACTTGCTGAAGATGTACTCTATGCCATCTTTCAGGTCATTGGTGAAGATATTGAACAGACGCAGCCCCAGGACTGACTCCTTAGACACTCCACTTAATACTGGCTGCCAACTAGACATCGAGCCATTGATTACTGCCCTCCGAGCCTGATGCTCCGGCCAGTTTTTTATCCACCTTACAGTCCAGTCATCCAGCCTGTACTTCTTTAGCTTGCCTGAGAGAATGCTATGGGAGACCATATCAAAAGCCATGCTAAAAATCAAGATGTAACGCATCCACTGGTTTCCCCATATCCACAGAGCCAATCATCTTATCATAGAGAGCAATCAGGTTGGTCAGGCATGACTTACCCTTGGTGAATACATGCTGACTCTTCCTAGCCACCTCCTCCTCCAAGAGCTTAGAAAGAGATTCCTTGAGGACCTGCTCCATGATTTTTCCAGGAACTGAGGTAAGGCTGACTGGTCTGTAGTTCCCTAGATCCTCCTTTTTCCCTTTCTTAAATAAGGGCACTATGTTTGTCCTTTTCCAATCATCCAGAACCTTTGCTGATAGACATGAGTTTGTCAATGATGATGGCCAGTGGCTCTGCAGTCACATCAGTCAATTCCCTCAGCACCCAGGTGCATCCCATCCAGCCTCATGGACTTGTATATGTCCAGCTTTTCTAAATGGTCCTTAACCTATTATTTCATTACTGTTGGCTTCTTACCTCCTCCCCAAACTATGCTGCCCAATCCAGTAGTCTGGGAGCTGATAGTGCCTGTGAAGACTGAGGTGGAAAAGACATTGATTAATTCTGCCTTTTTTGCATCCTGTGTCACTAGGTTGCCTCCCCCATTCAGTAAGGGAGCAACATTTTCCCTGATCTTACTTTTGTTACTGACATACTTGCAGAAACCCTTTTTGTTACCCTTCACATCCCTTGCTAGCTGCAACTCCAATTATGCTTTGGCCTTCATCCCTGCATGCCTGGGCAATATTGTTATAATCCTCCCTAGTTGTTTGTCCAAGTTTCCACTCATAAGCTTTCTTTCTGTGATTTAGTTTGCTGAAGAATTACCCACTAAGCCAAGCTGGTCTTCTGTCATACTTGCTAGTCTTCCTGCATATTGGGATGGTTTGTTCCTGCACTCTCAGTAAGGCTTCTTTAAAGTACAGCCAGCTGTCCTAGACTCCCCTCCCCATCAGACTGCCTTCCCAGGATATCCTGCCCATGAGTTGCCTGAGTGAATCGAAGGCTGTTTTTCTGAACTAAAGGGTTTTTACTCTGTTGCTCTCCTTCCTTCCTTTCCTCAATCATCTCATGGTCGCTGCTGCCCAAGGTGCCATCTACTGATACATTCCCCACCCATTCTTCCCTGTGAGCAGCAGGTCAAGAAGAGCACGGCCCCTAGTTTGCTGCTCCAGCACTTCCACGAGGAAATTGTCCCCAACATTCTCCGAAAACTTCCTGGATGTCCTGCACACTGCTTGATTGCCCTCCAAGCAGATGTCAGGGTGATTGAAGTCTCCCATGAGAACCAGGGCCTGTGATCAGGAAATTTCCATTAGCTGTTTGGAGAAAGCCTCATCCACCTCCTCCTGGTCTGTAGCAGACACCCACCACAACATCACCCTTGTTGCTCTCTCCTCTGACCCTAACCTAGAGACTTTTCAACTGGAGCTCTGAGCAATCATATGGCTCTTCTACATAAAAAGTGCAACTCCTCCCCCTCTTCTCCCCTTCCTGCCCTTCCTGAACAGTTTGCACCCATCCATGACAGTGCTCCAGTTATACAAGCTATGATAATAATAGTAACACCTCCCCTGTTGCCCCCTTCTTCCCCTGTTCCTTCAGGTCACTCACTTTCCCCACTTACCTCTGACTTTGGTCTTCATCCCCCAGAAAACCTAGTTATAAAGCCCTTCTCACTAGATTAGTGACCCTGTCTGTGAAGATGCTGTTATTCATAGATGTTAGATTCATAGATGTTAGGGTCGGAAGGGACCTCAATAGATCATTGAGTCTGACCCCCTGCGTAGGCAGGAAAGAGTGCTGGGTCTAGATGACCCCAGCTAGATGCCTATCTAACCTCCTCTTGAAGACCCCCAGGGTAGGGGAGAGCACCGCCTTCCTTGGGAGCCCGTTCCAGACCTTGGCCACTCGAACTGTGAAGAAGTTCTTCCTAATGTCCAATCTAAATCTGCTCTCTGCTAGCTTGTGGCCATTATTTCTTGTAACCCCTGGGGGCGCCTTGGTGAATAAAAACTCATGAATTCCCTTCTGTGCCCCCGTGATGAACTTATAGGCAGCCACAAGGTTGCCTCTCAACCTTCTCTTGCGGAGGCTGAAAAGGTCCAGTTTCTCTAGTCTCTCCTCGTAGGGCTTGGTCTGCAAGCCCTTAACCATACGAGTGGCCCTTCTCTGGACTCTCTCCAGGTTATCCGCATCCCTCTTGAAGTGCGGCGCCCAGAATTGCACGCAGTACTCCAACTGCGGTCTGACCAGCGCCCGATAGAGGGGAAGTATTACCTCCTTGGACCTATTCGTCATGCATCTGCTGATGCACGATAGAGTGCCATTGGCTTTTCTGATGGCTTCGTCACACTGCCGACTCATGTTCATCTTGGAGTCCACTAGGACTCCAAGGTCCATTTCCACTTCCGTGCCACCCAGCAGGTCATTCCCTAGGCAGTAGGTGTGCTGGACATTTTTCCTCCCTAGATGCAGCACTTTGCATTTCTCCTTGTTGAACTGCATCCTGTTGTTTTCTGCCCACTTGTCCAACCTGTCCAGGTCTGCTTGCAGCTGTTCCCTGCCCTCCGGCGTGTCCACTTCTCCCCATAGCTTTGTGTCATCTGCAAACTTGGACAGAGTACATTTCACTCCCTTGTCCAAGTCACTGATGAAGACATTAAAGAGTATTGGTCCAAGGACTGAGCCCTGCGGGACCCCACTGCCCACACCCTTCCAGGTCGAAGCCGACCCATCCACCCCGACTTTCTGGGTGCGACCCTCCAGCCAATTCGCCACCCACCGGACTGTGTAGTCATCCAAGTCACAGCCTCTTAACTTGTTCACCAGTATGGGGTGGGATACCGTATCGAAGGCCTTCCTGAAGTCTAAGTACATGACATCCACGCCTCCTCCTGTATCCAGGCGTTTCGTAACCTGGTCATAAAAAGAGACTAGATTAGTCAGGCACGATCTGCCTGCTGCGAACCTGTGCTGGTTTCCCCTCAGCATAATTTGCTCTGCCGGGCTCTCGCAAATGTGAGCCTTGATAATTTTTTCAAAGATTTTGCTGAGGATGGAGGTGAGACTGACTGGCCTATAGTTGCCCGGGTCCTCCTTCCTCCCCTTCTTGAAAATGGGGACCACATTGGCCCTTTTCCAGTCCTCGGGACTTGGCCCGTGCACCACGAGCATTCAAATATTCCCACCAGTGGCTCTGCTATGATGTCGGCCAGTGCCTTCAGCACCTTTGGATGGAGCTCATCCGGGCCTGCCGACTTAAAGGCATCCAGTTCTTCCAAGTGACTCTGCATCATCTCAGGGTCTACGCATGGAAGTCTGGTGCCTTGTTGCTGCCTCTCTACAACCTCAGTGTGAGATTTGTCGTGCCCCTCGCTTAGGAACACTGAGGCAAAGAACTCGTTGAGGAGTTCAGCCTTGTCCCCCCTGTCCGTCACCAATTGTTTCTGCCCATTTAGCAGGGGTCCTATTCCTCCCTGGGCCTTCCTTTTACTCCCTATATATCTAAAAAACAATTTCTTGTTGTCCTTTACTTGGGATGCCATCCTCAGCTCTATGGTAGCTTTGGCCCGTCTAACTGCCTCCCTACAAACGCGAGCGGAGGAGTTATATTCGTCTTTGGTGATTTCTCCCTGTTGCCACTTTTTGTGTGCTCCCCTTTTGGCCCTTAGGCTGCCCTGGATTTCTCTGGTCAGCCAAGCAAGCCTTCTGGCCCCTTTCCCTCTTTTCCCTCGCATCGGGATCATCTTGCTTTGTGCCTGAAGGATCATTTCCTTAAGGCACAGCCACCCTTCTTGGGCTCCCATCACTTCAGAACTCCTACTCTGCAGTGCGTCTTTGACTAATCATCTGAGTTCATTGAAATCGGCTTTCCTGAAGTCTAGCACTTTCACCCTACTAGTTACCTTACTCACTCAACATTTTATAAAGAATTCTATTATTAGGTGATCACTGTCCCCCAGATGGCTACCGATCTGTAGGTCCCCTACCATGTCATCCCCCGTTGCCAATACCAGATCCAGTATGGCATTCCCCCTAGTGGGACCCTCTCTTCATAAGGTGGAACCCATCTCTTTCCAACAATCCTTCTTGGAACATCATCCCATGGTCAAAGAAGCCAAATGCCTGCTGGTGATACCACCTGCGCAGTCAGGTACTGATGTGCAGGGTGCACCAGCTTCTTCCCAGGCCTTTTTCCTTGACTGGAAAGATCAAAGAGAACACCACCTGATCCCCCATCCCCTTCACACTTGGACCTAGAGCCCTGTAGTCACTTTTGATCTTCTCAGGGTCTTCTCTGGTAGTATGATTGGTGCCCACATGGATGAGCAGCGTGGGGGTAGTAGTCAGAGGGCCAGATAAGTCTTGGTAATACCTCTGTGACATCTTGGTTCCGGGCTCCGGCCAAGCAGCAGACTTCCTGAGACAAACAGGTCAGGCTGGCAGATGGATCCCTCTGTGCCCCGCAGAAGGGAGTCTCCAGCCACCACCACCCATCGCGTCTTCTTAGTGGTGATGGTCTTGATTCTTTACCCACTTTGGGGAGGGAGGCCTGGCCTGTCCTCCTCCACCAATGGAACATGCTCCTTGCCCTCTGTTGCTAGGGCTGTATATCTATTCTCCAGATGAACTGCTGCAGGTAGAAATGGAGATTTCTGCTTGCTGTCAGAGGTCACAAGCTTCCAGCTTCCAACTTGCTGTGCGACCATGTCCTCTCCCTTCTCTAGCGCTGCTTCTGGCAGTTCTTCCTTCATAGTCCCAGAGGTCTCCTCCAGCATCAAATTGATGAACTCCTCCTGGTAGAGGATGCTTTGGAGCCTCACCACCTCCTCCTATAGCTCTCTTGCCTGTTCCCTGAGAGAGACCACCCAGGGGCACCACTCACATTGCAGGCACTCCCCCACCTGGCCTTCACTGAAAGGAACCTGCAAGCTGCAGTCCCCACAGCACCAAACCCGGACCTGGGTGGAAGCCTCAGTGGTGAACAGTCCTGCCTGGACAAAAACCTCACAAGTGTAAGCAGAGGCAGTGGCAGTGGCTCTGGCATTGCAACATCTTCTATCCATTTCCTTGGGTCTCTTAATCTGCCTGTTCTCTCTTACTGCCCTTTTTCCAATCACACCTTCCCTAGTGAACTCACCTGGAACTGGCCTGCTTACCCCAAAGGGTTCCTTCTTCCCTGCTTCTTCACACAAAGCTGAAAGGCTCTCCTTTCAAAGGGGCAGGAAGCAAATTGACCTGCAAACTGCCCAGGAAACTGCTTGCCTTGTTTGCTGGCTCCCTGGCCTCTGGGGGAATCTGCTTTTATACCCTGCTGGGCCTGGACTGGCTCCATCCCCTCATTAGGGCTTCTGTCAGGCACAGGCAGCAATCACTCAGCCATCACTCAGCTAGCATCATTCCCAGCTTCTCAGAGCACACACCCCAAACACACACACAGGCCAAACAACACTCAGCAAGCCAAAGGAACAGGCAGCTCTGGATCACTTACCTTCCCTGGGCAGGATCTGGTACCTGGCTTCTCTTCCCCATTCCTCCTCTTGCTCCCAGCAAACTGCCTGCAAACTGTTTCCTGCCCCTGTTTGATGTCTTTAGAGTGTAAAACTAGAAAAAATGGTGCCAATTTGAGAGCAAATGGGAAAGAGTTAACACTGGACCATTTCCCTTCCTGCTTACTGATAGGGACAGAGAAGCTGGCATCCATCTTGTAGCACAGTGACTTCATGAAAAAGGCAGTTCTAGGCCATGACTCTGTAAAAAAGCTTTTTTTTTTACATTCAACCTTCCAGAAAGGAGGTTTGTCTTATTTGAAGGCATGTGGCATACCAGAAAACACAGTACTTTTTACAAGAAAGAGAAGGTAGCTGTTATACTTTTAGGGCAGTCCTAGAGACACTTGAATCTTGTAATGCTGTTTCATGTGCATTTGATGAATATGAAAGGAATTGGAAGGATGCTATATATTTTTGCAGTGAGCAACATGAAAAAAAACCCATGGGAAAGTTTGTAAAGTGCCAAAATTCAACTCATTTGTTCTTGTTGACCCTTTTTCATTTGCTGGCTGGTATTATAAAAGGAGGATTGAAATGTTCAGAACTTTTCCAAGATGTGGTTAATTTTTTAATGCATCCTGGAGCTCTCTTTAATATTTATATCATCCCAAAAGCAAGTTTTTAGCTGTTTGGTCACAATGTTGGGTTAAGCCCTTTGTCACATAGAGCCACAATGTTGGGTTGAGCCCCCTGTCACCAATGCTCCAAAATTAAGGCAGTAAATGTTCTGATCAAAATCTGGCAGCCCTTTATAGTTTTCTCAACAATGCAGATGCCAAAGGCAAGAAATATGAATCCCTGTAAAAGTACATAAACAGTAATCTGAAGAAAAACAAACTGTTTTGTCTTTTAATGGTTTTTTAAATTATTATTACTGAATATGTAATGCCAGTGATTGACATCATGAAGTGCTTGGAAACGGAGAAGACCTATATACATCAAGTTTTCCATAATCTAGGAGTCAAAGCAAAGGTTCTCTTTGAAAGCAGAACCACAGAAGGTTTTTCCAAATTTGGAACAACAACATGTACTTGGCTGAAGTACTTGCCTTTAGAGGAACAACAAGACACAGAAGGAAACTTGTTTTACAGATCACGTATGGCAAGTGACTTTGCTTCACGGCCAGATATATTTCATCTCCTGAGCTGAGATTTGAAAACAGCTCATCTACACCGCACTACATAACACAAGTTATTCATCTGTCTTGAAGGGTGGAGTTTATCTTTGAACTTTGAGAATGTCTCAACTTTGAAAGATGAAAAAGTACAAGGGCAATTTACAGAATACCATTCTGAAGCAATTCTGTACAGTTTTTCCATTCATGATTTCTGGAAAAGAAGTCAAAAGCAGTGGCCCAAGTTCATTCACTCTGTATAGCAGATGTTGATTTTACCTGTGTCCAGTGAAACTGCTAAGCAAGCATTTTCAAAGTTCAGTCACGAACAAAAAAGCATATTCAAACAATCAAGGAAAATGTACATTACATTTTATTTATAAATTTCTCTTTTCCTTAAAGATGGAAATTACATTTCTTGACTATATACATATTGTACTTCTTAATATATCAGGATGTTTGTTATGAAAATAGTACAGTCTCTTTAAATAATAATATGGTGTGAATTATAATTGTATTATTTAATAGTACATTTTAATAGTAAAAATACAGGTTGAAAAACATGTACGTATACTTCTAGAAGAGGTATATGAAATGCACTGAATCCTAAACAGTACAAAGCTTAAATTAACTTGTAACTCATTTTAAAAACTCGAATAAAAATAGAAATGCATCTTATTTAGACAAGGATTTGGGAAGTACTAAAATAAAATCTTTTCATCATGGTACATAAAAACATGCATCCCAAAAAATCCTGATTTTTGGACATCTTCATAGAATTAAAAAATGGCTAAGCAAAACCGCCCCAAAATAAAATGACTAAATACTTAAAAGCGGAAATCCCACCGATGATAAAACTTTTGAATTATGAATCCAGGGTTGGAATGATCCATGTTTATTCTCAAGTATGGAACATTTTCTTTTGACACAAGCACATGCAGGAATACAAGGCAAAGATCACAACAACACAGTTAAATTAAGAAGTGAATGAGATCAAAGTGCCTTTTGTTAAATTCCTGGCAGGTTCACTTATTTGGCAGCCATAGCCTCAGTGTGGGAATCCATCTTCAAGAACAAGGGAGGGGCCGCATTCATTTAGTGAGACCTCCCAACCTGAGAGCTTCTTGTGGATCCACCGTGAACTAAAAGGCCTCTGCTCTGGTGGGCTAGGCATGATTCCAGTTTATTGCATGGTTTCAGATAGTTCTGACTTGGGCTGCCTATAAAGTTAAGACAGTTATTTATACTGAATGAACATGGGTAAACAGCACCATTAAGTAAATTGCTATATTGTTTAAATTCTGAATTAAACAATTATAGAGGAGCAGACTTGGGGGATCTATACCCAGGAGCTGTTTCAGGGGAGATAAGTGAGCTGGGGGCTCTTTTCTGTACACACCATCTCTCCTTCTCTTTAGAAAGAATTGCTGTAATTCGATAGCTCCTTTTTCCATGAGATGTTGGGCTGCCAACTCTTTTTCCCAGCAGGTGACAACTGATCTGACTCTAAACCTACACAGTGTGAGAGGGTACCTGGGAGTTTGTTGTTGTCCTCTTCCACTGTCAACTGTTGTGACCCTCTTCCACTGACCACGCTGGACATCAGAGACACATTCAGAATCACACATCTCTTGTTTTTTGTGACCACTGCAGCATGGTTTATGATACATGCAGAATAGAGAAGGGGATAAGAGAGTTGGAAGTGGGTGTGATGGTACTTGGTAATGAGGGAGACAAATAAGAAGTATGAAGTTGACAGCAATGATTTTCAGTCAAGAGGGCTGCCACAAGTTCTCACACCTAGGTTAGAGAAAAGAACTCTGGGACATTGCATTTCTGTAGCTTTCAGTTAAGAGGAAGAATGATGAGAGAAATTTCCCTAAATTGTGAGAATTCTGCCCAAGGCAGAGCAGCCAGCTCTCAGACATTTTTAGCATTCTTTCCTGGGTAAGCCTGGAAGAAGAAAGAAGCAAAATCAAGAAAAAGAGGGGAAATCAGAGTCTCTGGTGTAGGGTTACCATATTTTCAGGTCCAAAAAGAGGACATTTGTTGGGGGGGGGGAGGTGGAGGGGGCAGGAAGAATATGATGGGGGGGGGGAGTGACATGCTGGTGTCCTACCCCTGCCCATTCTGTTGTCCCTCCCTGACAAGCCACCCCCCCACCCAGCACTGCTGCTGCCCCTCACTCCGGATCCATTGACTCCAGCCCTGCCAGTGCCCCTCACTGTCCCCTGCTCCCCACCCCTTGCTGGGCCCTTCACTCCTGACCCACAGCACCCTGGTGCTGCCAGTGCCCTGCAGTCACCTGTCCCATCCCCCATGCCCCTCACTCCTGATCTGCAGCCCCTGCACCCCTCCCAGCCCTGCCAGTGCCCCTCACTTCTGACCTGCAGTCCCCTACCCTGCTGGTGTCCCTCACTCCTGACCCATAGAGCCCTGCCCCCCAACCCTGCTGCCCAAGCAGCTCCTGCATTGTGATCATGCTGGTTCTCTCCGTCTCTCTCTGTCTCTCTCTCCCTGGTTGCTGGAGCCAGCACAGGGAGCATGTGACCCCCAGCAGTCAATCACCTTGCCCACTACTCCCAAATGCGAGCAGCCAGCCTAGGAGAGCAGAAAACCTGGACGTTTGCTCTTATTTTATAAACCCTCCCAGACGCAGCACAGGGGTCCAAAAAAGAGGACTTGTCTGGGAAAACCAGGACATATGGTAACCCTACTCTGGTGGAGTTCTAAAAGATCCAGCACAGAAACTTGCAACCAATGGAGAAGGGTCCTTTTCTGACTTTAAGCCATTTTTGCACCCTCAGAATTTTGATCTCCTTCTAGAAGATGGATAATTTGACAGAGCTCTGGAGTTATGTTGCTTCCCTGGGCTTTCCTATGGGCTGTAGCACTGCGTGGAATGTCTGCATACCTGGCCTTGTCCCCACATTTACTACAGGCCTGACCCCACCCTGTCTCCAGGGATTTGTTAGCAGATCCTTGTGTGGGAGCCTCATGTGTATCTTCCACAGTGCTTGCACTGAGTGGGTCTTCTTTTTCTGTATATGGTGCTTTTAGGATCCTTTTATGTAAATGGCCTGTAAAATGGGTATCTAGGCCTCTAGTGAGGTCAGATTCCAATCCTATTACAGTTACATTGATTCCACTGGGGACAGGATTATGTGACACGCAGGGGCCAGGCAGCATTGAAAAACTCATGATCATGAGAATGAACTGAGAAGACCTGATCCAGAGAGTAATCTAATAGTTTGATACACTACTTTTTCAATCTCTCAATAAACTATTCTTAGGTAGAGCCTGTATGTATCTTTAAGTTCCTTTCTATCTTTGCCTTCAGTTCAGCATCTAACTTAAGTTGTAACTCAGTGGAAGAAGAGAGGAAAGTGTATCCTGTTTGTTATGCACTGGTTACCTTGACAGAATAAGCCTGTGAAATACTTTTCTTTAATTGATAACCCTGGGTATTTTTATCAGGACAACTTGAGCCATGGCTTGCCCTTAACATGGAATTATTGTCCTTGATGATTAGTTAATGTGGTCAAGTACAGCTCTGGGTGCCAAAGGGATTTACTATTTAAATTAAGACTTGGCAGCATGTCAGTGCAATCCCTTGGCATTTAGTAGTGAGGTCAGATTCCAATCCTATTACAGTTACATTGACTCCACTGGGGATGTGATTAGATTCTGGGGTTGAATCAATAAGTTCAATGATGTCCTGATCCAAGATTTTTTGTAGCTTCCCTGTTTCTGTTCCACAGAGAGCAATTGTGGTCTGGCACAAGATGACATTTAATTGGTGCCTGGAGGGAATCTCTTAACTTAGTTTTCTTAACATCTAGACACACCTAGGACCATTTGCCCCCAGGACACTTTCTGTCATTCTGGCAACATAAAGGGATTTGAAAGTGGATACCCATTTTACAGGCCATTTATATTGCCGCTGCCATGTGAAAAGGCTTTATGGTAAATGAAAAGAAGAGACTAGGGCTTCCAGGATCTGTCTACTCTCTGTGCTCCTGATTCAAGAACTCCTGGGTTTGGAATTGCCAAAATCTAGGATTTTGGACTCCCACTGAGAGAAAGTGAGTAGGGCTAAGGGCATAGCTCTCTATACAACTAAAGGAGTTATGACTTCAAGAGGCACTGTTTTCTATCCCATGAGCATAGTCCTAGTAAGGCATAAACAATGAAAGGAAGTGCTTTTATTGCCTATAAGAACAGTTCATGCATTGCAGTTAGCCTGGATGCTCCTATTCTACCTGTATAATAGTTATAAATTTAAAGTTAGCAGTAGAGTTCTTTTGTAAAAGTTACCACTGATTCTGACAAGTTGCATTTTTCAAAGTGTTTAAACTTACCACATAGCAAGACTGACAGGCCACTAGCAAATAACCATCTCTAAGATGGATGTACCATGACTAAGATGTTAGGTAAAATAAAACTTTAATTTCCCAAACTTTCACTCCACCTGAACCATTAACCAACCATTCTTGAGTTATATAAGAAGCTTGGAGTGTTTAAAAACCAGTTTTGATTTGTATCCCCTTCTGTGGTTCTTGGTTTTGACAAGACCAGAACACTATACAGAACCCTATGTTCAGTATTGCCAACCCCACCGTGCCAAAAATCATGAGATGAACTCTTTTAAAAACTAAGAGATTGGCATATAAATCATGAGACACTATTTTTGAAGTGTGTGTGTGTGGGGAGCGGGGGTTATTTGTGAAGGTGTGGGGGGCTGTGGGTATGTGTGGGATGTTTGGATCCCAAGGGGGGAGGGTCCCTGCATACTGCGGCAGGATGTGGGGTAAACTGTGGGTCAGGAGTGAGAGGCAGCAGTAGGGCTGGGGTGGGCTGTGGCTTGGGAGTGAGGAGCAGACACAGAGAGAGACACACAGACATCACCCAGTGGAGGGGAAGGGTCAGGGGGAGAGCCAAGGGGTATGGCGGGGGGAGATCAAGGCCCCCATGGTGAGGGAGGGAGTGGGGCAGGAGCAGGGGCTGGGGTGAATGGGGCCCCAGGGCTGGGGCAGGTCATCCAGAGGTGCAGGGAGGGCATGGCTCACCGCAGCTGCATGCACCCCTGGGGGAGACATGGGGTGCATGTGTCCCCCATGGAGCAGAGGCAGGCTGCCCAGGTGCTGGCCCCAGCCTCCCCCACCCCACTCGGGGCAGTTTGCTGCATGCCAGATGTGCAGGGGGGTTCCCTGGAGACAAGTAGCAGCAACACAACAATGTGCCATTGTTATTTGTCCCCCGGTAAACACATGTACATGCTCATGGGGATGCACCCAAATGGTTTAAATTGTGTACTGAAGAGAACCTATATAGGGAGCCCATTGGACAGTTTTTCAGGGAATGATCCTTCAATAAAAAATGGGATCACCAGCTAGCCAAACTGTGCTTTAAATACAGACTTTTTAATATATATTGTTTGTATATTAAATTATACATTCAAACTTTTTGGGAGAGGGTCCAGCAGAAATGTAAGACTTAGATGATCCTAGCAGTTCAGTGCCTCTAAAAATCAGGGCAATTTCCTTAGAGACCTACTTCTGGATGTGGTAGCCTGAATTTAGGCACAGAAGGCAACATTGCCAGCTCTTACGATTTTAAATGTCAGTCTTGTGATACTTGGTGCTTTCTTTAAAGTCCCAGTTCACAGAGCTGGAAAAGCTTGATATTTTTATCTAATAAGGTTTCTGATTATAGAGAAAAACTAGAAAATATGGTGTGTATGTACTGAAAAGACAAATAAAAAGCCCCAAATTATGATTTCACAAGGATCTCATGATTTTTAAGCAAGCCTCATGATATTTTGAGCATGACTCACTATTTTTGAAGGGTTGGGGTTGTCAATACTGCACATGTTAACCATCGTTACCTTGTAAATTACAGTCACAGCAGGGACATACATTATATTGCTGAACTATAAGTGCATTCCTTCTTCCAAGGAGATTTAACTTAAATTGAATTTTATTTACAAAAAAAGAAATAAACAGTGAAACCACAGACAATATTATAACTTTCACTCTTTGTCCTACAAACAGAGGAAATATAGAGTCATTAAGGGATAGAGGATAAATCATGTAATAATATCCAGCATAAAGAGAATGTTTGTTTAGAGTGTCTTACAAACCCAGATTTTGTTCCTTGTTAACTGCCTCAAAGTAAATATTTGTCATTGTAAAGTACTCAGATTAATAAATAAGATATTGAAAAAAAATGATTATGATTAAGCAGAAAGGGAAAATGAGCCAAAGATGATGGAAATGGATATATGCATCTCCGCAGCTGGGAGGGAAAACAGCAGAAAGAACAGATTTTTCTTACTGTAAACAGATGAATTAATCATATTTCAAAAGCAGAATTAGAGGGAATCTACAGCTGGGAAAAGTATCCTAAGGATTTTTCTTCCTATGTATATTTGAATGATAACTTGAACTATATCTTTACAAAAGGTTGCAGCTGAATGGAAGACAGCAAATGAAAAAATGGGCAGGGAAGGAGTGTGGAGAATCAGTATTTGTAATTTTAAATATTAATTTATTTGAGATTAGCCTGGTGACTGGGGACAAGCTAATGGAGAGCAGACAGCATTTTTAGACCTATGGCTTGAATGAAAGTTTAAGAGAAAAGCTGTATCTATTTAACAATATTGAAACTGGCACCTTAAAACAGCTTTGGAGCTGTAGGTGACAGGAGGACAGATTTGGATATTGTTATTCACATAGTAGGTACCACTTTGCTCCTCAAATTACTTTATTGCCTCTGCTAAGTATTAATGACAGAACACTGCTATGTATGGGTATCAGTAGTATGGGTTCAATCAAGTTTCATCAATAAGTTCCTTGACAATGATTCCTTTGGGTTCCTGAGTTTGGCGGGGTTGGTTCTTTAGCAAGGGTTTTTATTCCCTTTTTCAGAAGAGGGATTGCTCACCAGGTATTCCAAGTATTTGCTGTTATATGGGAAGAAGAATTTTAAGATATGAAAATAGTATTGTGTATTCTCTTCCTTTTACTTACAGTTCAAAAATATAGTTAAGGATAGTGTATGCACAAAAGCGTAATAACAACTCTTTTCCTCTAACAGTCGCTGGCTACTTTAGAGGCTTGGAGTCAGATGTTGATTAGATGAATTACAACTTAAACTCTCCTAGTATAAACCATGCCATGCCCCAGGCTTCTCAAAACAATGCTCCCCATTTTAACCCATAATGGGTAGTTGGATTCAGTAAATGGCCTAATCATGGCAACATAAATATTTATGGGAGAAGTTTCTCAATTAAGGTATGAGCTTGTTTAGATGCTATCAGCAAGAAAGGGCTTTCCCAAACAAGAAAATTACTGTTAAGAGACATTAGGAAATGGTTAAAGTCCAAGGGACTAAAAGGTCACTGAGCCTTCAGCATGCAGAGGCTGTTATGGTGGAAACTTTGCTTGCTTTTAGTTTTTACACATCTTTAGTTTTAAAGGATCCATAGTTGCAGAATAGAAAGTAATTTTGTTTCTCCTTTGAACAATAAAACACCCTTGCATCTCTGCATATCAGACTCTCCAAGCCAAGTGCTTGGCTTTGTTTTAGGGGTGGTGTGTTTCTTGGAGAGAATGATGATTAATGTCCAAGTGCTGAGGAACTTTTTTACTGCTTAAAGAGCATCCCCTTGTTTACATTTACAGAGATGCTTGTAAAGGAAGGTGCTGCTCAAGATGAAGGTGTCCTAAAGAATGACCTAAAAAGACATGGAGATCATTCTGCTCTTAGTTATCTCAAGGTAAATCTTAAGTGACTTTATTGACTTCAGTAGATTTATGCTGGATTTATCCCAGTGTAATAAAGGTTAAAATGTATCCCTTAATGTGTAATTTTGAAGTCATCTCACAGTGAAAGAGCTGTACAAAATTGGAGATGTGGAATATAGGCAGAACCATTACCCTGGGAAAAGGGTATGTGATCTCTATGGGGCTTCATTAATCTACTAAACAGTGTGCGTGTGTGTCTGCCATATGGTATTTTACTTTAAAGGTATAACACCAAAAAAAAAAAAAAAAATAGAAAAAAGAGAATGCTCTACAAGCCCTCTGCCTTGGAGCAAAATCCATATCTTTTAAAACACTCCAATTAGAAAATATGTGGTGCATGTAAAAATACTTTAAATGTCATAAATGAAGTTATTAATTATCTCCGATTATCTTTTTGAATTTAGCAGCTGCAAGGAGTTTCAGGGCAGGCTTCAGTGCAAGGGGTCAAATATTACAACATTTTTATAACAAAACCAACACTTATTTGTTAGTTGATATCAGCTGGCAACCAAATTATGGTTTTATACATGAAGCTGGCTTTTGTTCGCTTGGAATGCCTAGTATAGCCAAGAGCATGGAAAATCCTTCCCAAACATCACAGCTGTAACATAACCACAGGACAGCTACACACCTGAAAAAATATGGACTATAAAAAGGGTGTTCACTCTTATATAATTACATGCATGAGATGGAAAATTTAAAATAATGCAATATTTATTATAACAAACATCAGATTTTATGATTAAATACTCCCCGTAACTAACCTCTTGTTGAATAGTGTTCCAGCTAACTGTGTCCTTACCGTGTAAATACAGGAACAATGGCTTCTTGGAAGAAGGGGGAATCCGAGAGCTTAAGGAGCTGAGGATTAAATGATACAAAATACCCACTGTATCGTCACTGAAGATTTTGGTTAACAGAACAAAAATGGTAACAGGGCATTAGAAAGTGTCTGTGATTCCCAGTTTACTGGGAGCCCTGAGCAAGCCAAAAGAACAGCAAAATTGAGTAGTTGACAAGGCAAAAAATGTGTGAGCTGTGTTAATTTTGCCCACCCCAAACAGCCTTCATCAGTGGGACTACTGCAAAGCCTGAGCCCAGTTCATAGTTACCTATCTGGAGAAGAAAGGTTATCAAAGTGGAACCATCCTCTCTCTTTCCTTGAGGACAAATCTTCACTCACATAGAACTGGTCCCTTTCAGTTCCTAACGTCTGAGACCCTAACAATCATAACATCCCTGTTGTAAGGATGGGTACATTGTCCACCTATATTTGTAGAACTTTCAGTGTTTCTCCCTGTTCTGCTGGGTGTATGGGGTGTGTCTGTGGTTTCTCATTTGCAAGATAGGAAAAGACCCTCCAAGACTGTGATTTATGGGATTATTACTAGAGGCTATAGCTAGCAGTGTTAAGTTCTTATGCCTCTGAACAGCTCCCTCTCTTTCTTATTACATCATAGAACAGGGGTCGGCAACATTTTTGGGCAGAGTGCCTAAAACACCCACAACCTTGACTTGTAAGATGTTGGTGTGTTAGGGCCAGACAGTGGGGGAGCCATGACTGGCCCAATTCTTGTTATGGCAGCGCAGCCCCAACGCCTTCCCTGCTGTCCAACCCAAGGCACGAGCACCAAGCAAAATGCCTTTGAGTGCCATACTCTGGCACCCGTGCCAGGGGGTTTCCTACCCCTGTCACAGAACATAGCATGCAGCTGAATGTGCCCTCACTGTTTTCCTCATTTCCTACTGCCTCCAAACTCCATTGGCCTTCTTTGGCAGAAATGGCAGTGGAAGAGGAGGATAAGTTAGTAATGGGCTCCCCTGAATGGCTATGGTGAATGATACCGTAAAAAAAACAACCATCCCTTGCAGCCATTTCTACACTCTACCCACTTTTTCCTCACTTGCAATCCTTGCCAACATCACTAGAGGGTTTTTTTATGGGATGTAAGTAAGGAAAGCATGCTGCAGAGATGATATTTTCCTTGTGTTTAGCTCCATGGGTTTAGCTTCCAAAAATGTTGTCTCCCCTGTTGTCACAGAAGCAGAGGAAGAGATTCTTGGCCTAACTGTTCCCTGCTCTAATCTGTGTAAGTATTGCAGTGCTTCAAAGCATATTTTAAAACAGCCAAACTTTGACTATAGCCCATCTTATTTTGCAATTCCATTTTATTTTTTTTTAGGCAGATGGTTTCCATAATGTTTAGTGCTATTCAGCATTCCTGTGAGGGGATGTGACTGGGCACATGGATAGTGGGAGGAGGAGGAGGAGGAGGACAGGCAGGGAGCCAGTTCTGAAGGACTGGGACAGCTTACTGCTCTGTGCTCGCCAATGTGGCAACTCATCCAAAGAGAAAGACAGTTCATCAGTAGCAACCACATTATTACTTAGACTAGGTTTACCTACCTCTGACAAATTAATTTTGGCAGTGCTCCCTCCACCCCACAAAAGCATCAGGCAATAAAATTTCCTTAGATAAATAGACACTATCATGCATTTTAGGCTTCTTTAAAAGTAGCAGTAGCATTTCTCTCTCAGTTATCAATTTTACCTAGTTACAGGATTTTTCAAAGCATAGGAGAGACTAGCCTTTCCTCAGACCACAAGCTTATGGTTACCCTCCTGGGAAGAATGTCTTCTGTCCAGAATCTAGGTTAATTATATGCAGACTTTCTTTGGTAGTTTTGACAGTGTACAAAGGGCAACATGACATTTATCTTGACATTACCTTAAAACATTTCCCTAAGAATATATATGGGGCTAAAATAAATCTCAGCTTTTCAAAAGTTATCAGTGATTTTGAATATTTAAACTTTTGTCCAAGTTTTGTTCATTTGAAGAAACCCTAAGGGTTATTTTGAGAGTTTCAGCACTTGGGAACAACAACTTTTAAGATGTGCCAAGTTTAAACCAAAAAATAAAACATGCAATATTTGCAGCCACTCTTGACAATCTTAGAGCCTTGTTACATGTTGCACTTTGAGCTACTCAGATGTTGATTGATGTTAATGCTAGCTCCAGTTTGGAGCAGTCACACCTTGGCTAGGGACAGAAGTTACACATAAACTGGTTTAAGTGATCAGAAACTGATTTAAACCTGTAACAGAACAGAAGCTCAGTGCACATAAACCAGTTTCAAAATTGCTGAAACTGGTTTAAGATAATCCTGGTTGAATGTAGTGTCAGACTTAGCTGCTTTGGCTCAAACCGGTTTATGAAAATTCTGTCTCAGACCCCTTCCTGGTTCAAGTTAAATCACAGTCTCCCAGCATGCTTTCCAGCCTTGGGCTGTGCTGTTCTGTCTGCTCCAGAGAGCAGGGCTGGCCCCACCCCCCTGCTCCTTAGCTGGAGCAGTGAGGGCTGCCTGACAAGGGCAAGGGGGAAAGTCCAGCTGGGGATGCAGCCCAGTCTGTGGGGGGCTGCCCCACTCCCCCCAGGCAAACCAAAGCTGGGGTCTGGGGCCAGAGAGGGGGATTAAAGACCCCTCCCCCCACTCAAACTTACTGCTGACTGCAACTGTGGACTACAAATACCAGAAACACCTGGAAGAAGGAACAGAGAGTGATGAGCAACCCTGCAGAGTCCTGCTGCTGTAATTCTGGATTACAAATCTCAGAGACCTTAGGGGCAGAAGGAAGAAAAAATAAACACAGCCAGAGAGCTATGCTCTTGGGCCCCTGAGCTTTTGGCCTGAGCTACTGCAGGCATGTGGCTGCATTTCCTGAATGAAAGATAAATGTCTGTTCACTTCTGTTTCAATTGAATCTGTGCAGTTTAGACTAACCTGCAAAGACTAAATCAATTTAGCCATGGTCTTTTTGTCTGTTTGTACCTAGCCCTTAAGTCTAAATACTTTCTCTGTCTGTCTCCCACCTGCACAGCTGTGACTTGCCACTAGACGGCTGGTGATCAGGGACCTGACTAGGAGCTACAGCTGGGAGTTGTCACTATAGGGTTGGTGAGCCAGGATATGATTCTATCCCTTCTCTAGGTAGGGGTGTGTAAGATGGGTTTGGGAAGGGGCAGGGACTTGAAGCTGGGAGGCTAAGAGTTAATTGCATGGGGTAGGTAATGAAATGGGAGGTGGAAAGGTGGTGAAATGAAGAAAGTCAGCCACTGAAGGATAAAAGAAGAAGAAGAAAAAAGTTTAGACCAGGCTTGTCTAACACACAGCCCACAGGCCGTCATGCGGCCCTCCAAGCTGTTTTCTGAGGCCTGAGGTGCTGCGACAGGAAATGAAAGTAAACACTGTACTGGGGTGATGTGATACTGCTTCCAGTGAGGTCTTTGAATATGGCTCGCCAGCCCACTGGGTGATAAAAAGTTCATGATCCGGCCCCACATTAAAAAAGGTTGGACACCCCTGACTTAGATAATCACTCAAATAAAGAGGAAGTAAATCAAAGCAGGTCTCATGTTTTAATAAAATGGGATTTGGGACTGTGGGGTTGGGGGTGCTAGTCATGGTTCCCAGAGTGGCTGAGAGGTGAGAGCAGCGAGTGAAGGAGCTTTTGATGGAGCTACTGTCCTGCCCTGGGAAGGAAGCTCCAGATCACAGGGACCCAGTCTGGACCCCTACCTCGCTTCCCCCACCAATTTTCCCTAAACCCCACTCCTGGACCTGTCCATTTTCTGTGACCTGGCTAGTTATTATGTGCTCTGTAGTCTGCTTGCATAGGGTTGCACCCCTGGGGGTGGGCAGATCCCTGGTGATGGGAGAGGGAATTGGCTTGGTGCCAGAATTGCCCACTGGACAGTAGAGTTCAGGGGGTGACAAGTTTATCTGCGCAGAACAGGAGGGTGGGTGATGCAGAGAGACTGCATCCTGGGATGCTGGAGAATTGCAGCTTGGGCAGCTTATCTGTGGGGAGTGGCCACACATTAATGGAACACAAGCTGGGTAATGTAGATCAGAGAGAATCTTTCCCTGGAGTGGCATAAGCCACCTAAAGTGTGCTTAAAACTAGTTTCAGGTGTTAATGTGTGCAATCCAGGGGTGAAGAGCTCCAGGAGCCACCTAAAATTAACTTGTAACAAAGCCTTTAGGCTTACTAAGTAACAGTGTCATTCTGTAACTGACTTAAAACACAAGGAAATAAATTGTTATCCAAGAAACAACAGCACAACTTGAGTCTGAATAACTGTTCTGTAGAGTCCATTCTCCAGCAAGATAGCATCCCAATGAGTTATATTCATATCCTTTTGATTTTTTTGTACTGGATATGATGAATGGGAACATTGAATGTTTATTATAATTTGGATTTGAATTCAAAGTCTAGAAGTTGAAAAGTAAATGTTACCCTCTGCTAAAATTTGATGCTGAAGAGTATACATATTAGAAACAACAGCTTTTTTAAAACTTTGTTAATTTTCGGTATAAGGTACATACTCTTTTTTAATTTTCTCTCCCAAATCCAACTGTTGTCATCAAACTTAAAGACAAATAAGTAATTCATGCTTGATATTTCTTCAGTAATTATAGACAGAAAAATAGGCTATTAATTGCTTGGAAACAGTTTATGATTTTCCTGACTTGATTTATTATTCAAGATATTTGCTGTTTAATTTTTGGTGATTTTTGTTATTGGTTGATTATTCATGAACTGTTTATGTGAATATCTAAGATTTAAAAAACTGAAATTTAATTTAGTTTTGACTGGACACAAAAATCACAAACTTGTTTTTTGTCCTTTGTTGGATGAGAACAATGATGTAAATGTTTTAGCTTAAAATTCACTTTTTGTGTATATTTTTTACTTGCCATTTTCATGAATATTCCTGTCAGGAAACTAATGTACTAGTGTATTTATGCTCAAAGTAAATTCATTTTTATTCTAATTAATATTCATTACTTTCATTTTTTTCTTAAAGTATCCACCAGGCCCTAGTCAATTTTACATATTAACAGTGAATCAAATTTCACCTTAGATCAGTGGTTCCCAAACTGTGGGTCACAACATCATCAGATAGTGTTGTGGCACAGTGCTCTCTCCTGCTCCAGGTTCCCCGCTGCTGGGCTGCAGAGGCCTGAGGGAAGGGCAGCAGGGTGGGGAGCCCCAAGCCTACGGAGGGCAGCCCGCATCCTCCCTTCCATGCATGGGCTCCGCTCTGGCCATGCTACCCGCAGGGGAGGGAGGGATGGGGAACTGGACTCCATGCTCCAACCTTAGCAGCTGCTGCTTCCTGTGGGTGGCAGCCAGGGCTCAGGTGCTGCTGGGGAGGGGGAGGGGGGTGGTCAGGGGGTTGTGGGCCCTGGGCCTGCAGCACCTGGGTAGATAGTGGGGATGTGGGTTGGGACTGAGGGGTACCTGGGGGAAGTGGGGAGCTGTGAGTTGGAAATAAGGGGCCATGCTGAGGAAATGGGGTCATTAAATGAGGTCATGCTGAGGAAAAGTTTGGGAAGCACTGCCTTAGATGAAATTCACACAAGCTAAGGGCAGACATTAAACATAATAAACTGGTTTAAGTGATCAGAATCTGGTTTAAACCTGTAACAGAACACACATTCAGTATACATAAACCAGTTTTAAAATGGCCAAAACCAGTTTTAGATAAACCTGGTTGAATGTATTCAACTGAGCTCAAATCAGTTTATGCAGTGTCTGTCCCAGACCCCTTCCTGGTTTAAGTTAAGCCAGAGTCCTCCAGCATCCCAGCATGCTGTATGAGCTGGACTGTGCTGTGTGCTCCAGAGCAGAGATGGCCCTTCCCCTGTGCTTTCTAGCCTGAGCAGGGACAGGATATGGCAAGATGCTGGCCAGCATGGCCCCATTAAGTCAAAGTGGGCAGGAAGGGGGGTAATTCTTCCCTCCTTCCCGCTCTCCCCCACCTCAGCTGGGGTCTGCCTGTCTGTCAGGAAGCAGAGGGGAGGGGGCTGCTGTGGTGGCCCCTGGGGCTGGCAGGTCCTGGCTGCAGGGAAGAAGAGATGGAGTAGGAATTAACCCTTCTCTCTGCCCCCTTCACCTTACTGGGGCCATGCTGGGATGAACTCTTTCCCCCTCCTCCTCCTCTCCCTAGGCTGGAGAGGTGGGTGGGGGGGGGCTCTGTGTGGTGCTGGAGGGGGACTTCTCCTCCACATCCTCCCCCACCGCTACAGGATGGGGAGGGGTCTCTATGTGAGGCTGCGTGGCCCCAGAGGGAGACTCTTTCCCCACCACTCCTCCCTCCTGCAGGGTGGAGAGCGGGGCTCTGTTCAGTGCTGGGGGCAGTACTCTTCCCGCTTCTCCTCCTCCCCCCACCACCGCAGGACAGGGATGGGGGCTGTGTGTGGTGTTGCCCAGCCTGGCCCAGCCAGGGCATAGGCAGTGGCTGTAACTGAGCCACAGCTGCTGGGGGTGGCCCCACCCCCACAGCCCAGGCTGGCCTTGTTCAGCCCTGGCTGAGGTAGCTGCACGTTGGGGCTGCACTGGGCCATGGGTGCAGGGCCACACCTGTGGGTGTAGCTCAGTGATGGGGACACTAAGCCCTGTCAGCAGCCCATCCTGGCTCAGCATAGGTGGCCAGCAGCTGCCTGGGCAGGCGGCTATCCAGGCCTGCTCAGGGGCGCTGGTGGGCCCGGAGCCCGACAGCCACCCACCTTGGGTGCTGAGCCCATGAGCTCCTGTGGTGCCTCTCAGCCAGCTCGATTGGGCCACTTCCTGGCCAGCTGCCAGCCATGTGTGCCAGGCTGCTGACAAGGCTCAGTGGCCCCATCGCTGAGCTGCACCCGCTGGGGTGGCCTCACCCCCATGGCCTGGCCTGGCCCCACTGTAAGGCTGCCTCAGCCTGGGCTGAGCGAGGCCAGCCTGGGCCGCAGTGGTGGGGCCACCCCCAGCAGCTGCAGCTCAATTAATGCTGTTCCCAGTGCCCTGGCTGTGCTGGGCAGGCTAGTGCCGCACAGAGCCCCCCCTCCCTGCCTCATGGTGGCGGGCGTGGGGGGCGGAGGTGGAGGCAGAAGAGTACCCCCTCCCCAGAACTGAGCAGAGCCCCCCTCCCCACCCCATGGTGGTGGGGGAGAAGCAGGGGGAACAGTACCCTTCTGGTGCTGGGCAGCCTCACAGAGCCTCCCTCTCCACCCCATGGGGATGCAGGGGAGGAGGAGGGGGAAGATCCCCTCCCAGCACCAAACAGAGCCCCCTCCCTGCCCTGCAGTGGTGGGGGAGAGGGAGGAGGGGGAAGAGTTCCCCTCTGAGGCCAGGCAGCGCTGCATTCTGGGATCGCTCCTGGCTGTCTGAGAGCCACTGGGGTGGGCAGAGTTCTCTCCCCCTCTCCTCCCCTGCCACATCAGTCTGGCCACACTCCCTCTTCCCCCACCCTTGGCATCCTGCAGGCCAAGGTTGGGGTTTAAACCCCTCCTGAATCTTACTCTGGCCTGGCCATGTGCCCCCCCACCCCGAGCTCAGCTTCCCTATGGAAGGGAAGGGAGGGCTGCTCTAGTGCCCTGGGCTTCTGGTTCTGATTCTAGAAGAACTTTGTGAAGGTTGACCCCTGTATATGTGCAGAGACCCACTGAAATCACTGAGGCTGTACATGACAGTAGGCCTCCACCCTCACTAAGTTCATTCTTAGTTCAGGGCCCTGATCTCAGCACTTAGCTGCTGTATCTGTCATTAGCTAGCCCGCAGACAGTCCTGCTGATAGTGAGTCACTACCTATATAGCATGGAAGGGTCCAGACGCTTGTACATTTGGAGCTGTTTCAAAAGGAAAGTAACTGCTACATTCTAATTATTATGTGTGAACAAAATGGGAATGATACAAATGTAATACAACCACTCTAACTTCAACACTGGATGTAGCAGTGTTCCAAGTGGAGCAGTTTTGCTAGGTGTGTATTGATCCTGGCTGATCCACATTCAACAATCTGAATGTAACATCTATTGCCCTTTTGAAACCATTTGAAATGGCTCCAAATGTATGTGTGTCCATATTTTTACTGACTCCACATACATGGGTGTTGAGGATTATATTAGATGACCAAGAGAATCTGGAATTATTAGTACCTGGTATAGAATAATGGTTCTCAAACTGGAGTGTACACACCCTAGAGGTACACAGCACTTTGCCAAGGGGGTACATGCCTAAATTTTAATAATAGAGCTGGAGGTGCTGATTGGTTAATGTGTAATGAGTAGTGGTGTTCCCATATGTTGACATCAGTGCTGATACTCTTCCTAAAAAATAAATATGCAGAGACACATTAGATATAGAGTATAAAAGCAACAATATTTTGCAGGTAAATGGGTGAGCCACTGGAAAAGTTTGCAAAACATTGGTATAGAGTAATAGCAATTACTATTTTAGCTAGTGAATTAGTATAGCAGCTATTGAAGATCCATTCCACAGCTCTAGCCTAAGTTTTGGGATGGATTTAAATCCAATAACCTGTATACTTTATTCAAATAAAGCTTGATCAATTGGTGACCTTTTACTATTTGTAATCAAAGCCATTTTTGCATTATGCTTAAAGCATGTGCTTTTGACTCTTGTAGTATAAAGTAAAATGAGCCATTTGTTAAATTATAGAAATACGTTACTCTGTCTAAAATCCTATATGCCACATTAACTCCTCCCTGAATTTTTATAGTTGATTTATAGCACCCAGAAATGAGAGGCTTGTAGCGCAAATGCTGATAGCTTCCCTTGACTAGAACAGCATGAACTGCATGGCTGCAATTCATGATATCATACTTTAGCACGAAGGAAATCACACTAGTCATTTTCCCCTGTAGAACGAAATGTGCATTATACTGATAAAAAGCAGTGGAGAGAGTTGCACATCTGCTCTGCAATTTCCCAGTCTCTTGCTCACCTTCTGAAGATAAGTATGCACACATATGGGGTTTCCTTTCCTAAGATGTTCCAAAGCCATAAGTCCTTCTCTCCATTATATACCCAATGACACTTTCTTAAGCACATCAGCAGAGCTTTAACTACCTTGTGGAGCTGCTGGGAGTTTTCAGTGGTCTATGAAAAATAAATTGCACTGAAGTTATTTACACATAAATGCATGGATAAACTAGGCAGACCATTGTGGATTCCTTCCTAATCTTGGGGGATTTGTGGAGCTTAATTCTTTAACATTTTCAAAGTACTTTGAGATCTTTTTATTGAAAGTGCTAAAAATGAAACAAGAATTAATTGTCTTATGGTACTGAAAAAAACCAAGACCATAAATACATTCCAGATAAATAAACAAATGACTTTCCAAATAAATTCCAAATGTTTTGTTGATAATGATGATGATGATGACAATCTATTGCCTTGTGTGCTAATTGATCCATCAGCAGACTGTGCCACACCTCTACTTTTGCTCCATATGGCATATTAGTAATTACACTATTTCAACCTATTGTGTGGAGGTGGCTTGTATAGTAGATTACTCTGTTTAAATTATTCAGGAGGCTTCTCATGGATTTACTTTATATTAGTCCTTTTTTAATGGAATCAAAGCTATATGGAAAAATCATTTTTAGTATGATAACATAATTGTTTATGCTTGGATTAACCTGTCAGTGAGGAACAAAGCAGTCATAAGGGGATGGAGGAAAGAATGTGAGTCTTAAGCAGATATTTTTATTAAAGAAATTCCCAATCTTCTTAAAATATCACTTCATCCAAATACGGAACTAAATTGGCTCTCTTAGTCTCTCTCTTTTTTTTTTTTCAATTTTCCTCTTATATCTTAAAACTGACCAATCAGGGATTGAAATATTTCTGAGCCCTATAGAAGGATGTTCTCAAAGATGGGCCCATAATTAATATGTAAATCAGGCTGATAGTGTCTGGCTAAGGCAACAGATGTACTGTACTGATGAGCTGTCACAAGCACAGCTGATGAAACCTGTCTGCTGTTCGTGTGTCAGCCCTTAGAAGCTGCTGATCAAAGTTAGAAGGCTATGCTCTCAGCCCTGCTGAGGCTTTGTCATTGTGTTTGTGTGGCTTGTGCCTATGATGTTTTTGCCTTTAGCTAAATTATGCTTTTGTAGGCATGGTCATCTAAATATATGTAAGGCTCTTCTCCTGTGATTAAAATAGCTGTATGAATTGCTGCATGCCACTGATAAGGTCCAAGGAGAATAGAATATGAATTTTCTGGTCATTGGGCAGTCCCACTAAGGGTCTGTGGGGAGAGTCATCCTGACTGTAGGTGCTGTGATTAGCATATTAAAAGCAACTTCATTTGCGCCTATGTCAGTAAGTATTTCCATTTGAAACCTCCATTATGAGGAGTTAATAACTTGGGCACAAAAATGTACTCAGGACTTAAACGTGAATAAAAGGGAATAGTTTTTTTCAGTTTTATGAAATGATTATCTATTCTGACTAAGAACTGTTGTTAGATGCATCCCAACAATCTGAAGTTATCATAAGCCCTGCATTATCTGTACCTCTACCTCCCCGCTCTAATGTCAGTGGGAGTTTTGCATACGCAGGGAATGCAGGATCGTGCCCCACATACATATTTTTCCGTGATTTGTAAGAACATATTGTTTATATTAACAACTACAGAGCAAGCCCACTGGAGTGAGAGTTATGAAAGCTGGTTTTCTTCAAGGGTTACAGGCAATTAGCATCACAACATTTGGATTACATTTGTGATATTTAGAATGAAGTGCTTAAGCAATAGAAACTGATAGAATTTCCTTGAACAACTAATTTGGATATACAAATACTTTGAAAAAGAATAAAATCTATTTTCTACCCACCAGCAACAACTACCCCTATGGGCTGCCTTCTTGTGCCAGGGATTCATAGCTAGGGAGGAGTTTCTTGTGGAAAGCCTTTCTGCACATCTGCTCTGCATTTGCCAGAGCCATGAAGTTTTCAGAGCATGACGGTCCCTGCAAAGGCCTCCACTCCTCCCCCAAAGAGTAAATGTCACCATTAGGGAAAAGACTCAGGAACCATGTAGTCACTGGCTGCCTGCATTATGTCTCCACCAACTCTTTTTTGTAGGGAGTAGAGACAGCACAGGGTAGACGTTAATAATGTTGTTTTTGGAACACGTATCATTGGCTTAAGCAGAGAACATGTTGTGGAAAGTGACTGCTCCTTAGATCCACACCCCTTTTATGCACTCCTACATACCTGGCATGGATTATTTTCTGTAGGCTCCAGGAATGGGGAGGGAATGCCATGTAGCTGCTGCTGCTTGCCCTCTGCAATGATTTTGGGGATCTGTCTGGCCTTTTCAACTCTCATTTGTTTCTCTCAGCCCCAGAAAGTCAAAGGCAGGACACTGTTTTCTGTGTTTGTGTTCATGATTGGGGTTTAGAATAGGCATCTTGGCAATAACTTTGGGTTTGGCATGTTGCCAACAAATTGTAGTTTTTACATTACTTTGATAGTATCGACCAAAAAACATCTGTAGAAGGCTTCATTTAGACTTTGCATTTGGAAACAGACCTCTGGACTTCAGTTTAGTGCTTCCTTTTGCCATTAATACTTTTAATAGGCAGGTTTTTTTGTTATAGAAAGCACTCCTAATGGCAAGACCTACATCAGGGCTGTTCAACTTTTAAGGACCAAGGGCCGCACGCCCCCTGGCCACACACACTGCAGGGGTTGTACTCTCCCTGGCCACACACACATTGCAAGAGCTGCACGCCCCCTGGCCACACACATCACAGGGGTTGCACCCTCCTCCCCCACCATGTCAGTGGCCCCACCCCCACCATGCTGTGCCCAGGGTTCAAATTACACTCTGACTCTTGGCGGGGGTCTGCAGTGGTGGCAGCTGGAAGGACCCACTGCTTAGAAAGGCACAGGGTGGGCTGGGGTCTCTTGTCTCTTATGTGGGGGGGGGCTTATGGGGGGGCCCAGCCCTTGCCAAGCCCCCCCCCCCCATATTTCAAATGCTGGCTATGCCCATGTCCCCCAGTGTATTGTGGCAGGCACCTCTCCCTGCTTCAGTGTGGAGCAGTCCTGTGCTCCAGACATCATGCCATGTGATGACCCTGCTGCCCTACACAGTGGGTACCCTATCTGATGTACCACACTAGAGCACTATGTGGTGTTCCAAGGTTTCCCCCTGCTACTTGGCAGCAGATTTGGCCCCACAGACCAGATCACCCCACCCCACCCCCAGTGGTGGGGACAGGTTGTAAAAGTAGGAAAGGCACTGGGAGGCTAGAAACAAGTGTCAGAAGCCATTTGAGTGGTGGGTTGTGCACTGCCCAGACAGGGAGCTTCGGAGCTGCAGGTTAACCCTTCAGGGACTCCATGTTGCCTACACACCACCAGTTCAACAGCTCTGACCTACATAAAGAACATCTGTGACACAGGGCAGGCAATGTCCCCAATCCTGGCATCATGGAACAGCCTGAAAACTGGAACCTTGGGAGAACTTGAAAAGCCATTCACAACAATATGCCATTTCATTTTCTCTCCTCTTATCTTCACATTCAAAAATGGCACAATTGCTTTCAATTTTAAGAAAGCCTCCCTCCTCCTATTGAGGCATCTATTAGACAGAAGTCTGGGCTTTATTTTGCCCCTACTGCCAAGAATTGCCCCACCAGGTGACCTTCCAGAAACATTTACAGCTGGAGCCCAGGAAGCAGTTTCTTGAATCTCTTCTTCCCCAATTCCAGCAGCAAGAAAATCTGCACCCTCCCCTGCTGCCTAGTATTAGTCTTTCCTTCTGAAAAGTCTCATGCCTGCACTTAAGACAAAAAGATTCTTCTGCTTCCAGTCTAGTTTCCCACTACTCCAAACCGGCTTTGCCCTTCCCACAGTCACAGCCCAGTCACCAGGGCTAGGGACAGACATTCAAAAAGCCTGAGCCTGAGTTGATTTGATCTTTGCAGGTTAGTCTAACCTGCCTAGGGTGAACTGGTTTGCAACCACACAGACATGGTTTGCAATGACACATGCCTGCAGTGGGTCAGGCTAGAAGTCAGGGGTGCTAGAGTAGCCTTCCCTCCCCTTCGATAGTGCTGAGCTGAGGACGGGGGTATGGCCAGGCCCTGGCAGCACAATCTGATTAGGGAGGGGTTCTTCCTCCCTCTCCCCTCCGCGTGGTGCTCCTGGCCAGCGAGGGAGCCAACAGGGAGTTGATAACAGGGCATTTAGCACCCCAGCAAGAAAGCAAAAGGGTCTCTCATTAGTTCAAGCTCTTCTTAAACAACTTTTTCCACAGAAGGAATGGAGGGACATTACCAGCTGACCTGCTGATTAGATCCAAAAAGCCCTAAATGCATACTGTCCTGCCTGCCTTACACAGACACCTCTCAGCATCAGCTAGCATACCACATGCTGGCTATGGACTATGCTGTAGTATAGGGGAGGGGGGAATCTCTGCTTGAGCAGGGAGTGGTGGCAGGGGAAGTGGCAACAAGGGGAAGTCAGACGGACACTGCTGTGCCTGCTGGAGCTCCAGCTAGGGAGCAGAGGTGCAGGGCCAGCCCTGCTCTGCAGCAGAGCTGCAAAACATGCTGAGATGCTGGAGGACTCTGGTTTATGTTAAACTAGGAAGGGGTCTGGGACAGACATTGCATAAACCAGTTTGACCCAAATCAGTTAAGTCTGATGCTATATTCAACCAGATTTATCTCAAACCAGTTTCAGCCATTTTCAAACCGGTTTGTGTGCACTGAACATTTGTTCTGTTACAGGTTTAAATCAGTTTCTGATCACTTAAACTGGTTTATGTGTAATATCTGTCCCTAGCCGAGAAGGGTTGAGCACAATTTCTGTGCCCTGGGTATTTGATCTTCAGTAGCAACCATAAGAGCCACTTGATATAGTTGCTGCCCAGTTCAAATTTAATATAAAATAATCATCTGCAGGAAGTGGAAATGAGCTCGCAGAAAGACCAGCACTAGGCACCTGAGGCTAGTCAGAAAGGAGTGCCTTAATGCATATCTACAACAGCCTAGTTCAACAGCTGCATGCTGGCCCATGACTTGAAAAATAAGTTGCCTTTTGTGATATATCTCTTAATTGTATAACAAGGGTGAATAATCTAATAGGCCTGTGTAAAGCTGCTAGTATTTGCTTTGGATTTGGCTGATTTGGGGGACAGTGATTTGTCCCAAATCGATTCGGCTGAATTGGATTCGGAGATTCAGTTGCTGTTGAATGGCCAAATCTCTGAATCAAACAGGCCTCATCCCCTGCTCTCTCTCCCAGCCCTGTCAATGGCTGTCCTGCCCAGCCCCATGGTACCGGCTCTTAAAATTTTTTTTCAAAAATGCCCCGCACTCACCAGCTCTTGCCAGGCGGGTGGGGGAGGGGAGGCAATCCCTACTGCTCTGCATTGCATAGGGGGTTCTGCCATGAGTCCCCATCCCCCACCTGCTCTCCCAGTTCCATCAATGGCTGTACTGCCTGGTGCCAGCATCCCAGCACTTAAAAAAAAAAGCCCCACACTCACCAGCTGCTGCAGCAGCTGTCAGGGCCTCTGAGGGCTCATGGAAGAGCCTCCCATTCAGCGTGAGGCAGTGGGGAGCAGCTGGGAATGCCCCCCCACCTGGGAGGAGCTGGTGAATGCAGGACTTTTCTTTTTTTTTTAAAGCACTGGGATGCTGGGGCCAGGCTTGGACAGCCATTGATGGAGCTGGGAGAGTCGGGGGGAGGGGCTCAGAGGGGTTGGGGGGCTGGGGAAGCAGGTAAGGGATGAGGTCTGGTGTGGCTCCCCCCATGGTCCCCTCCTCTTTCCTTTACCCCCCCCCTACTTACCAGCATGGAGTCTCCGTCCAGCTCCCTGCAGCATCAAGTAGGGACTGCCCAGATCTCTGAAGCTCTTCAAATCTTTTCCAAATAGATTCAGAGAGATTTGAATTGATTCAGACCTTTTTATTGGTCTCCTGATTCAAATTTGGCAATTCGGCTGCCTCACTGGGCCAAATCTCCTCTGAATCAAATCAGCACCCAAAGCTTCACACAGCCCTATTATCTAATGACTTTATATTCTATATTTAGCAGTGAAAGTTGCTGTTTTTTATGATTAGATCTCATTTCTTTACTGTGCTGGCAAGCCTCTGACAGCAGAGCAAAGCCCCAAGGTTACCATGCAACATGGAGGTTTTTGAACAACATAGCTAGACCACCACCTTGAATAATATTAACTCCGTCAACAAAAGGATTCTGTTGTCAGTATAGTTGCATCTATGTTGGGGTTTTGCTGCTGCAGCTACACTGGTTGTTAGGAGGCATAATTTTTTCTTACCGTCCCAGCTGATGTAGCTATGCCAGTAAAACTTTGTAGTGCAGACCAGATCTGATAGCCTTAGGATTTAAGGGCTTACCTCCCTTTGAAGTCAATGGGAATTTGGTCAGATAGTGCAGAACTAGATTATAATGGCGTAAATCTTGACTAAGAAGTTTCCAAGTCTCATGGTGGTAAAAATGTTGAAAAGCCTCTAGAAATGAGGCACTATGGTCTCTCTAGCTGATAGGGACTGGGCATCTTGACATACAAGCTTTCATCCCAGGCCTGTTACTCAGTTGCTATATGATTCTGAGATAATTTCCCTCCTGTGCTGCTTTGTCCCTTCCCACTGTGGTCTGTTTTGTCTATGTAGATTATAAAGTATTTTGGGGCTGGGAGTATCTTTTTACCAAAATTTGTACAGTACCGAACACAATGATACAGGGTTCAGACTGGGACCTCAAGGTTCTACTATAATGTATAATAGGATCATAAACTTAATTCCTTTATCAGGAGGGGAAAAAAAGGAAATGTTAGAAAGATGGTCAAATAACACAGGAAGATATTCAACCTGCACACTTTCCCCCCAACCCCCCCAACCAAAACAACAAAAAAACCAAAAAAAAAACCCATGGGGAAGAGATGGGCTTTTTAAAGGAAACTTTGCATTCGTATCAATATATAAATATATATGCTAAAGAAATAACTAGTCATTTGCACAGCTGAGAGCACATCACTCACGTTGTTTTGGGATAGATCACCACATTCAATCATTTAAAAAAAAAACCACTTTAAAATGATTTAATGAAAACATAATCTGCTATATTATCTTAGGTTACAACAACTTAAGGGAACCTTTTTGTAGAAGTCATACCTTCTTCTGAATGTCGTCATACTTTTAACATGCCCCTTATCTCTTTTCATAAAAACACATTCAATTGCATTTAAAAAAACCCCAAGGATTTTACATGGATTGGTTCCCTTCAAACAGAGAGCAATATATGCTGTGTTTCTTTAAATTTTATTGGCATGCAAAAGAGTTTTCTTATGTGACAACAGTAGGATTGATGTTGCTGGTAATGCGACATTAAAAACAGATTTTAGTGCAAAGTAACTGCAGCTTGCACCTGATTTGTGGAACTAAAGCAATGGCATAATATGTCAATGATACTAGGTAAAAATCTCTGTGTAAAATGTAATTTGCAACCTTTTCAGTCTAGGCTTCAGCTACTGAAAGAATGGAAGGAAAAAAAACAACAACCTTCGTACTGGACAGTGAGCAAAGCATGATGGATAATCTCCACCAGGCGTATAATTGCTTCCAGGTGCTTATTCATTTTACTAGTTACTCTTGGGGCTGAAATCCCATCTCAGAATGTTTTCCTTCTCAAAATGACAACTCCCAAGAAAGATCCTACCAACAGTACTCAGATCTGCCAAGCTTTTTTGAACTGTTGCACGCTTTCACCATCCAGGAAAAATAAAGGTCCAATATGTAAGAAATGACTGACAAAAGAACATCACAAAAGTAATTTTCTGAGTGCTAATCCCCTGAAAATACAATGTGTGCATTTATTTCCTCCTATGACTTTTCTTTAATGTGCAGAATAAAAGGCATGCTGGCATTATTTTGTAAACAGTTTTTAACCATATGATACTCTTTGAGAAACACGATATTATTAAGAGTACCATTATTTGAAAATCAACTTTCTAGCTTCATAAACTGTATCTACTTTAGTTACAAGTAATACCTACAATTATTATATCTGAAAATTTTAAAGGAAAAAAGTATACCTCTCTTTTTTCAAGTTGCTTGCCTTGTGCATATTAACAGCGCTCTGTGTCTAGTCAGTTTTTATTTTGCTTATGTACAGACAGGTTCTTGTTGTTGAATAAGCCCCAGGAGAACAGAAAACCCCTTGAAAACATTTTTAAAGGATTATTTTTAAATCATGACATTCTGCGTGAAGAATATTACATGTTATGTAAAGAATCAGAAACTGGAATTTAAATATGTGTGTGTATGCATATATATTTATAGAATGCAGTCTCCTTTAATTGTTTTGAATTGTTCAGTGCTAATGTAGTTAGTCTTAAAGATGTAGACTGCCAAAACCCCCTATTAATCAGACTAAATTAAAACAGACAGTGTTGCTGTGCAACATACTCTTAAAGAATCTACATCACTTCAATCTATAGAAAGTGACAGCTTAGAGGGGCAGCATGAAAGATCAAATGTAGTGATTTTTACTTCTGCCTTAGATGGCTACAGAAAAGGCTCTTACTTAAGACTATGTAAATTAAACAATGAAGTTACAAAGAAAGAAGGAAAGTATCAGACAATTTTTCCTAAACTCCCTTGGTATCATGCAGATGTGTAGTCTTCAGGAACTTCTATTTTAATCATATTTCCAACAGAAAATATCCTCTGAACTTGAATCAAGGTGGAAATATCAGACCTGCAGGTAGAGACACTTGCAATGGCAATGGCATGTATGAGCCATATCCTCAGCTTTGTTGCTGTTGTTGCTGATGATTTGTATTGTAACAATGCTGTAGAGAAGAAAAAATAAAGGGCTCCAATGCTTAGGACTCCAAAGTATTAAACATTGTACTCATTGGGGTTTTTTTCCCCTGCTAGGACTCCAAAAAATCGAGTGAAAAAGAAACCAAACCAAACCTGAAGCATATCGATAAAGAGGTGTGAAAATTGACTGCTATTTCCTATATGTCTGTCCCATTTATCTAATCTTGATGCATGTCATCAATGTAGCTATTGGTGTTTAGTGAATTTTTTTTCTGCTTCATTCCATTATATAGTACTTGCTTTTTACAGACATGACATTTTAGTGGTGAGTTACTTGTGTGTGACGCTGGATCCAGTGACTGGAAGTGATTTTGTATTCCATTGCAGTTTTCCTTGTTTAACTTCCCACTGAAAATTTTCCATGTTGTTTTTGTTTGGTTGATTTTTGGATAGAATAGGAATATGCAAACATGTCTACTCCACCACCTCCTCTCCCAGCCTCCCTCACTCTTTGCTTATTTCAAAGTGTTAAGTGATGGTCTGGTCATTATTAATTACTATGTTTTAATGCTAATAGTCAAAATGAACTTAGGAGCTTGTTGACTCCACAGGGATGCTATTGAAATTCAGCATCGGTTACTTCACAATTATTTTAAAACATGATTGCCATATGATTGCCTGAGCTATACCCTTGATGGATATCCATTTCGTAATGGAGAAAAAGTATTGCTCAAGTTTATGGGGGTAATGGGAGCTTAAGAAATGTGGAAAAATAAAATGTCAGAGAAAATTTAGATAAAGTAAACAAAAAAAGACAAGTCCTCTCTTCCCTCTCCCCCCAAAAAGAAAAAGTCTTTGGCTCTCAAAATTCTGCAGGTCCCTAGTTAGATGTAGAATACAAGGGTTCAAAATGAAAATTATAAAATAATAAAAGCTCAGCCCCTTAAAAGTGCTCCCTTAACACTTTAAAATGTTCAAGCAATAATATCTGGAAGTTGTTGGGCTTTAATGTTATTTATTGGTGATAAAATTGCCTGCTGTTCTCTCTCTATTACCATTTTTAGTGAGTTCTCTCAGATTGGTCCATCTCAAAGTACAGGCAGTCCTCAACCTACAACGTTTTGAGTTACAATGTTTTGCACTTGCAACATTTATAAATTGACAGCCTGTTTCAACTTTCTGATGTCAGTTTCGACTTTCCAATGCTTGATCTGATGCCATGCTAGTGAACAAGTTCGCTGCATTGCCCATCTCCCTGGAGAACATCTGTCCAAACTTCCTGGGACACTTTCTTTAAGAAAGCAGACAAGGCTCCAGAAAAACCTGCAGCCAAGACTCCTGAGAAGACTCCAGCCAAGAACCCTTCAAAAAGTTCAGCAAAGTCACTTCAAAGAAGTCTTTCCAAATCAATATAATTGCTATTTACAATATAAATACATTAATGTAGCTATATTACTCATCTATAATTGATTGAGTATACAATTCTCGGTTATTTTTGGTGAAAATAGGGTATCGGGCCTTGGTTCAGGAACCAATCCCCCGTTTATAACATTGTTTCCTATGGGAAAATTGGTTCCGAGTTATAATGTTTTGACTATAATGTTTTGACACAATTTTCAGGAACGAATTGTATCGTATATCTGAGGGCTGCCTGTAAAGAAGAAGCAAATACAACAACATGCTAATTAGAAGGCTCACCAAGTTCTCAGAGGTCTGTAGCAATCTTAGGTCAAATCATCCTCTGCCAGACCCATGCAGAAAGGGGTCACAAACACAAATACAAAAATCTGTGAGCAGCCATTTTTCATAAAAAACAGATCTGTTACCCCCTCTGAGGAACCATTAGTGTTAAAGAAGAGGAAAAAAAAGGAGAATTTGCTACCCCAGTATTCCCAGGGAAATCCTGACCTTAAACTTCAAATTAATCAAAGTAAGTGTTCATGTAGTTTGCCTGAGTTTCTGCACTCTACCCTGGCATTTCCTTCACCCTTGCATAACAGCCAGGCTGCCACTGGTAACCCCATCCAGAGCTTCATATTACCACTTTTTCTAAAGCATTGGCGGTTGGAGCCATGAATGGTAATGTAATGCTGCTGCAAGGGGTAAAGAATGGTATATTTTCAGACATGCAGTGAAGTTGTTTTCCACCACTCCCCTTTTCTGGTTAGACAGAAATAACAGAAACTGGGAATGCATAAAAGCTACATGGAGGGCCTGCTGCCTAATCAAGTGGAGTAGGGCATAGTTTCCCAGACACATTTGGTCAACATATGCATATATTGGCCTTCCCCATACTGTTCCCCGGTGCACCTGGTTAGTTTATATAGCAGGTGTGAATGCAGGAGTCACACATCTTGTCACCTCTTTTCACTCTGTCTAATGCTCTCAACAATAGGGCTGTATGGGTAATATTCACAAAAGAAATGTGAGAGATTGTTGTTCAGTATATGACTGAATTATTTTGCATACAAGTGGCAGTTCTAGGGAACAGGCATGAGGAGGACTAGCATGTTTCTCTGTAAGGCTAGGGAAAGGATTAATGTTGAAACTCCAAGCTTCATGACAGCACACGAGGCAAGCTGAGGCCCTTAAAGTTTACTGACACTTCAATTTTTTTTCAGTTCTGTTCCTAGGATTTCCATGAGGTTTTTTAAATATCCAAACTCTGCAGTATCCAACACAAATTTTATTTTGATTTGATTTGCTTTGCTAAAGTTATGCCAGTTATAAAGCTGCTGATGGAATTGAAATTGAAATTGGAATTGAAATTTGAAGTTTGGCTTTCAAATATTTTCAGATCTGTGATTGCTAGAGAATGATTGACCACAAGGTGACAAGGTGAACATGAGCCACCAATGTGATGTCGCAGCTGGTAAAGCAAACAAAATTCTGCCTTGTATCCATAGGTATTTCTCAAATAAATCTCAGGATGTCATCCTCCCACTGTACTTGGCCTTGGTGAGGCTGCAGCTGGAGTACCGCATCCAATTCTGGGCTCCAGAACTCAAGAAGGATGTGGAGAAACTTGAGAGAGGAGAATAAGCCTAATGATGAGAGGCTGAGAGCCATGGGACTTTTCAGCCTGGAAAAAGCACAGGCTCAGGGTGACCTGGTGGCTGCCTGTAAGTTTGTAAAGTGTGTGCATCAGGATCTGAGGGAATGTCTGTTCACCAGAGCACCACAAGGGATAACAAGGACCAACGGTCATAAACTCCTACAACACCATTTTAGGCTGGACATGAGAAAAAACTTCTTTACTGTCTGAGCCCCCAAGGCCTGGAATAGACTGCCTCCAGAAGTGGTACAGGCACCTACTCTGGACTCTTTCAAGAAAAGTTTGGATGCATATCTTGCTGGGGTCCTTTGAGCCTAGCTGACTTCCTGCTCCTGGGCCAGGGGGCTAGACTTGATGATCTTCAAGGTCCCTTCCAGCCCTAATGTCTATGAAATCTATGAAAAGAGTGTAAAATTCTATCTTCGACAGTATAGAGAAGTTTCTATCCAGGAAGTGAGTCTGACTGGGTCACTTCCTTTTGTAAGCTGAATGCTGTTTATATCTCTAAGGTATCTACTAGGAATGCTGGTAAGAGACTGATCTTTATTCTATGGTATCACTCAGATTTAGAAAAAGCCAAATGGCAAGAGTCATTAATCATTGGCTCCAATAACAGTTGTTATAAAAAGATTAGTCTAATCAAAATTAGCTTTACAAGTTACCAACAACAGTAATTGATAGCTCAGTGCCAAATTCTTACTATATTACTTTAAAATGACAAATTTGGCTAAGAAGGAATTTAAGAGTTTGGACCTCACTATCAGACAGCATGTCTACACATGCATTTACTGTGCAGTAAGTTACTGTACAGTAAATTACTATGCAGCAAGCGGTTTTTACAATGGCGTTTACATGTGCAGATGTTACAGTGCAGTAACACTGTGTGTAGACTGACTTGGGACTAAAGTTGGTCCCAAGTCAGTCCACACACAGGGTTACTGTGCAGTAAGGTGTCTATACATGCTTTACTGTGCAGTAACTACTCGGGCATAAATTTGTTAGAAATTCACCATAGCTACTGAGTAGTAATATAAATTACTGTGCAGTAACACTGCATGTGTAGATGTGCCTGGAATGACCCTAATTCTGTAGCTCTTGTTAGTCAAAACCCACTAATATTGAAAGGAGTTTTGCCTGAATAAGCACTGAAGGATTGTATTCCTTATCTGAAAACTAAAGAAGCTAGTTAGCATTTTTCCAGGATGCACTGATACTTATTCCAAAGCAATGTTAGATACATTTTAAAATACACATTCACAAATTAAATATACACAAGAGTTTCAGCTGCTAGAATTCTGGAGTCTTTCGGCTATCAAGCTCTCCCAAAATGAATCATAGCCCTAGGATACGTTTTGGTGCATGTATATATTTAGAATGTTTTAAATGTCCTTTTTAACCCTTAAAGAAGGTAAAGTGTGAAGTGGGGGTGTCAAAGAGAGAAACCTTTATGAAGATTCAGAATGGCAGTTTTAGAGTTAAACTGAAAACCACCAATTAAGAGCAGAACAATTACAGTGGTATTCAATTTTGTAAAGAATATGTTACAAGACACAGGAAGTAAAGATTACAGTACATGAGATACAGACTTCTTCACTAACTTTCTGTACAGTCAGGGCTAAATGGGGAACCAACTCACAATTAACATAAACACCCCATAATCTAGGCTATTCCAACTCTTTCCCCCCAGTGGAATCTTGCCTTTCTCTCACTACGTATAGGAATAGCAAGCCCCTCTAGCAAGAAGTTCGTGGCAGGCACCACTTAGCTACGTGCGGTGTAGTGCTGTGGTCAGTTATGTTATTTATGCCTTGTAGCTCTGTGTCAGCTTCCCTATGGCTGTTAGTCCCACGGCCAAAGTATTTTCCTTTAATTCAACCCTGTATGAGGCATCTTAATGTAAGATAGTGAACAAAAAAGTAAAATCTTGTGGCATAATTATTTCTTTTGTAGTAAAATATATTACTGGCATTTTTACAAGGAATTATGCATTTTCTAGTTGCCAGTGTTATCAATAAGGGCAAATTAAGCATGAACTAAGGCGTATGTGCCAAAAAAATCTTACTTAGATTAGTTTTAATAAATTCTAATATGTATCAAAAGTGTGATGTACATAGCCTGAAACTATATTTGTTTTCTGTGTATTACACCTTTAATTTCCCAAGATATGTAATTCTCTATGTAGATATCAGCCATTTTGTTCTCAATGTTGCTTGCAGCTTTTGATTGAGGTGGCTACCTCCACTTTACTTTCATACATAAAATATATTGAATAAAGCACCAATCCCCAGTTCTTAAAAAACATGAGTCAGGTCTCCAAAAAACACATGACTGGTTTCAAAATTATTAGAAATTAATAATTTAAGGATTCTTTTTCTTCTGGCTTTTGAATTGCAGATGATTTAGAAACTTTTCTTTTATTGCTACTAGCAAAAAGAAATCTGACTTACAAAGACAGTAGGATGCAAGTGGGATGAGCTAAAGCTGTGTTCTCTTCATTCAGTCATAGCCAAAATTCTGGGGAGAACCTAGTTTAAGGAAATCAAGTTCAATCTGTTTGGGGGCCCAAACAGTGCCTGCCAGAATGAACTGTTGAGGCATCTGCAAGATAAATGTGCTAATTATGCAGAAAAACCTGCACTTGTGCTATTCATTTGAGCTAGCAGTCTGGGGGGAGTGCTCCCTCACTTCAGTTTGAAAGAGAAATTGCTGATGGAACATAGCAAGTAGTACAAAACTGGAGAATTCACTGGATGGCCTTTAATGAAACTCACACTTCTAATAGCTTCATGAATGCCCTGGCACAGGCAATTTTTAGCAGCAAGTGTTGGCAATTTCTGAAATTGTCAATTTAGTTACTTAATTTAATTTAGGCTAAGTACAGACAGTCAACAAGCCCAAAGCAGAATTGATCCAATCTATGCAGGTTTCTCTAAGATGCATAGATTGAACTATTAATAAACAGAATTCACATTCACTCTTCAGCTGGCCAACGCAGGCAGATGGCTGCACTGGCGAAACCCAGAAGGTGGGGAGTGCTCCTGCAGGCCTCCCAGCTCCTCTGGGCTGTGATTATCTCAACCTCATCCCCTTGCCAGCCCCCCTGCCTCAAAGCTGCGGTGAGGTGGGCAGGGGGGGATGCAGAATGGACCCGCTACCCCAGCCCTATCCTCCCTCAGTGTGAGAGTTGGGGGGGAGGGTAGTGAGGGGGTGGAGCTGCAGCCAAGCTGTGTGGGGGTGGAAGCCCCTGCCTTGGAAGCTTTCCCCACCCTGAGCAGACCCTGGCAGGGGGGCAGGGGGGCGCTGGTGCCAGGGCAGGTGTCTGTTCCCCACATTGCCCACCTCCTATGCCACTACCAGCTGGATTGGGGAATAGAGGCTTTGCTTTCTCAGCTCTGTGAAAGCCTATGCTAGCCCACCAGCCCTGTGGGGCTGGGGTCTAGTGTGGGGCTGCATAGCATCCTGGCATGCCAGGGGACTGAGACCTAACTTGTGTTGGGAGGGGATTTGGAACAGAAGTTCAATAGAACTGTCTAACTGAAAGTGATTAAATCTGGTACTATTTCCATCTTAGACCCGATTTTGCCAGTTTGAAACCAGTAAGTGCACACTAAACTTCTGTTCTGTTACAGGTTTAGGCCAGTTTCTGATCATTTATACCAGTTTATGTACAATTTCTGCCCTAGCCAAAGTCTATACATTTAGTTTGTTTATAACAGGGGTGTCCAACCTTTTTGAATGTGGGGCCAGATCACAAACTTTTTATCACCCAGTGGGCCAGCGAGCCATATTCAAAGACCTCACAGGAAGTGACATCACATCAGGAAGTGATGTCATGTGACCTTTGACACCAATGAAGTTGCAGGAAGTGACAATGAAATGGGTCTGGAAATATGCACATGTGTGTTGCAGCAAACAGAGCCAAAGCAGCTATTGGGATGTGCTGGGAAGCACACACACATGCACATGCATGCACGCACGCACACACACACAGCCCCAACCCGGCCCCAAGGTGCCCCCAGCTCCACACGGGAACTTACCCCATGCCTCCGTCCGCCTCGGCCTGGCCCCGAAGCATCCTCAGCTCCGCGCAGGAACTTACCTCGTGCCTCCATCCACCACACATGCGGGCAGGGCACAGGTCATGCTACAGCTCTCCCCGGCCACGTGCTGGGGGCAAGGGGCGGAGCCTGTCCCCAGCTCATCCAATCAGGTGCTACTGGGGCAGCCCCGCTTCGTGCAGCCCTCAGGGCAGCTCTGGCAGGGACCCAGCTCACTGATGAGCCGGACCCTGCAGGGGTAAGCAGCTCCCTTCCCCTCGCTGCTGCCTGGGGCCTGCGGGCTGGCCCTGTCTGCCTTGCCACTGCCCCACTGCCACGGCCCCTCCACCGGCACTGCTGCCGCTGCTGTGGCTTGGCACTCCGCATGCCACCGCGGCTCCGCGCACCACCGTGGCTCCATGCTGCTGCTGCCACCGCGGCTCTGTGTTCCGCCGTGGCTCCTCCGGCGCTGCTCCGCCACTATGGCTCTGTGCTGTGCTGCCGCACCTCTGCTGGTGCTGCCGTCACCGCAGCTCTGCACTCCGTGACAGCCTCGCTGCCGCCATGGCTCCACACTCCACCACCACGGCTCTGCGCTCCGTGGCAGCGCCAGTGCCAGCGCTGCTGTGGGCCATATAAAATGGCTTGGTGGGCCACATGGCGGCCCATGGGCCGTATGTTGGACAAGCCTAGTTTATAAGATGCAAATTTATCTTGTCTTTGTCTGACTTCAGACTAACAGGGTTAACTACCTCTCTCTGAAATTAAGTCATTGGGCAGTAGGCATTTTGTTTATTACCAGAGCACAGTTTTTATCATTTATAGCTTTGGTACTGTCCCTGAAGATCACAGTGTAACACTTTTGCTACTGAATATGGAAATGTTTTATTACTTCTTTAAAGAAGCATTCTATTTATTTTTCTGTCTTAGGCAAGGAAGGACTTGTCGCTTTGTATTTAACCGCTTTAAAGCCTTGAACAAAGGGGAGGCTACTTTTTACTGCAAGGAACTCAGAATTGTAGTCTAAGGACAAGTTAAAATGAAATGTTAACAGTGTATTGGAATGTGGAAAAGATGTTTCGTTTTTTAACTACATTCCTCATTACAAAATATATCCCTCCAGACTTTGTGATAGTAATTAAAACAGTCTGTTGTACCATTTGATATGTATTAGGCAAAATTTCAAGTCATGCAGTTTTCAGCAGAAATGAATGCCTCCACATTAAAAAGAGGGGATTACAAGGATAAAAAGGGAGAAACATGGAAAAGATTATTGCATTTATTAAACAATTTTGCTTCTCTTATAAGGAAAGATATTGCTTCACAATTTTATGAGATTGATATTGCTTGCATACATTTATGTTGGATGACAGAATATAAAGTATTAAACCTCTGAAATACCAGCAAAAAACCACAGGCACAGATTTGTCATTATGGTGTCACATCACTCTTCTGAGATAAATGTGTTAATCATTTATAACTCTGAACCATTTGAAGTTTGTCTTCAATGATGTTGTTAGAATATGTAATCCCATTTTGAATATGTCTGTGTTATCTCAAATCCCACATTTGTCTCTTATCTTTGTATTTATTTGTTTTGAGAATTCCACCCTGACTTTTTTCTTCAGTTTTAATGGATTATTACAAGACACCAGTGACCACTGTCCTTTTTTTCATACATATATATTTTAGGAACAGATTAGATTAGTTTTATCCCAAATCAGAATAAGTGATGTTTTACAGCAAAGAACAATTAACAGACATTGGTTAACTTTGGGTCACTAATATCTTCTTCAAAATCACCATTGTGGACCCTTATGTGCCTTCCCTGCATATAAGTATAAGTAATAGCAATTGTAACACATTTTTATGTAATATATCACATTTTAATCAAGACCTACAAACAGTTGACTTGTATCAAATGAACCTATTTTCAAAGAGATGTATGGGGGCATTGTACCTATCCACATGCAGCCAGCTAATTAAGGGCTTGATGAGTCTATCTTTCAGATGCACCTTTGAACATTTGCCATATCTCTCTTTCCATACTTGACCCCACTGTGCTCTTCCCTTAAAGTGCCTCAAAAGTTAAATTAAACCATGTTCTTCATGGTACCATCCCTTTCATATAATGATACATTTTGGTCTAGGCCACAGAAAATTTTAAAACTTTATTCCTAAAGCAGAAACACAATTTTTCCTAACACCACATTTTTAAAGGTTATATTAATCATTCATTGTCCCCTGGACATTTTCTTGGAGATAATATGAGTTGAAATTTATTTTATAAATATCCTCTGGAAAAAGATAGAGCAATTTCAACTACCACAGAAAGCTAACGTTTAACAAGCTGTAGTATTGTACTCTTCCATGACTCATTGGACTGAAATGCAAACTATGATTGCCAAATTATTGAATGTATTGCATGTACCTCCATATTTTTAATATCTACTACATATACAAACATGGGTTTAACACCCATCTCTGCATAAATGACATGCTATGAAGTTGCCTTCTTTTATTTATGTATTTCCATACACAAAAGTCTAGAGCCATATTCACATTCTGAAACAAAAACCTTTTTTACAGCCATTGTTCAAACCTTTTCATGCATTTGAAACTGGGATGTTGCTGGAACACACCTCTCAGGTACTAGCTGTAATCTAAGCTATTGGCTTGAACTACAAATAATGAGTTCCAGATTTTTTTTTTAGATGTGATGTATCTTTTTTTGGATGTGAAGATGTGCAAACTGACTTAAATGGGACAGTGCTGGGAGTTCCTAATGAGCCTGAACCTGGCCATAAATCTGGAACCTTTCACTCTAAGAGTTTGGGGTGGGTTTTTTTTTTGTCTTTTTCTGTCTGCCAGAAGTGAATTTTCAGTTAATAAGCAAAAACTACCAACTTTTGATTTTTGATCTATATCAGGAACAAACCCACCTGTCTCCTTTGCCCTAAAGTTAGCTTTGTATATGGGTGTACAGTCCTGCAACATATATTATCAACTATCTCCTTAGGACCCCTTCTAGCCTCAGTAACAAACCAGGTCATACCACCTTCTTACTTACTGTGCCCTGTGAGAGTGCTTGGGAATCTTTAAATCTTTCTGGATGTCTTTGATTCTGCTTATGCAGCTTAGCATTTGCTCAGGCAGTCTCATGGGGAGCATACAATTAAATTATGTCTTCTGGGTGTACAGTCTACTGCAATATTTGGCAGCAGCTGCTACCTCCCTCTACTGCAGTTCCTCTCGTATTTGCGTCCATTGCCATGAGTAAAGAAACCCTGTGATTTCCCTTGTTACAGTTACATGTCTTGAGATGACCCAGCCTGCCCTGTAAAGTAACTAGAGGAATATAAAAAGATGGCATAATAAAACATTTTTGTAATGGATAATATTACTGTAAGAATAACTGGATGGATAATATAAGAAGACTAAGAGTATGTGCTGCAGGAAATGTATATTTATTTTTAAAGTTTTGTAGAAAAATATGTGGGCAAAGAACAATTTCAATTGAACCTTGGCATTTGACTGTTTCACCAGTGCCAGAGTTCTTGTATCAGTTAGGGCCTAAAATCAAGCTACTGAATCATAAATAGGAAACAAGGTCACCCAGCAGAAGTGGACAGGACACCCAAGAGATTTCTTTAAAAAATCTGGCCTGTCTGACCCTAGCATGTATCACATTTGCTGTTATAAAATAGCTTAAACCTTTTGTCCTTAGTTGGACCTCTTACTATTACAACATAGGTTGGAGACAGTTGAATTTAGCAGTTATATTTGTTTTGATTTTGTAGAGGAAGCCAAAGAGAAAATAGAGCCGTAAGCTGACTTGTTAGAGCTGTATTTTGCCTTTCCACATGAACTGCGTATCTTATGCTTTTGTATAGTATCTAGTCATTGCAAAGAAAAAGTAAAACTACCAGTATTTGGCATTTCTTAATAAAATGGTAAGTAAGTACCAGTACAAAAGCAAGTACTAGAATTACATGAGTTTTTCTGAAACCTGGTATGTTTGCAAATAGAGGTAATGGGAAAAGATAAAAAAAAAAGAGCTGTTCCAAAGAGGAAGGATACCAAGCTGGGGAGAGTAGTACATGTCCTGAAGGGTAGGGCTAGGATACAGAGAGCTCAACAAACTGGAGGATTGGACCAAAAGCCTCTCATGAGGTTCAATAAGGAGAAGTGCAAAGTCCTCCACTTAAGACAGAAAAATCCCATGCACCCTTACAGGCTAGGACCCAAATGGTTAAGCAGCAGCTCTGCAAAAAAGGACCTGATGGTTACAGTGGACAAGAAACTGAATATGAGCCAGCAGTGTGCCCTTGTTATCAAGAAGGCTAATGGCATACTGGACTGCATTGGTAGGAGTATTGCCAGAAGATCGAGGGAAGTGCTTTTCCCGTCTATTTGACACTGGTGAGGCCACATCTGGAATACTGTGTCCAGTTTTGGGCCCCTGACAACAGAAAGGATATAGACAAATTGGAGAGAGTCCAGTGGACAGCAATGAAAATGGTTTGGGGGCTGGGGCACATGACTTCTGAGGAGAGGCTGAGGGAGCTGGGCTTATTTATTCTGGAAAAGAGAAGACTGAGCGGGGATTCAAAGCAGCCTTCAACTACCTGAAGGAGGTTTCCAAGGCAGATGCACTGTTTTCAGTAATGGCAGATAACAGAACAAGGAACAATGATCCCAAATTGCAGGCAGGGAAGTTTAGGTTAGATATTAAGTGAAACTTTCTCACTTGGAGGGTGTTCATTTAAGGGAAGAAGCAGCCTAGCCAGGGAGCACTGCAGGCTAGGCAGGGCATGCAGCTGCAGGTCACCGGGCACAGGCTCTCTTAAAGGGGCAGAGGGCTGCTTCCATTGTTGTTTGTTACAGCCCAGGAGCTTATGATTTACTAGGATTACCATATTTCCAGTTCCAAAAAAGAGGACACCTTTCATGCATGGAGGGGTATGAGGGGCAGTGGTATGATGGTGTCCTGACCCTGGCTATTTGCAGCCCCTCATTCCTAAACCACAGACCCCCAGCCCTGCTGCGGCCCCTCACTCCTGGCCCAGAGACCCCTAGCTCTCCCAGTGCCCTTCACTTCCAACCTGCAGTACCCTGCCCTCCTGAGCCCTCCTGAGCTATGCTGGCGTCCCTTACTCCCAACCCACAGCTCCCTCTGTTCTTGCTGGTGCCCCTCACTTCTAACCCACAGCCCCTTGCCCAGTACTTTGGACTCACAGTCCCCAGCCCCTCACTTCCAAGCTACAGCCCCCTTCTCCTTCTGTCTCTTGGCTGCCCACCCCTGCAAACTTTTTCACACAGTAGGCTGCTGCCTACAACCCAGCCCCCTCCACAAGTTGCTATGACACCCCATATTGATCAGATTTAATAGACTTCATGGATTTCATAGACATTAGGGTTGGAAGGGACCTTGGAAGATCATTGAGTCCGGCCCCTGGCCCCAGAGACAGGAAGTCAGCTGGGGTCATAGAATCCCAGCAAGAAAAACATCCAGATTTCTCTTGAAGGTGTTCAAAGTAGGTGCTTGAACCACCTCCAGCAGCAGGCTATTCCAGACCTTGGGGGCTTGGACGGTAAAGAGTTCCTCCTTATGTCCAGCCTGAAACAGTTGTGCAGGAGTAGATGCTGCTGCAAAAAGAATAGATAGAAAAAGGCAGGTACTAGGATTGTGGGAGTGCCTTCTGTGCTGAGGCAGAAAAACTGAACTTAACTTGGTAGGTGTTAGGACCCTGAGGACATATCCTCTGCCCCCAGGTGGCCAGGCATTTCCTGGCTGCAGGCCAGGTTCCTGGACAGCTTCTACCAGGGCTGGCAGGCACCCATTCCCTTTGCACAGCTGAGCTGAGCAAAATTCCAGATGTTTGATTAGATTTAAAAAACCCACCTGGACGGAGATCAGAGGATCAAAAAAGAGGATATGTTCAGGAAAACCCAGATGCATGATAACCCTAGGTTTGCATTACTGTTTTCACCAGTGGTTTGGGATGAGGCTGGAGGTAAGGAGGCCTCATTAGTACCTAGGGGACACTCGACTGTCTTGAGTCCTGCCTGGGGCAGGCTCAAGCACATAAGGGCCTGGCACCAGAGAGGATGCAGCCACACAGGGGCAAGGAGCTTGGCATACAGGGGCTAAGGGCTCAGTGACACAAGGGACAAATGAAGCTAGTGCCTCGAAGTCAGGTCTGATTCAGTGGACCTAGGCTAGGAGACCTACCTAAAGGAGCAGAGGCTGACGAGGCCAAAACCGCAACAGAGGGACAACATATCCGTAACAACCTCAAGGCATGGTGTAGTAAAGGGAAGGATTTGGAGCCATGCAGTTAGCCCTTAAGGCTTTTGGTGCCCTGCCAGGCACATAGGTGCCTGGGATCAGTGAGCGGGGCCTGGGATCAGTGAGGACTACTAGGGTGCTGGCGATCCTAGTGGGGGTTTGGTGGGACCGGAGTTATGCAAAGGTCCATGGGCAGCCTCCCTATTTATTTATATTTCCATCAAGATGTGGCAGGAGAGACAGGAGGGCACACTCAGGGCAGAGCAGGACACAATTGCAGAGCCACAAGGGGTGTCATGGCCATCCCTGGGAGCCCGACAAGTTACAGAGGGTAGTAAAGCACTGGGACCTGTTGCCCAGGGAGGTTGTGGAATCTCCATCCTTGGAGATTTTTAAGACCTGGCTAGACAAAGCCTTGATCAAGATGATCTAGCTGGGGATGGTCCTCCTTTGAGCAGTGGGTTGGACTAGATGACCTGCTGAGGTCCCTTCCATCTCTAATTTTCTATGACTCTATGATTCCATGTACATTTTGCTTAGCTTAGCCATGTTCTGTACTCCTGCAAAAACTGGGCATTGCAGTAAATTTTGCTCCCAGGCAGCTTTAACTTGCATGAACAGCACTTGCTCAGGAGATCTCTACAGGTGTCACTGACCTCGGCAGCCTTACAGGGCTCGTATTTTCTTGATGAAAATTTATTTGGATGTCCTTTGGGAACAACACCATAAACCCAGTGCCCGCCCAATTAGCTTTGCAGAAGTTCTGTAGGAAAGGAGGAATCCAGGCATACAAACACAAAATGGTCCCTGAATAACTGAATAGGTGCTCCCCACCACCTAACAGTGTCTAGTCATCATATGTGAGCATTAGTCTAAAAAAAAGTCAGACACCTGAATTTGTCATGCAAATAAGTAATAAAATCTGGAACCAACATCCCAGGGAAGTGGTCCTCGCCCTTACCTTGGGCAAATTCAAGAGGAGGTTGGACGATCACCTGTCTGGGGTCTTATGAATGCTGGGTTCACTCCTGCCTGGGTTCACTCCTAGATGATCTGTTCAGGTCCCTCCTGACCCTAGCTACTATGAAAATATGAAACTATGAAAGTAACTTCCTTGAGACAGATACATCACTAGCACACAGTTGATCTCTACTTCATTTTAATATTCACATGGGAAAGAGATGAAATGCTGATGCTATTAAAATCATTAAATAGATTTTATATTTTTGTCTTTACAGTTATAAAATTTCAGAATGTAACTAAATTCCAGACTAGGTCATGGTCAAGACATTAAAATCCCTTAAACTGAACTAGACAACAACTAAGGCAAGACAACCAGTGAAACAGAATCTTGCTACTTGGCATTTAAAAAAATACTGGACTGACTTTGATTTATGTTTTTCTATTTTATGTATGTATGACTTCTTTATTTACTTATTCAGTTTTTTCCCCCCCTAGAAAACTCAGCATCAAAGTAATGCCTGCGGGACATGTGTAAAATTTAAAACCAAGGCAGACAAGAATAAACAAAATCCATGTGTATCTATGTCAGTCATGTGCAGGATGCTTAGGAGATATTGTCTATAATCGTCTTTCAAAAGCAGAGCTGGGCCAATCTAATGAGGGGTCTAAAGGATACTGTTGCATATAAATTATTTATACATTTGTGTTCTCTTATCCTTCCATATCAGATTTTAGCCATTCTTTGGAGTGCTGACTTTGCCTCTTAAGCACCCTTCTGAAAATACTGCATAATAAGAAGGAATATCATTTGAATGTTGTTTAATGTTTGAATCCATTTCTGGCTACAGCCAGTACTCTGATCCATTCCAGTAGTTCTGGAGGCAGCACAAATGTTTAGAAACATTAATTGAGCTGGAGCCCTGTATCTGGTAAAAAGCAGCCAGAGCCCTGGATTTAGTTCAAATCTGATTATTCAAAGTCAGTGTTGTGTCTTCTCTCCAGGTGGTACTTTTACAGGAGATGAGAGGTGGGAGTAAGGCAATTTCATGCCATGTCTTGAGGCAAAATGTCCCTTTAAAATTGATCTGCTCAAAGGTGCTTTTTACCAAAACGCTGCTTACTAATGCAATAGTTCTGTAAAGTCATAGACAGAAGCCTCTGTAGAGATCATGGGTCTGGCCACACAGGTAATTTGGATGGATGAATGACATCGCTGACAGAAAGCAGTTTCTATAGGCCTGTCAGTCTTACCTCAATCCTGGGGAAACTTTTTGAGAAGAACATCAAGCAGCACATCTGTGATGGGCCGGCATCAGGGATGATGCTCAAGGGCAACCAACACGGTTTCATTAGGGGCAGGTCATGTCAGACCAACCTGATTGCCTTTTACGATCAGGTCACAAAAGGATTGGATGCAGATGTTGCCGTGGATGTAGTCTTTCTGGACTTCAGCAAGGCCTTTGACACTGTCTCCCACCCCATCCTCATTAAAAAACTAGGCGACTGTGGCATCGATGCCTACACAGTCAGATGGATTGCAAATTGGCTGAAGGGTCGTACTCAGAGGGTGGTGGTGGACGGGTCATATTCGACCTGGGGGGAAGTGGGCAGTGGAGTCCCCCAGGGCTCAGTCCTTGGGCCCGCACTGTTCAATTTCTTTATCAGCGATTTGGATGACGAGGTGAAAAGCAACCTGTTCAAATTTGCTGATGATACCAAAATTTGGGGTGAGGTGGGCACGCTAGTGGGGAGGGAAAGACTGAAGCAAGACCTGGATAGGTTGCAGGGGTGGGCTAACAAAAACAGGATGTGTTTCAATACTGACAAGTGCAGGGTGCTGCACTTGGGCAGTAGTAACCAGCAGCACACTTATAAGATGGGAAACTCCCTTCTTGAGAGCACGGAGGCAGAAAGGGATCTTGGAGTCATCACTGACTCCAAGATGAACATGGGCCGACAATGCGAGGTCACGGTCGGCAGGGCTAACCGGACCTTATTGTGCATCCACAGGTGCATCTCAAGTAGGTCCGAGGAGGTGATCCTCCCCCTCTATGCGACACTGGTCAGGCCACAGCTGGAGTACTGTGTCCAGTTCTGGGCACCCCACTTCAAGAGGGATGTGGACAACATTGATAGGGTCCAGAGGAGGGCCACCCTCATGATCCAGGGACAGCAGGGCAGACCCTACAATGAAAGGCTACGGGACCTGAACCTGTTCAGCCTTCACAAGAGAAGGCTGAGGGGAGACCTGGTGACCATCTATAAACTCACTAGGGGGGACCAGAAGGGTTTGGGGGAGACCTTGTTTCCCCTAGCACCCCCCAGGATAACAAGGAATAAAGGCCACAAGTTGTTGGAGAGTAGGTTTAGATTAGACATCCATAAGAACTACTTCACTGTCAGGGCGGCTAGGATCTGGAACCAACTTCCAAGGGAAGTGGTGCTGGCTCCTATCCTGGGGGTCTTTAAGAAGTGACTTGATGCCTACCTGGCTCAGGTCAATTGAGCCCAGTTTTCCTCCTTCCCAGGCAGGGGGTTGGACTTGAAGATCTACAAGGTCCCTTCCGACCCTACTTCTGTGATTCTATGATTCTATACCTACATACAGGTTAAGTGCAGACATTTGGGGAAGTTAGATCATGTTAAAAATGGCCACCTGATCCAACTGAGTTTGCCCAACTTCAGTACAGTTATCTGCACAGCCCTAGGGTTGGGAAAGCCCAGCCATGAGCCCCAGTCCCAGGGCTGCATTTTTCCTACCTGCCTCCTGGCACTGGACTATTTTTAACTCCTCAGCCTCTTTCCTCTCTGGGGACCAGCACGGCTCCCCCAAACCCCCTATCCTGCAAGCCGCTTTGGGTACTATTTTTATCAGTGTTCATCAATGCCTGGATCCAAGAAAGTATGTATTGGATGGTGGGTAGATTCACTGGTCCTCTGCAAGCTCCACTTCCCGCTGTGGACCCTGTGAGCCCCCCTGATCCTGTCAAACCCTTCCAGACTCTAGTAACCCCTTGTGGACCCTGCCTCCCTCCCTGATCCCTCCCATGGATGCTGCCTGCCTCCCTGATCCCCCTACAGATTCCACTTGCCCCCTGAACTCCCTGCAGCTGCTGCCTGATCCCCCAATCTCCCTGATCCCTTTCACAGATCCTGCCTGCTCCCTGATTCCCCCAAGCCCTGATTCTGCCTGCACCTCCATCATTCCCGTGGATCCTGCCTGACACTGATTCCCACATGGATCCAACTTGCCCCTTGATCCTCCTGCGGACCGCTGAAGCCCCCCAGCCTACTTGCCCCCCATCTCCCCAAACTCCCTGCTGCCCCCCTCATTCTGACTTACCTTTTTTAAAAATGTGATTTAACCTCCCCCTAGCCTCCCAAATGTCTGCATTTAGCCACAGTATCACAGTCTACATTAAAGTTTCTTTTGGAACTCGAACCCTTTGTAGGTTTAAAAAGGTATTTTAATCATCCATTAATTATTAATTATTATTAATTATTGATGAAGAAAAATGAAAATCTAAATCTTGTAGCGGGCTGCAGTACTGAAGGCAAACATAATGATGTATGGCCAAAGAAGAGAAGTGACTAAGTAACTTATAAATTAGTGGTTCTCATATAAATTAGTGGTTCTCATCTTTTTAGACTCTAAATAACCCTCATTAGTTTCAAGACACCTCTCACTAGGTTCAAGGCACCTCTGGGAAAATGCTCACTCTTAGCTTTCACTCGTATGGAACAATAATAGAAGAATGCTTCTGTTGCAAAGAACTCAGAGAGCCCACAACAGGTCAAGATGTTTCTGACTCTGTGGATTCCTCTTTGAAAGCTCTGGGTTTATCTTGTGAATTGTGTATATGTATGGAGAGTGGAGCCCTGAAAAAGATGTTATGGTAACCCAGGGTGCCTTGGTTACCCTCGTTGAGATTCAACAATATAAGTCAAAATGCAGTCCCTCGCCTTCCTCATTCACAGTATTAGTCAGTGTAACAAGCCTAATTCTTACTCCATTACACCAGCTACATGATGCTATAAATGTATTGATTTCACAGGAGTTTAGTGAAGGTACATAGCTTGGAACTGATGTAAGGAAATGAAGAGTTACGTTTGTCAAGACTTATCTTGACTCCTTTGAAATTATTGGCCAACATCCCAATAACATCATTGTGAGAAAGATCCAGGGAAAACAACCCTGGAAAAAGTAAAGCCCAGGATAAGGACAAAGTTAAATGACATTTAACAAACCTAATTAATCCCTACTGTAACTGTAATGGTTTAAGGATGACTTTGGCCTTTTTTCCTGATAAACCAGAGAGAATTTGTAACTTCCAACTCTTAAAGTTAAAAGAGGTATGATACAGTTAACCCAAGAAAATTATTTAAATTGTAGTCTTCAGGATCTAGATCTATATCACGTGGTGTGAGAGGTCTATAACATTTATTTTAACTGGATTTCGGTAAAATATTGCATGCTTTATGGACATGTATTATCTATCTTTTCAGTGGTCTTCTGTTGAAATTCTTTCCATTGTGATACTTCTCCCTCCCATCCAAACTGCTTACTAGTATGACTACTGATTATTCATAGGTAGACATATACTAAGGATATATCATCCCAAAGTAACCAAAAGTATATGCATCAGTTAATTTTAAAGTGGTGACAGCTGCTGTTATAGCACAATCAGGTATACAAGTTGCTGGTGTGTTTCTTTCACTTATGTGACTGATAGAAAATAAGTATGCAGGGCAAAGTTTTAGGATGGAAAATCCAAAGCAAATTAGACAAGAGTCTGTAAAAATAAACACTCAGCTGATTTGGATGCATCTGTAAAGCAGGTATCATGTTTAATAGTGATGCATATGAAGTACTAGTTCTTCAGTAAATGTGCATGTCTGTTAGTTCCCAAATTGTGACTTAACCCACCAGAGGTTTTTCTTGGATGCATCTACATGAGCAATTAACTTAAAGCAATAAACTTTGGGGAAGTTTGGGCCAGAGAAAACAGCAGCAGTTAGACCCAGAGTGAAGCAGCCCTGGGCTGGCAGGAGGATCAGGGGTTCAGCGCTGGGCTCTGGGTGTTGGCAGAGGACAATGGAAGGGCTGGCTGGGGCACGAGAGAGCCAAAACTTCAGAGCCGTGTGGCTGAAGTCCCAAGCCTGCTGCCAGCTTGCAGCTGCTCAGCCCCAGCAATAACTGCTGTGGTCCTAGGCTGGCAGGGGCTTGGGGGGCTTAGTTAAATGGCTCCACTGTTTTGGCACACTCATGCCCTAGCCTGCCTCTCTGCCACCCTCTGCCACCACCTGGAGTCAGGGGTGGCCCCCCTGAGCCTGCTGCCAGCCCAAGACTGCAGCAGTTTGAGCCGGGACAGAGCAGGTCCCAGCTGGCAGGGGCATGGGGGTCAGTTCTGGGCTCTGGGTGGCAGGAGAAGGTGGCGGAGGGGTTTGCTGGGACATGAGAGTCATGCTCCTGCCTGGCTCCCCTATCCCTCCCCCTGGCTGGCTGGGTTGACCGGGCACAATTTGCACTCAGCAGTCACCATCTATGTGTGCTTGTTACAATTGCATGTGTTTACTCTGCCATAGGGTAGTACTTGTCCCCAACAGCACAATCCTACTGCAAAATAAATTAGTTTACTGCACCTTAATTCTGGCACATATGTAGATGGTGACTCTTTACTGCTGAGCTAATTAATTAACTTCACATTAAAATGCATGTGTAGATGCATCCTTTGTAACCTAATCTAGATGTATATGCAGATCTCCAGAGGGGTAGAGATGATACTTTTATAGCTTTTATTTATTATGGCTCTATCCACATAAGGGGAAGCCAAGCCTCATAAGGTCAAGAAATGTGATAGTGCAGTGGGAACATCTATCCAAAAGAAAGATGAACAGAATCAGCCCTAATTTTGGTTGGTTAAGTCAGCATCACTGTTAGTCCTGACTGACACCCTAGTTCTCCATGTCAGCAGAGATCAATGGCAGAGAGTACATGTAGACCAAGATGACTAGAGATAAATGAGACTGTTGAGAGTTTATGGGGAAAACATAAGCATCATTCCTTGTGCTTGGACCAGTTGCATGGTTAAACAGATTGCAATATTGTTAAAATGTCTGTTTCCTTCATGACTCTATTGATGATAACAAACAGAAATTAAGAGAAACCAAACCCAGAAAAAACTCCCATGGCAAATAGCATTAGTGATAAGAAGAAGAGGAATGAAGAAGATATTAATATACTGCATAGGGTCTGTTGTCAAGCAGAAAAGTGGATCAACTTAAATGGCAGAAAAAATCATTTCTCTCTAGATCAAAGAGAGAGCAGTAAAACAATAAGGATGGTAGGAATGAATATTCACCCTGGAAATCACTTAAAAGTGATTATGCAGTATTTTGTTGAAAACCAGCGTTCATGTAATGTGATACACATGAAGAAAGAGAAAGGTAAGCTTAAGTAAGTAGGTCTAGGGGAGTACAGCACACAGTGCCATAACATTACTGTGCCTTTGTTGTCGCACACATACTTTCACCTAATGTTAGAAAAAGTAGAAGATACATGTATATGAAAATAGGACACCCCTTTTAGAAAAATATTACCAATAAAACAAGGAAGAAATAGTCATTCTATAGTCTGAATATTCTACCTGGCAGTGGTGAGGTTTGAATACTGTAACCAGGATGATCCTTGAAATATAGTGAATTCTTGTTATATTGCAGTGGACTTGCAGCCCTTTATTTGTACTGAGTACTGTAGTTTTATTCAGGTCTTGTCAATGTGACAGAGCAGCTGCCACAACCAGGCATGCCTCTGTTAATGGAGTATCCTTGTGGAGATGTGATGCATGCTGGCAAAAAGGGTTTTCCTCCTGGCAAAAATTACAATTCATCCCCAGATATCATTAGTTAATAACTTTTTCCATAGTGAGGGTTTTTCTGGTATAGCTATGTTGGCTAAGGCATGTGATCTTCTCTCATAGTATACATGTCAGTGAAAGTTTGTATTGTACAACAGATCAGGATTTACTTGATCCAAATATCCCATGAGCATCCTTGTTGTTAGAGTTAGAAAGTAAGGCCACGGGCTTTGGCTCCTCTAGAGAACTGAACTGTTGGAACTGGTGAAATACTATCACGAACAAATTAGGCATGCAGTGTATCCATACTGACCATGTTCTTATAAGTCTTATTCCAGTAAATTGTTGCATAGCCCCTTTGGTAACTATGCTACAACTCCTGGAACAGCAGTTGCTTCTGGGAGATTTCAAAATGCTTTCTGAGACCTCTAGTGATGAGGTCAAATTCCCACAGCTCCGAGGATGAAAATATTATAAATCCTCTAGTGTCCGTGCTATTTCCTAATTGTTTTATCAAGATGGAAGACAAAGTGAATACTCACTCTCTGCTCTTTGTTTGCACCTTCTGCTAAGCAAAGATGTCTTTTTTTTTTCCTTAGAAGTTTTTTTGAAAAACAGTCCTCAGGTAACTGAAGTGTCTGTTGTAAGGCAATGGAAGACAATCCAGAAGTATCTGAGATAACGTCATTCAGAGAGTTCAAAGTATAATGATTATGCAATGATATTTGGACGGACTCTGCTTTTGGATATGAGATACAACTGCAAATTGATGGGGCTGAGTTGTTCTTCAGATCTGGGATAGGCAGCAGTGACTGCGGAGATTCAGGATGTCAAAGAGACTTTTATCTAACTTGACACTGCAGAGTTCAGTCATACAGCAAAGGGTGGAATTGCCCAGTAGAAGCTGTCTGTGCTGGAGCGCAGTCATTTAGTAGCAGTTTAGGACTCTGAAGTCCATGGTCACTGCCCAGGGTGTGGAGGCTGCAGGACAATGCTTAATGAGAATCAGTATGGCCTGCAGAATTTGGTGCATGGATTCTTTTACAGACCTTGGACTTTACAACTGTACAGTAATTTTCCATGACCATGCAGTATGTCAGCCCCTAGTTACATTGCTTTAAAATGATTAATTTTTTTCAAGATAAAAATAAATATATAAAATCCAAATTATAATTCTAAAAGACTGGGATCAATGGGAGTCTGTACCTGTACCTGAAGACAGAATTTGATCATAATGTTTACCATAAAACAGGAATGTGATACAGTGGACATATTCTAAGCGTATTTTTTTAGCTTTATGCTATATTTTAAAATATCCAATCATTTTTTTTTCTTTTTAAGTATTTTCCTAGCTCCACTGAGCAGATGAACTGTTGTTTCGATGGAGATTTACTGTAGTTTCTTTTAGGTTGCACCCATAGTAATACTATCAGGTGACAGTTACAGATTACACATTTTCCATTGTCAGTGAATATTCTAAGTGGAGACCAGGCAAAAATGTTATATCTGGATGGTTTCTAATTGTTCTGTACAGCTATTAAATTCCACTTCCTTTTCCAGTCCTTTTAGGAAAAAAAGCAGTATTATTTTTTCTTGACACTAACAAGCTGTCTCCTACTGCTCACATTGATTTTTTCTGAAAGAGAAGACAGAGCACTCCCTGTGATAACGTAGGGTTAGGCCCTGCACTGAACAGCTGTGCTAAATGAACCTATACTTGATTACTTACTAAAACCCATCAATCTTGCATACAGGTTTCAAACCCTCCACAACCATCCCAGCAAGCATAATGGCAATCACCATGCTTAAAGGTCATGGGTAAGATCTTAATTTAAAGCTCTTATAATAATGCAATTTAAGTCTAAAAAATGCCATAAATATTATGTTATGAGGACTCCCTTCAGACAGAAACATGAAATAGTTATATGCAGTGTCTGTTTTTTGGTCTTTTTTAAATAAAATTTATATTATCATCTTCTAGAGCTGTTAACATTTCCATTTTATTAGGTAACAGGCATATTTTCACAGCCAGAGAAAATTCCAAATGAAAAATATTAGTTCCATTTAATTTTTGCTATGGAAAAAAGAATTTCATTTTGCAAAACTGGATAATGCATATGCTGGGCATACCTACATGCGATGCTACTGTGCAGTGGTTACTGCACATTTCATAGATTCATAGATTCATAGATGTAGGGTCAGAAGGGACCTTGCAGGTCTTCTAGTCCAACCCCCTGCCCTGGGCAAGAGAGAAAACTGGGCTCATATGCTCCCAGCTGGGTAATTGTCAAGCCTCCTCTTAAAGACCCCCAAGGTAGGAGCCAGCACTACTTCCCTTGGAAGTTGGTTCCAGATCCTAGCTGCTCTGACTGTGAAGTAGTGCCTTCTAATGTCTAGCCTGAACCTACTCTCTAACAACTTATGGCCATTATTCCTTGTTACTCCGGGAGCTGCTCGGGAGAACAAAGACTCTCCCATTCCCCACTGGTCCCCCTTAGTAAGTAAGTAAAATTTATTTAGTACTTTTATAATCAAGTACTAAATAAATGCACAGTAACTGGAGTTACTGTGCAGTAGTGCCAGCAAATGTTTTTTAAGTGACATTACTGTGCAGTAGCCTAATAATACTGCACAGTAGCGTATTAGCTCTGTTAGTGCTGTTACACGCTACTGCACAGTCAGCATCTAATGTAGATGTACCTGCTGTGTAGCTAAAAGCTGAAAAATTTCAAATCCAGCAAGCTTTTATACCTTGATTTGTAAATTAATTTTCACTTCTAAAGCAATATAAACCAATAATAAATAGATTTACAACATGTGGTTTATTTTGATAGCAATAATAATAGCTGAGTAAAGCTGGAGGAGTGGCTTCATAGATTCATAGATGTTAGGGTCAGAAGGGACATCAATAGATCATCGAGTCTGACCCCGGCTTAGTGATCCAAGCATCACGTTTGAAACACCTGGACTCTCTGGAACCACAGGTTTAAATCCCAGCAAGGATGACCCAGTGCTTCATCTCTTTCAAGCTGATAAACAGAGTTACATGCAATTTACTAGGCAAAGAGTCTTTTTATATAGGACTTTCTGAATGAGGTTCTGGAAGTGGTATTACGAGTTGAGTTGGCACCTAGGGCAAACGCTGCAGGAGAACGGGGGCATGCAGTTCAAACAGTGAGGGAAGGGGAAAGGGGGGCAGAGGGCACAGGTTCTGAGGGCGGGGGCAGGGAGCATGTGAGTTTTGGCAGTGGGGGTGGAATGGGGGCAGCAGCTTTACTCACATCAGTGAACAGCAATCTCAAATGCTGGAGTAAGCTACTATGCAGCAGTGCCACAATTGCTCCCCACCCCCATGGAGTCCACACCCTGGAAGCATTGCCGTGCCAGGACTCCAAAAACAGTCCTGGCAGAGCTGCTGCCACAGAATGTGCTCTGCCCATAGGTGGATTAATGCATGGGGCAGTGGGGCCCAATCAGGGGCCCCCAGATGCCTGGGTTCCCTCAGGAAATAGTGGGTTTCCCCTTACAGGTGGGCAGTATTCCAGCCTGCAAGCGGTCCTACTTGGGACTGCCAGGGGATGCAGAGGCAATGTCAGCCTTTTTCCAGTGTGGGGGCTGGGGCTGGTCTTGGCTGGGCCAGGAGTGCCGCACCTCTCTGGGTTGCAGGTGGGAGTAGAGCAGGCAGACAGCAGCAGTGATGGGAATAAAGTGGGAGGGGTGGCTACAGGGGGGATAAAGTGAATTTGGGGTGGCTATAGCCCTCCCAAGGCCCCTCCGGTACTGCTCCTGTACATGTGCATGGCTACATGTGGCCAGGAACACAGCTGGTTAACTAGCTTTCTGCAGGTAAGTCTAATTGGGGGGGAAGCAGATCAAGACCCCCATGGTGAGGGAGGGAGTGGCCAGGGGCTGGGGCTGGGACTCAGGGCACTACCCAACCAGAGCAGTGCTTGGGCCCCAGAGCCAGGGTGGAGAGTGGGGTGGAGCTACAGACGGCTCATCCAGAGGGTGTGTTGGGGGAGGGAGACCCCTGAACCCACAGCGGGAAGCCTGCATCTGCCCTTGCCCCACTGGACTACATTCCAGCCATGGTGGGGGGAGAGTGTGGGGAGCAGGGAAGAGAGGCAAGCATGTGCCACCCCACCCCCAACTCAGCCAGGTCCACCCAGTCTCCCCCATGGAACATGGAGAGCTGCCCCACCCATGCCAGCAGTAACACCAGGAGGGGAAGGGATTCCTTCTGCTACTGGAGTCCAGCTCTCACAGCGGGGAGAGGGCGTCCAATTTTTTGTTTGCCCAGGGTCCCAGTAAATCTTAATCTGCCTCTGGCTCTTCCTGCCCTGGCTGTATTGTAACAGCAGCTGGGAACTGTTTCAGAGTTCCCAACCTGGAATGCTGCCAGGCCACAGACTCTGCCGGGGGGGGCATGATTCTGGAGCCCCTCCTATGGAGTCCAGGACGGGTGCCTCTCTTGCCTACCCCTAGTTATGCTACTGGCTTCTGGCTACTCTGTGCAGATCTTGCAGCACCCTTCATTTTCCTGCTGTCATTGGCTTCACTTGCCTCTTTCTTTGCAGTTGTGCAGTCTCATCTCTATTGACTTGTTGCTAGTTTCTAGTTTAAAAATGCCTACAATCCAACCAGATTGCACATAAACAGCTTGAGCATGCTTTTGAGAATGGAATGGGGCTATAGACCCTAGAATGGAAGGCACTATGGACCAAATCCTGGTCTTATGAATGTCAGCTGTAAAGGTCAGGTACCTTTTTTAGCTAACAAGAAGTAAAATTCTTCATCTCTAGGATTTTTCTATGTGTAGCTATTCATACCAGTGTCCATCACAGGCTTGGGGATATTTTGTCTTAACCATGAATTTTATGAGGTTGCTTTGAATATCTGTGGAGGGTGTGTATTTTAATCAAGTGGAGCTGAAATTTCTAAATGAACATACAGTCCTTAGCTATTTAATAAATGACATATGGAAGCAAAGGAAAAGAGTCAACAAAGTCATTCACAGCCAATTAAGTGCAGTGAGGAGCACAAATATATATGCAATCTCAAATTTATAAAAGATTCATTCTTACTAAAAAGTGACAAACTAATATCTATTTGCACGACATCAATAAACTCTGAGTTGGAGCTGGACAGCTGTGCCATGTGGTTTAAGAAACGTGCCCATCAGAACAATCTAAAGCAGAAAACAGGGACAGAGTGGGAGGGGGAGGGGAGAATGGGACATGGAAACAACTCTGAAGCAGAAAGTTAGAAATTGCATAGGGCATAACAACTGAACTCAGCTATAGGAACCTGGAGAGAAGATAAGTGCAGCAGCAGTAGTGTAATAAAAGCGGGGTTTGGGGGCACTAGCCCTAGGCACTGACTCTGATGGGAGAGGGATTTAAAAATAAAACCCAGCAGTTGTGTTGCCAACCTTGCCACTTGAGTGACAAATTACACTCTAGGGTTAGGGACAGACATTACACATAAACCAATTCAAGTGATCAGAAACTGGTTTAAACCTGTAACAGAACAGATGTTCAGTGCACATAAACTAGTTTGAAAATGGCTGAAAGCAGTTTGAGATAAACCTGGTTGAATGTAGTATCAGACTTAACTGATTTGTCTCAAATCAGTTTATGCAATGTCTGTCCTAGACCCGTTGCTGGTTTAAGATAAACCAGACACCCCCAGCATCTCGGCATGCTCTCTGGGCTGGGTGGAGCTCTCTGCCCCACAGCAGAGCTGGTCCCTCCCCTCCGCTCTCTGGCTGCAGCTCCAGAAACTGTGGGCTGCTTCCCCACTCCCTCTCACCACTCCCTGTTAAGCAGGAATTCCTCCTTCTCCTCTGCCTTGCTGAGGAGGTGTCTGTGTATTAGCTAGCAGACCGCATGCTGGCTATGGTCCGTAGAATCAACAGGCAGAATCAGCAAGTAGCCGCTAATATCCCTCTGTTGTTTTCTTAATTGGGTGATAAACACAGTTATCAATTCCCTGCTGGGTTAATGGGAGCTCCTGTGGAGCTTGGCCACACCCCCCTCAGCTCAGTTCTGTGGAAAGGAAGGGAGGGCTGCTCTAGCGCCCCCCGCTCCAGCTTCTAGCCTGCGCCACTGCAGGCACATGCCTGAATTTCTGAGATGTCTGTCCTGTTACAAAACTGATTTAGCCTCTCCAGGTTAGACTAACCTGCAAAGACTAAATCAATTCAGGCTTATCCCAATTCTCTATTCTGTTACATCTGTTCCTGTGACTGAACTGAAATCTTTGTTGCTACATTGGCTTAACATAGCTGTAAAAGAGCAATGGAGGTTCAAGCCACTTCTTCAATTTAATTATACCATTGGTTATGAGCATATAGTGGTCATACAATGTATCTGCCAGCATCTGTTCAGGCATAAATGTATACAAGATATTAAGCATGTTTTAATTTAGGGATGACTAAAATTGTATTATATTGAAAGTTTTGCTATTTTCCTTACTCTGAGTACAGTACCTAGAGCTTGGTCTAAAATTCTTTGAAATCAAACTGAGTCTTTCCATAGATGTAGTGAGCTCTGGATCATGTCCACAGTGCCTAGATACATACAGGAGTAATAACAGAGAACTCTGTACATCAAAAGCTGTCTTTCAAGTAGGTATGTGTGTTCATTTAAATCCCTTAACTAAAATTACAGGGTTTTTAAAGAGCAGTTTCCTTAAAAGTCAGGAACAAAGTATTTATATTAACTACCCTAAAATAAAAAGGGCAACTGACAAAAAAAACAAACTACACTCTTCATCTGCTATTTAAAAAGAAAATCTAACATCTGTCTGAAACACTCCATGTGATTTTAGGAACAGAAGAAAAATACTAGACCTAGCAGCATTAAAAAGGCATCTTTAAATCTAAGATATATAATCATAATATAAAAGAATATGAAAATATAAATCCCTAGCTATAGCTTACCGAGAAGGTGTGGTAGAGAGAATAGGAAACCATTTGGTTCTCCCTGATTATAGTTCTCTGTATCAAAATATTCGAGGCTGAAATTAGTGCAATCCACAAGAGCAGGTGTTGTAAATGATAATCTAAGATATAATTAGAGTCTGGGAAGAGGTCTATGTGATGCGGTTAATTGAAAGGGCTAATCATGGAATGCTTTATTTTTAAAAATGTTTAAAAATAGACCTAGAAGCCATAAAAAATTATATTCCACAAATCTTTATGTTGTCTACACATAAAGCTGCAGTCCATTACTACTTTGATTTGAAAAATGTAAATGGTACATGCATGTCTTTAAAACTGGCATGTAATTATCAAGTTCTTTATTATCTTGCATTTCATGGTGTTTACATAAATACTATTTATGTTTCTAAAGCTTGAACAAGCACATTATGGGGATAATTGTCACGGCCAAATATTATATTAAATGCCATCTAGATTAAAGGATGACATCGAATGATCTAAAACTTCTCTTTTTACTGTTAACTTTTCCTTGAAAATAGTATTTCTCTGGGTTTGGTATTTAACCTATAATGCACATCTACTATTTAGAGTCTTGATTCTGAATTCAATTTAAGTTGCACTCAGGCAGGTGTGGGGAAAATTTGGTCATATGGACCAAATACAATTTTCACTTATACCGATGCAGATAACAGTATTGCCTCTGTATAAAGGAAACTAGAACGTGGTCCTGGGTATTATTTCCTAATCTCCATTTAAAATAGACAACATGGAAATTTGGAAGAAAGCATAAACCTCTGGAGTTGGCATGCAAAATGGCTTGATTGAGTCCACACATGTTGTACTGCCCATGATTAGGAGTTTGAATAGCAGTGCCATAGGCCCTCTCTTAAAGACTCATCAGAAAGAATGAGTCATCAACTTTTGGGTTAACTTGAACCAGTATTGGCCCTCAGCGCTTATAAAAACTTGCCAACAGCAACCAAAACCAGAAGTATTTACTTGCTAATAAAGGTTTTGAATTATGAGTCAAATTCTTCTTTATATTAAAGCTACCTGACTGCTAGACCCATAGTACAGATAAGAATTAAGCTACCAAGTCATTTTAATTATTGCTATTAATAAAGATAAGAAACAAAAGACATCCCAGATACATATATTATGAATGAAAGACAGCAGACAGAAACATATTTGGAAAGTCCATTCTCTTTTGCAATTATGTATATGTGAGATATTAGTAATGACATTTGTAATGCATTAAATAATTATCTTTCAGATCATATGGATGTCAGAGAAATGTCTGTTTTACTAGTGCAGTGAAATATTTCACTTTACAATACAGGTGATAACTTGCTGCCAGCTTTTCAATAGTAAAATAATGCCAATGTTTCTTAGTTCACTTGCCAGTGTCTCTGTTGGTAGTTCAGGTCTGAGTGCCCATGGGTCTGGTAATTAATGTGATGTCAATCTTGGTAAGTATGATCTGCCAACAATACTGTAATGGAACCAGACAGCTCAATATTTGTTAATAATTCACTGAATTTAAGGATGCCGAAAGCAGTTCTTTTCTGTTCCTAGAACACAAAGTAAAGCTTTCACTCTGAATGCTTTTTGAATTCATTTAAAAGTTGAGGTATTTTTGCTTTAAAAAGATTAAAAATTAAAACACTTCTTTTTGCATGCTTTTTTTTTTAAATACTGAAAAAGAGTTGGATGATCTTTAAACAGGTTATCTAGGTGCCAGATTTATCAAACCATGTAATTTAATCCAACATGGTTCAGTTTTATTAGAAATCCAGACTTTGTGTGCCCTTTTCTGTCCTATTATCCCTGCCAGATACAGAGAAATCTGTCAGTCAGGGAAATTAAGTAGCGCTTCTCAGTTTGCCAGAACAGAGGGAAGTAAAGGTCTTCTCATACAGCATTTTACTATTTAAAACTTAAGTTAAATTCTTATCAGGAAATAGTTTTCTGTCTTTTAGTACAGTGGTGCTCAACCTCTGACACACAGGCCAAATCAAGCCCACAGGGCTGTGCCATCCAGCCTGCAGGGCTCCCCACAGGTCTGGAAATTTGGTGGCAGGGGAGTGGTGGCAGCACTAATTGCCATGACTCTGGAAGCAGCAGCAATTAACACTGCTACTGCTCCCTCTCTGTTAAATTTCCAGAACTGAGGGGAGCCCCACAGGCTGGATGTCACAGTTTTGTGTGCCAGGTTGCACTGGAGCACAGGGCTGGATCACTCTGTAGCTCTATCTGGCATGCACAGGGTCGCCCCAGTGCCTGAGGATGGGTCCGGTGCATGGGAGGGGGGTCACTCTGGCACTCGGGGTCACATCCAGTGCTTGGGGGATCATTCTAGCACTCAAGGGTCACTCTATGGTATGCAAAGGGAACCATCTGCATCTGGATCTGATGTGCCTAGCCCACACTAGATCCAGCTTGCTTACAGGCTTTGCAGCACTCATTTAGGCCACAGAGCTAGAAGGTGGAGCACCTTTTTTTTTAGAAGGTTCGTGTTTTGTTTCTTGTAGCACAGTGTTTGAACTTATAGCTCAGAAATGTGTCAAATGTGCTTTGTTCAATGGAAATTAAGTGTGACCGAATCATTATTGGGTAAAATAGATTTCCTTTGGTCTTATGTGTGTGTGTGTTCAGTCGTTCCTTCTGCTGCTTTCATAATACTCTGCCTTTACTAGTCACTGGTTGTTAATCAGGATTAAGGCATCTGCTGTAATAATAGGCTTCAGTTTTCCAGGGCAGCACTGGACTGCCTTAAATTCTTCCTGGAATCCCATGATTAATTCCCTTCACCTCTTCCAGCTTCTGAAACAAACAAGATAGGGGTCTTTTAAACAGTAGCCTTGTTCATTAACTGAACCGTGAGGCAGGGATCCTGTGGGAAAATAGAATTTAATTAGGTAAATACATGCTATATCATAAAGCAGATATGTGCAAGGTAACAGGCAACCTTAATTCTGATGTTTCTTAAGTTTGTAATGCTTTACTATACGACCTTAATCTTCAGTACACAGATTCCTAAGGTTAAAAAAAAAGAAAATGAGAAAACAAGGGAATGGCACCCTCCCTGGGATTGTTGCCTGGGAGGCATAGTTTCGTATGTGGGGGAGGGAGGGAGGGAATGAAGAAGGCCCCAGGAGCCCTCTCCAGGGAGTCCACTCTCAGTTTCAGTGCCGAACACCATAGTGGCCGCTGCCTGCTGGGTGGAGCAATTGCAGGAAGAGTCTTTTTCAACTCCTGCTGCTCAGAAGTCTGCAGATCAAATCTTCAGAAATTTTTCCTGCCAGCCTCCAACTAATCTCTGCTGGGCAAATACAAAAACAATTTTCAAAGCTTATCACAGGCCTACATTTGAATGGATTTCTAGGGGGAAAGAAGAAAGGGCATCTCCCTGACACAATGATGTTCCTGCTAAATTTCAAGTGTCTGCTTCAGACAGTGGGGGATACAGAGAGGGTGTAGTGGCATGCTGGCAAGCATCTTTCAGATAATGTAGTGAGCAGCACTGGGGGACTATTTTTAAGTCCCAAATCAGGTAAGAATCTTTCCCCATTCAAGCTTATTGTCACATTACCTTCCCTCCCTTCCAATTTCCACCTTCTTTCACCAGATGCTGTTGCTGTCCCTGCTGTCCCTGCTGTCTCTGGCTGCCTCAGGTATTTGGGAACTTTAAAGCTATTCCTGCCCTGCTCCAGCTGGTCCTTGTGGGGAATTGAGCTCAGCCTGTGGTGGTGCCAGCAAGTGGATTCTCCTCTATGTCTGGTCCTCCTTGGTCCTTGGCAGCCTGGGAGCAGGCACAGGGAGGGGCCCACCTAATGTCACCACTGTCATTACCAAACTACCCATGCAGCCAGGCTGGAGCATAGTAGGATTGGCTCTGAAGCTCTCCTCAAAACAGTGACAGTGTGGTGAAGGGGGAATGGGAAGGGAGGATAGGTGTTGCTGAGCCTGGAGAGGAAGTGAGGGGGTGTTGAGGTGAGAGGAGAAAGAGACTCTTACCTGATTTGAGGACTTGATAAAACCCCTACCTTTTGCTCCTACGGTGTGGTCTGTCCTTCCTGGTGGAGATGTGGGGGCTGAAGTTCAGAGTGGGGAGGCAGCCACCTCTGCAATGCTGGTCGATGCTTCTGCACCCCTCTCTACAAAATCTTCCCATGAGTACAGATCATGATAGATCTTCTCCCTGATACAGTTGTAACTTGTTTTCTAGTACTGGCAAAACAGTATTTTTTAACCTGGTTCTCAGAAACGGCTGTCCCATTTCTGCTGAAACTTTCCAGAAAAAGTCATCTTGGGGCAGCCACTTAGCATGGAAAGTTTAAATCCAAATGGTTAATTTTTGGCACAATGATAAATAACTGAATAGTCAATGGAACATTAGGCAGCTTTATCTGCAGGCATTGTTGCTACCTGTAATGAAGCCAGATCCTAACTCTCCTTTCACAACCAAAATTCTCTTGGGCCCAATTCCTACTGGTTCATCCGTCATCTTTCTCTTCTTGGAAGTATGAAAATAGTAATAATAAAAATACTCCAACATGTCATTTGCCATAGTTTAATGAAGAGTTGTGTAAAAAAAAGTATTAATACATATGTCAATGAATTTCATACATTTGAAGATATGCTAGCTGGTCAGAGCTGGCATTAGGGGAGAACATAAGGTTGAGCAGAAAGAGGTAACACATTTCCAAGGTGTTAAAACCTGGAAGTATTATGTTTTTAAGAAGAACTGTAATGTTTTTAAGCAGTACTTAAGTTTGTGTGAGGGAATTTGTTTTTTAAGAAACTAACTTTTCCCCCTGGTCAAACAAGGAAAAAATGGTGCTCCTTATGTGTTTACAAACTGGCCACAAAACTGCTATAAAGTTTCCTCTGGGGAATCTCCCTGGTACAGTAACCCCTCCCTATAGTAACTGGCAGTGCCAGCCATATCGTAATTAAAAAGCCCATCCCAGAGGCCTTCACACATTGATTGTAAAAAGGTGGGAAAGGAGGGGAAAGTGTCTGGCCAACCAGGGGATGTTTGGGCCCAGTAATGTAACAAAAATGGGGTGATTGGAGACCAGCCCTTGACACCCACCCTGGTGGGTGAAGTTGGGGAGCTGCTGCATCTGCAGGCAGGAGCACAGCCATTGAAGATGCACTGTGTGCTCAAATGTCCAGTTATGCCTCTGCCTGGGCCTTAGCCGTTCCTCAGCAGCTACACCTGCAAGTACTGAAGGGAGCCAGGGGTAAGCCAGAGAAGAACTGTCTCCTGATTGAGTCAGGGTGTGAGATTCTTTTCTCTATTTCTGTCTGAAGATGATGCAGGGATGAATTCCATCCCTTAACATCAGGGTGAGTGTGGGCTGTGTGAAGAATGCAGTGTAGAGCCCATCCTGTAGAAGTTAGTCATCCCAGTGCTAATTTAATGAAAGGGGGGTAAAGGACACCAAAGAATTAAAATATTAAATTCTGTAATTTCGTGTGAGGAGGAAAAGTTTGGCTAGATGGATTATTTATCTAGTATCTGAATTTCCTTTCTTAAGGTCAAAAGTGCTGCCTGGAAAAACAAAACAAAACAAAACAAAACAAAACAAAAAAACTTTCATTGTGAATCCTTAAAAAACCCCAGCATTTTCAACAAAACTTGAGTCATTTATTGTAAAAAAACCGAGCCCTATATGGAAAGTTGTATTACTGGCAATCACTCAAGGAAGAATAAGAGGTCTGCAAAAGTAATTAATAATGTGCTTTTTATGGCTTTAGTCAAAAGGAATATTCTGACAATTCTTGAGTCCATATTCAAGTTTCTGGGGCCAGCCAGGTCTACTCCTAGTGGGAAGCATTAGTGCTTGGCTGAAATTAATGGGTCTGTTCTGACCTATACTATCCAATTGTCTGGCATACAAACCATTTCTAATTCCCATTTTAATTATTTCATAAGGTACAAAGTATGTCGGTGTCTTGTTTTTCTGTTCATTTAATATTTCCTGAGCCTGTTTCATATTCTGCTTGTCAGGTCATTCGGAAGCATTAAGCTAGCTAGTTTGGGTTGACTTTCTAGGTTGGAACATTGACTTCTAGATGCCGATGTAAGATACTTTTATTTTGATTTACAAGTATGCTGATTTTGGGGGAGTTGATTCTGGAATTTTGTTAGCAAAAATAAATTAATGGGTCAGTTCACACAATATACTGGTGTAACATTTGTTAATGATCATTACAAGTGTACACTGAGTGTGCACAATTGAAGAGAGGGGATCGTTATGCTTGGCTTTGCAGTTTTAGGGAGAAAAAAACACCTCTGTTTATGAGCTACCAAAGGCTTTGATTTCAAACATTTTCAAGTGGCATTTTTCAAGTCCCTGTCCTTACGAATGCACCCCCTGAGCCTTTTCATTGCACCTGTACAAACAGCAACAGAGATAAAACACATGATTGTGAAAAGGGCCTTCAGCTTCTCCCACCTACTTAATGAAACTTCATTGCTCTTTGCAAGCAAATGAAAGACAATAAATTACACAAGATGCTTTGCTTTGGCAGAAGGAGTGATAGGAGGGTTCTCACTGATGCTCCAGGGGATAAGCCTTATATAGTAGTGCCATAAAAGGTCCTGCTGGGATGTGAAAGCTTATATAAAACCAGGCAGTTCAGCAAGCTGTGTAGTTTTAAACAAATTGCTCTGTGCTTGTTATGCAACTTGTTCAATAAGTCAAGACAATAGAATAGATTCCCAGCTTGTGTAAATTAGTGTAGGTTCACTGATTTCAATGGAGCAAAAAGCTTTATACCAGCTCAGGACCTGACCACTAGATTTTATTCTCAATTACTTTAAAAGTCCTTTTTCACTGCCTTTGCCCACTGTAAGATCCTTTTACTATCCCAGAGTGATGTGTAGGGAGGGGAGTTTGGGTCTGGGAAATGGGTCCCAATATTTGTTCTGAATAATTCTACAATAATCTCCTGTGCCTCCTGTAAGAAAATGATCCCTGAAGGCCCAACCTGAAAGATGCTGATCACCTTCCAGGATCCTATTGGAAAATAATAAAGCTGCAGATCCTGGATAGTAGGTGCACAATGGGTTCTGGGATAATTATTCTGTATAATTCTTGTTCCTGGAACTTCCATCTGGTTAGCAGCTGGGATAATTCTGATCATCTTCACCTTTTGTCCAGTCTGGATGTTTGCCTGTTAGTCTTGGCTCTTATCCTAGAAAACCAGAACTCTCAGGCAGAGGCAGTTCCTGGCAGCCCACTGTAGATAGATTTCTTATAGACTTCAGATGGTTTTATGTGGGTTGTCTTTAGGTAAAAGTCACCTTCTGGTATGCTCAATTTGTGATTATACAATGTCACATCTTTTTCATAATCCTTAAAATAGATATCACCCTCTGCAAATTAAATCCTCAGGATGTATCCAGGAGAAAAACATTCTATAATTCCTTGCTACGACAGTGTTCTCCAATTGCTGCTGCTATCACCTCAGTCATCCAGTTTTTGTGTTTGCCAGCTGCATTTTCTTCACAAACTGTTTCTAACTTCTTCAGTGTATGTGGCATTTTTCAATGTGTCTATACACATAACTGAGAAATTTTCTTTCTGGCTCATGTAGTTCATAACAAATGTCCACCACTTTTCTCTTTTCAAAGAAATGTTTATTTACATTAATAGCTGTTACATAAATAGAGTTTATGTGTTGTGCTTTGATTCTTCCAAGTAAAAGCAGAAAGTGACACTCTTCTTACATGAGTTTTGTTCACAGAGATTAGTCTGAAATCAGATAGACAGAAGTCAGGAATTCTGACAAAGTAGGCTGGCATCTATGAGACCTTATGTCTCTCTGAATAAGCAGGTTTCTCAGGGTGCAGACAAAAGTAATATTTAGTAACATTCTGTACACACTATAAAACCCAGAAGTCAAGATGTGCATGTTACTTAAGACAGGTTTAAACTGCCTAGAATGATTGAAAAGCACACCAGAAAAATCAAACACTCTTCTGAGTTGGTCCTCTATGAACTGGCTCAATGTTGTGTGTGGACACAGAGTGCTTCATGCCTAGTGTTGGGTGAGTCTTCCAGGCATCCCAAGCTACCCCATTCCTTACCACTCTTAAACACATGCAGGACTCTGCTGCCTGCAAAGACCACAGTGTGCGGAGGTGGGGAAACTGATGCTGTCGTGTTAGTTTCACTTCCCCGTTGCAACCCTGGGTGAGGTCCCGGGCTCACTTGGTGCTGGGAATGGGCTGTGTGATGCCCTGCTCATGGTGGTCCACTAAGAACCCTATGGTTTTCACCCCCTGCCTTGAAAGCTATTAAATCAATTTCATTTCCCTGAATGGATCCTGTGCTGAGTGTCCCAGGCTCATTTGGAGTGGGGGTGTGAGTATAGGGGTTGCCAGGTGCTGAATGACCCCTCTTGTGGTGGCTGGGTGCTCCAGCCCCCCCTCCAAGAACTCTCTTGTTTTGCCTGCACTGGAAAGTATTTTGTCAGCTTTGCTTCTCTGCAGAACACTGTGCAGAGAAGTGAAGGGTTGCCAGGTTCTGGGGGTGCGTGGCCCCCTGCTTGAGGCCACGTGCAGCAGTAGAAAGTTTCCACATTCTCACTAATGTCCTGTCACACTTTTAGCTTCTTTCATTCCTTGAAGTCTCAGAAGAGCAAAGACTCCCTATGTGTGAAGAAGGGTGACTGCACCCAAAAGCTTGCAAAAAACTTTTTTCCAACTACTTAGTTGGTTAATAAAAGATATTGCATCTACCCAAAGAACCTTGCCTGCCTATGTCCTTCAATCAATATGGCTACATCCAAAAACCCAGGTACCTAAGAATGTGTCTATACCACTCCCTTGGTGTTTGTGGGGATGGATACTCTTACTCTCTGCTCCTGTTCACATAGGCAATGGTGAAGCTTTTCCAGGATCTTCTCCCATGGCCACTGTCAAACATACCCAAGACAGAGGTCTCAAGAGCAGCTGCAGTGGGAAGGCTTTTGTGGGGGCTTCACTGCTGCATTTTGAGGCTTGGTCCATATGGTTGGGTGGAGTGTGCTCGAGAGCATCCCTCCCTGAAAGCACTGCAGAAGCAATGTAGAAATTACCAATGGGAAGTGCAAACACCTGTGGAGTAAGTGTGGGAAGGAGGGAGCATCAAATAGTGACGGAGTACCCCTTTCTTGTGGTCTCCAGGGGGGTGTGGGATGCTCCAGGGCCCTGCAAAAACTCCTCAGCATTTCCAATCCCTGCCCTGGAAAGCCACCTTGTTCATTTTACCTTCTTGTTATAGGCCCTGGACACCAAAACCAAAGAAGTCACACAGCCTGCCCCCAGCATTTGGCTACTCCTCTACTCCCACCCCTAACCCAAGGGAGCCTGGGACCTGGCAGTTGCAGGGGTCATGGCAGGATATTAACAAAAAGCATTGGCCATGGCAGGATATTAACAAAGGGGTTATTAACAAAAAGCATTTAGGGCAGGGGTTGAAAAGTCTCTGAGTTCTTTGAGGGGAGGGAGGGGCCCAGATCCTCCATCCTCCTGGGAACCACAAGCAGGGGTTCATACAGCCCCCCATCACTTGACAACCCTTCCACTCTCCACCATGCTCCTCTCCACCCACCCCCCTCCCCAAATGAGTCTGTGCCCCCATCAAGCAGGTTCCATTTCCTGTGATAGGGTCCAGGCTGTTCCTCCCTCACATGCCTGTGCACCCCCAGTAAACCATAGAGACATTGGTTAAGTGTAACAGTGTTCTCTAACTCAGTATTTTGAGAGTGGGAAGCAGAAAATTTCAATTGTGGGCAATAGTATCTTCCTCTTTCTTGGTGTTGAGCTAATCTTGGTCTTCTTCCCTTTCTAAGGGATTCTTGGGGAAACTCTAGACACTGGCCCCTGGAAGGCATGATGGTCTGAATACTCTATCACCCTATGGTGGCATTTCAGCAGCGGTGAAATCCTTAAAAGGTGAGGGTTCCACTTGGAACCCTTAGCAGTGGTTGTGCAGACACCTCTGTCAAGGAACAGTTATGAACCAGTTCCTAATCAGTGACATTTTTGGAATGGTTTAGCCTGGCTCCAGATCAGTTCACATGGCCCACAGCCAGAGGTAGGAGGGTCTGCAGTAGAAGAAGTGATATGAAAGTGTTCCATTACTTTAGGAAGTTTGAAAACCACTGGTCTCCACCCTAAGATGCACCCTGTCCTGTCTTTATGATTTTGTTGCTTAGCTTCATGGGACTATTCTGTACTTGATTTAGAATGTAAGGTTTTATGGGATGAGACCCTTTTACAAACAAATGAAAGAGGTCTACAGGGCCTGCTACAGAGGTCTAGAACTATATAGTGATCTCTCTAGTTTGAAAATTACTGTGCAAAGAAGGAGCACACTCTAACATGCCATGTCACTGTATAACTTCTGTAGCTACTACTTTAATTTGGTTTTGATAGGTACCAAGGACATCAGAGAAGAACTGGGCACAGAGAGTAACTGGATCAAGTAATCATAAATTGATTCAATTTAAATTGAATGGAAGGATAAACAAAAGCAGGTTAATAACTAGAAGTGTCTGTGGGCAGGGACAACCAGCAAAGCCCTGTGGTAGGAAGGGATACTCAAGTTAGCCATAAACAAACTAGCCTATTGCTAGTTTGAGAGCAGTATAGCTGTATTAGCACAGGGCTATATGCATACTAATTTACCCTGCTTCTCAGGGTCAATTAGAGCTCTGTGTTGTCGCAACCAGATTTCCTCTAGTACCTGAGCTAAATCACCTAGAGTTAAATGGATATCTGTAAGGGTGCTGGCTTCTGCAGGTGGCTTTGCTCCCTGAGAAATTCCTCAGCCACTCTTCCTGACTAAAACAAACAAATCTTCAAACAAACAGGCAAATAAGCAAAGAAATGTGCCTGTGCCAGGCATTAAGAGGGGAACTCTTTTGGCTCTTGACCCCAGCACAATGGCCTAGCCCCTCATTGGAAATAAAGGACTGCCAATATAGCAAATAAAGCTATATTTTTGTGGTCAGGATGTATACAGATGAATTGAGAACTGCCAAAAGCCAAGCTGAGTTACACCTTCCAAAGGAAATCATAGAATCACAGAAAAGTGGAACTGGAAGGGACCGCCATGGTCATCTGATTCCTGTCCAAACCATCCTATACAAATCCATTATGTAACCACTTAGCAAAACTGTACAGTCAACCCTGACACAACACAAGATGTAACACCCTAACCTGCCATAAGTAAAGCAGGGGAACCAAGGCAGCCAACATCCTGCTCTATAAAAGGTTGTTAATATATGCTCAAGGGGTCCCAAGTAGAAAACCATGTCTCCTGCTACAGAGGAAGGCAAAAACCCCCATAGTCCATACCAATCTGAGCATGGAGCAAAATTCCTTTCTGACCCCTTCCTGAAATGATGATCATTCTGGCCCTAAGTGGAGGACAAGAACCTTGAGCCAGGAACCAGCAGGAGCATTGGCACACCCTAGTTCAAATCCTCAGCCTTGGCTGCAGCCAAGACTCAATGTCTCTGAGGGATGCTTAAAAACACCCATGTAGCAGAAAGGGAGAGCAGGGGCAATCAGCAAAGCCCAGAAGCATGGGAAATACCCGTAGTAGAACATGGGCATACCTGTGCCTAGATCATCCCTGATCAGTGATTGTCCAACCTCTTCTTAAACCCCTCAGCTAGGGACAGAAGTTACACATAAACTGATTTAAGTAATTAGAAACTGGTTTAAACCTGTAAAAGAACAGAAGCTCAGTGCACATAAACCAGTTTCAAAATAGCTAAAACTGGCTTAAGATAAACACATTCCGCCAGCATCTCAACATGCTTTCCAGCCCTGGGCTGGGCTGGGCTGGGCTACCCTGCTAAACTTACTGAAACTGACTGCTGGCTGAGACTATGCACTATAAATCCCAGAGATACCTAGAAACAGGAAGAGGATGTAATGAGCAGCCCTGGAGAGTCCTGCTGCTGTGATTCTGGACTGCAAATCCCAGAGACCTCAGGAGTAGGAGGAAAAAGAAGCAAAAACACAGTCCCTGCTGGCAACAGCTGTGCTCTAGTGCTCCCTGGCTTCTGGCCTGAGCCACTGCAGGTATGTGGCTGCATTTCTGAATCAGAAGCAAATGTGTGTCCAGTTGTTTCTCAGTTTAATCTCTGCCTCTTAGACTAACTTGCAAAGACTGAATGTATTCAGCTTCAGCCTTTTTGACTGTCTGTACTTAGCCCTCCAATGATGCAGAGACCACTACTTACATAGGCAGCCTATTCTACTGCCTCACTATTCCAACAGTGAAGAAGTTTTTCTTAAATAAAAGCAAACAGCAGAAGATTCTCCAGCCATTAAATAGACAAAGGAAAGAAGTTGGACCACTATGTCATGAGGATGGGATATAGTGTTTTGAATGGCCCCAAAACTATGTCACTGTTTTGCCATTTTTCAATAAGGACAGTGATGTAGGACATGCACCCAATAAGAACGAGGCTTCAGAAATTGCTTCATCTAATGTGGAAGCAAAAATCAAAGAACTTAATGTACTGAAGTCAGGAGGACTTGATAATCAAACAAGCTGCACCTTATGTAGAGAAGGACCACCAGGATAATCAGGGAAATAGAGAGCTTATCATGGGGAGGGAAACTAAAATGTACTTGGCTTGTTTAGCTTCATAAAAGGAGGGGCTTGTTTAGCCTCACATGATTACTGTCTGTAACTATAGAAGACAAGTAAATATCAGGAAGGAAAAGAACTATTTAAACTGCAGGACAATGCTGGCACAATAGGAAATATTTACAAACCCTTCCTGAATACATTTTGGGTAGAAAATAGAAAAGAGTTTCTAACTACCAGAGCATCAATATTTTGGAACTGCTTCCAAAAGAAACAGTGGACCAATGTCATGAACTACTGTTAAGGGAAAGCTTTGTGAATTTATTAAAGGGATTATAAGAAGAAAGGGACTGATGCAATGACCCAAGAGACCTCTTCCAGGCCTATGCTATCACCAATAGCTATTCTTACAAGTTTACACATTCCCTGAGTAAAAACGTTGAAAGATTTTGTCTTTGAGCCTGAATTCAATCCTTTAAAAATAGGTCCACATTTGGCACAAGTATTAGTAACAATTAATTGACCAGCTCCATCCCAAATCCATATTTTCTTTCTAAGACAAGTGATCCGCATTACTAATGTATCCCATATCATCACCTGTACCAAATCCTGCACCAAATTTGAGGAGAGAGGCTGTTATGCTTGACTTTACAGTTTTAGGGAGAATTACAGGCACATTAGTTAGTGCCTCTTTCAGTTTTCATGCAGCTTCATCAGTGCATCTGACTACAGTTAGTACATTTTATTATTAGATCACATTTTTCAGTGCATAGGTAATTTTTACCAGACATACCAAAATAATGGTACAGGCCTTGAGGGACCTTAATCTTTATACTTTTCATATAATATTAGCATAACATTACTTTAATATTTTTAATAAGGGGGGGTTCCTACCAGTTGCCACCAATTTTTGTTTTGAATAGGGGCCTCTTCAGCCTTGACACCAATATGAAGCAGGTCAACAGAGAAGGTCTGGACTGAGTTTTATCATGAGAATTTGGAAAAGGATTGTTTGTCAGAATTTTAATTTCTGGTAAGCTGCTGCTCTCTGCAGCTCTTAGTCAAGACAAAAGCTCTCCCACTTGATAGCTTACTAGTCTACTGTATATTTACCTATGATGGAAGACTCCAATGAAGATTTATGCTGCACTCCAGTTAGCATATGTGGGGCTTCTATGTGAACTTACTAACTTTAAAGCTACATATTGTTTAGAGACTGGATGGGCAAATTTCCAGTACTCAATTGGATGCTCACATTTTTTATTTGCTAAAGATTTCTTTGACCTTGGTGAAATCTAAAAGAGAGGAAATAGCATTCAAGGAGGCAGAACTTAAAATGAAAAACACATGAAATAGGAACTCCCTGTGGAACGAAAGAATGGAATACTGGCTATGAACTTGGTAGTGTTTGCTGTTCCACAGCTTTGCCAATGCATTTACAGAGCAATGTTTGAACTTCAGATTTTCCTTGTACAGGCGGTAAAAGAAAAAAGCTTATTAATTTAATAATGAAATTGTATGTAAACTTTCTTGAGATGTAAACTGTTTTTGACCACAATTAAAACTGTGAAGTATTCTGTGCATTTACTAATGGATGCTGTGTCCACATATGTCTCTCATTTTGAGACAGCAAATTAAATTGCCATTGATTTCTGTGATCGTCCTATTCTGTATGAAAGGGTGCTTAATGAAAGGCATATATTTATTTACAGAATAAAGCATAGATTTGTTACAGGTGGCTTTGACTCTGCCTTGTTGCAGACACTAAACTACACATATTAACTTGCCATCTTTACCTGTAAAGGCTCTGCATTTAAACTAAAGAATTACAATAAAAATACACCTTCAACAAAATGAAGAACTTTTTCCATACAAAAATACTTTATTATGATATAATATTTTTCAGGAAACTCTTTCATCATCTTACAGGTTTTGTTTTATTACATTTATATAGCATTTTCAAATATATAGAAAAACAATATGCAACTATAACTGAATCAGAAGTATCTCAATAAATATACTACATTGCATATATTAATAAGTAAAACTGAGTGGTAGCATGGCAACTTTATCGAGACTGTCCCACTGCCAGAACTATCTATTGGAGTCTTATAGTCAATTAATGTTAGGAACCCAGTTCAAATCCTACTCAGGTTGTGATGACCAAACGTTCTCGCAGTTTGATACTTGTTTTTGATCTACCATGTCTGAAACTCCAGTTTTTTGTTTGGTAGGAATTCTCATCACCCCAAATCTTGCTTATATTAATTAGTGTCTTTGCAGTCTGGAGAGAAGGATTGGTGTGTCCTCATGTTGCCCTTCAAACTGGGTTCAAAGAATAACTGAATGCACCACCATTATTCTGCAAACAGATGGCACAGGAGAGCACACATCCCAACCAACCTTGCACTGGTCAAGTGTTTGTAGATTCCCCTTAATCTCCCAGTGCCAAGCAAAGTACTCAATGGGAGGCTGTCTGGGGCTGTGAGCTTCCATATAGCAATGGCAATGCACTTCTCCAGAGATAAGGTCACCTACATCACCTGCTGAAATTTTTGTGGGATGGATTTTGGTATGATTAACTGCATAATTCATACCCCTGACCACCTGCCTTTATTTCTGCTGCGTTTGTGTTGCCACCACCAACTGTGACCCAGAGTTGCCACACCATTGACTGCTATGGATCTGTGTGTGGTCATCATCTTGCAGACCTTGCTAGTCCAGTATGGTGAACTCGCAAGACAGATTGAATGGAAAAGGTGGGCTCTGATGGACACCATGACTACTTCCATTTGCACCAAAAGCAAGGGAGCAGTACCTGAAGGAGAGAAGCTTGTGTGTGCTTGCTGCCAAACAGCAGGTGGTCCATGGCTATGTCCAGGTCCTAACGTGTGGTGGCAACTGCTACCCTAAACATTTTTTAGCCACAGATTAGCACATTGTGGCTGGGCAGATGTGGGAATGGCTCCAAACTGTGGAGGGACATTTCTGGGTCAGAGAGATAAGCAGACACTTGTGGGAGCTATTCCTCAGAACCAGCCAGGAGGGCAAGCAGTTGTGGGTAAACTTTCACATATACAGGGGCACCTTCAGGGAGTTCTGCTCTGAGCTTGCCCAGAACATACAGCGGTGGACAATGGTGATGCAGGTGCCCTTATCTGTGGAGAAGTGCGTTGCCATTGTTATATAGAAGCTCACAGCCACAGATGGCCTCCAATCCAAGGCAAACCATTTTAGCATTGGCAAGTTAATAGCTGGAGAGGTAGTGTGTGAGGTATGTCTGGCTATCCAAAAGGGTGATGGCCCCATGCATCATATGCCTTACCAACCCACAGGGGGTCATGGATGGGTTTGCCAGCGTGGGGATCCCCAACTGCATGGGGGCCATTGATGGCACACACACTGCCATCCTTTGCCCTGTGCACCACGGCCGTGTATCAGTCAGAAGGGCTACTTCTCAATTGTGCTTCAGGCAGTTGTGGACCACCATGACTGGTTCACCCATGTAAATGCTGGCTGGTTAGGCAGGGTGCACAATGCCAGAATATTTAGAAACTCCTTCTACCCTGAACAGATGAAGCAGGGAGTTTGACCCTGGGTGTTCCTGACATCCATGTTGAGGTAGTGACTGTACCCCTACTACTAATTGGGGACCCTGTCTACCCACTACACCCCTAGCTGATGAAGCCTTTCACTGGGTCCCTGAATGCCTGGAAGGAAGTGTTTAATTATCAGCTTAGTAGCTGCAGAAAGGCAATGGAATGTGGTTTTTGGGTACCTCTTGGTTCTTAGACGACAGAAGCAGAAATGGTCACAAGTTGCAGCAAGGGAAGTTTAGGTTAGATATGAAGAAAAAACATTTTCACTAGGAAGGTAATAAAGCTCTGTAACAGGCTACACAGAGAACTTGTGGCATCTCTATCCTTAGAGGTTTTTAAGATCTGGATGCACAAAGTCTTGGTTGGGATGATATGGAGTCCTACTTTGAGCAGGTGGTTGAACTAGGTCTCTTCCAACCCTAATTTTCTATGATTCTATCATCTGGAAACCATGCCTGAAGTTATGCATGGTTGCCAACAAGTGCAACGTGCCCTGGTTTGTGGTCTCTGCAAGCATGCTGCCCAAAATCTGTGATGTCAAGGGAGAGCCCCTGCTCAAGGTCTTGCCAGTTAAGGCAGAGATCCATTCCTCCTCCCTGGTCCAGCTGCTGTTGTGCTTGTTCATGGCACTGCACACAGATTAAGGAACCATGGTAGGGGGAGGAATGATGACTCTATATGGGTATGGAAGTCTGAATTTGCCTTAGTGGGTGGTGGATGGGCCCAATGTATTTCCAGACACCTGAGTAATTAGGTAGATAGAAGTCCCTGGTAGTTGGTGGTGTTTGAGATTGGCTCAGTTGGATGCTGAGCTCAGGTGGGTAGTGAGCATTAAATGGCTGGCAAGTCACCATGCAGGGCAATTAATAGGTGAGTTCTGTGCAATAGAGTTCTGTGATCAGGGCCAGACTGGTCTCATAGCATTCAAGAGGGGCCAAGGATTGGGGCCAAAGCAGTGTGTCATGGGCTGTCTGGAGAATCAACCAGCCTGTTTGTTCTGCAATAACATTGTGGGACAACTGTTTGGATATCCTTCATGATACTGCAGGGCAAACTGTTACCACCTCTTATCCCACAAACCTTTTTTGGGGGTTTTGTCTTGTGACAACTGACACAAACATCTGAATGCTCATATTTTGTCCTGAGAGAAAATGTTTTCTGCTAGGACAAGAGCAACATGTTTGTAGCCCAGTTGATAAGAGCAGGATGGATGGATAGTGTATTGCAGGCTCTGATGCTCGTGTTTTTTCTGTGCTTGTTTGGTGGATAAATAAAATATTCCATATTTATAAGGGGGTAAGCTTATGAAAAGATTGACAACTATATAAATGAATGGATTCTCCAAGGATGGGTTTCATGAGTGTGATTATTCTCATTTGTAGTTTTATGAAAGATCTCTTGATTGAGGCCCTGGGTTAAGACTTTATTTTCAGCACTTAGCTTAAGTTCCCATATTTCTTTTGGGTGTGTTACATTCTCCTTCCCTGTCACATGAGAGGAAAATGTTGAATATATAGTATTTTTAAATGTGTCAAAAAGGCATCAAAAATAAGATGTGATTATATACCAGTCTCTGCTGTAGTTTACAGTTGTAGCTTACAGCTGTAGCTTACAGCTAACTGTTGTAGCTTACAGTTCATTATGCCACAGAAGAGGCTTTATTTCCAAGTAAACAAATAGAAAAGATGGTCAATGCAAATGCTTTATACTTTGGGGCGGGGGTGCGGGGGGGGGGGGGGGGATGAGTGTAAATGTCAGCACATGAATGAGACCTGACCTAAAATGAAACTTGGATCTTTATATTAATTATACATAAAATTATTCATTCTGGGTATAGATACGGCAGCTAAAATTAAGGATCCTATGTACATTTTGTTACTGTTGAGCTTGATTGACTTACTTTCACTGTTTTTATTAATACCAGTAAAATGTACTGAAACAGAGAATGACTCAGCCTTGCTTAAATTGGTTTTGTCACACTCTAATTACCATATGTGGGTCTCTATGTGAACTTATTAACTTCCTTTAATGGACCTAGTTCTGACAGTTGCTGAGACCATGAAAATATCATGGTCTGAGCACCTTTCATTTCTATGAAGTTCTTTTTCATTCTAAATTTTTATTGAAAATATCTGATCATAGGCACTGTAAATGTTTTGGCTTTTTTTGGTAAATGAAACAATTCTACAATATCTTTGACAAATTGTGGAGAAAAATACAGATTTTTTGAAAAATGTTCATTTTCAGAAACGATAATTTTTGACAAATAGTCTTTTTGTTTGAAAAATGTTGACTGGCCCTGTCACATAGGGCTTTTCTAGAAAGGGACTTATCCTTCTGTTTTGACTCATTATTTGATTGTGAAGTAAATAAAGTTAATTACCTTCAGTATTATAAAAATGAAAACCTGAGCATTGCTCTAATATGGGTTCTGTAACATGAACACTGTCTACCCTATAAAAACCTTGCTTCTCTTTGGACTTCAGCAGCAAAAATTAAAAGTCATTCTGTGCTAAAAAATCAATTCTCTCCTAGTTATGTTTATTCTAGACAGGGCAGAAATGATTCAATGAGTTTCACACTGCTACAACACTCATTAACCCTTTGTTCCTTCTTAGAAGCTCAAGCTTTGGATAAAGAGACCTTTCCCAGGGGCAGATGAACACAACAGCCTCTTCAAAAAGGGAATGGACAAGCAGTAGAACAACAAGGGGGTAAGTGGGAAAGGAAAAAGATTCTACAGTCTCTTTTGAGTATCAGACAGCTTATGATGCAAGTAGGGTTCAGTCAAGCACATGTTGGAGCTGAACTGAGAAGTGGCTCAAGAGAAAGCCACGCCCACCTGGATTACATTCTGTGGGCAGGCACATCACTTCTGCTGTAGCTCTTCCAAGTTCAGCTCCAGAGGCCTCCAGAAAATAGAAGTGGAGGTGTGAGTGCACACCACCCCTGGCAGGTTTTTGCAGCACCCCAAAGTTCTGTGACACCCTGGATGAGAACAACTAGACAAGGAAGTATCATAAGTTAATACAGTTTTAGATGTAGGAGATGCCAGAGGAACACAGCTTTGATCCTTTCTGTTCATTCTAGATACATGGACTCCATGGTTCTTCCTAAATAGAATTTCACCATACTGCAGACTCACCTCCTCACACAGATGTGCAGAGATCAACTTTCCCTCTATTTCTGAACAAATCTAGCAGTAAGATCCTTGACAACACTGGGTGCATCTACATGAGCCGCCTGCTGCTCAGTACCCACTAAAGTACCTAGTACTAAATGACTATGCAGTAGTAGTATCGCACAGTAGCATCCTGGCATGGTTGGCTAGTAACACTTACTGTGCAGTAGCTTGTTACTACTGCACAATAGCTCATTACTACTGCGCAGTAGTGTCGAATCACGGTTTGTGCCCAGCGACATTACTACACAGTAGTAATGAGCTACTGCACAGTAAGCGCCTTGTGTAGATGCACCTATTGTCTATTTGTAGGGGTACATTCTGGTGGCTTTATAAGAAGTAATCTTTATTCATGAGAGAAAGGATAGAGCCTCAGTAAAGTAGTGCTTATAAGTGTTGAGCTGAAGGGGAAAAAAGGTAAAAAAGCTTTATCTAGAAAACTATAGTTTCTTGGCATAGAGGTTGCCAGTTTGGTTGTTGAAGTTGAACTCAGTACATTACTTTTTTACCAGGCTCTGCAGGCCCAAACAGAGGACTGAAACATTTTTGATTGACTCACAGTGAGATTTTGGCATGATTTGGCATAAGATTTTGACATGAGATTCACATGATTTGTATTTTCTGCTTTTCCTATTTTCCTCTTTGTTGCCTTCATCTTCTAGTTCATGGGCACAGAAATCCCCGGAGACCAGGTTTTTGATCTCAGTTTTCTGACTGCAGTAGTGAACTGTTTTCTCATTCTTCCTGGCTCTTCCCACATATATGTTTACAAAAGGAAAACCAGGAAGGTCAGCTACAGTATATTTAGCTCATTCTTAAAGGATCCCTAAGAAAAATATCTGGGAATCATTATTCTGCATTCAGATAATTACTTGTATATAATTTTTAGTCTTCTAGTTAATGTGACGTGTATCACATTCAGTTGCTTCAGAAAGTTATATCATGTTATTTGATATACACATAACATGATGTAATATAATTCATACAACAAGCCATGGTATCTCACATATGTCTTTAGGTTTACTGAGCATCAAAAAACAATGACTTGTCTAATAGCTTTGCATACATTGATCTGTATAAAAGTTTAAAAAAAAACTTTTTAAATTAAATATAACTGTCAAGATAAATAAAATGCTAACAAGAAAGAAAGAAAGAAAGAAAGAAAGAAGAAAGAAAAGGCAGATACATAAAACTTTGAATTAGGAGCTGTAGATATTTTGTTTGACTAAATAAAACAAGAAAGCAGCTAGAATTTTCATTATTTTTCTTTTGTCTCTCAAAAATGTTTCTTAGTATGGAATATCATATGTCTTGCTGTGTTTCTGAATTCATGCACATTTCCTGCTAGGAACATATGGAAAACTGTAGATGGTCCAGAGTAAAATCTGGATGACATAATAAACCGTGAGAGAAACTTGAAGGATTAATACAGATCCAAAGACTGAAACTATGTCTACTGTTAAGTACACACCACCATTTTTTCTTTATAAGGCAGACTTTTATGAGGCAGAAAAAGGAAAATGTAAAAGTCAGACTGTTATAAAATGTGAAGATTTTGTGTATTTATATGCTGAGCTTGGTGGCAATTAAATATAAAAGTTAAATTTTTTTAGTTATTTCCTGAATTTAGTGTACTTTTAGTACAGCCCAGAGCCTGTACAAACTTCCACATGTTGTCTGCATCCTGTCTTGTAAGCTCTTTGCTGTTTCAATACTTGGTCTTTCCTGAGTGAACTGCTAGGCACCAATGCCCCAACACTGTCAAGTAGGAATGAGAGAGAACATTGTCATGGCAAACAAGAGCAGCAATGTGTGTTGTATTTATAGTGGATTAATTAAAAGTGATGTATGTGTCATCTTATTCTTTCCTATGCATAGGTTCATGTATTAACAGTGCTGTGTCCAGACCCTCAATGAATGCATAGCCACCGACCTCAAAAGAGCTATGTAGTTTACTACCACCTGAGTTTACAATTTGGTGTCTTTCAGGCCCTGACTCTTCAGACACACCTACATGTAACTTTCCATAGATGTCAATCTGACTGCCCATGTGGGTCATGTTAAATTTGTGTATAGTCCTTTTTAGGGTCAGAGCCTAGGAAGACAACAGATAGTATGGGTATTGTTAATATTTGAAAAAGGTATAGGAAGGTAGTAGCTGAATAAAAAATCCATCCCCCTTATAGTCTAATCAATCTGACACATAAAATGTTCTTGATTGTGAATGCTCATCAGCCATTAATTTTGTGTTGCAACTGTCAAATTCATCAGCCGTCATGATAGTCCATCTTGTTTTCAGGGAGGATTCTCCAAAGTATGGTTGTGAGTAATATGGAATATACTCTCTCTGCCCTTTCAGAGAAGACAGAGCGTTACTCACTCATGTAGGATTTTCTCACACCACTGGCAGATATATCCAGCTAGTTATCCCACTGCTAAATTAAGAATAAAATTAATTCTTTTAACCATCAACAAATTATTGTAATGTTCAGTAACATTCAGGTTTACAAGTACAACAAGTACCGTTAAAATCTGAACATTTAGCACCCAGTAGAGTTACATTTACTCTGGTATTTATAAAATTTCCCATTCTAAATGTAGGGAATACTACATAGATGGTGGAGGTTGGAAAACATCCACTTTTTATTTGGGCATTCCTTATATTTGAAAGATTCTGAGGGCCTCTGCTTTTTACGCACTATTAAATTACAGGAATAAATGATGGAATTTAGATGCTTCAAACTGATTTGCAGAATGACTTTGGTGTAGAGAAACGATGTAGTACTGAAGCAACTTCCTAGAAATCTAACTCTTCAGCCTATCTTGGCTATGGATTTAAGCTTGGAATGGAGTCTGAAACTGTATATGCCAACATAAAAACCGATTCACTCATAATTTTAATATGGCAATGAATTTCCAGCCCTTTCTTTTGTAAAGAAAAACTGTTCTATAGTCAAGATGAATTCTTGCCCATGATTTTCTGCTCTAAATATTTAGCAGCAGTGGGTGCACTGCACAAAGACAATTCAATAGAAACTAGATGAGCTCAATGGTTGAACTAAACAGATCACCCTCTAGTGTATACATTTTAAGCACCGCTATTATTTCTAATCAGAAAATGCCTGGTGGTTTCATTTAGAAACTTGGGATTCAAAAAAGGAATAAAGTTCTGGATACAAATTACTGTGCATGAAGGTGAATAAAACTTTTAGTTTAAAATACTTTTTCCTTCAATATACATATACATACTGTTGTCCATTTCTGTATTTCATGTATTCAGGTGATACTCATGGGTTTGGGGGAACATTGTGTATATCTCTGCAGAGGGTCCTCTGATCCTTTATGGGAGGGTATAAACAACCCAGCAAAACCCTCAGTTCAGAAGCAAAAGAATTCTGAGAGTCTTAGGGTGCCTATACATGTGCAGTGAGGCTGTTCTGACGTATTGTAATCACAGCGCGTCAGAGCAGACTTGATTAATTGAATCTGCTGGAGTGTGGTAATTACTGTACTCCAGCAGACTCTAGCGTCATGTGTATCATGAAGAATGGTGGTGGAGTGCTTTAACTGCAGCTCGTTCAATGAGCTTTAGTTAAAGTGCCCCTGCCACCATTTTTCAGTGCAGGGATACTGATACATATAATGCTCCAAGCACTTTAATTAGAGTGGCCCCTTCCTAGAGAGAGCAAGTGACTAGAAGCAAGCCCTCTAGGAAATGGAACAGGATATTGTAAGACAATGGTGTCATATTCATCCTACACCAAGGGTCAGGTCTGGACCATGGGGCTCCTTATGGGCCAAATCCCTGGGCTGACGGCAGCAACCATGGTAGTGGCAGTGGCAACCACAATGATGGTCGTGGGCCAGGCACCACTTGCTGTGGTTGAGGTGGCAGAAGCAGCGGTGGGCCAAGCAGTGGCACAGCAAGCAGGGCTGTGTCCACACAGCCCTTTCCCATCCTTCTACCACTGGCAGCCATATCCATCAGGGTGCCAGGGCCCCTGATTCTGCAGCAGTCTTTCTAAAATTCCGTGGCCTACCAGTAGCCCAGTGGGCTGGAAAGAACAGCCCATGGGCCATATGTTTGATACCCCTGTTTTAAGGGAAACTTTTTAAGTGAGTTCAGGAGGTGAGTGGAGCTCCCCTCCAAAAAAAAACTGGGGAAGCAGCCCAGAGGGGAGCTACGTGAAGAAGTTTGAGAGCAGGCCTAAACACAGGCAGGAGGAGGGCTCTATGCAGTGGTAAGAGTCTGCTTGCATAGTGGTCTGTTTATGAAACCCGAAATAAAATTTAGCAGTGCAGTGTAAAGAAAGCAGGGAAGGATATGGTTTAAAGTGAGTGAAGTAGTTTGAGACTACGCAGAAATGGATCCAGGGTTTTATAAAGCAGAATGTGGGAGCAGCAATTGGTGCTACAGGGGTGGCTGCACCCCAGCTCCCAGCCTCCTCCTCCTTTCCCCCTTCCTATGGCACGCTAGACCCAGGAGCAGCAGCTGGCAAAGTCCCAAAGGAAGTAAGAATTTTCCCCCTCCCCTCCCACCCCCTTCCTTGCCTGCTTCTATCAGTATCCTTGCTGTCTGTGATGTCCTGGGTGTTGGAGGGGAGCTCTTGTCCTGTTCCAGATGAACTATGCAGGGCCTGGGATCAGTATTGAATGGCAGTGGCAGCTGGCATGTGGGTTTCCCTCCCCAGTGCCTGTTCCTGGAACCCATCACTGCCACAGCCAGGGGCTGAAACCAGCCCCCGCGAAGTCCAGCTGGACCATCCCTCACCTTGGGACAGCAATAACAATGGCAGTGGCAGGTGAGCAGTGGGGAATGGGAGGGGAATGGGAGGGGAGAGGAGGAAAGGGGAAATGCTTATCTTCTTCCAGACATAAAAGTCCCAGACTGCTACTTCTGCCACGTAATCAGAAAAGGTGGTGCAGCTGAGCCACTGCACTCCCTCTGGATCTACCCCTGATCCCGGGTGTGTGCACATGGTCTTACTTAAGAGTATAAAATGCAGGGCTTCCAAAGCCGCCTCTTAATGCTCTGGCAGGGAGTAGCCCTGGGGGGACCCTGAACAGTGTCTTTTTTAGCTTGAAAATGTGGAAAAGTAGGTCTATTTGTTTGATCTTGTTTCATAGATTTCATAAACATTAGGGCTGGAAGGGACCTTGAAGATCATCAAGTTCAGCCCCCTGCCCCAGGGGCAGGAAGTCAGCTAGGGTTAAAGGATCCCAGCAAGATAAGCATCCAAACATTTCTTGAAAGAGTCCAGAGTAGGTGCCTGCACCACTTCTGGAGGGAGTCTGTTCCAGGCCTTGGGGGCTCGGACAGTAAAGAAGGTTTTCCTTATGTCCAGCCTAAAATGGTGTTGTAGGAGTTTATGACCGTTGGTCCTTGTTATCCCTTGGGGTGTTCTGGTGAACAGATATTCCCCCAGATCCTAATGCATACCCCTTACGTACTTATAGGCAGCCACCAGATCACCCCTGAGACTGCACTTTTCCAGGCTGAAGAGTCCCATGGCTCTCAGCCTCTCTTCATAAGGCCTAATCTCTTGCCCTCTGATCATACGTGTGGCTCTCCTCTGGACTCTCTCAAGCTTCTTGACATCATCCTTGAATTGTGGAGCCCAGAATTGGATGCAATACTCCAGCTGCGGTCTCACAAAGGCTGAGTACAGAGAGAGGATGACATCCTGAGATTTCCTTGAGAAGCATCTATGGATGCAAGCCAGAGTTTTGTTTGCTTTACCAGCTGTGACATCACATTGGTGGCTCATGTACATCTTGTGGTCAATCATGACTCCCAAGTCTCTTTCAGCTGTGGTGCTAGCAAGCATAGCACTGCCAAGCCTATAAGTGTGTGGCGGGTTTTTTCCCTCAAGGTGGAGTATCTTGCATTTTTTGGTATTGAACGTCATCAGGTTTATATCCACCCACTTACTAAGCTTATCTAAGTCAGCCTGGATCACTAGTCTATCCCCAGGTGTGGACGCTATGCCCCAAAGTTTAGTGTCATCAGTGAACTTGGCCAGTGTGCTTCTGACACCTATGTCCACATGGTTGATAAAGATGTTGAAGAGAACCAGTCCAGGGACAGAGCCTTGGGGGACACCACTGGTCACGGAGTAATGATTCACTTCCATTGACTACTGCTCTCTGGGTCCAACCTCGGAGCCAATTTCCCAGCCATCGGACTGTGGTGTAGCCGAGGCCACATTTGGCCAATTTTTCCATGGGACACCAGATCAAAGGCTTTTTTAAAGTCCAAATATTTGACATCAGTCTCTTCTCCCTTATCCAGGTGATATGTTACCTGGTCATAGAAGGAGATGAGATTGGTCAGACAAGCCCTACCCATGACAAACCCATGCTGGCTGTCCCTCAGGATGTTGCCATCAGCCAGCTGATCAAGAAGGGTCTCTTTGATAATTTTCTCCAGAATCTTACCAGGGATTGAGGTCAAGCTGATTGGCCTGTAATTTCCGGGATCTACTTTCTGCCCTTTCTTGAAAATGGATACCACATTGGCCTTCTTCCGGTCTTCAGGTACTTTGCCTGAGTGCAAGTTTTCAAATATTTTTGCCAGTGGTTGGGCTATGACACCTGTCAGCTCCTTGAGTACTCTAGGATTTGTTATGGTATAAAAGGAAGACTTTATGGTTTGGCAGACGGGCTAAAGATGACTGAATCACCTAATCAGCCAGAGGTGAAACGGAGCATGAACGAACATACCAACAGAAGGAGTCCACTGACAGGAGGAACTATACCTGAGTCATCAGATATAGTTCCCATGTTATGAAATATCTGTGTCATCAATGTCTCGTGTCTTTTCTGTGATTGGATGACAGATCATGAATGTTGAATTTCATGATCACATGTGCAATTTAAAAAATACTTTTTGCAGCTAGAAATCCATTTTTTGTGAAGAGTCCCACACATAAGCAAATAACGAATTGTTTTTATCCTAACTAGAAATTAACCTAAAGAAGACTCGCATCAAAATTTTCATATGGTCAAATTAAATTTTTTTATCAAACAAATATCTGTGGACTATATAGTCAGCACTACTCATGTCACATGTCTTAGTGAATTTCATCAGACTAGAACATGGATTTGGTTATTTGAGACCGATTCTCTGATTTGGAGTAGATTGTGTGTGATAATTCATGAAGCCATTTCTAAAATACATTACAGAAAGAATCTTCCTCACTAAGAAACACCAGTTCTTTGTATCTGATAGGCCATAATGTTGATTGATATTTGTTTCTGTATTCTGCACTGTCTGTATTTTACTGGTTGTTGAAATTAGCAGGCTCTATAGGGTACTTGGAGCCCAATGCCTTACATGGCATTATTTTTTATAACTCCTCCTGTTAAATGTGTGGGGATCCTACCTATCCATTCAAGTCCTTACGATATTGAAGGTGGTGAAAACCCTGCTCCCACTGGAAATCTCCTCTCAATGCTTGTCTTCATCTGTCTTCTAGTTGGTGATAATTTTCAATGGGTAATTTTTTTAACAAGTCACTTTCTTAAAGGGGCACTCCTTATCTTTATGTATATTTTCCTACTCTTGTGATGGTGAATCCCATCACGGATCTTTCATAATGGATTCAAGTTGATTCCATCAAACTGAATTTTGAAGTACTATTGTTATAGTGCAGATTGTCCCTTAGACAGTTGCAAAATTGCATTTTAAACTGTCAAATGTTTATTTTCTTTGCAGCATGGAGTTGCCTTTAAATATAACCATACTGATCTTTTTCAGTACTTATTAATTCAGTTTTCATTCACAGCTAGATGGTGGTAGCTATAAAAAAATTAGAAAGAGAAAGGAAAAACTGACCATAACCTGGCTGCCTTTTAAAACTAATGAGCCAAATTTTAACACAGCAGTGATGAAAAATATGTTATTATTTCCTGCTGGTAAGCAGAAGAAATTTGTCTAATAGGAAGCTGTTTCCTGGCATTCAGAAAACATTGGCACACTAATGTGCCCATTTCTGTGTTAAATTAGAGGCAGATTAATATTAGGGTGGTTTGGTTTTTTTTGCTAGTTCCATAATAGGAGTTTCATTAATAATTTATTGACTGTTGAAGAGTATCACATAAAACTGAAGAAAAACAGTAAAACATTAAGAAATTGGACATCACCAGTTACCAGCTTCTTTCCATGAATTCATCATCCAGTTTCTCAAGTGAGATGAATCATGCCCTGTTCCATGCTAATATGGTCTCAGTCCTTCAGTCCTTATCTAACGTCAAACCCTTGTTGACTTCAGTGGGGTTCCTTGAAAATTCATTTCTGTATGATTACACTAGGAGATATAAAAGCATCAATCAAACCTTATATTATTTTTTCCTGGGAAATTCTAAATATTGATCCATTTGGTCTCACATCATCAAATGTATTTAGTCTGCCAAGGGTAGCTCTTCAACAGCATCTGTTCTGTACAGATTCCAGTACTTACTTCAAAGTAGCCTAGTCTTTTTAATGATATTTTATTCAGTTACAAATGGCAGAATAGATGTTTACTCCCCTCTTCGATATAAGTTATCTTAACTTCAGCTCTACTTTGGTACAGTTACTATCAAATCCCTATAGTTCAGTGTTGATTTCAATGGGATATAAACATTGTTTTAGTACTCTTCTTCCTCTTGTCACGCAGAATGAAAGATCCCTTCCAGACCTGTATTCTCGGTCACATTCTTGCAATAAATGTCCTTGAACATATTAGAAAAATCACTCTCATTCTATATCCAAACCTAGAATGATATACGGTAGTTGGTTATTACTGTAGCTTTGTTGAAAATACTTCTGGGAACATACAAATTCTCTCTCACTCAGCCAACTTCTAAATCTGTTTCAAGGTTTTATTCTCAGATATATAAACCAGTCCTGAGAAACAGGGCTACTTAAACCTTTCATTGTCTTGTCATCTTATTAATACATCACAGAGCACTTACTCTCAGCTTTCACTGAGGCCATTGAATTACTAATCTGCTTCAGCCCAGGAAAATAACACCCTAGTTTAATTATTAAGAGCAATGAATATAAACTGACTTCAGAGAGAAGGTAAAACCTTTCTCTCTTCACTAGAAAATCATATGATGAGTGATGTGGAGCAAGAATCACTTATAGCTGTCTTGGGTGAAAAGCTAGTGATGACTTCTGCACATAAAGTTAAGAACAGTATCTTACCTTATCTGTCTAACTCCAGTGGAGTTCATCTGGATTTATAGATCTGTTACAAGATAAGAATCTGGCCCATTGTTACTCCTCTCCATTGATGCTGAGCCGCTATCAAAGAAAACAAGTTTTGTTTATCTGAAATATCAATTGTTTGGAAAAAGTAGATCTTTTGAAAAGTGTGGGTACATTTTTATGCTTTCTATGTAGTTTTCATAAGCGGGTCTCAAAACATGACAATTATAACAAAATCCAATGAGGTTTTTCTGAGGCAGGCAATGTGTACAAAAATCTATTCATTCCATAGTCTCTATCTGAGGTGGAACTGTAAACACTGGCCACATCCACACAAGATGCTGACTGCACAGTAAGTACTGTGCAGTCATTTAGTCCTTGTTTATACATTGTATAAACAAGGACTAAATGACTGCACAGTAACCTGAGTTACTATGCAGTAGCGCTGATGCATGGCTTTTTTGTGAAGCTGAATGTGCAGTAGCCTCATGTCATGCTTTCTGCCACATGACTTTACTGTGCTGTCAGCGTCTTGTGTAGATGTGGCCACTGAATATCTACTTAGGCCAGAAGTGAAGAAAAGTATAGAATTTTAAGAAGAATTCATGCTGACAGAATGCAATTAGAATTTGGCCAGGACCCCAGGACTAGCATCCTTTTTAAAAAAAAAAAAAAAAAAAGACTATTAAAAAAAATATATATATTTATTTATTTATTTATTTATTTGATTTACCCTAATGACTCACATACCACAGGCAGATGAGGTTCTTTGGGTGAATCTGATATCTTTTATTAGACCAACTTAAATAGTTGGAAAAAAATATTTTAAGTAAGCTTTTGGGTTTAAAAACCCTTTGTCAGGCTGAGGAAGTTTCTGTAGTTGGTGTGTGCTCTTCCTGGATGGAATGAAAAGTAAAGAAGCCAGCGGCTGGGCTGGTATGCATACAAGACAGGCAGTAAGTGCAGATGTAATCTGAGGCGTCAATGGGTCAGAGACAGGTTGGGTGGGGGGGAGAAGGGGGATGAAAGTGGAGAGATACCTGGGGAGTCAGATGTCAGGCAGGTTATAACGTGTCATAAATCCAATGTCTATTTTTAGTCCATGATTTTTAGTATCCAGGAGGTTGATGAAGTGAAGTTCATAGGCTTGCCTCTGAGGAGTGTTTTGTAAGTTTCCTTTGAGGATTAGAACTGAGCAATTGGAGAGAGAGAATGGTTTTCTTGTGAGACACTTCCCACAGGTATTTCTGTCTTTGATGGATTTCCTGTGTGCGTTCATTCTGGTGTGCAGTTGTTGTTTGGTCTCTCCTATGTATTTTCCATCAGGGCATTTGGTGCATTGGATGAGATATATTACATTTCTGGAGGTGCAGCTGTAAGATTCAGGAATGCTGATGGCTCTGTTGTGGAGTGTAGTAATTGTAGGGGTGTTGGAGATGTGTTGGCAGGTTTTGCATTTCTTGTCCTGGCACGGTCTGGATCCATTCGGTGTTTCTGGGCCTGAGGAAGTTTGCTTCTGGTGATGAGGTTAGCGAGGTTCGGTGCTTGTTCAAAGGCTAGGATGGGTGGCTCTGGGAAGATCTCTTTAAGAATAGGATCTCTTTCTAGTATGGGTTGCACTTGTTTGAGGATTTTCCATATGGGTTTGAGGGAGGGGTGATATGTCATAACCAGCAGTGTGCAATTCATGGGGTGTTTTCTTCTGTACTGCAGCAATTCTTCATGTAGTATCTGGGTGGCTCTTTCAAACGTGCGATCTGTCTCTCTGGAGGAGTGTCCTTGTTGGGTGAAAGCCTTTTTAAGACTGGTGAGGTGGCAATCCCGGGTGTTCTCCTCAGTGCAAATTTGGTGGTATCTGAGGGCTTGGCTGTATATCACAGCTTTTGTTGGTGTGTTTAGGGTGATTGCTGGTTCTGTGCAGATATGTATGTTGGTCTGTGGGTTTCTTGTATAACAAGGTCTGTATTTTGCCATTATGGATGCTGATCATCATGTCTAAATAGATGTTGGTCCTAAAAAGGAAATGTTGGTCCCCCCCACACACACCCAGCTGGGAAGAATCGTGGACTTAGGAATTAGCTCTAGGAGAAAGTTCAAGAGAAAAAATAAAATTACTTATACCAGCATCAGGAAAGGGGCGACTGCATTAGAACTGAGCAAATTTTGAGGCAAATTGTTTATTAACTGAAAATGTAATTTCAGTTGACCTGAAACTATTCATTACTTTAGCTTGAATTTGAAGAATAGTTTAAGCTGAAATATATATTTGGAACGGCGGAGGACTAGGTATACAAAACCAATAGGACTTGGAGGAGGCAGTGCCTCCTTTTTTATCCAAAATTTTAGTAATTAGAGTGCTTATCCAGGATGAGGGATATCTGACCTTAACTTCATTGTATCAGAGGATTTGAACTGCCATAACCCACTTCCCAGGAGTATACTACCTACAAGCTATCAGGTATTCTGGGATGGGGCTAGGGTCCTCTGAGTGTCTCCTACTGATGTAACTCCACTTTGTATAAAACAGTTCAGGTATACATCAAGCCAGAGAGTAAGTGAGAGGGCTACAAGGTAAAAGGGGGCTGCTACTGGCCTACCACCTGTCTTTTGTGAAATGAGTCTGTGTTTTCAGTACTTTTGTTTATGTTAAAAGATGCCCAAAATGGAATATTTTATTTTGGTTTGAACAAAACATTTTATTCAAATGAAACAACTTTTCCACATTTTTTAGTCAAAATAGAAAACAAAAACTTTTTCATTTAATTTGATTTGAATTGATTTATTATTTTTGGTTTGTGGTCAAGCTGATAACTTATTGGTAATTACTCTCATGGCAATATTTTGCTGCTGCTTTCAGTAAAAATAGAAGTCTCCCTGACAATTCCATCATTATTCTCCCTGGCTGTGCTGAGCCACCAATGGCTATGAGGTCATGGGAGGCCAGGTAACAGTATCTTTCCCTGGGCACATGAGACCACTGTTTCTTAATTTGTGGGATTCCTGTTAGTTTCTGCCTTGTGTTTAAGCCCTGGGTGTCCTGGAACGAGCATCTGAGGAACTGCTTCTTTCTGGGCATGACACTGTTATGATCAAACTCGAGTTCCCCATCTATAAAGGAAAGAGAGTTTAAGTGCACATCTACACATCACTATGCTTTCGCACTTCCTTGTGGAAGTACTAAAGCATGGCACAGTATGGGTGGTTAATTTCATAGATTTCATAGACATTAGGGCTGGAAGAGACCTTGGAAGACCATCGAGTCCAGCCCCCTGCCCAAGAGTCAGGAATTCAGCTGGGGTCATAGGATCTGAGTAAGATAAACATCCAAATTTCTCCTGAAGGCGTTCAAAGTAGGTGCTTGAACCACCTCTGATGGCAGGCTATTCCAGACCTTGGGGGCTCGAACAGTAAAGAAGTTCTTCCTTATGTCCAGCCTGAAACGGTCTTGGAGGAATTTATAACCGTTCGACCTTGTCATCCCTTGGGGCGCTCTGGTGAACAAACATTCCCCCAGATCCTGATGAACACCCCTTATAAACTTATAGGTGGCCATCAGATCACCCCTGAGCCTGCGCTTTTCAAGGCTGAAGAGTCCCATAGCTCTCAGCCTCTTGTCATAAGGTCTGTTTTCCTGACCTCTGATCATGCGCGTGGCTCTTCTCTGGACTCTCTCAAGCTTTTCCACATCCTTTTTGAATTGTAGAGCCCAAAACTGGAGGCAGTATTCCAGCTACGGCCTTACCAAGGCCAAGTACAAGGGGAGAATGATGTCCTGGGATTTGCTTGAGAAGCATCTGTAGATGCAAGCCAGCATTTTGCTCGCTTTACTAGCAGCAGCATTGCATTGAAGGCTCATGTTCATCTTGTGGCCAATCATAACCCCCAAGTCCCTTTCATCTATAGTGCTAGCCAGCATAGCACTGCCAAACCTATAGGCATGCTGCAGGTTTTTCCTCCTGAGGTGGAGAACCTTTCATTTTTTGGTGTTAAACACCATCAGGTTCTCGTTAATGTGCTGTGCATGCTGTGCATGGTTGGAGTTTGCCACTATGTTGCCGAACCGGTGCACTATATTGGGGGAGCACACAGCTATGGTGACATAGCTGGTGATAACATGTAGACGGCCATGATACCTACATCACTGTAGCATGCCGTACAGTGACGTAGCACATCACTACATTGACATAGGGTGACGCTTAGATATTCCCTATGATAAAGTGAGCTTTTGCTTATGAAAGCTTATGCATCTCTGCCTTAGTTAATCTATAAGGTGCAACTTTGCCCTGCCTTCTGCATACTTAAAAGCTGTTAATAATATCAACATGATGTAAAGACCATTGTGCTGTGTATTCTGAGCAAGGTTTTCAAATATTTGTGAGATTGCCTAGAATTATGGGTAAATATAGTTTCTTTGTATATTAATTGAAATAAATGAAATGGGGAAAACAGAAATAATAAAACTATAGGTGAATCAGAAGTAGTTAATAAGGTGAACTGTTACTTAATAAGGTGAAGTGGCACATTTCACCACTAAGATCATTCCCCACTTGTAATAGTAGTCATAGGTAAGGTATTAAACGTGTACTAGGATCCAGAGAAGTAAACAGTGTATGTTCATTTTGTGTTTATTTCAGTCAATCATATTTTGCTTTCTTTATGTGCAACTGATTATAAAATAATCTATGCTTGTCAAGTTCAGTTTGTTTCTTAACAGAATAAATGGAAGAACAGATGACATGGTAACAGGCTCTCCAGGGGAGAAAGTTGATAGGCAAAGTTGAATATAAAGTTCTCTTCAGAGCCAGCTGAGAGAAACGGGCAAAGATGATACTGTATCTGACTCTAACAGAAAGGTGCACCCTAGGGAATTTTCAAAGGAGAGTTTGGCTTTGGATATTTATATTGGGAAAGATTTGTTTCATTTTCTTGGTTTAGCGATAGTTATGGTGTGACAATGCCATTGTTTTTGTTGAGTATTTGAATCTAAAACTAAAACAAGCATTTTGTCATGGATTTCTTAAAGGAGAAAATGTCGCCACTTCCTCCTCTGAATGCCAATGTTTCCTTTTGTCATACTCACATTGTATGATTGCCTGGATGCATTACAGGAAGGCTTCACCTTCTCCTGTTGTACGTGGTACTGGCCACTGGTGGAGGCAGGATATGAGGCTGGGTGGATGAATAACTTGATGCACACTGCTAAGGCTGTCAACCTCTGTATTACCTGGCTCAGGAAGAACAAGGCTGACCAGAGATGTAACTGGCCAAGACTGTTCCCAGGGCAGTCCATGTCCCTTGTCCCCCCTCCACCTTTTTTCCAGGGCTCTGGAGGCAGGGCACAGGAGCAGCAGTTGAAGTTTGCTGCTGCTGACGGCAGATGTCACCTCATTTTCTTGCTCTAGATGTCCATGTTGGGGGTTCGGGGAGACTCCAATTTCAGCAGAAAAAATAGGGTGACATCTCCGCCAGCAGCTTCAACTCCACTGCTGCTGCTGCCTGACAGAACTATATTCCCCACAGTGTCCTCGTTCATGGATGCACACTTCTGTACCACTTCTGTTTGCTGCCAAGGTTGGAATTGGAAAGAGCAGGGGAAGTGAGGGTTGGGGGAGCAGGGGATGGGAGGGTGAGGTACCCTCCACCTCCATTCAGTTTTGGTGTCTGCCCCTTTAGGCAACATCCGAGGCTCAAGCCCTCCTTGCCTACCTGTTCTTACACATTAATAGACCTAGATCTATTAATGTCTATTGAACAGAATGGTTGAGGATGTTTCCTCTGACATCTCTAAACCAATAATTGCCATGGAGGGTATTGAATACAGGATAGGTCACTTTAAAGATATCTGGTTCAGTGCTCGCCTTCTTTAGCATCTACTTCTGTGACTGTTGGAGACAGAATACTGGGCCAGATGGATCATTGGTCTGACCCAGTATGGCACTTCTTATGTTCTTGTGACACCAGTGTGTACTACTGTCACTTCTTTGATGCATTATGATCTTTTTCCCGAAAATGTTGAGCTTGATTATCCATTTCATTATGCTTCTTTCCTGCCAGCAGTATAATCTCACAGAAATCTTTGTTCCCAAACTGGCATAAAAATGTTGTACCCAAAATGCATTAGCAGCATTTATTTACAGTATTGTTCAGTTGCCCTCTCCTTTGTTTTCCAGTTTTGTGGTTTCCCTCCCTCATTCTCATGTCTGTGATATAATATTCTGCACTTCCCTAGTGTTTTTTGTAAGAGAATCACAAAGAATGTTTTGTTTAAACCATACACATAAGGACAAACAATTTATCGTATAGCAGGGATATGTTTATTCTAAGAATACCCTGAAGTTCTGTCTTAATTCCTGTCATTCGCGGTACCTGTAAATGGCTATGAAGAGCAGCATGCAAATTTTAATCCATTTACATTTTCTTCAAAATGTCCTCTATTTCTGTGTTTGGTTGTGACAGCATATTTTACAAACTGCCTAAGGGTTTGTTTTGGGTTTTTTTCTAAATCCTGGTAGATATTATGCCTGGCTAAAAGCTCAGATTTCATGTTTAAAACAGCTTTTCATTGATATTTGAAAAAAGAATTTCCATCTTTTAAAGTACGTCTAACACATGAAAAGTTCCAATTCTGTAATTTTAATGTTTGACATATGCTAAAATATGCAAGTATTTCTTAGAATGTTACCTTAGGGGATATATTTGTTTTGTAGCCTGTGCTGCTCGCTGAACAAAACCGTATCCAGAAAAATTCAGAAAGCTGTTTATAAAATCTTCATATTTCAGAATGAAAACAATCCATTGCACCTTCTCAGCCAAAGTCAAATGATGAAGCAAGCAACCATTGAGGCTTAAATTACTCATTATGAGCTCAGTTGATTAGCACTCTGGCCCCAATCCAGTGAAGCACTTAGCATGGGAAAGTCAATGGAAGATGGCTGCTTAATTCCTTTAAACTTATTTGAAGATCTTAGCCTCAAGCATTGACCACAGTAAGACTGCACATGTGACCCAGTTGGGCATGTGCACATGCTTTACTGGATAAGCACCAGTGCAGTCATCATTTTGTGTATTCAGGTCCTATGGAGAAGACTTTAAGATCCTTACTCACTGTTATTAATATCTTATTCTACAAGCAGTTTCAAAGGAACTACTCAGGGCACAGGTGCCAAGTACATGGGGCCCAAGGGCCCTAACCCCCCAGAGGAAGAGGGCTGTCACCCAAAATGCATAAAACTTTCCACATGTCCATCATCTTAGGCCCCCCAGCAAAAATAAAAGTTGGCGCCTATGACTCAGGATTAGCAAAGGTGGTGGTAAGGAAGAGAGTGCTGAATCACTATGTGAGAGAAATAGGGCCTAAGATTCGGTGAAGCAAGCAACATAGATAGAACTCTTGATCCTTTGTAAAATTAATTAAGTTTCACACTTCTTCTGTGAAGTAGGCAATAGTTACTCAAGATGATATAGGAAATAGATGCACTTTTCTTCATGGCCCTGTCCTATGCTAACATCAGCATATCCTATTTGCTCAAGTCTTCAAGGGAATTAAGGTAGGTAAATCCTGTCTCGGTAAGGTAGAAAAAGTGGCTACGCATGATGCCTCTGCTTCCCAGGAACTCTAGTTCTGGTACTAGGGGTAGTTGCAGAAGACTAAGATTTTCTTTTAACTGGGGAAAGCTAAAAGGGACAAGAACAGATAGGACTATGAGGGGGAAGAAGGACAGCTTCTTGGAATAAGGAAGAAAGGAGGTGGGCTGAAGAAACCAGTGCTTTGCTCTGTCGTGGAAACACACACAGCATACTTTTGGGTCAGGTCAGCAGAAGCTTTTATTCAAAAGAAACTACAGCTGTAGGGGGAGTTCCAAAGTGACATGGATTTCCCAAGCACTTGGAAGGGGTCCCCCCTCAAGAGCAAAATCAGGAGGCTTATATACTTTTTAACAGTCGCTTACAACTCACGTGATCATATAGTGAAATTAGCATGAAAAGCGGCTATAATATTACTTCATTATTTCTTTGCTATAATCAGGATGGGACCTAATGGGGGAGGCAAGGTTAGTTCACAAACCTCCTTCTTGCACCTGGAAATCTACTTTGTACATACTTTTTGCTACCTTCAAGGCCGCGGTGAGCGAAGCAGTTGCAGAGGAGTTACAAACAACAAACACTTGCCCTTATCTGTTCTACTGTACAGAGCCAGCAATTCTCCACAAAGCGGTTATGTCATCTTATAACTAAAATAATCAAAGTTTAAGGCATATATTTTTTCTGATTCCACAGCTCCCCAACCCCAACACCATCCTTTTTTAAAAAAAAATGAAGACAGGAAAAGGCAAAAGTGAATGTCTATTATTAGGGGTTACCTTCATGGTTCTGAACAAGTGTATTGGGAGCCACAAAGTGAAAATGTATGCTATAGAGTTTGTATTTCTTGAATTTGGTGTAATATAAATTCTTCTTGTCTCCAGTTCCTGTACATCATACATATATACTCATACACATAAATACCTATATTTTATACCAATACTGAACTTTAAGAAAGGAAATCACATTTTTTCAGATATTCTGCCACATTTTTTTTCAAAGAATCTAGACATTTTTGGTTGTTAATTTACAAGCTGAAAGTTTCAGGGAATTGAATCATTCAGGAATTCTTTGAAGACCTGAATACAACTGTACCCACATGTCTCTTCTGCTAATATACTTGAGTGGAAATGGAGATGTAATAGCTTAATACATCTGCATCACATTAATATTGTATTGGAGCACTGGTATAGTAATGTTGTAGTAACATGATACAATAGACAGATCACAAAGGCTGTAAGAATGCATATGCTTCTGGTATATTAAAGCCATTAGTGTCTGTTCCAGCTTACAGTGGCATTGTTTGTGAGCATTAAGGAATGGCAAGTAGTGTCTTTGGTGCCTTTGAATACTATAAACCACTGCATTATCAACTCCAGCAATGCTTTATACAGATAACAAAAACAGACGCAGAAATGAGTAACTACTTGAGAACTTACGTTCTGCCACCCCAAAGGCACTTCTCTTAAACTTCATTGATTTTTAATATCTTCTGGACAAATCACTCATAAATCAATTTGTTAAACTGCCCATTTTTTCTATGTACTTATGGTGAGTGACTTTATTCTTAAAAGGTTTGATAGATTTTCTGTTTCTTTCAGGATCTTCTAGGGCCTCAAGCAGTGTGTATTCCAGGAACTATGGCTCTGATTAAGAGCCCACTGGAGTCAAAAGGCTGACTTTATGTTGCAAAGTAGCTGCTTTTAGGTTCCCTGCATCTTACATTTCAATAATGGAAAAGTGAAAAGTAGAAAGGCAGAGCAAAAAATCTTTTACCAGCAAGAATTTCAGAAGACTCATTTCATTATCAAGCCATCTATTATCATTATCTGAATTATAGTAGAGCCTGGAATCCATGACTCATTACCCCATTGTTCTAGATACTGAACAGAAAAAACAACTAAGCAGTTCTTAACTTAAAAGCTTACAGTCACTATAAGTAAGGCAGACAAAATATAGAACAAAGGAAAGAGCGTGGTGGTAAAGTGATTTGCGCAAAGCCACACAGTGGGCACGTCTACACGTGTCCCTATGATGCTGTTGTTACAGTGATGTAGCAGTGGTGTCATGGTTTTTGCCCGCTAATGCTACATCCAGTCTTGTCTCACTGCTCATAAACAGACTGATGGCCATATTTGGTGTCAGGAAGGAATTTTACCTAATGCTCAGATTGATGTGGACTGGGGGGGTTCTTGCCTGTCTCTGTAGTGGATAGTGTGCCCCTGTTCCTGGGATCTCTTGGGTATATACTAACAACTTTTACAGCAGAAGGAAATTGGCCACTATGATCTCCCTCCTTTACCTGTGGCAGGTTAGGGTGTTATGTCTTGTGTTGTGTCAGGGTTGACTGTGTAGTTTTGCTAACAGGTTAGACATTGGGTTTGTATAGGATGACTTGCATAGGGATGGTCCTACCTCAGGCAGGGGTTGGACTAGGTGACCTATGGAGGTCCCTTCCAGCCCTACTTCTCTATGATTCTATGACACTGGGCCACTAGACCGGAATCGCTCAACATTATGTAATATAGCTGCATATATAGTGCAGTTAAGGATCCTGACAGAGCAAGTCCTCTGATGGTTGCCTGTAGGAGACACTTTTAAGCTGCAGACTTTGGATCCAGGTCTGAATTTTCAACATCCCTATTTTGGGGTGTTTAAATGGAGGGGTTCAGTTGAAGCCATGTCTGCTATAGAAGGCAGCAAACTCTGATGAAATGTTAAAGCTACACTATCAAAATCACTACAAAATTACCCAAACTTTGTTAACTTTGCACAACCCTTGTCTTTTATCAGCCACATTATGCAATGCATACCCTGCTACTTTAAAATAATTTTTTAACAAAAATAAAAAACAGTATATTTTTTCAACCTTAACTTTTGGATTTCCTGATCTCTTGTGGCCTTAATTCTGCAAATTTCAAATTGTATCCATGGCATCTTTGGGGGTGTCATCCTCAATAGCCCCTTGGAAGTCACTGGCTCAGGATGCTTCGTGGGTGCAGGATGCTGTAGCCCCATGGGGTATGGCTGACTGCTGGCTTGCGGGGCAGGAAACTGCATTCCATGGTGACCAACTGCTGCATCATGCCCAGATAGCTGCGCATGACACCCCATAGCTTCCTTTGAAAGTCATGCAGGGTGACAAACAGTACAAACAGCAACTCCTGGGTCTGCTTGCTTGAGCATGGAGAGTAGAGCACCATGGCAAGATGTGGGCAGGCTGGAAGATGGAGGGACATGCAACTAACAAAGGAGGGCACTCCCTCTAGGGCTCTTCTGGAAGCCTCAGGGTGGAGCACAGGGGAGGGTCTGGGGTGAGGCAGCAGGGGTTTGGGAGCATGGTTGCCCCCTCTCAGCAGCAAATCAGGTGGCCTGGGTGCTCAGCTGTGCTCAGCAATCTCTGACAGGCTGGGGAGCCCATAGGGCATGCTGCTCCCAGGAGCGCTCCCATCCTGCTGGTCTTGGCCAGAGGAGGCTGCCTGTGCACCCCTCCCATGCAAAGGCAAACATGTATACTGTTCACTACCCATTTGAAGTAGGTCACTACTTAGAGAAAACTAAATAACTTTAATTGATTCCTCCCTGGGTTTCTTGAATGTCCTGAATGTGGCCCAAGTGTTCTCACAGTGTCCTTTGTGAGAGCCTGCATGAAAAGCAGCATATATTAGGCTTTCTTTGGTGTCAATGACTGTGAGCTGCCTGTTAAACTGGTTACTTCTGTGACCAAATAAAGACATTATAATACCTGAGGTCCAAAGTAGATGCCAGGCAGTGACTGGAGAATTCCAGGTCAAGGAAACAATGAGAACTATCTGGGAGGAGAACTACAGAGGAGAGAGACAACAAAGCAGGGTGATAACAGAAACACTTCAAGCATCCACTCCTGAAGTCAAACACTCAACAAGAAGCAAGTTTATGTGTGGATTATCTGTACAGTGTCAAAATTAGTGAAATTTATTGTTGTACAGTAAATATAGCCATTAATTCCCATTTATCTATTAATTATACACTAAATTTATTTCTCAAAGGGGAATAGAATCTATTCATTAGGGTTGAAGAATCTCTAAATTTGTATTACAAAATCTGTAAAACTACTTGAAATAACATTTGTAAAGAAAAATGCTTATTAAAATAAAGTTTATTACTAATATGAATCATTGCAAATATGTAAAACCAAATAGGGTTATCTTCTTCTTTGCTGTATATTTTTGGTTGTCATTACAACCTGGGACTATATACATTTTCAGTTTTTCACTACTTCAGGTCCCATCCCTATCTGTTTGGATGCCATGTTCTGTTGCCTTTCAGCACTGATCATTCACCACATTCCAACTCTGAAAAACACAGTACTAACATATAATCTCTATAGATATGAATCAGTGCCACATACATTATTTGATGGGAAGTAAGGGATATTTTAAACCTTTCACATTTGTTTAAGACCTATCTTTTGTTACTCCACAAAATATTTTTTTTCAAGCTAGCTATAATCTGGCCTTTTCATTTATTCATCATTGTATTGAGGAGGTTATTAGAGAAGGAGCTTTTTTTGAACCAGAAAAGCATAGAACTCCCCCCCCACCCCCCCCCAAAAAAACAAAACCCAAAACCTGTACTCAATACCAGTATCTTGTGACTGTATCATGAATTTCATCTTCCACACTGTGTGTAGTATTTCAACAGAAATGACAGCCCTAAAGTAACTGAAGTTATATATATTGATCTTACATTAAAGGAGGAATCAGAGTCAAACCTGTAAGGTCCTTGGCAAGTAACATTAATATTCCAAACATTAACTATGATTGCAAATGGCTCTTGTCCAACCCAAATGAAATTTCTGACCAAATGGATTATTTATTTTATTGGAACCCATTTCAATAATTCTTCTAAAAGGAATGGCCTTGCTTTCTGTAACCTTGAGTTATATATTTAAGACGTGTTAATTGAAGACATAGGACATATTTCTGTTGGTACAAGAGAGGAGATTTGTTTTCCAGTGGATTAATGATGGTTACAGAAGATCTTATCTCAACAAAAAGAAACCATTTACAACGTATAGAACTGAAACAGAATTAGGCTTAGTAAAGGCCTCCTAGTATTTCTCTCTCTTAATATAATTACCAGTCATCTCTAGTTTACTTCAGTTCCCTTATCCTTCATTGTATCTTGCCAGAGCTTTGCACAGCTACTGTTTGTCCTTACAGCACTTTTGTATATGCCTCAGTGATTCATTTAATCATACTGTGGTCAACATTAACAAGTTTATAATTATCATTTGCAAGTACTTAATGTTACCATGGTACCTTAGGATAGGGAGTACCATGGTAACACTAATCAGGCATAAGGTAAAATTTAAAAGATTGTCAAGGTGACCTCTGTAATTGACTCTTATAGGCTGCATCTACACATCACCCTATGGTGACATAGCAACATGCTGTATCACTGTATGGTGTGCTATGGCGACATAGCAATTGTGTGAGCCTACATGAGATCAGCAACTACATTACTGTAGTGATGCATTTCCCCGGTATAGCACACTGCTATGGTGACCTAGTGGCAAAATCTAACCATGTGCCATGCACACAGCACAGTAACTGCCAATACTGCACCATGCTTGAGTACTTCCAAAAAGAAGTACTAAAGCATGGCACCATAGCAATGTCACCATACAGCGATGTGTAAATGTGACCATATAGTACTTTAGCTACTCCCAAGTGCTTTACCAGCTGAATGGGTTAAACACCTTTTGGAGATAGATGAGAAGGTATTATAGACCTCAATCCTGAACTCTTTATTTGGGGATGGGGGAAAGGAGGTGTAAAAATAGCCTTCGAACCATGGACATTTTGCCTAAGAAATAAACAAGCAGGATTGCCAACACCAAGTGTTCAAAAGGTGAGCTTATTTTATCTGACTTATGGTTTCTGAGACATAAGTGACCCTTTGAGTCTTGTTTGAGAATTTTGCTTCTACCCCAGAAGGCCAAAAATGTAGTTTTATTTTGTAAGTGTAAGCTGAGATTCTCATATTTATGTGCCTTGAGGAATCAGCTAATATCTTAAGTCTTATAATAAAATTCTTCTAAGAGTCTTATAATAAAATTCTTCTAAGAGTTAGCCATGCTGAACAAGGTATTACAGGCCCCCTTTCTATATAGTCCCATTCATGAGTGACAGCAACAACCAGCAAACCTCTATCCTTCCTTGTTTGGGCCTTCTCATTTCAGGGGGTGGAGCATTGCTGATAATAGCTGAAGTGGGGCTGTACTCGGCTTTCCAGATCCCCATCCAGTTAAGGATTAGAATGAGGCCTGGTTTATTAAGCCTTCCAAATCCCTTAACTCTTTTTCAGAGGTTCACCATTCCTTCCCCTGCTAATGCTACATATACGTATCTACAGCACAATGTATTTGGAATGAGAGAAAAGGGATCAGAGAAAAGAATACATTCTACTACTTTCCTTAAACATCATGCTTAAACTTATATGCCCCCAACTGATGGCAATTTGGTACACTCTCTAATAAATTAAAATTAAATGAAAGCAAATAATGTATTTAAAAATTAACTGTGTTATAAACTCAGTGAAGACTAAAAATTCAGGAAAGACTGAAACTTGTTTAGATAGGAATAAGTTATAGAATAATAAGAGTGAGAAATTCCATAATAATGCAAAGAGGAAGGTGTGAATACAGCAAGAAGAAAAAGGGATCTAATCACACACTACGGAAATCCTTCTCCTTCAGTGGTGACAATACATGGCATTATTGATCTTAGATCCTAGTATCCCAAGTGATCCCCAAGTGTCTCTTTGGTAATTTTAACATTTTCACAAAACACAAATAATCTTGAAAAAAAAAAGAGTGATCTGAGTATAGATTTTTATTAATAGTATGATTAATGCAGACTGATACCACTGTAAAGGGAAAATTTCCTCAAATCCAAAGTGCAGTTCTAATTGGAGCATTTTGTTCTTTGTAATCGTGTGGTGTCTTTAGGATTTACCTTATACCATGTGAACAAATAAACAGAGGCAAGACATAAACAGATTTAGGTTAGTAAAGGTTTGTTCTAAAAGACTGAACAGTTTTGGAAGTTAGAAAATTACTTGCAAGTTTCTTTATAAAGAAGAGGCTGTCTAACTTTTTAATAAATATAGACATTATTTGTATGAAGACTGTGCAAAAAACTATGCCAACATGTTGTTGTTTAGGTGGTAACGTCAAGTACTTGAAAGTTATGAAAGGAAATGAATTTAGTTTGCCACAATAATTATAATTTAGCTTCCTCCTGTGTATGAATTATGCAACAGTTTTTAATTATATGATCAGATACTGTTTTTTACTTCTTTCTCATTCAGTGAATTGGATAGGCTGCACTCATGAATGGAGTCAAAGTTATATAGTGAAGAAGGTTTGCAAGCTTCTTCTCTTGTTTACCTTAGAAGTTAGAAGGTGTATACTGAATGTGATAGAGGACTGCAAGAAGAGTAGAAGGGCTTTTGTGATTAAGATAATTCTACACCATAACCATCCATCATTATCATCAGTGTTTGAACCTTGAAGTTTCAGCACTGACTTAACTACTTAAATTACAGGGGTGACTTACATTAGTTGGCGGCAAAAGGTTGTTATCTTAGCACCAGTGGGAGTTGGACATCTGTAATGTATGGCAGATGACTGGAAAGAGCCAGGCTTGACATCTTCTCTCTACGCACCCAGAACTCAGGAGGCTGGAGGCTTCTGCCCTATATGGGGCCCCCTAGCAGGACTTTTGATGAATCTACATGGCTAGGGTTTGTTTACTGTCAGACTGGTCTCTTTCCTTCCTCACCATTTGGGGGTAGTGTGGTCTTGGTCTATTATATAAATATAATAATTTATGTTCTGTAGTTATTTTTTTGCTGAAATATTGTTGTCCACCAACATGACTCATAGTGATTTGTAAAAGTGCTTGACTGCTAAACCTGACTAGAATGGTTTGTAACAAAGATAAGGCACTTCTCTGGCACCAGGAATTCTCTTGGCCAAATTTCAAAGGCCCACTGTAGAAAGCAGCAGTATTAGGTTTTATTAACAAAAAGGCATGAGAATGTTTTTATAATGGAAAATATTAAGACATCTAAATAAAGGTTTTGCCATCATTTCCCCACATTATGTTAATTTAACTTTGTTTTTTATTGGCTGATATTTGGATATTTGTTTGGCCAAGATGTTTACTAACATATCTTATTCAGTAGTGTTCTAACTGTATTCTGAATTATCTCTTTTTGTGTGGACAAAGATGAGAAGGTAAAACTATTAAAAACTAAATATCTCAAGTTATACCATACTGTGATAAAGTTGGGGTGATGTTGTAGCCATGGTGGTTTAGAAACAATGTGAAGCAAGGATTTTTGTGGGCAATAACTTTTATTGGACCAACTGTATAATTGGGAGGGACATAGACAAGTTTTTGAGTATCATATACCCTTCTTCAGGTCTTACTTGATACCTTGCAAATATATAGTTGGTCCACTAAAACGGTATCACCCATAAAAATTCTTGCCTTTCAGGTTATGCCAGTAAATTAAGCCTGGATCCTGCAAACATTTGTGTGTTCATATTTCTACTCACATGAATACTTTCTGAGTTTAGTGGGATAGATCCGTCAGTCAATGGGAATGTTCACATGAGTAAAGATACTGTCTACAGGATAGAGGTATTAGAATGGGAGTGATTTATTTGAGCATAAGTTCTTCCTGGGGAAAGCATAAATTGATTATGTGTCATTGTTACAATAAACCTATCAGGTTAGCTCAATATCTTTCTACAGTATCTGCCAACCTGTTATAGCATTATTATTTTTCCCATTAACTTGATGATTAAAATCAGAAGGTGTTGGACAATGCAGTGATTAATTACAAGTTACTAGTTGGTAATTTGGATTTACAAAGAGAATTAGACAAATCTCTGCCTTGAAACAAAGTTAATTATTTATTATTTGAGTACACTGTTCATGCAATTATTTCCATCCATTTCTTCAGCACAATTAATCACTTATATCTACTGGGATTAGTAACAGGGCCTTTGAACATTTTAGGTTAATCACTCCTTCATAATTATAGTATGCAAGTCATTCATACCTGACTATGTATAATTACTTACTGCATCTTTTATGCAGCTAAATATAGTATATACTTGGAACAACACATCTCAAATAGTTTTTTTCTGAAATGGAAGAGAGTGCTTCTTATATTTATGAATTTTTTATCAGTTCACTGAAGGAAATTGTAAGCATAATAAGATTATTTCACATCCTCTTATTTATTGCAGTATTCTTTTGTACTAAGAGGGCACGTCTACATGAGACATGTTACTGCGCAGTTGCCTAATTTATTGCGCAGTAAGCACGCATGTCTACATGTGTGCATACTTACTGCTCCGTCAATTCCCTTAATCATAATTAAATTTGCTTCCTGCAAAAACAGGTAGAAATTAGTAACTGTGCAGTAACACATATGTAGATGCGACGTGGCAGAAAGTTTACTGCCAGGTCTGCCCAGCCACAAGGGGGCTGGCCTGAGGCTAGTGGATGGGAGCCTCTCCTGCTCCAAACTGGACTGCCTCACTGCCATCCCCTACCAGAAAACTATAAAAGCCTGGAGTCATTTTGTTCCATGGAGCACACATCACAGGCAGCCTGAGGACACTGCAGACCCTGTGTGTCCCCCTGGGCAGGCCACAGCCCTGCTATGCCTGCCTGCCACCACCTCATCAGTGCTGCTCAGCCTTTTGCTGCTAGCTGCACCCTTTTGCTGCAGCCTCTGTTCAGGCCTGTCAGCCCCCAGGGTCACCTGAAGCCAGCCGAGTGCATCAGGGCCAGCACCACTTCCCTGCTGCACACCGCCAGCAATCTGCCCTGTGACTGCAGGGGCTGTGGGGCATAGCCTCAGCCACAAGGCTCCTAGTCCCATACCATGCCCCTGCACTGGGTACAGCTGGCAGCTGCCCAGGGCCAGAAACAGTAGGACAGCCACAAGAGGGCCCAGACAGCTGGCATGGGACCCACAATGTCCTCATCCTCTGCATCCAGACCCACCCCTGTTCATGTGTGCATGTCTACACCCTCCACCTGAGACCCCAGCTGGAGGTTGCTGACCTCATGGTGCTCTGGAGTGATGCATAGGTGCTGCACCAGTTTGATCTGGGTGGATGCTTGAATGCCCAAATTTACGAGGCCCTGTCAGGTAAGAAGTGAGAGTGAGTGCACTGCTGGTTAGTGCAGCAGTGCCACATAAAGGTCAAGGCATTGTGGGCACAGGGGGTGGCTATGACTGACCACGATCGTCAGTTCAGCTGTTTCGACAAGACCATGCCTTTTATGCAGCAGCTGACCTGTATTTTGGAGTCCCAGGATCCAGGTCACAATCCAGCTGTATGTACCACCATGGGCAGCCTGCCCAAGCCCCCACCCTACCCTGACCGCTCCGGTGACATGTCACTGGAGGAGGGGTCCTCAGGTATTCAGGGCCCCATCCTGCCCAGCTCTCCAGCTGCGCAGTTCACCAACATGTGTAAACACCTAGCCAAAATTGCTTACTGTGCAGTAAATCTAGGCTTACATAAATGCACATGTAGATGGGCCCAGAATGTTTTAAAATGTAGGTGAATCATGGCTATTTATGTGATATTTGATGATCTGTGCTATTTTGTGTGCAATCCAGGGTTTTTTTTCTCTCAAGAAGAGCTGAATGATGTATTCATAAGAAAATATGACTTGACAGTTACAGTGGTTTATATTTTAGGTTTTGGCAAGCTGTTAGTTTTTGTTGGTTAACAGTTTTCTCCTGGAAATCTTGGAAAATTAAGGCTTATGGTATTTTTGTTTAGTTGCAAGCATATGTTAGAGCTTTCCAAATATTGCTTTTGAAAAAATTGAACTGTAACAACACTTTGTAATTGTTTTTACCCTTTTTCTACTAAAAAGAAAATACCTTTTCACTTTTTATACAATATTTCTCTCCCTCTGTACTCAGAAGATTGTCTAACATCTCTCCCAATTTTACAACTGGTCCACTAAAATACATAACAGAAAAAATTGGCCCTTCTTATATTCTTGTAATTTTAGGCCAAATTATGATACCTTGTCTCACATTCATTAGTCCTTTATTTTACAATTAATCCTTCTGACATCTAATGGACTACTGGTGTTATAAAGTGCTACGTAGTGTGATATCTTGATCTGACCCATTGTGGGAAGCTTTCCATCACTTCCTTTGCTGATTCATATTCTACACAGATATCAGAACACATTAGTTTGGCCACTCTTTCCCCTTGAAAAATTTTGTTCTTTTTTTTCTTTTTTTTTTTTTTGGTCCTCCACTGTTGTGTTCTGATTCCCTTTATTTTGCATTTGCACACATCTGGCTAGAGGCAGAGTAGGTATGTGTTCTGAAATTGATTAATGATCTGTTTCTCAGATGTTTTAATATTCTTTAATGTGGAGGTGGGCACTGTTTGAAGTACTGAAGGGATAAAACTAAATGAATTCCTAGAGCAATAAGAGTATTACCAATAAAGATATATAATTATTAGTTTGTTATGACAGGTGAATGCATAACTGCACTACAAACAAATGCCCTGTACACTGGATATAAAGCAGTTGGTTGAAAAGTCACCACATCTGCTATGAAGTCAGAGACAGGACTGGGAGTGTGAGTTATGCCAGGAGCTGGCTGATGCTAAGTAAAAGAAGACTCTTTGTTTGTGTACTGTCATGGACAAACCTCTTGTTTCATGAAGATCCCACATAGGGGCTCTCAGTTGGGAAAGTCTTTTTTAATCCACAGAGTATGTTGCAAAATAATAATAATAATAAAAAATATCCACCAAACAAAATAAATAATACTATCCTGAGCCAGTATAGAGTGAGAGAGGGAGCAATGACTGTTTGACATTTTGACATATTCTACCTCAGTAGTCTGTACTTCAAAAAATCTGTAAATAATCTCATATTGGGGCTTTTTAGTCCTATGCTTTGACTTATCTTTTCCCACTATAGGAACCTCATTTTGTCCTCCCCTTTCATTCTTTTCCTCTAGCAAAACTATTTAAAATCTATTTGTCTAAATCTAAATGCATTACTGTACTAGTATCTCTTGGTCTTTTCTGTATGCCACCAGATCTGTCTTGCTAACTGAATTGCATTTTTGAAATACTGTATGTTCTTCCTTTTGAGGGATCTACCAACTATTTGAGATCATACAAATAGCCTCATACAATTGTCCTCTTATGATGGGACTGAAGACTGGATAAAAAGAATTAGCAGTACCATCTGAGTATGCATACAGTTGCTAACCTTTCTCCCTGGACATTATCCTGTCCTCCATTTTTCTGCTTCTCAGGTTGACAGCAATATATTCAGGCAGCATGAATCATGTATTCTTAACCAAGCAGGTCAATTGGTGTCTGTGCCTAGCATAGGTGTATGTTTTATTTGGCTAATTATAATTATCCAAGGCAGATAACTTGCCTCTCCTACTTTATATGGCTACTGAGTTCCTACTAGAGACTTGGTAGCTAAATACAGACAGTCAAAAAGCCCAAGGCTGAATCAATTCAGTCTTTGCAAATTGGTCTAAACTTCAGAGATTAAACTGAGAAACAACTGAACAGACATGCACTTTTGATTCAGGGAATGCAGCCACATACCTGCAGTGGCTCAGGCCAGAAGCCGGGGGGGGAGGGGGGTATTAGAGCATGGCTCTCTAGCATGTTGCCAGCATGAACTGTGTGTTTGCTTCATCTTCCTGCTGCCCTCGAGGTCTCTGGGATTTGCAGTCCAGAATCAGAGCAGCAGAACTCTGTAGGGTTGCTCATCTCTTCTTTCTTCTTCCAGGTACCCCTGGGATTTGTAGTCCCTAGTCACAGCCAGCACTAAGTTCTTAGCAGGGCAGGGCATTTCTGTACTTGGGAGGAAAGGAAGTTTAACCCCCTCCCTGGCCCCAGCCCCCAGCCCAGGATTTGCCTGGGGAGGGGGAGGGGTGCCTGCTTCCCCCCATCCCACCCCACTAAATCCTTCTCTGCTGGAGCAGACAGTACAGCGCAGCCCAGGATGGGAAAGCATGCTGGGATCCTGGGGAACTGTGATTTAACTTGAACCAGAAAGGGGTCTGGGACAGAAGTTTCATACAACGGTTTGACCCAAATCAGTTAAGTCCAATACTACATTTAACCAGGTTTATTTTAAATCAGTTTCAGCCATTTTGAAGCTGGTTAATATGCACTGAACTTCTATTTTGTTACAGGTTTAAAACAGTTTCTGATTACTTAAACCAGTTTATGTGTAACTTCTGTCCCTAGCCAGTGTGTTTTTCACCTTACAGAATCAGGATCGGTGGCATGTTTTTGAAAACATGTCTATAAGAGGAAAGGTGTGCCCAGATCCTATTCCAGGTTGAAAAACCAAGGCAATTTTTTTACTGACAATCTAAAAACTTTTTACAGACAACCAAACTTTTTATTGACATATATTTTTACTTCCATGTTTTACATAAATGTGAATGTAACTCTTTTGCCAGACTCTGAACAAGAGCTCAGTTCAAAACATAGTAAATAAGTTTGGAGATTATTAATTAAAAAATCATTTCCTTGGTTGGCAAGCCTACTTGACTGCAACAGTGGTTTTACACTATGTTAACCCTAACCCCAATGATCACCACCTCATCCCCACACCCTTGTACCTGTAACTGCACCCCACACCACGCTGTCCCCTTACCCCACCCCCAGCCTTATCCCTACCAGCCCCACTCCTCCAGCGCAGACCTGAAAAGAAAGACCACCATCTCCTTCCCAGCTTCCCAGCAGTGTTACAGGCAGACAGGAGGCAGCAGCAGCAGCAGCACATAGCTGGGAGGGGGGTATGGGGGTATGGTGGAGGGAACCACAAAGCCCTGGGAAGAACTACCTTCAGGGTTTGCAGTCACACTTGAATGCCAGATGGCATCACTATGTTTCATCTGTGCTTCAACAGTGTATCCAACCATGGAGATTCAGTCAGTTCCATGCTTTTATGGAGCTGATTGCTGATTTTGCAGAGGTCTTTTTGCTTCTTGATTTATAGCTGGCACCATTTTCTTATGGAATTTACAGACAGGCATTTTTAGCCTGGTTATTTACAGAGTGTCTGTAAATTTATGGACAGCTGGTAACTCTGATCCAATTCCATCAATTAGAGATCTATAGGTTTGTGGCTGCTCATCTCCAAAATTGCTGTTTTGCCTCAGCAAAAAGTGGTCCCATTCTGCCTGGGGAGGCATATAGCTCTCTCATTCTCCCAATGCATTGTCTGATCCTACAGAGCATGAAAGCACTGAACAAGGAGACAGCAACAGACAGCTATTAGGAAGGGCTGGCCATAGGGTGCAAATGGGGGAGGGCCAGAATTAAAATCCTATTCCATAGGAATCTAATTCAGGACTGCATATTACAAACCTCTATATTGTCATAATTACTTTTTTTCCAAATTGTGAAAAAAGTGGGCCAACCCACTTTTTGCCCAGTAGCCGGTGATTACGGTACTCACACAGGAAGTGGGAGATTTGGGTCCTAAGCTCTGTTTAGCATGAAGGGGTGGACTGAAACTACATCTCCCAGGGAAGTAGCTTACCCACTAGCTAGATAGGACTAAGGGCATCCTCCCTGCCTCTTACTGAAAATGGGCAACTAGGTGTAAAGTCATACAAGAGTCAGCAGGACAGAAAGATGGAGACTGACTATGTAGCCAGACGGCACTTCTTGTGACTTTTGGATTAAAAAAAAAGAAAAAAAGAGCTAAGCATTACATTTAAATAAAAACAATTAAAATGGTCACAAGATTATGGACCAAACTTACAATACGGAAAAGAATCAGGGCTTAGAACAGTAATGAGAATACAGGAGATGAGAATTTAAAAACAAGAACATAAAAATTGTAGCAAGTCAGTTTGAGATGACTATAAACTGTGAGAATTAAGGCCCAGATCCTGAAATGGGTGATTTTCACAGTGAATTCTTTACCTTGTGTTGGGCACTATTATTTTTGTTAGCAGTATAAATAGCAACTAGGGTCCAGTTACAAGTGACTCACTGAGTGGAATCAGGCCCCAGAATAATATTTTTTTTTTAAACAACTATGTTGTATGCTATGCTCCCTCCTGTCCTTCCCATTCTTTTCCCTTTATTATTAGGGATCTACTTAAGTCGCAGCAAGCAAAAGGGATTTTTCAGGGCCACTTGCAGCACACAGAGCCAATTTTGTTGTCTTTTCATGGTGAGCCCACCCCATGCCACTGATTGGCCAAGAGGGTTGTCCATCGTGTGTCCCCACCCCTTGCCACTACTTGGCTGCTTCCCTTCACACCGGTGGCTTGGGTGCAAGCCCCCCTCCCTGCTGGTGGGCCATGAGGCTGGGCCACAGTGGCCCTGAAGACCGCTGGATCTCACTGGGGAGCCAGCATTTTATTTTTAGTAAGGGTTTTTTTTTTATTTCATGGACATCCAAAATCTGTGAAGTTGTGAATTAAGTAGGTCCCTACTTATTATTTGTCTTAGACCAGGAATATAGTTCACTGTCTTGTGTGTAGCACTTGACACAGATTTGTATTCCATGTTAACAAATAATATATGAATTATAAATATGCATATTATTTGTGTTATTCATTTACCTTTCCTGTCTCTTTCAACTATAGTACCTTTTTAATTCTGGCACAAGAGGTAAAGAATCCAAACCACCCCAAATGCACTGTCTGTAATTTACAAGGTTTAACGGAAAAAAAAAAAAGCTGGAATCATAACTTCATAAAATTACTGTTACAGACAGTCTTAGGACTGTTTATGCATGCAACCTTAGACATGCATCTGCAGTCATGACCAGAACCCAGGTCTTTTCCCTCCTAGGAGATTGGCCTGACCACTAGGATATAGGATCAGGCATTTACAGGCTGCCACCTTAACCTGTCATGTCCACACATTACATCAAGCAGGCTACTTAGTACTATTGGGCACATCTACATATGCTCTTGACTGCCTAGTTGTTACTGCACAGTCATTTCATACTTCCTAAAGCACACATAGTAACAACCATTACGGTACAGTCCCAGTGGTGCACAGGTTGTTTCCAACCCTATTGTGCAGTAGCAATGAGCTACTGTGCAGTAGCGTTAGCATTATTGTTTGTGCCTGCCAACACTACATCACTGTAGAGATGAGCTAAGGTGATGTATCATCTCGTGTAGATGTGCCCACTGAGTAGCAAGGCCAGATAGCCTGCACCCATGGTAATTAACCCACTTATAGTGCCATGCAGATGCTGCAACACTGTTTCTGGTTCAGGAGGTGGTATGCTCAGAATAGACCATTGTGATTCAGAGTGCTGACATGGTAAGTTTACCAAGTCAATATATAGGCTAAATTAAGTCATCTCTGCATTGATGATGATCAGTATTTCCCCACTCACAATCAATGAGTTCCAGAGGTTAAGCAACCAAAATGTTATTAAGACCCCTATAATAGGTTAACAGTAAATGACTACCAGCCCAGGGTACTCTAGCAATAGTCCTGAGCCCAGTCTTCCTCCCATGGCTGTGTATTGCTGATGAGGTAACTAGCCATTATGTTCCTCCCCTCATTATACCCAAGCATGGAAAATGCCAACAGTATGACAATATCAGATGTGAAAATGTCAACAGTTACACTAAATTGTCCTGGTTTGAAGGAGGCCAAGTTGATCTCTCAACCTAAAATAGTTTCTAGTGACTCTACTGACTTTCTCACCTTAAGTGACCACAGCTCTAATACCATGTTGGGAAAGTCCTCATGGGAATCCCTTGTCTAAATTTCTGTTCTCAGTGGTTTCAGTCCAAGCAGATGATACCGTACCCTGATAATGCCTTCACTGGTCACTGCTCCTTCAGTGCTGTTCCTGGTGGAGATTACTCCTATTCTCCTCTACTACTGTTCCTGTTAGTCATCAGGGGATAGCTCTGTCAGGCCTTCAGTCAGTGCAGATGTAGTTAGGGATCTTCTGGAAGGGCTAGACATTTTAAAATCTGCATTTTTAAATCCAGATGCCCTCCACCCAAGGGTGTTGAGGGAGCTGGCAGGGGTCATCGCGGAGCCCTTGGCCCGGCTGTATGAGCATTCATGGTCATCTGGCCAGGTGCCGGGGGATTGGAAACTGGCTAATATGGTCCCAATTTTCAAGAAAGGGAGGAGGGAGGACCCAAGTAACTATAGGCCTGTAAGCCTCACCTTGGTGCTTGGGAAGATCTTGGAGAGAATCATCAAGGAGCACATCTGTGGGGGGCCTGCAAGGGAGATCATGCTCAGGGGCAATCAGCATGGGTTCATCAAAGCAGGTCCTGCCTGACCAACCTGATTGCCTTTTATGACCAAGTAATTAAATCCTTGGATGATGGTGTCGCTGTGGACATAGTCTTTCTAGACTTTAAGAAGGCCTTTGACACTGTCTCTCACCCCATCCTCATTAATAAAGTGACTGTGGCATTGATGCCTGCACAGTTGGATGGGTAAAAAACTGGCTGATGGGGCACACCCAGAGAGTAGTAGTGGACGGGTTGTACTCAACCTGGTGAGATGTGAACAGTGGGGTACCCCAGGACTCGGTCCTTGGGCCCGCACTGTTTAACATCTTCATCAGTGACTTGGATGAGGGGGTGGAAAGCACGCTGTCCAAGTTTGTTGATGACACTAAGATGTGGGGCGAGGTGGACACACTTGAAGGGAGAGAGAGTCTGCAACTAGATTTAGACAGACTAAAAAAGTGGGCAGATGAGAATAGGATGGGGTTCAACCTAGACAAATGCAGGGTGCTGCACCTTGGGAGAAGGAATCCACAGCATACATATGTCAAGTATCTAGTTAGGTAGCACCCTCCCAAGAGTCTTTGCTTTTCCAGCCGCTCTCGGTTTCAGTGTAGAAGTGGTTATCTCCTTTTTCTTTCTCTGACCGGCCTATTGTTTTCTCTTTCAATAGAGAAGTATGTGTATACATATATATATATATATTTTTTTTTTTTTCCTGTTTATATCCCCATAGGACCTCAGTCTGTCGACTGATGTCAGGGATGAGTCCCAACTGGAGGTCCACGCACCCACGTCCTCGCCTGCCACAACTTGGTGTTTATAGGAGTAGATTCAGTACCTGGGTAGGTAGTTCCAGTTGGTTGTTGTCCACTGTCCTATGTTCCTGAAGCCTATGTTCCTGAAGGCTCCACCATCCCCTACACCCTCGCCCGTTCCACTGGGTATCAAATCATCCTTTTATCAATGTTCGGCCGTTGGGTTCTCTCCCATGCCTCTGTCAACCCCCCCCTCCCCAAGCACTCCCATCCTGGATTATTGTTCCCCATCTTTTTTTGGGGGGGGGGGGGGAAGGGGAAAAAATATATATTCGGTGAGGTCACTTTCTCCTTCACCTGTTCCTGTCTTTATGGCAGCTCTTCATGAGCCTCTTATTGGGATCATTACAATCCCCTTATCCCACTGGGTCTGCCTTTTAGGGTCCCTTTTAGGGTCTTTACGGTACCTTTGTTCCGGAGTGCCCCTCTATTAGGGTTTTCACGGTACCTTCCCCAGCCGGGCTCTGCTGGCTGCTGGCAAGATTGCAAGCAGTCCCTGGTACTGCCAATCCACCACACCTTCCTCTAAGTCTTCTCTGGGGAGCTCCCTCTCTGCAGGAGCCTCCTGCTGGCTCTCCAGGTTTTCCCACAATGTTGCTCGACCTGGCTCCTCTCCTTCCGGTCCTGCGCTCTCCCCTCCTGCCTGCTCTGGGCTCTTCTTTATAGTGAGGTTTGAATTTCTGGCCCCTCCCCTCCAGAAACACCTGGTTAAGGAGTATTTCTGCCAGGCTCTTTGGGGCTTTGGGGCTGGGGCAGCTGCTTCTATCTTTGGCCAGTGCTCCTTTGCCCCCTGTGGCTCTCTCTCTCACAACATACAGGCTAGGGATTTCCCCTCTTGAAAGCACTAGGCAGAATGGGATCTTGGATTCATTATTGACTCCAAGATGCACATGAGCTTGGACTGTGCATGTGCCAGACTGCATCTCAAGCTGGTCCAGAGAGGTGATACTCCCCGCCATGCGACTTTGGTCAGGCTGCAGTTGGAGTACTGCGTCCAGTACTAGGTGCCGCACTTCAAAAGGGATATGGCCAGCCTGGAGAGGGTTCAGAGGAGAGCCATCCACTTGGTGAGAGGGCAGCAGGACAGGCCCTATGAGGAGAAACTGAAGGACCTGAACCTGTTCAGCCTCAGCAAGAGGAGGCTGAGTGGAGTCCTGGTGGCTGCCTACAAACTCATCAGGGGAGATCAACAGCAAATAGGCAGAGCCCTTTTCTCCCCGGCACCACCTGGGGTGATGAGGAGCAATGGTAATAAGCTGATCGAGAATAGGTTTAGGTTAGAGATCAGAAGGCAATATTTTACAGTTCGGGTGGCCAAAATGTGGAAACAACTTCCCAGGGAAGTGGTCCTTGCCCCAACCTTGGGCAAATTCAAGAGAAGATTGGTTGATCACCTGTCTGGGGTCTTGTGAACCCAGCATTCATTCCTTCCTGTGGCAGGGGTTCAGGCTAGATGATCTGTTCAGGTCCCTCCTGACCCTAGCTACTATGAAACTATCACTGTCACTCTGGTCTGTCACTGTCAGGTGATAGGCTGCCCCCAATCAAAAATGATCTAGTTTCAGCTCTAATCACTGCCTCTCAGATCCTGCCTGCCACCTCTGCAATGAATTAGCTCTTTGAGAAGAATCTATGATGTACAGGACTCCAACTGAGTCTTTACCACCAAAAGATTAATTCCTGGATGGAATCTATTTCCCCTTGCCATTGCCCAATGCTCCTTCTCCACAGTTGCTGTAAGCTGCAGCATTGATTAGGGTGACCTCTCATTACAGGAACATTGGCCAAAGTTCTCTTGGCTATTTATTATTAAATATGAATAATAGAGTTGTATTCCCTGATGTTTTAATATATTTTAACAAAATTTTCTTAGTTACATAGCACAAGTCTAAGTGAAGCTGGCCTGTGCAATCATTTCCTCAAGCTTGCCAACATGTGCAAGCACAGATCTTCCTCCCTGATCCATCTGGAGTTCTCAGGCATGTCTACATAACTCCTTTGTTCACTAACAGTTGTTGTTTGTTGGAGGTTTTCAAGAAGGGTTTGGATAAGCATTGGTCAGGGATGATGTAGGAGTAGCTGTGCCTGGAGTGGACTGCAAACAACAACAACATCTAGAAGCCAAGGATTCTCTGCTACACAGATTACTGTGAGATCATAAGAAAAGCTCTGAAGCCCAGAGCAGGTGGATAATGAAGAGCTGTATCTGTAGTTGTTGCTGCTATCTATTAAAGGTAAGAGGCTTTCTCCTGGGCTTGGAAGTTGCTGGCTGCCTTAGGCAGAAAGGGGTAGAGGACGAGCTGTTTGCTCCTCAGCATATGTGTTCTGAATAGGGAAGGGGCTGTTTGCTCCTATGTGTGTGTGTTCTCCCAACCCCAGATGCTGCAGTTTTCCTGCCTTGAGCAGCAAACAGCTCCTCCCCTACTCAGAGCCAGGGCTATCTGCCAAGGCAGACCCCAAGAGCCCACAATCCCCAGCACCCCAGTTTTCCCACCCAGAACAGGACCAAGGAGGTGATCCTCCCCCTCTATGTGACATTGGTCAGGCTGCAGTTGGAGTACTGCATCCAGTTCAAGATGCTGCACTTCAGGAGGGATGTGGACAGCATTGAGAGGGTCCAAAGGAGGGCCACTCACATGGTCGGGGGCAGCAGGGCAGGCCCTACAATGAGAGGCTATGGGACCTGAACCTGTTCAGCTTCCACAAGAGAAAGCTGAGAAGGGATCTGGCAGGCATCTATAAACTTACAGGGAGAACCAGAGGGGATAGGAGAGTCCCTGTTCCCCCGAGCATTACCAGGAGTAGCTAGGAATAATGGCCACAAGTTGATTGAGAGTAGGTTCAGGCTAGACATCAGGAGGCACTACTTCACAGTCAGGGCAGCTAGGATCTGGAACCAACTTCCAAGGGAAGTGGTGCTCGTTTCTACCCTGGGGGTGTTCAAAAAGAGGCTAGCCAGGGTCATTTGACCACAGCATTCTTTCCTGCCCATAGCAGGGGGTCAAACTTGATTATCTGCTCAGGTCCCTTCTGACCCTATCAACTATGAAACTAAGAAGAGCAAACAGCACCTTCTCTACCCATCCCCAAACTCTCTCTGTTGACACTGGATTTATGACCCAGATACCTTGTTCTGGGAGGAACCAAACCCTCAGACTGAGCACAGCTTCTTCATTCAATAATAGGCAAATCGTATTGATACACAGTGATAGCAGATAAGAATAATGCAGGCAAGGCAAACAGATTTTATATGTACCAGTCCTAGGGCTGTCACAGAGAGAAGATACATCTGGCCAGTATGCAAGCTTCACTCTGAGATTATTTCTTGAATGTCAAATGTCAGCAGCCTGGAGGTCAAGAGCCAAGGTCAACTCCCTTCCCTGGCCCACTCCTGTGGGGTGGGTGAGACAGGTTGGTGGTTTGCCCTTTGTCCTTGGTGGCCTTGGGTTCCCCTCTTGGGGGCCATTAGGTGCTCTGATCCTTTTGTGTTCTTTCTCCTCCAATGACTCTTCATTCCCAGGCATTGTTGACTGGTTTCTCTGTGGTCATCATACTGTACACATTGTGTCCTGTCACCATATTCCTTTGTTTCCCAAACCCATCACATGCACACATCTTAGTTTTGTTATTTACCAGTCTCCTAATTTGGTCTGTTCACCAAAGCTGGAAATCCCAGGGACTCTGCAGTTGGGCACTGTGATCTAATGCCACCTTACTTCATGTTATGGAACAGTGTGGTACATATCGTCAATTTCCCAGCCTTTGTCTGCTGGCTTCTGACACAGTGGGCCTTGAAGGAAACTTTGTCACAAACAGGCTTTTAGATACCAGTTAACCCTTGCCATTGTCTTGGGCCATTGTTCTAATGCAATATCTACTTTACCTACAAGTCAATTCCCAAATGCAAACCCCTTAATACCATTTTCTAGCCATTACTTAGCTCCCCCGTCCCATTTGCAACCTCTTCCCCCCTCCCCTCAGCTTCTAGGCTTTTGCTGCTGACTGGGGAAGTCTGCTCTGCATATGAGCTGATGTGCCCAGCCCTGCATCGCTTGCATTTGTATAAACAATGAAATGTGTGTCAGTGTGCAGAAAATGGCATCAGTGCACTTTTGACTAAAATGTTGTATGTGTTTTTGTTCAAAAGTGTGCCACCACCGTTCTCTCAGTGCTGACATGCATTTTGCCATTTATACAAATGCACGCACCACAGCACTGGATGCTTTTAAAAGCTCCTGGTGCTGTGGCGCAAACATGTATACAAGGGTTTTATCCTGAACAGGGATTTTATCTATGTATAAAACTGTTTTTTTCTGTTAATACCTGTGAACATTCAGGGCATAATACATTGAGCTTCTGAAAGAATGAGAAATATTTACTGTCAGAGGACAATGCAGGAACAGAACAATGTATCACATATAAACAAGACATCACTTGTTGCTGGAAAATTCAAAAGAATATACCCTGTAGACAGCTAAAGATTGAAAAGTACGGAGCATGTTTTATCTAGCACTTAAGGAAAAGTGTAACTCACATAGAAAAATGAAACATCACCTGATATGATATTATTATTCAGGGAAAATTATTCAGGGAAAATGCTCTGCAGCCTTGAGGTAACACATGTGCATGGCTGCAAAGTGCTTTTAAAATGGGTGATTGAACAAAAGAAAAACCCTCATCAAATCAGGTATTAAATTAAGGTGATCTGCTTTAGAGCACCTTAGGGAACTTGTGTTCCCTTGTGGGTTTATTTTTCACACATGGTGAGGGCTGGGCTGGTGCAAGAAGTAGCCCAGCCCTGCCCCAGGGACTGTCAGCCTGGAGGGAAGGGGAAGTGAGCAGCATGGAGCTGCTGGCTTGCCCAGCCTGAGCTGGATGTGAGGGAGTGGAACTGAGCCCCCTCATATTATGCCCCACCCCCCCAGCTACCCTGGCTGGTGTACTGGGGGGGAGCCTGGTGAGGCCTATGAGGTAAGTGGGCTGTTTCACTCCCCCTCCCCCTCACTCCAGCTCAGGCTGGGCAAAGCCCAGCCAGCAGCTCCATGCTGCTTGCTTCCCCCCACCCCTCCCTCCCTGCTGACAACCCCAGAGCTGGGGGGAGGGGGGGGTTAGGGTTAGGGTTTGGGGAGAGGGGAAGTTTTTTTTATAAAGCACTGAGAGTTAGATTCATAGATTTTTAGGGGCTGGAAGGGACCTTGCAGATCATTGCATCCAGCCCCCCCCCCCCCCCCACCTGCTCTAGGCAGGAGTGGGGGCTTGAATATCTATAGGCACCTTTTAGAGATAAAGAAGATTCAAAGAGGGGAAAAAACAGAGTACATCAGCAATTCAGTTTCAAGCGCTGTAAACTGGTCACACAGGACATATCAGTAGTAATTTTTTGTGTATGCTATCAAGGATATGAAACCTGAAATACCATGTGATTGCTAAAGCAGTTATTAAATTACCCTTTTAATTCTTGTTCCAGTCTATGTTCTTTGAGTTTTTGCAGCAAATGGCCACAACTTGTTTTTATTCTCTATTAACTATTTCAGAATTGGCTGTATTGCAATATATTGACATTTTCTAACAATGTGTATTACATTTTCATAGATCTAATAATTTGTTGCTGGATTATAGAAAATGTATATTAGGGACTCAGGAGAGGGAAGTCTTGCTTAGTGGTTGGGCACCTGAAGCATGGGTGCAGTCCAGGTTGGTTTCTCAGGAACTGGTGGTATAGAGGGTTTTGGTGCCAAAACTAGAACCAGAAGCCAGAGTTAAAGTCAATCCAGACTAGTGTTAAGAGCCAGAGCCACAGCCTGAGACAAAAAAGTCAAGGGTAAGCCAGGATCAGAAACCAAAGTCATACGTTGAGGCGGAACCAGATAGCAGATGCCATGAATACATAAAATATACTACTAAAAGGGGAATGACTACCACCGTATTACTCACTAAGACCCTAATCTAGCAAGTCTCTTAAACATATGCCTAGCGTTAAATACATGAGTAATTCAACTAAAATTAGGCTTGTGTACCTTGATGAACCAGGGCGTAGTAAGTACAGTAAATCATGCTTACATTACAGAGACATTTCAGACTATAAGCTTTTGTGACAGGGGGCAAATCTCAAGGATGGTTACAACTTTGGCCTGACCACCTGTCCAGAGCAATCTGCCCATCTGACTTTCCTGCCACACCTTTGATGTAATGAAAAAGTTACTTCTAGGCAAGAGGCTGCTCTTTTCAATGTCTTAATGCCTAGAGCATACTACACACCTCCATCCTTCCCTTTGCCATGTCCCATCCCTCACAGGTGTTATACTACTAATATCACCTCTGTGTACTCTTCTGGTGCTGGGCCCTCCGGCCCCTGTATCTCTGCACCCCTCTGGTGCTGGGCTCTCTGGTGCCCATCTCTCTGTGCCTCTTTCTCTGGCACCTGTCTCTCTCTGCTCACTCGTGTACTGCCCTCTGAGCACTAATGAGTCCTCCACCTCCCCTGTAGCCTCAATAGTAACCACCAGTTGCAAATAGTAACATAATCATAAGCCCCTAGGCTATAACTTAAACACTAGCAATGACAACAGCTCTCTGCCCCTTTAATAAGACAAACTTCCATCCTTCGGATAACATGTCCCCTAGCCCTAGATACCTGGGAGGCTCCTGGAGTCTTGCTGCGCTTGGGTAGTAAAGCAGGCAACAGTAGGTCTCAGGTAGCTCCCTCATGCAGGAGCTCCTTCCCCGGCAGTTGCCAGAGAGAGAGTGCTTCTGCTAGCTCCAGCCCTAGGGTTATGTGCCCTGAAACCCTGTTTCCTTCTGGTCATTTGACACCTGCAGGTGCTGCCTAATTACCCCATTAGGCTGTCACCCAAGCAAGCCACAGCTGTGGAGTTCTACTCCAGCCTTAAAAGAGTAGGTACATCTTAGTTCCCTGCTACAGCTTTATTCTAAATTGGGTCAAAAAGTATGACCCTTTGAATCTGACCACTTTGAATATAGTGTGTCTTTGCTGATACCACACCCCTGAATGAGTTGCAATGGGAAGAAATTAAGCCAAATAAGCATACATCTACTATAGCTTTTTATATTTGTACTGGAATTATAGATTGCACGCTACTTCATGAGACAGCCAACTTTTTTCCTTTGGTAAGAGAGAGAATTTTCATATTAGCTATAACCATCTGAAATGAAAGCAATGCTTAACTCATTTAAGTATTGCTCAGGATGGACTCAAGATAACTACAAAAGGCAGCTCATAGATGATTCATAGATTCATAGATGCTAGGGTCGGAAGGGACCTCAACAGATCATCGAGTCTGACCCCCTGCCTAGGCAGGAAAGAGTGCTGGGGTCAGATGGCCCCAGCCAGATGCCTATCCAGCCTTCTCTTAAAGACCCCCATGGTAGGGGAGAGCACCACCTCCCTTGGAAGCCCATTCCAAATTTTGGCCACCCTTGTCATGAAGTTTTTCCTGATATCTAGCTTAAATCTGCTCTCTGTCAGTTTGTGACCATTGTTCCTTGTTACCCCAAGAAGCGCCCTGGTGAACACAGCATCTCTGATCCCTTGCTGCGTCCCCCTAATGAATTTGTAGGCAGCCACAAGATCACCTCTTAGCCTTCTCTTGCGGAGACTGAAGAGGTCCAGGTACCTCAGTCTCTCCTCGTAGGGCTTGTCCTATAGACCCTGAACCATACAAGTGGCCCTCCTCTGGACCCTCTTGAGTTCATCAACATCCTTCTTGAAGTACGGCACCCAAAACTGGACACAGTACTCCGACTGCGGTCTGACCAATGCCGCATAGAGGGGAAGTATCACCTCCTTGGATCTATTTATCATGCATCTGCTGATGCATGATGAAGTGCAGTTAGCTTTGCTGATGATTTTGTCACACTGATGACTCATGTCCATCTTGGAGTCCACTATGACTCCGAGATCCCTTTCCACTTCTGTGCTGCTTAGAGGGTCACTTCCCAGCCAGTAGATGTGCTAGATATTTTTGCACCCTAGGTAGAGCATTCTGCACTTGTCCCTGTTGTACTGCATGCTATTGTGTACTGCCCACTTTTCCAACCTGTCCAGGTCTGCTTGCAATCGTTCCCTACCCTCCAGAGTGTGCACTTCACCCTACAATTCAGTATCATCTGCAAATTTGGACAGAGAACACTTCACACCCACATCCAAGTCACTCATGAAGATATTGAATACAGGTCCAAGGACTGAACCCTGCGGTACCCCACTACCCACATCCTTCCAGGTTGATACCAACCCATCTACTACCACACTCTGGGTGCAACCGCTAAGCCAATTTGCTACCCACTGGACCATGTAAACAGCTGTCACAGCCTCTTTATTTATGAGATACCGTATCAAAGGCCTTGCTAAAGTCCAAGAAAATGACATGTACCTCTACTCCTGCGTCTAAGCATTTTGTGACCCTGTCATAAAACAAAACCAGATTAGTCAGGCATGATCTACCTGCTACAAATCCATGCTGGTTTCCCTGCTGCATTATTTTTCCTACTGAACTCCCACAAATATGATCCTTCATGATCTTTTCAAAGACCTTTCCAAGGATGGAGGTGAGACTTATATTACTCGGATCCTCCTTCCTCCCCTTCTTGAAAATAGGGACCACGTTGGCCCTTTTTCAGTTGTGTGGGACCTGACCCAAGTGCCATGAGTGCTCAAACAGCCATGCCAGTGGTTTTGCTATGACCTCGGCCAATTCCTTCAGTACCCTTGGATGCAGCTTATCCGGACCTGCTGACTTGAACACATCCAATCCATTCAAGTGACTCTGCACCAAGTCAGCATTGACTGTTGGTAGGCTGGTGTCCCTCTGATGCCCATCTAAGAACCCATTAGGAGACTTATCTTGAGCCCTGTTCAGGAACACTGAGGCAAAAATCTAATTGAATAGCTCAGCCTTGTCCCCCCTCCCTGTCACTAATTTCTCCTCCTTGTTCAGTAGGGATCCTATGCTGCCCTGTGCCTTCCTTTTACTTCCTACATCCCCCAAAAAAAAGACCTTTTGTTGCCTTTTGTTTAATTTGTGTTGCCAGCCTCAGCTCTGTAGTTGCTTTGGCCTTTCTAACTGCCTCCTTGCAAGTGCAAGCCAACTAGGTATACTACTCCTTGGTAGCTTTCCCCTGCTTCCACCACCTATATGCCTTCTTTTTTGCCCTTAGGCTCCCCTGGATTCCGCTGTTTAGCCAAGGAAGTTTTTTGGCTCCTTTCCTTCCCTCGTACTGGGATAGTCTCTCTCTGTGCCCGAAGGATCACTTCCTTTAGGAACGACCACCCTTCCTGGACTCCTATCTCACCAATACTCTTCTCCTGCAGTGCATTATTGACTAGACTCCTAAGCACACTGAAATTAGCCTTCCTAAAGTCAAACACTTCCACCCTACTAGTTATCTTACCCACCCTACACTGTATGGTGAATTTGATTGATTGGTGGTCACTGTCCCCAAGGTGACCACGAATCTGCAGCTCCCCTACCAGGTCCTCCCCTGTAGCCAACACCAAGTCCAGTAAGGCATTCCCCCTAGTGGGACCGTATACCTCCTGAGTTAGGTGAAGGTCCTGCACTCAGGTTAAGAACCTATGTGAATGGTTGGATTTGCCTGACTGCTCCTCCCAGCAGATGTCAGAGTAGTTTAGGTCCCCCATGACAACCATGTCCCTAGACTGTACAGCCTCTGAGAGCTGCCTCAAGAATTTCAAGTCTAGCTTTTCCTCTTGATGTGGTGGTCAGTAGCAGACCCCACCACCAACTCCCTTTCCCCACAACCTCCATGTATCCTAACACACAATGACTCAACTTTCTCCTCCTCTGATTTCATTTTGATCAGGGTAGATGTATAATGCTCCTTTACATAGAGAGCAACCCCACCCCCTTTCCTTCCTACTCTGTCCCTTCTGTACAACCTGTAGCCCTCAATGTGTACTGCCCAGTCATGGGTAGGGTCCCAACAGGTTTCTGTTAGCCCCACTAAATCAAAGTTATTATGTGCAAGCAGAAGTGTGAGTTTTTCCTGCTTGTTCCCCTTGCTCCTAGCATTAATATAGAGGCACTTGAGCCCTCCAAATGGTGCTTTTGATGCTTCCCCCCCTGCCCCCGTTCTGATGCCCATAGTGCCCCTTGGTGTGCCCCTGGGATGTACTACTGCATGGCTCACAGTTTGTAGGTTCTAGACTCTCTCCATCTCCTGCCTCCCTGTCCCCCATTGTACTTAGTTTAAAGCTCAATATGCTATCCAAGTTCTGCTTGAATTCCTTTGTTTGCCTCTGTGCAGCTGGAGATTCTTTGTAAAAAAAAAGATTAAAATAGAGATAAAATAAGGATTTAGGATACTCAGAAAGCTTAGTTATGTTCCAGGAGCACTTTTACAGGGCTTGTAAAAGAAGCCTGAGAGACAATAATAGCTGGATATTGAGTCCCATCTCTGGACACCCAAGTTCCTGTAATTTCTTGTGTCTAGGCTGTTTTAACTATATTTTTCCCTAACAGCTTTTCTGTCAGAGATACCAAAATAGTGTAACCTATTTCAACTAACTGGTACTAACATCTCCAGCTTTAGAGCTTACATTTCTGACAGATTACAGAGTAAATTATTTTAGCCAGTAACTTACCCTGAACTTGTGTAAAGATATTAGAAAACAATTGTGATACCTGCTGATGTGAGCCTGCCTGTAGAATGCCTAAAGGGCCTAAAACTGCCAGTAACATGACACTAGCTGTATTATAGTGTATTTGTATCTCCAGGCTACCTAGGATATGTTAAGACTCCATAAACATTTCTATGAGCATTTCTGATACAAATGCCAGAACAGACATGCACAGTGCTATAAGCAGTGCATCTCTCAGTAAATATCTCTCAAAGAAGGCCAGCATCAATGAGAAGATACAGTATAGGAACCAGTGTGCCAGCTCAGCCTTTGGAAGACTGAATCATTGTGTGTTCAATGACCATGACATCAGAACTTGAACAAAGGTCCTACTATATAAAGCTGTGGTAATCGCAAGTCTTCTCTACGGCTGTGAAGCTTAGGTGAGCTACAGGGACCACCTGAAAAGCCTGGAATTCCATCACCAGCACTACCTTCAGATGATCTTTGGTATAAAGTGGGAGGATCATCACACAAATGCCAGTGCTGTCACTGACACTAACAACACCAGTATGGAAGCATTGATTATTCAATATCAGCTGCAGTGGACAGGGCATTGTGTGCACATGCCTGATGTACATTTACCAGAACAACTACTATAGTCCAAACTCATCCAAGGACAAAGGACATGTGGGGGCCAGAGGAAATGCTTCAAGGACACCCCCATGGAGAACATTAAGAAATGTGGCATTGACATCACAAATTGGGAAAAATTAGCCTGCGACAGCGCTACATGGTGACACTTTGTGAGAGACAGTACATCTTACTTTGAGGAAAACCATCTCACACCGGAGGCAGAAAAACAATGGAACTAGAAGGAAAGGAAACAAGACTGAGAAATCTGTAGTTTTACCCTCCCCTTAACCATCACCTGTGGCATTTGTCAGAGAGTCTGTGGCTCTTGGATCAACCTACTTGGTCATCAGTGGGCTCATTTACAACCCTTTACTTGACCCGTGGGAATGATCATCCTTAACTGTGAGGGATCACCACCACTGACTATAGCTATTCAGTAAGACACTATGTGAAATCATCCCTAACAAAGTACATTTGTCAAGCATGTGATAATAAAAGCTTCAGATTCCATTTTTTCAATATATTTATCTATGCTATTGTCAATTTAGAGCAAATGAAGAAATATGGGTTGAGTTTCCACTAGCAAAGACAGATGCTGTACTCTTCCTTTTTATGATCTTACTTTACATTTTAATTATATTTTGACAGGATATATGACTTTTAATTATAATGATGGGTCTGTAGCATCACCTTCCAATAGCAAAACATTTCATAGTTTCTACTGTACATGTTTGTTCATATACTCTTCCTCTTTGGAAATCCCTTGTAGTTGAGGATGATTGTCTTCCATGATTGTCTTATCTGTGTGTCCAAAGATGGCTGACGAGGCCGATCTGGAATCAACAAACTCTGTTGCAACTTAGGCATGTGTTTCCATGTGGGAATGTTGACTCCGGATTCTTGATTTGGTCTGCAACACACTGTTTCTGCTGCTTCTGCTTTTCCATCTTCTGTTTTTGTCATAAGGTTTCAAAGTACTGAGATCCTTGCAGCAAACTCTTTCCCCATTTGGGGAGGTCTGGGTAATAGTCTCCCATGAGTTGATGTTGCTGTTGTATTTTTTCAAGTTGGTTTTGAGGATGTCCTTGAAGTGCTTTTTTCTGCCTTCCTCTTGAGCGCGTGCCTTGACTGAGCAGAGAGAATAAAACTTGCTTTGGGAGTCTGAAGTCAAGCATTCAGATGACATGGATAGCCCAGTAAAGTTGATGTCAGATGCTCATCACTTTGATACTCATGGTGTTTACTTACTAGAGGACACTAATGTTGGTGCATTTGTTTTCCCATTGGATTCAAAAGATCTTCTGCAAGCAGTATTGCTGGTACTTCTCCAATGACTTGAGGTGTCTCCTGTACATTGTCCACATCTCAGCTTTGTACAGTTAAGTGGGGATCACAACTGCTTGATAAACCATGAGCTTGGTTTCACATCTGATGTTGCAGTCTTCAAATACCTGTTTCCTCATGTGTCCAAAGGCTGCACTTGCACATCTGAGGTGATGTTAAATTTCTTTGTCAATGTCAGCTTTCTGCAAGGGATGGCTTTCAAGGCATAGGAAATATTCAGTGTTCTCCAGAGTCTCACTGTGAATCTGAAATACCAGAGCTGGAGACTGCTCATTAACTGCTTGTTGATGGAGGATCTTAGTCTTCTGAATGTTAAGCATTAGTCGCATTTTCTTGTATGCCTCAGTAAAGACATTGATGATTGCCTGAAGGTCTGCTTCCAAATGAGCACAGACTACAGCAGGGGTGGGCAAAATGTGGCCTGCGGGCCAGATGCAGCCTGCCAAGCCATTCTATCTGGCCCGCGAGGCCCCTAAAAAATTTAGAAAATTAGTATTAATCTGCCCTGGGCTGTCTGTCATGCAGCCCTCAATGGCTTGCCAAAACTCAGTAAGCGGCCCTCCACCCAAAATAATTGCCCGCCCCTGGACTACAGGATCGTCAGCATACTGGAGATCAGGGTGGTCTTGGTTTTGGCTTGTAGTTGACTGAAATTAAACAGCTTACCATCCATTTGGTAATTTATCTCCATTCTGACTGAAAGCTTGTTGATGGTCAGATGTAGCACTGCAATAAGGAATATCAAAAAGGGTTTTGGCATGATGGTGCAGCTTTACTTAATTTCTTTAGATACTGTACTAGCGGTATAGACCAGATTCTACTCTCAATTAGTTTAATGGAATTCCTGCATATGAGTATAATTGACAGGAGAATTTGACCCATGATTGTAGAAAATGCTAGGCATTGTGTCTTATACATTTGCTATCATTTGGTAAAGACTGTGGTCCAGAGCCACTAAAATACTTGGATAGAATTTAGGAGAGTAAATTCAAATCTGATGCACAACACCCCTTCCTAACCCCTTAAGAACCTACGTTCTTGCCAGTGTAGTCCCTCACAGTGCTCCTACTATGCATGCCTGGAACATCCACTATCTTTGCTGACCTGAGAGACTTGGTACTATTTTCTGCCAAATGGGGTCCATAAACTAGGAATTCCCACACCTAAATCCCCTGAGGAGCCTAATCCAGTAATCATGCTTTTAGTATGCCTACCACAGACTTGAGGTCAGAAAACACAGTATCCCATTGTCCCATTTTCATTCAATAATGGGAATACCACTGCTGCCCAATTTTTCAGGCAGTTAAACTATGAAGAGACTCATATTCAATTTTCTCCTTAGCCCCAGTGATTTCAAATCACATCTTCCACCTTGTCAAAAGAGTACCCTAACAACCAAGCTCAGGCTAATGATGTGGTACTCACCACTTCTACCTGTTGAAGCTGAGCCACTGAGCAGCAAGCAGTGCGAGATGGAGCCAGAAAGAGAGTACAAGGAGAGAAAGAATAGAAAGAGAGAGAAAGTAAACTGGTAATTCAAGGGCACTTTTACACATTCTCTGGGTAGGGAAGGGGGGTGATGTTTTAATCAGAGCAGCTCTGAGAACTGCTCTAATTAAAGTCCCACCACATCTTGTGTACAGGTGTCCTAGCACTAAAAGACAACGTGTTCAATGAGCTTTAGTTCAAGCTCCTCCACCACCATTTTTAAGTGTGGGGATGCTGATATACAAAATACAGGAGGCTCCAGGAGACTCGATTAATCATTGTGAAATTCCAGCATGTCAGAGCAATCTCTGTGCTTGTGAATAGGCACCCCAAGGTTTCAGTCCCTGCTCCATAGATTGTTTCTGGTTTTTTTATTTTCCCATTGTGTGTTTAATATCCTGTGAAAAAGAGCAAGAATACAGGAATCATTAGCTAAATAAGTGCCATTACCTCTAGGTTGCAGAGTCATGCTCTTTCTTGTTCTCTCTCTCTGGCCCCATGAATTTTGCATTCTGTTTTGTACACATCTTCTGACAGAGTTTCAACAGGCAAAGTAGAGTGTACCCACAACTCAGCCTTGTACAGGCAGTCCTCAACTTATGATGTTTCGAGTTACAACGTTTCATATGTACAACATTTATAAATTGACACCCTGGTTCAATTTTCTGATTTCAGTTTTGACTTTACAACACTTGATCTGACACCAACCCATGCCAGTGAACAAGTTCGCTGCATCACTCATCTCCCTGGAGAACATCTGTCCAAATTTCCTTGGACACTTTCTTTAAGAAAGCAGACAAGAATCCAGAAAAATCTGCAGCCAAGACTCCTGAGAAGACTCCAGCCAAGAATCCTTCAAAATGTCCAACTAAGAGCCCTTCAGAATGCCCAGCAAAGTCTGTTCAAAGACGTCCTTCCAAATCAATGTGATTGCTATTTACAATATAAATACAATATAAATTATACATTTATATATTGCTATTTACAATATATTTACAATATAAATTAGTGTAGCCATATTGTCCATCTGTAATTGATTGAGTACAAAATTCTGGGTTACTTTTGGTGAAAATAGGGTATTGGGCCTTGGTTCAAGAACTAATCCCCCATTTATAACATTGTTTCCTGTTAGGGCAACAATACGGATTTTGGGGAGTGCTGGGTGGGGAGCTGAATAAGTTTTTTCCTGCATCTCAGCAAAAGCTGCCGGTCACAAGGCTGGATGATATATTAAAAATAACCACAGCAAAAGCCGCTAGTCACAAAGCTGGATGACATTAAAAGCAACTAACTTGGCTAATGCTTAAGTAAGCGGATTCTTAACAAAAGGATAGGGTTCAAAGTGCATGATGTGTTTCGTAAAAATAGGATGCAGCCCACCAGCTATCATCAGGAGACAAAGCAGAAGTACGGCCTTGGAGATGATGCTGAAGTTGGCAAGAAAACTAGAAAGAACCTGTGAGAAACCACAAGTGACCAAAAGAAGCGAAGGTCAAAGTCTTACGCATGCCCTCTTAGCAGAGAGGCATGTAAATGAATGAAATGCATAGGCAACACCATGCTTAGGAAGCAAACAGTAAACAGAGGTGAAGCTTGAGATATGAGGAGAAATGGGTGGAACCGAAGGAGGGACATAGGTGGGGTGAATGTTAATATGTATGAACCAAGGTGTATAAAATGTGAAAAGAACTAATGTTCAGTGCAGGTCCCCGGTTTGTTGGTTTTTTCAGGACCTGGCCCGAAGCTGTCTCCATTCTGAATAAAGTTGTTGCGAGCAATATGTGCTGGTGTTTGCTCCCTTCTTCCTCTGGCTAATGAGTACCAGGATCCATGAACAATTGGACTGTCATCTCCCTAGTCATTGGGTGCCACATGGAGTCGGGGTTCTAACATTTCCTATGGCAAAATCAGTTCTGAGTTACAATGTCTCGATTTAAGACGTGGTTTTCAGGAACCAATTGTGTCATAAGTCTGAGGACTGCCTGTATCTAGTTCAGTGAGTAAATCACTCTCTTGGGAGGTTAGTGATTTGAGTTTGAGCCCCCTCAGGCTAAGTAGGGCATGGATCCCAGGTTTCTACTTCCTGGGTTAGTGCTCTAACCACTTGCCTGTGTTGGTTGAATCCAGCACCTGAGGCCATCAAGAAGAAAGTGATACAGTCATCCATACCCAAAGGACAATCTAGTTCAGAGGCAGGCAATTATTTTGGCTGGAGGGCCACTTAATGAGTTTTGGTGAGCCATCAAGAACTGTATACATACAATCTTTCAGAAGATATCATTTTAACAAATTATAGATAAAAGACAAATCATATACTAAAAATCAAACATCTACTGTAACGTATTTTAATTTTATTTCAAAAATTAAGTTTTGTCCTGATTAATGTTTTTTTGAGTAGTGTATATAGAGGCAATTGCACAACAGCTCAAAAGAAAGTCTTACCTCTTGTATATTGTGTGCGGGGAGGTGTGGCAGATATGGGGTGTGTTTATGTGTAGGGGCAGGTGCCGGGCATTGGAGGGTGGGGATGGGTGTCTGGGTGTGTGTGTGGGGGAGGAGTGTGGAGTGTATGGGGGTAATGTGTTGGGGGTGTGGGATGTGTGGAGGTGGGAAGGTGTGTGTCTGCATATATGTGTAGGGGGTCTGCCTGTGCACTAGGTCCTGGGAACTGGTTGGAGTGGGGAAAGAGAGGGAGAGAGGGCACATGCAGCAGAGTTTGTCTGGGCAGTGTGGTGCAGATACAAGTGCAGTTTGCCCTGCCCTGCATCTGGCCTGTGGCTTCTCCCCACAAGGCTCTGCATGGGACTGAGACCCACCTGCTCCCGCCTGTGCCTGCCCATGGCCCCAACTAGCATGCACAGCTTCCCAGTGGGGTTGCTTCTGGTGCAGCTGCAGCTCAGGTACTGCTCAGTTTTCCCTGCTCCCAGTGGCTTTTCCTCCTTCTGCTGCACCTCTCTAGACAGACAGCACAGGGAAGCTACAGCAGCTGTGGGAATGTGCGCCAGGCACCACACATCCATCCAGGCAGGGGTGAAGGTGCAAACAGGTGACTCCTGCCCCAAGGCACAGGGCTCCAGCTCTAGTTCCTAGTCGCCTTCCACTCACTCCACCTGCCTGGTGTGATGAGCAGCCACCTGCAGGTGGTTGAGTGGATGGAAGGTGGCTGGGAGCTGGAGCCCCATGCTCTGGGGCAGGAATCATTCAGCTACTGATTCCACCCTGCCTGGCTGGGTGTGCGGTGCCTGGTATGTGTTCCCATGGCCACTGTTGCTTCTCTGCATTATCTGCTGCCCAGAGCAGCACAGCAGGAGCAGGAGGAAGAGAAGGATAAGCCACTGGAGGCTGTGGGAAGCCAAGCAGTACTCAGGTGGTTGCAGCCACACTGGGAGCAGACTCACCAGGATGCTGTGTTCACTGGGTGGGCACAGGTGGAAGCACAACACGGACTGCCCCAGGCAGGAGCAGGCAGGTCTCACTCCCTTGCAGAGTGCCACAGGACAGCCACAGGCCAGATCCAATCAGTTAGGGGGCTGGCTTTGGTCCATGGGCCATATTTCGCCCACCCTTGATCTAGATACTCAAGCCCATGTGTAGGTGAGACTTAGGTTATCATACAGGTACCTAACTTAGGGTGGCAGGTAGGCACCTAAGCCTGGACAAAATATATTTCCTGTTGTTTGGAGTAGGTATTTCTCTGCTCAGCCCTTGTGAATCCTTCGCACCTAACTGTACCAATACATTTTACAGAGAATTTAAAAAGCTTCCTGTGGTTTCGGAATCAACTCCTGTAGGCGGGTACCCAAAAAATGAGGTGTGTTAGTACCTAATGTCACCAAACCTCAGTCCCTATGTGGATCTGATTCTATCTCCTTTTCTTATTTATTATGACTTAGCTTCTATACTTTAAATGAAGAGAAGAACCTGGAATCAGGTAAATCAGTTATAAATGGCATCTTAGATGTTCACTCACCAATGCTTAAGGTTACTGATGTTGGATTTTCTAAGTGATTTTTTTTGTGAATGTTGTATAAACCAAAAAGTGCAAGGCTTCCATCTCTTTTAGATCATTACCGAGACAGCATGAAGACACATTACATCACAAAGTGATTCTTTCCAGGTGACTCCATTATCACAGGCTGCTATCCTACTGTTGCACCTATCAGTTAAATAATATTATAATCCTTGCCCATGTAGGGCCATAATGACATGAAGAATGCAGTCTAAATCCCCAAACCAATTACCCATGCTGTAGTAACAGTGGTATACAGGGGGAACTGCTTCTATACACACCCTCTGGTTAGTTGAGTAGGGTTAACCTGTTCTTCTGTAGGACATTAATGAACTCAGTAAGAGAGAGGGTAGAATGACTGGAAGAAAAAATGTGTCTAAATCTCATTGATATGCATATAAGGGGAAAATGTTAGGAAATTTTTTTTTCATTTGTCAAAAAAAATGTGAACAGTAGCCCTTAAAACACAGAACAAGATAAATGGCTGCAGCTGGAATCCAGAAAGCTAAAAGAGAGACATTTGTATAGGACAGGTCCATACAATTTTATGATAAAGTGCACTTAATAAGCATATGCTTTTATTTGTATTTGACATATCCAAATTAACATAAAAAACAAGGGAAAAGATGTTGCCTAAGAGGGAAATGATATGCTACTGAACAAGCATTTGTGTAGCAGGAAAAACAGAAAAAGATTTTCATCTCTTATTTATATAGGATTTATGAATGAATGGCAGATGAATGCTCTGGGAATTTTTTATTCTGAAAAAGAGCTCTTACTTTCTTTTCTATACCCACTTTCCCTGCATGGAAAATATGGCCAATCCTGCTATCTAAATTGGAAGACAAACTAAATCAAAATAACCTGTTGACATATCGGGAATGATGAAAACAAATGCTGACTAGAAATAAGCAGAAGGAGCATCTGAAATGAATCACTGGAAATCTGAACATATGTAGGTGGATCTGGCCAAAGTAAACTTTGTAAAAAAACCATTGGGGAAAAGAAGAAGAAAGCAGAATGAGATCAATGTTAGGAAAAATAATACTGCAATACTCAGGGGGAAATGATAGTATTTTAGTGTACAAAGGAAAAGGTGGCATTTAAGTGGAGGCAAAGCATTTCCTAATACAGACAAAAAATAGCTTTTTTTTTTCTTCATTTGTGTGTCTATTAATGGCATTCTACAGGATCCCAGTTAAGTCTGGACAGCCTGTTTACAATGTGCATTGACTTAAGTTAGTTTAAATATACACACTGTTAAGTCCCACTCTGCTGGCTCTGGTCCTGAGAGTACTTTTCCACTCACCAGGTCACATCCCCCGCCCCACACACACACTTTTCTGCCACGTCTTGATGGAAAAATACTTCAAGGAGGGATTCAGTGGTGTTATTGTGATCTTGGTGACTGTATTACTCACGTTACCAGTGCAGCTAATCCTGGGGCTCCATCTCCCCTACACCCCAGTCCACTCGCCAACCATGCGGGTCAGGGTACTGCTGCCTGTAACTGCTGCCTCAGGCCCCTTTAGCCTCCTTGCTGGGAGGCTACAGTGAGACATTGCAGAAAGGTTGGACTTAGACTCCAGACCACCTTCCTCAGTTGCAGTTGCCTCAGCTATGGTCCTCCAATGAGTGAGAAGCTACCGTACGAAAAGAAAGCAGTAAGAAACAAAAAAATACAGCAAAAGAAGAAACCAACACAGACTCCACTCGAGATTTCCCCTGCTGAGGGACTCTCCTGGCCTCTTTGCATCAGCACCACTTCAGCTTCCACAGACTCAGTGCACCAGGGTATGTCCTGTGGGCAGGGTGTCCCAAGGTGGTCCTGCTCTGGGTCCCCTGTCACTCCTCCTCCACCTGGCATCAGCCAGTGTTTTTAAATTTTCTGTGGCAGTGCCTAAGGCTGACGTCATCAGCCAGGCACCACTGATCTTGACTGGCAGCCAGTTCAAAAGCCAGCACAGTGGCGGCAAGCACTGCTCCAGCTCCTGCCTACACCCCAGTAAGTTACCAGCCTGCCCTGGGGTCCCATGTCCATGTTCAGGGCTGCCAGGGCATGCCCCTGGAGTCCCCAGCTCTCACGAGTGACTCCAGCCATCACAGACCTCCCCCTCAAACTGCCTTGTGGTGTCTTGGAGCCTTGACTTTTCACTAGTGTCATTTGGTGATCTCTCTGGTGGGTTTGCAGCATCTCAGTGGCCGTGTCCTGTTTGCTGATACACCTGGAGAGAAAATCAGCAATGAGGTTGTCCTTGCCCAGTCAATGTACTATCAAAAACTTAAAAGGCGGTAGGGCCAATGCCCAGCGAGTAATGAGGACATTCTCTATGTGGGACTTCATCAACCAAGGTAATGGAACATGGTCTGTAATCACCACAAACTCCCATTCCAGCAGATAATACTGAAAGTATTCTATTGCCCAATGTATCACCAGGCATTGCTTCTCGATGGTTGCATACCTGACCTCCGTGGTGTTAAACTTATGGCTTGCAAACACCACTGGGAGGTCCTCACCTTCTTGTTGCTGTAGCAGGATTGCTCCCAGCACATTGTCCAATGCATTGGTCTGCAAGAGAAAAGGTGCTGCAAAATCAGGGATATGTACTACCACATCCTTGCACAGTGCCTCCTTTAACTTTTCAAAGCTCTTTGTCATGCTAGGAGACCACTGGATAGCCCCTGATGACCTTCCCGTAATGCATCTGTCAGCTGAGTGGCAAGCTCCACAAAGCACATTATGAACCTCTGATAGTAATTGATGAGTCCTAAGAAGGACTATAGTTGCCTTCAGTTATGGGGTTCTTGGAAATGGCATATGACCTCAAACTTATCCTTTAAGGCTTGATTACCCCTCACCCCAGGCTAAATCTCAAATACTTGATTTCTTGGCCTGTGAACATATACTTCTTAGGGTTGGCTGTCAGTCCAGCTGCTCTAAGCCCCTCTAGGATGGCCTTCAGCACATGAATGTGTTGTGGCCACTCTGTAGTAAAGAAGACTAATGTCATCAATGTAGGCGGTGGCATAGGTCATGTGTGGTGCCAGTAATGAATCCATGAGCCTTTGAAAGGTGGCCGCTGCTCTGTTGAGCCCAAATGGCATACATAAGAACTCAAACAAGCCCCATCATGTCCCAAATACTGTCTTGGCACAATCAGATGGCATCGTGGGGATTCACCAGTACCTGTTTGCTAGATTGATGGTTGATATAAACCTGGCTTCTCTATTCTCTCCAGCAAACAGGTTATATGAGGCATAGGGAACACGTCAAAGGTTGCCTGTGCATTCAGTTTCCAGGAATCTGTACACAGCCTAAGTGAACTGTTGGGCTTGGCAGTGGGCAGTATGGGGCTGCATCATGGTCTACGTGACAGTCAAATGATGCCCTGCTCCAACATTTTCTCTTGCTCCTGGTGTACTGCCTGATGGAGGTGCTGCAGGATGGGTCACAATCTTTCTCTAGTCAGGGTCCCTGATGATGTTTTAATGTCATACTCCACCACTTTGGCCCACCTCGGGGCTTTGTGGAACACATCCTGGAAGGCTCATACCAGCTTCTTTAACTCATTTCATTGTACTGAGTCCAGCTCTTCTCCAAACTGAACTTGGGCCTCTGATGTCTTTTTGGTTCTAAGCTCCAGAAAGGAGGGCTCTAAATCCTCATTCTCCTCGGTGTGTGTAGCCAACCAACCCTGTGGCATCTTCCATTCTCTGAGTAGATTCACATGGTAAATTTGGTGCTCTTGCCAGTGTCCTCGCTTAAGGACCTCATAGTCCACTGGCCCTACTTGTCTGATGACCTTGAATGGGCCTTGCCATGTTGTGAGTTGTTTGCTCATGGAGGTGGGGAGCAGTACCAGTACCGTGTCCCCAGACTGGAATCCCCTCACATTCATGCCTTCATTATGTTGGACCTTCTGTTGGACCTGGGCTTCCTTTAGGTTCTCATTGGTGATTTCTTGTGCCCAGTGCAGCCGTTCCTGTAACTTGGGATGGTAGCCTTCTGCAGCTACCCCAGGCCCCACTGTCCTCTCCCACTCTTCCCTGAATATGTGGAGCAGCCCCCTGGGGCTGTGGCTATATACTAGCTGAAAGGGTGACAACTGTATGGACTCTTGAGGCACATCTCAAAGTGCAAACAGCAGTGGAGTCAACACCATATCCCACTTCTGCAGGTCATCCTGGACACATCTCCAAATCATTCTCTTAATCGTTCTGTTCAGCCTGTCCGCTAGGCCATTGGTTTGGATATCTTCAAATGGGTGATGCCCAAAGTGCTACACAGCACCTTCATCCACCAGACCTAAAATTAGTCCCCTGATCAGTTAGGATCTTGCCAGGTATATCCATGCCTGAGATCCATTTTAGCAGCTCTTCAGCCACTTGGCATGCTGTAATTGATCTCAAGGGTACTGCCTCAGGGAAGCAGGTGGCATAATCTATGACAACTAATATGTACTGATGCCTCACATGAGACTTTGGTAACGGACCCACTATGTCTAAGACTACTTGCGAGAACGGGGTTCCTATTATAGGCATTGACTGTAAGTGGGCTCTTGGCAGTCTCCTGTCTTGGGTTTTCTGACACTCTGGACATGCCACCCTCCCCCCCCCATCAGTCTACATCCTCTTGTAAATGTGGCCAAAAGAAATCCTGGGTGATCCGCACCTTGGTCTTGTTCTGTTCCAGGTGCCCTCCCAATGCGGTATCATGTACTAGCTGCCAGATCTGTCTGGGAAACTCTCCAGGGATGACTAACTGCTGAAGTTCCTCTCTGGTCTCTTGATCCCTCCAGACCTGGTATAGGAGACCCCTCGTTACCTCATGTTGTACATCTTTTGTCCCTTCCACTGTTATAACTTTGGGTCCTCTTGCTGAGCCTGCAAAAACTGAGAGGCACTAGTGACTTGTTCCAGGTTGATGGAGGCCTCATTCTCCTCTGGCTCCATATGACTGACTTCCTCTGCCCAGCCTTTGCCCCTTCACAGGCATTTCCTCTCTTCTTCAGTAACTCTTACCCAGTCCAAGACTTTGTATATCAGGTCCCACTCTCAGCTTATGATCATTTCACACGCCAACATTGGTGCCAGCCCCACCTACAGTTTGCCTTGGTACTCCATTACTCTAATGGGCACATAACAGCTGTTGAAATCTATTTCTCCCCTCAATATGCAGGTCACGGTGAGAGTTTCTGCCCACCTCACACTGGACTTTGGTGCCAGGTACGCTTGGATAAGGGATTGTGAGTACCCTGTGTCAAAGGTTGCATGGAAAGTTCATCCCTTGATCCATTCTGTGACTATGGGGTGTTCCCAACCCCCTTCCTGAAACATGAACCCGAAACTACAGTCCATGGATTTGCCCCGCTCTGCTTCCCGGGGCCTGTCTTTGGACCTGAATATAGTTGCCATACCCCGGCTCAAATCACTTAGGCCCATGCCGCAGTATCACAGCTCAAATGAGCCACCTGTTCTTAAAAAAAACTACTCAGGCCAAAGAACGGAGTGGAATGTGGCCAGTATGTTCTGTTGAAGTCAGTGCTCACTAGCTATAGGGACAGTGTAAAAGGGGGAAAAATGAATGACTGAGTTGTCATTGTGCTAAAATTAATATAATTCTTAAATAAAAAGTAACTATAGTTTACATAATACTCTATGAAACACAAATAATATTTTAGGAAGCATGTCTCCTTCCCTGATATGTAGTCAGGTATGTAAGGTGAGTTTGACTGCAAACACTGGGAGTCACTGGATAATGCTGTTTACAAAATCAGGAGAAGTAGGCAAACTGGGCTTGAACTGCAACCCATTCAAGGGGGTAAGGAAGTATAAAATACTGGCTTATTTTTGTGATTCTCATCTGTCCCGTGTCAATTTTTAATTTGTGGGATTGTCAAAAGGGCACAGTTGGTTGTCAAAAGGGCACAGTGTTCTGGCCAAATGGAAGAATATTTGATCATGGGGAAATCCCCAGAAATGAATGCAACTGACTCATATTTTAAAAACTGAAGTACTCACGGTAGCCTGTACCTTACCTGACATCTTGAACTCCTGGAAAATCCATATATTACCTTGTGAACTCTCAGACCATAGTTTTCTAGTCTCCACAAAGATACATTTTGGTTCTTGAGATCTGTTTTCTTTCATTCTTGCATGTCACTAGGAAGCTATCCAGATAGTACTATACTCCTATCAATTCACTGAAAATCTGGACAACAGCCTTCTAGAACTTTTCCAATCCAATTTTATCATCCAAATGCAAATAGTGCAAACTCATGATAGGTCACTATTCTCAGTCCATCTTAGGAGTTATCCTCATTTGGTTGTGTAAGTAAGCATTTAGTAGGTCAATGCATTTGAGATATCCAATGTAATGAAGTGGTTATTCTGTTTATACATTAATGCTGAATTTATTGTTTCATTCAAATGAAATGTGCTGTCATCCTTTATTTCTGGCACAGTGGACCTTGTCCTTCTGCAGTGTGTGACAGATGAAAGAACTCCCACTAAATGTTCCAGGTCTGCTATCCTCTTTGGTTTGATAACATATGGTAATATTCTTGTTTGTCTATAGTGAGCTCATTTATTTTGCCCGATTCAGTCTCATTGCAAAAGTATACTTCTATAGAAAAACTATAGTCATCATTTGAAACTGTAGTTCTCTGGATCTTGTCAAGCTAACTCTGGCTTAGTAGGAAAAGATAGTCACCATTCACCAAAAACAGTGGTGACTCAGCACTTTTCCATAGAGTCCAACCTGCAGTGGTCCTGAATGTCACTAGTCATGGTCACTAGTTTGCTTGTGAATGCGGCAGCACTGGTAATTTTCAAAAGATGGTGACGAAGTTTGTTATGAAGTCCTTTCAAATAAACACAGTACTGCAGCCTGTTTTAGTCCTTTCAGTGGTGAAATACCAAGGGTCAATGCAAAGTCTGTTATTCAGTATGGCTATATAAGAACATTTATAAAATGACAGAAGAATTTAGGAAAGCTACAAGCAGGTAGACTGCAGTCTTGCTGAACTGAATTAGGTGGTATAATATTCTTTTTAGAAATAAAGTTGCCATTTAATTAGACCCTGCACTCCTCAGTCAATAATATAATGTGCAACAATGGAAAAACTGAGTAAAATTTTGTTTTTTAAAAACAAAACATATTTTTTACTTTTTTAAAAAGCATTCTTTCATATCTCCTAAGCCAGCATCTTTGCTTCATTGAATCCCTTTTGGGGGCATTAACACACAACTTGGTGTTGGATTACTATGGTGAGTACGTTTTAAATTTGAATAGTGAATCAAATAAACTTTAGGCTCCCCTAAAAATGAACAGGGAGTGTAAATCAGAGATGCCCAAGGCAGCTTTAGCTCACAAGCCAGCCTTGCTTGCAAAATTTTTGTGGGATGGAGTCCAATGTGTTTGTAATCAAATAGTGGTTAGACCAGGGCTGCTCTCAAATACATTGGTCTGGTGTGTTTTAAATGCCTGTTTTTACCAGTTAGTCAATACGATCTGTTATACAAAGTGTTCTTGTATCTGTTATACAGAGAGTCCTGGCAAGCAGGGTGTTCTTACAGTATTTCTTGTTCTCTTAGTAATCTGATAGATGAGCTTATTGTTATTAGTCAAGCACAGTTGCTCTTTCTAACTAAGAAAGCTTTTTCTCTTACATCTTTGTCAAGACCAACAGCAGTTTAGGTTTATTGATTTCATTATAGTATTTATTCTGGTGTGATAACATCTGTAAGATTAAGTGTCTGCAATGCTGGGCACTGTGCAAACACATGAAGAGACATGGCCCTACCCCAAAAAAAAAGCTAAAGATATCAGGCAGGAATAGAGCTGCAATATCCATTCTAAATGGGAAGGATAATGGTAGGCAAATCTCATGTTTATGTATAACTGTTTTATTAAACAAAAGCACAGCAACAAGTTATATTTATTTTGCTTGGTTTGGGGTATTTTTAGTGGGCGTATTGTGATTGAAGTGATGGGATAGTTGCAGTAGCAATAACTACCTAATAGGAGAAAGACATAGAGGGGAAAACAGAGTAGGATTCCCTGAAAAAGGATGAGAAGCACATGAGAGCAAAGAGAACAAGGCTGACCAGTGTCCCAGCTGCCTGCGGAGGGTTCAGGATTGAGAGTATGGTTTGGGGTAGAAAGGTAAGAAAGGTTTCGACTTAACAAAAGCACAACTAAGCATAGTAACAAGACAAACAATGACAGACAAAAACAATTCACATTTGCAACTTATCGGCAGTCCCCTCTGATGCCTTACGTACAACAAGTTTCTCTTTCCACAAAGCTCAGCGAAATCAGGCATCCTCAATCAGCGCTGTCTGAGAAGTACCGGGAAGAACCCTGCAATTCAGTTCTTGGTCTCCTCAAGGTACACAGGCCCACTGATCCAGGCCAACAGCTAACTAATACTTTTCACAGAGCTGTATCTTCCTTCTGAATGGTTTACAGATATTCTAGCTAATTTATAGCTTCTGAATGGTTCTGATAACGTGCAACCACTCAGATTCCTTCTACTTCAACTGTCCTTAGACTGACCAATAGCAATACAAGCCTTGCATTCCTTTGATGAGGTAATTTTAACTGTGCCACAGGGCCTTACTACTTCAAGACTTTGCTAAATTTACTAGGCCTTACTTTATACAAGGCCTCACTACATCTTAAACCTTAATTAGGCTTTTAGCAACAACATATAGTTTAATATCTAAACAAATACAGAAAAACACTTAGTCTAATCTTCATAGAGCCTTCAGTAAGCACCTTTATCACACAGACATAATTTCAGCTGTCACAGACCAGCAGAAGGCAGTGATGAGAAACATTCAGCTGGCAATGCCAGCAAAGCAAACGTAGAAAAAAGTCTAAAGTAAGAAGGCTATCCATGTTCCAAAGAGCTTCCATTAAAAATGTGAAGATGGGTGAACTTGTAAACCAAGTGGATAGATTATCTACACTACATGAAAGTAAATTTTTATTCCTATTAAATGACTGGCCCATGTAAAAGGTTTATTAGTATGTGACTATTTCCAGCTACACTTCCAAATGTACAATTCCATATAATTAGGTGAAGCTCAAGTATTTAGTTAGTACTTAATGTCCTTGGTTCAGTTCACTGAAGTCCTTATAGTGGTTGATATCTTCATCTTAAGAGGATCCTCACTTTAAACTCCTTGCATTTCAAAGGAAGGTCTTCCTTTGAGACAAACTGATGTGAACATCTTATCCAGGAACAATTTTCTAAATCCCTCACATACTTTCAGCAATTGCTTGTAATCTGGGCTGGCTTCCTGGAATGGTTTTAAATATATTCCTTCTGCAGGGTGTCTCTTCCCCATTTCTAAAATAACTTAAAGCAATAAGTATTTGAGTATCCTACCCTAATCACATTTGTCACAGTACAAAACATTTATTCTGTCTTATAACTGTGTGACTCTTAAAAGAATAATGCCAAGAGACCCAACTAATGGTATATTTATTTGAGCAGAGATCATTAGTATAGCACTGAAATGCCAGTTCTGGCATTTTAACTTTCAATTAGTCTGTATATTTCAGAGTTGTTGTTAGAAATAATTGGGCTATGAGAAGCCTGGGTTCACTCAGCTTCTGTTTTTGGAAACTGATTTAAGTGTGTTAAAAGTTACAGTATATTTAACTAAGATAAAAAATAACTTGTTCCCCAACTTTATTGTCATCTTGACATTCATATTTCATGCTAAAAAATAGACCCAGTTTCTTCCTACAAACCCAAAATGTGAACCAAGTGATCTGATATTATATTATTCATTCTGTTCTCAAAGAACTCACTGAAATGTAGGTTTGGCTTGGAAGTTCACATTCAGCAAATCTCTCCTGTGTCCACAGTTTGCCCCTGATGGCTAGAAAATGGTATTTAGAGGTTTGCTTTTGGGAATTGACTTATAAGTAAAGTAGATATGCATTAGGGCAATGGCAAGGTTAATGGATTTCGAAAAGCCTCTTCATGACAGTTTTCAAGGCCCACTCCGACACAGGCAAGCAGAAAGCAGACACACAGGCTGGGAAATTTAAGACATGTACCACACTGTTCCATAGCATGAGATAAGGTGGCACCAGATCACAGTGCCCAAATGCAGAGCCCTTGGGATTTCTGGTTTTGCTAGATGTTCCAAATTAGGAAAAACTGGCAAAAGCCCAAATTAGGATGTGTGCATGTGATGGGTTTGTGAAACAAAGGAATATGCTGACAGGACAGGACATGGACAGTATGACAACCACAGGGAGACCAATCAGCGATGCCCAAAGATGAAGAGACATCACAGAGGGGAAAAGATATAAAAGGAAGGATTTCAGAGTAGCAAAGAGTCCCTGAGAGGGGAACCCAAGGCCACCATTGACAGAGGGCACAACGCCAGCCCATCTCACCCACCCCACGGGGGGGGGGGGGAGCCTTGGCTTCCAACCTTCATGCTGCTGACATCTGACATTCCAAAGAGAACCTCAGAGTGAAGTTCATGTACTGGCCAGATGTACCTTGACTCAGTGAACCTTGGGACTGGTAGATATAGAATTGGTTGCATTATTCTTATCTGCTATCACCGTGCATCAATAAAATTTGCCTAGTATCAAATGGAAAAATCGTGGTTGGTCTGAGGAATTGCATCTGCCTGGAACAAAGTATCTGGATCATAAATCCAGTGCCAACAGCCCCTTCCTAGTACCTTTTTAAACTCTTCAGCTGCTTTTCACCCACAGGGGATGAAGTTAACATAATTTTAGACAGTGTTTAGCAGCCAGATCTTTATTTAATATTTCTGGATACCAGAGGAAACACTGCAAGGCACATTGAAGCATACCTCAGTCAAAAAGACACCAACATCCAGAGTGGAGAGGAGCTGACTGCTAACCATCTCCAAAGGTGCTGCAACCTCAACCAAGCACTGGTGTGCTTTAAGGTAAACTGTCTTGCCCTCAAAGCAGAAAAGAAAGAGTAGAAGAAAGATAAGGAGATAAATCCCAACCTACAACCTACTCTCCACTGCAGAACTACAACTTTTGGGGATGAATCTGTGGGTCAAGGATTGTACTGTTAAGCCACCTCAGGCCCCTTGTGCCTCCTTAAGCCACCTCAAGACCCATCAATGAGCTATGGTAGAGATCATCCTCAAATTAAGGGATTGCTGATGACAATGATGAATCTTTATTTCTCATTACTGTATGGTGTCATTTCTCGGACATGAGGGAACTCTCTCCTTTATAAGAAAACCCTTCATTATATGCTGCTGTTGCCTCAAGAGGCTTCTGGGGACAAAGGCAGTAAGTCTTTACATAGAGTTACAGGAACAAAAAGATTCTTGTTCTCACTGCCTATTACTCATTGAATAACCATTTTGGTTCTTCTTTAAAGCCTTTCTGAAGAGGCTGTAGTCCACATACAGAAAAGAGGAGCAAATATCTAGCGGTCTCTTTTGTGAAGATCTCTGAATAGGGAGGCATACAAAAAGACATAAAGTCTTATTCCTCACTATAGACAGGGCTTTTATTCATGCTAAAAAACCTGCTTGCCAAACATTTTGAGATCCTCTGATGGAGATGTTCTCTGCTGTGATGCTTTGATGCTTAAAAGGAGCAGGGCAGATGAGTACTTTGAGGAGCCTTCCTATGCAGCTAAAAAGACATTTCATCATTTGGGAATGTGTACAGTCACTCACTGTGCTTTATGATATATTTTCAAAACACATGAAGAAATAATTTTTAGTTTTATGAAAATATTCGAAGTTGGAACCCCTATGTCCTGCTCCAGGCACCATCATTGCAAGGAGTCCTTCAGTTATTTTTTATGTTCTTAAGTTTTCACTTTTAAAACATTTTCTTGATGTGCGTAAGCTGATTTAGTGCCTGCTTATGATTACACTATTAACTAAGGACCTGAGTATCCTTTTTCTGTGATGAAGTACTCATAAAAGAGGCAGGGGACTCAAAGGGCTTCATCCTGGGCACATCCTACCTGCTCACTTGTTTGGGGTTGTCCCCAGAGTTTGCCCTCAGATATGCCAGAGACTGAGGTCTCTAAAGAAACTCATGAGGGACATGCTGGAGTGGGCTCACTGGTGGATTTCTAGGTTTGAAGTGTGCAAGCAGCAGTGGGTGGCAGGGTGTGCTGCATCTTTCTCGACAGAGATGTGCAGCTGCTGCAGTATAAGTGCACCCAAAGTTCCATACCTCAGTTCCTATAGAATCTTCAGTCAGAAGACAGGATTTTATCTTACAGAGTGAGACCATGGCCATCCTAACAAGCAGATGCCTTCAATCTAAAACAGTAGCACTCAACCTCCAGCCCATGGAGCCATGTCATCCAGCAACAGACTAGATTTGGCAGTGGTGGGGGTGGTGGCAGCTGCTCCCCTGCTGCCAAATGTTTAGATCCTTGGAGAGTCCTAAGAGCCAGATAATGTGGTGCTGCCCTGATGCATGGGGTTGCTTTGTGGCCAGATGTGGCTGTGTGAGACTGAGTGAGCACATGGCTAGATCCAGCACTCCAGATCAGGCCAGAATGCTGTGGGATTTGGCCAGCGTGTAGCCAGATCAAGCATGCAGGGTTGAGCTCATGCATGAGATTGCACCTGTAGACTAACCCTCTGCATTAACCCTACATGGGATCTGGCCCCTGGACTGAACTGCGCCACTTAGCTGAGCTGTAAGGCTGGGCACCACTCATCTAGAGCACTAGTTGAGTGAATGTTGAAATCCAAGTGGCTAAAAAGGAATGGATGAATCCAATAGCATAACAAAGTGGGGGGAAGAGGGTGTACAAGGTACCAGCCCCAGAGCCCAACTTAGAGGGGTGTTGCGCTTAGAAAGCAGATTTTTAAACCTAGTGCTCTAAGAATTGATACAACGTTCAGTTGATGAATAGCAGAAAGGCTTGCTTTAATAACTACCAACAACTGATATTGCTTGTTGTGCCTCTGAGTGAATCCCAAGATGTCTAGTGGCATATAGGTTCAACATGACTTTCCAAACTTTTCCTATAACAGAAAAATTCCTGAGGGACTTTTGTTTCAGTGGACCCTGATTTATCATAGCCTTAGCTCCACTGTGAACCAAAGGGTTTGTGTTTGTGTGTATAAGCTATACTATGGCATATTGCAGCATCTGAAGCTCTGTTACATGAAACAACATTCTGGAACTCCATCATCCAGGTCATTTTTTCTCTTGCCCAGTGCCTCTACTTGCCACACATATACTGCCTACCCCTAACCTTAGGTTCTGGGAAAAGGTAAGTATGCAGTAAAACCACTGACATCCTATTTTTAGATATTGAGTGGGTACGTCTACATGAGACACTATGTTGGCATGATGACACATCTTATGGTTACAGCGACGTAGCATTGGCAGGCACTAACCATGATGCCGCTCATTGTTCATTGCTACTGCGCAGTAGGGTTGGAAATAACCTGTGTGCCACTGGGACTGTGCAGTTCCAGTGGGTACTGTGTAGTGGGGTGCATGTGTAGGCATGCCCTGTATGTATCTTATCTGTCTGTACATTTTAGATATTTGTGATTATAGTGAGAAAGGGTAGTATTGCATGCCTAGGGATGGTCAGCTCAAATCCACCCACCCCCTCATTCCAGCATGGCTGGGAAAACCCCAGAACAGACCTCCCTCTCCTGCCTTCTCCCCCTCCCATCCTGAGTCAGCACAGAAGCTGAGAGAGAGGGAGCAGAGTTAGAGGAAGAGGCTGCAGACACACAGCCTCTGTCCTTGGAAGGGGTCTAGATTGGAGCTCGATCTCCCCACCCACCCAACCCAACTGCTAACATCTGTTGAGTCAGGAGAATTAATTTAACTCATGGCACTTTTTGTGAAGTGCCATAAGAGACACTCAGGAGCTGCACTTCTGTCCTCCACTGATGATGCAAGCTGTTGCATTCTGCTCTTGCTGGAATCCCCCTGGTCCCTCTCAGTTCTCTCCACATGTACATACACCCACACACTTTGTGTGTCATATCTACTGTTAGTTGTTTGTGGCCACTGAAGAAAAGTCAAGGCAGATCATTTTTATGAACATATATGACTACATTCCATTCAAGTCCTGTTTAGGTGCCTATTTAGATCTACCTCTAAATAATTAGAGGTAAATGCTTGTCCCATATTACCTATCTATTCAGTGTTTAGAATGGTGGACCCTAGATTTCAGCTGTGCTGTTATTGGACATTTTAGCATTTTATACAGAAAGTTAGAGTAATCCGTTCTGAAGGGAATGAACGTGCAGATTATTCTAGTGGGGGAGGGAAAACTTTTTGTAAACTGAAAGTGGAAGAAGGCACACCCTATGTTACAATATTATGATGGTGTTGTTATGTGTAATAATAAGCTTATATATTTTAAATCCATTTGGAGGGACCATGTATATGAATAAATACAACTATGGCTTTTCTTATTCTTTTCACCAGGACTGTGAACACAAGATGATAATGGCTTAATAGGGTATTTCCTGCTCAACTATTTTATAAATAAAAAGCAAAGGAACATATGCCTGACATCAGCAAAGCTTAGCCCAACTCCCAGCTGGGGAAATATGCCTTAGCAACGGATCATAAACCAAACACAGAAGCAGCAATGCTGGTCACCAGAGAGAGACAAAAGTTTGAGCATGTAATGAGACATACTTCACAAGCCTTCAGAAAAGCAAATACATTTTCCACCATTATCAAAGTGACTGGTTGATTGCTGAACCCAGAAAAATACACAGAAATTTCCAGGAAGAATATTGTTATGGAACACAAAAATCAAAATGACTACAAATGAGAGGAAATTACTGTTCCAGGTGAAAAAAGTTAACCCCGAATTAGACTGAAGCAGCCCATGTACTTACAGTATACTGGCTGTGTTATCATTCTTATTCTCCAAAATCCCTGGCTATTGACATTGCTGAAATATATGAGGTACATGTTTTTGAACTAACTGATGATGTTTGTTTTTGCTTGGGTTTGCAGAACCAAAACAACAGTTCTGATATACAAGTGGGGTCATCCCTTCTTGGATGCCCAATGATGAAAATCATTTAAACCTTAAGACTGTTAACTATTTCACTGCTCATTTTTTGCTAGAAAACACGGAGGACCATGGTTTGGGCTGCATGAAAATTTTGATGAATAGAGAACTCAGTGAATTCAGTTATGAAAATGTAAAAAATGTAAAAGAACCATTCATGGGCTTGGTTCAAATTTGACAAATCATTTTTATTGCAAAAAAGTGATGGGAAAGTTTTGAAAATGTTGAAACATTTTGTTTTGAAATTTTTAAACAAAATGATTTAATATTTCATTCTGAAATGGTTTATGGCCACTGAACCATGGTCATTCCAGATAATTTATTTGAACTTATCAACTAAATTCCACACAAGTCTTGTTTAGATGCCAACAAAGTCAATTTAGATCTGCCCCTTAGTTATAAGAGTTAAATGCTATCCCATATTACATATCTCTTTCAGGCTTAGAACCCGGAGTCCCTGATTTCAGCTGTGCTATTACTGGATCTTGTAGCATTTTGTAATCTATAGAGGTGCACCAAAACATCAGTCCCATATCGGATCAGCACTGATATGAGGAAAATTGAGAGTATTGGCAATCAGGTTTTTTTGTCTGGTGGTCAATAATGTGGCCAATAAATGCTGCATGCATGTGCACAGCACACAGGTGGCCAGGAGTGCAGCCCAGCGGCTTGGGAAGCAGCAAGGTCCAGCTGGTAAGTCTGTTGTGGGGGGAAGGGACAAGGAGGAAGGGAAGGGGCATGGGGGGGCCAGATCGAGTCCCCCATGGTAAGGGAGGGAGTGGGGCTAGGGCTGGGGCTGTAGCAGACATGCGTGCTGCCCAGACAGGGCAGGGAGGGGCATGGGACAGAGCCATGGCTCACCCAGGGGATGTTGCAGGGGGGCTGCTCCTGCCTCTGTGCATACCCCAGGAATGCATGGGGGGCATATGCCCCTGGGTCCACATGCGGGGTGAGGGTGAGGGGGGGCTGCTGCTGTGGATTGGGGCTGAAGCTGTGCCAATCTCTTCCTGGAGGAGGGGCTGGAACAGGTTGCACTCAGGGCGTGTGGTAGCAGTGCTGAAAGGAGGGGTTGTGGAGGGGCTGCAGCTACCCCAAAATTTGCTATAGTCCCCCTTCCAGTGCTGTTGCCATGCATCCTGAGTGCAGCTTGGCCCAACCCCCTACCAGGAAGAGCACAGCGTAGCCCCCAGCCCGCAGCAGCAGCCTGCCCAACCCCACGTGTAGATCTAGGAGCACATGCCCCCCATGTACTCTGAGAGTGCATGCAGCAGGAGCAGCTACCCCCACTTCCTGTGGCCCCCTGGATGAACCACAGCTCCATCCCATGCCCCACGCATGCTGGGCAGCGCCTGCACTTACCCTGACCCCAGCCCCGGTCCCAGCCCCAGCCCCACTCCTTCCCTCACCTGAGAGGCCTCGATCTGGCCCCCGCATGCCCTTTCCCTCCCCCACCTCTTCCCCCACAACAGATTTACCAGCCGAATACTGTTCTCCACACTGCAGGGCTGCATACTGAAATCAGATCGGTATTGGCCAATATGGCTCATTATAAATCAGCCATCAGTATTGCCCAAAAAACTCTATTGGTGCCCCCCTAGTAGTTTATATAATCTGGATATTAAAAATGGGGGAGTGATGGTATGATTCCATTTCATGAGAATGGTATAAATAAATTGTTTAATTATTTGGGTAAAGAGTAACCTTGTGAGAATGTATTTAAGATCCTTAAAAGTTACAAGAGGGTAAAGTTACATTACCTACTGCAATTAGTGTTGCTAATTAGCTCCATTTACTATGAGAGGTAGCTAATGAATCGTGTGGAGATGTTGCTACTAATATCAGACTGTGACCCTCCAGTTTATAAGAGGCCTTCAGATAATGGAACAACTCTTCCAGCACAATAAATACATTGTTCTTAACCCACGCTTCCTCTTCAGAATGCACATATATCCTGAAGTTAATAAATTGATGCTGCTTTCATGTAATAGCACTATATCCAATTAAACTGTAACTTTAAGCTGTAAATTTGTAACTAGGAAGATAATTAGTGGGGCAGCTGATTATATGAGGAACAGCATACCAGGTGATATGAGGAACAGCAACGTGGGCATTAATACATGTGTCATAAACATCTTCCTTATACCTCATAGATGTATTTACTTTCTCAGGCTGCAAGACATGGAAAAAATTATCTGAAAATGCCTAAGCAGCTTGCCTAAGCACCTTTGCCTTTGTAGGCCTTCCCTGGAAAACACAGGCCTGATACCTACAGAGAATATTTTCCAAAGCAGTCTTATTTTGATATTAGGATGCAGTACATATTGCATGCCCTTCCTCTAGTGTTCTCCTTGTTTCTAGGTGACAAAAGACCTGAGGGGAAAACTCACTTATCTTTGCCCTGCTGGTTGTAGGTTGTTTTGCAGTGTGAGATAGTGTGAACTGTGAAAACAAGAGAAAGTGCTTTTCAGTCATTCTTTTTTAGTTTCCCCTGCCAGATCAAAATTGAGCTGAATACAGACAATCACTTCCTTTTACAAAAAAAGAAAAAAAGGAGTGGGGAAAATACCTGTAATTTAAAAAAAGTCTGAGGGGATAAGAGGTTTGTGCTGTAAAAATGAATTTTCAGGTCTGTTATTTTTATTTGTTGTTTCCAACAAAAGATATCCACTGTATGAAGGAATTGTTCTACTCTGTAAAACCAGACTTAAATATAGATGGCAGACATAAGTGACATATGTTGTACAGAGTTAATAAAATACAAACCAGAGATAAAATGATTCCCTGGGATTTTCTCCTGGATAGCTGTTAAAGCAATTGCTGGCAGAACCGTACACCTCTGTGCAGCTCTAGGGACTTTTTGCAATAAATATTTTTTTAAAATAAAAAATCCAGACTGAATTTAGCTTACTTGTTTTAAACCATCTGTGCATTGTCACTATCTAAAACTGAGAACATTTTTTTGGTGTAATTTACACATATGACCTGAGATAACTGGGAATAGGAGGGTAATATTAAAGAACCTTTAAACAATGAAAAATAATATAGATAAGAGCATAATTTCATAAGTGTAAACTTTTTCCATTACATTAGGCTTCAGGAAGCATGTCACATCTTTTCTGTTACATTATTTGGACAGTTTTGCATTCATTGTTATGAAGATGTGCTGTTAAGAGACAAATATATAGGTGCTTTGCACATGAAACCTCAGGAGGTTGAAAAATAGACTGTTCTTCAGTATGCAGCCATTCCTTGGTGGAGCTATCCCAGAATAGGCATTTTCAGTATAGGTAATTTATTATAAATTGTTAATTTTATCATTATAAATTAATAAAATGTTACCAAATATATCTTAAAATAAATATAGTTTTGTTTGGTTGTAGAAAACTTCAGAAATATTTTATATTGATGTTATAGTCAAAATACAATAAATTATTGCAAATATAGGGGCAATGGCCTGCATCATGATATCAAGCATAAACTCATACTCCTAATAGCAAAGGAGTTCAAATGTAACTTTAAATACATTCAAAATATTCAAATTATATACCATGTGAAGGGTCTGAAGTGAATCATTATGTGAAAATAAAGCAAAAACTGTCTAGAAAAAAGAGAGATAGCTAAATACTCTCTCTCATCTGTGAGATGTTATTTTCTTTTTTCTATTTCATCATTATACCATACAATATATTAATGTATTTTCCCCATTAAAACACATGGTTTCAGAGGTATGCTTTTCCATTTTGAGCACTCTTAGTGTGGTTTTACAACCCACTTGCTGCTTTATGATGGAAGATATGGCTCATTATTTTCAAGTGTATAGGTAGAAATTTTAAAAGAGCTTTTTTGCATTTGACTCACAAATGAGCTCTTTAGCCTTCTCAGCTGACACGACATAACTGGCTATAGATTTCCAGCCTTGCTGGTAACTGTCTCTCTTGAAATTGAGCAATTCATTATCTCCACAAGCATCTTTCATGAAGATTTGAAGTTCACGTCTGCCAGAGTTGCAGCTGTGTTAAACAGCATAGTTCATCCTTATCAACCACCATGACATGGGTTTCCAAAATGATATTGACTGGCTGGGCATCAGCAGCAAACAGAGTTCTGGGGGATATTTCTCCTCATCCTGTTATAGTCCTGCCTGTTTTTATAACTCATCTTTGATAAGAAGTAATAAATCTGTCAAGCTGCTGACAGGGATAATCCAGATAGCCCTTGCTCCCTAACTGAAGGCACTGAGATTTTTTGTTGTTTATTTGTTGGACATAGTCTAAAAAATAAAAGTTTGTGTGTGTGGATATAGATATAAATAAATAGGTATAAATAAAAATAGAGAGAGAATCTCATTTTTTCGCTCTTCAGCTACATAACTGAAGTACTGTTATCCCAAAAGAAATCTGTTGAGAGAGAGAAGGAGCACTGTGTACGTAGGGCCAAACAGTGCATTCACTATTGCTTACTGCTGCACTGTGGTCTGATGTGCATCAGCCAGGGCTGGGAAAATGCAGAATAACACTGCTTAATGTTGGATGTTTGAGAGGGCTCATGTCTCTAATAGTTACCCTATTCTCAGCAGTTTCCTAAGGCAGGGTGTGCAGGGTGCACAGTGTGATACTCCTTGCATCCTATTTTTGCAACTGCTTGAATAGGAACTGCTGATGCTTTTCAATAGGTATGTCCATTACATGATGAAGCAGTTGGCCTGACCACACGCGAAAACTTTATTTTGGGTCTAGCAATGGTATTGTTTTTAGTAAAGGACATATTTCTGTGATCTTAACTGCTTCTAAAACTGAAATGAACTTTAAAAGTGAGGCCACTATATATTACTTGTTTTCTGTCAGATTGTACGCATTCCTTTGTCTCTCAGAAATGATGTTCTGCATTGCAGATCTTCATTGATGTTCTGCAAAATCTGACAGTCTTCCAGCCCTTTGCTGCTGCTTCCTATTCCCATCTTTCCATCACTCATCAAAATGTGCTAACTGTCATGAGATGCAGCAGTAGTAAATATTTAAGCAACAGTCTACATCATTGCGGGCTCCTTTTGATAAGATGATGAACTGTGAGGAAAGTTACAGAACAAAGGCACAAAAAATTGACAATCTCTGACTAGCAAGGGACAAGTCTTATAAGAAGAGAAAAGTTTTACTCCATTAATTTTTATGGGTTAAACATAATTCTGTATGGTCTGTATGTTTGGGGCTTATTTTTATGTATTATTTCTGGAACCTAAATGATGGGATCATAACAATGTAAAAACTGCCATTTACTGAGTCAGACCATAAATCCGTCTTGCCCAGTATCCAGTTTTACACAGGGTGTATCTACACGAGATGCTTTCCTACATATTAGACTAATCTAATGCACAGTAAAGCATCACTATCTACACGTGCACATCATTTACTGTGAATTAAATTAGTCTAATGGGTCCTTTGCTAGTACCAATACATACAGGTATTAGAAAAATGGCACATTAACTAACGTGCCGAAGTGCACAGGTGAACACTGACTGGTACCAATTTTCTCCTGGTCAGCCCAGGCAGAAGGCGGCCACTGCTTCCTGGCTAAGCCCCAATCTCTGCTGGCTGAGGGAAAGCTGTCCCACCTACAGGGCAGCTTCCTCCAAGACACACAGTGGTCAGGGGAGAGAATCTTTCCATCGCTCATCAAAATCGCTAACTACAGCTAGGACAGCTCTCCCTAACCCCATGGAGACTGAGGTTGGCCCCAATTACCACACAGCTGGGAGGCATCTGCCCCCAAAGCCAGGACAGCCCTCCATGTGCTTGGGAGGCAGCTGCCTCCAGAGCTGAGACAGCTTCTTCCACTCCAAGGAGATTGGGACTTGTCCCAGTCTCCACATGGCTAGGAAGTAGCTGGCCCCAGAGCTGGGACAGTTCCCCCCACCCCACACAAATTGCCATTGGCCCCTGTGGCACCTGCCAACCCAGGACCGGCACCTGGGGAAGCTCGGAGCTTCCCGTGGCTGTTGCAGAGGGAGAAGGTCAGGAGCAGCCCTGGACTGAATTGCTTCCATCAGGAATATATTTGCCTCCAACAGGCGCACATTCAGATGAGTACCTGAATTTTCTGCACAAAAAAAATTAAGCACATTAATTGCACATGGAGATATACCTGCAGTGGCAGAGAGGGGCTGCTGAAAGGGAGAGTGACTTTGATTTTTTCCACTGTTCCTCACACTTACAGTCGCCAGCATTTAAGGTCTAGGAAGTTCTGATGGAATGAGAGACTAGATTCCCAAAGGAATGTAGGCTCCTAATTGCCATTTTACATTTCTCAGTTCAAAATATAGATCATCAAAATGCAGTTGGCTACTGCCTAACCCCGTGAATGCATAAAATATATAAGTGCATAAACTTTCCCATCAAACCTACCTTGGTATTTAAATATCTGCTGCTGGGCATGCATAAAAAGATCTAGGTCTTGACAGGACTGACTAGTGGGTGTCCATCTCAAGTTTAAGCTTGAATTAAATTTGGAATTAAAAAGCTATAAAAAGCTATAAAAAGCATTCCCTGACTTTTTTTGCCTACAGAAACAAATCTGTTACATGTTCCCAGATCATATATACTAGATTGGGCTTTACACAAAATACAGCCAGAGGAGGAAGTAACCTACACCAGTGGTTCTCAACCTTTGGTGCCTTACATATCCCCTGCCGATTGATGCAGCAAAAGTGAAACTGGAAGTCCCACCATAGCACTTCCAGTTTCACCGCTGTGAGCCGAGTCCTATATGTTCCGCTGTGGCCCGAGGCAAAGCAGCCTGTGCGGGGCCTCCCTCCGTATTCCCTGGCATACTGACGCTGGGGAGTGAAAGCCCCGGTGCACCACACACAGCAGGAGGGGCAGCAGCTGGAACTGCTGGCCTGAGCAGGCAAAGGCCAAAATACAGCACCTACGTACCCCCTGCCTGTGTCTTGCATGCCCCCAGGGGTATGTGTACCATGGGTTGAGAAACACTGCCCTACACTTTTTGCCTAATAAGCTGATAGTTAGAGCTTTCACTTTGGATATTAGAGACCCAGGTTCAAATCCATCCTCTGCCTGAAGGCACTGGACCCATAAGACTTCCCTAATAATTAAGGGAGGAAGTAACACAGTGTGTGGTGGTCTAAGTCCCTCCCTTTGGTTGAAGTCATTTCACTTCATGTAAGATTCTTAAATATTTATTGGAACAATGACTAGAAACCAGTTGCTTCCCTTCCCAGAGACTCTATGGCCCTAACTACTAAGCTATATAGTCATGTTCTTTGTGGTCAAATGACTATTTAATTATTCCATGTGAAGTGTAAGAGTTGCAAGAGAAGGAATTGAGACAGCCTTGTCCGAGAATTCACTCTAAGCTCATGATTTGGTCATGTACCTGAGATGTGAGAGATATGGATCAGGTTTCATCAGGAAGAGGGCATATACAAACCTAGATCTCCCCAGTGCTGAGTGAGTCCTCTGATTCCTAATATATGGATTAAAGGTGGGAGATAGCTCTTCCTCTGACTGTTTTCTGCAAAAAAGGGCTGACTTATGTTTTCAGCCCCAAGAGTGGCCACACATGTGAAGGCAATACCTCCTTCTCCCTAGAGCTAGACACTTAACTCCTGCCACACTTCTCTCTCCAGCATTTCCTACCTAATCATCTTCCTACCTTTTATGAATGCCATAAGTGGGTGTTTAAGACTCCCATGCTTTAGGAAGCCAAAATGTGTCATTCAGGTTTGTGGATTTAACCAGGCAGCAATTAAATGTTAGGTGCTGCAGTGCTCAGCAGCTTAGGGTTGTAATGCAAAAGTCGTTTCGTGGATCTGGCCCAATGTCATTATTTTGCTAATAGACTTTTGACAGATGAAGATTCCTGGCAATGGAGGCTAATTGGCATGGTTGACACTAGATGGAATTTGACACCTCCTTAATCACTAATTGCCTCCTGTAACCACTCATCATTAACCCATCTCACCCATCTACCCTCATCTGTTTAATTTCTTCTTCGAGAAGGGTTTCCTCATTTCTGCTGTTGGCATCTCTAGTTCCCAAACCCAGAATATCTATAGTGCTGACTACATCACTGCTTTAAAAAGACCCTGGAATGTGCTTTTGAACTAGAGGTGCAGACTTCTGATACAAATAAATGCCCCCAAATAAATGTAATAATGTGGGTATTACTTGGAAATTTTATCTCTCACCATCCAATGTATTACATGTGTGATCTGCCTAACTGTTCATCCTATGAATTCTAGGTACTGATTTCTTTATACAACAATAATCATACTACTACAATATGTGGGTCCAAGAATGCCTCTACATAGTTTATTCCTAGGCCACTTCTCTTGTCTAGCTGCTTCTGTTGCTTCTTTTCCCCTTTCTGTTTAGTCAATCATAGAAAAAGTAATGCAAAAGGTCACAACACATTTCTTTTCTAGTTTGGAATAATTGTATCAGTTTTCATTTATTTTATGACGCTGCTCTGCAGTGTTTTAAAATATACATTATAATTCACAGTAATTGTTAATAACTTTAGATTGACTTCAATGAATATGGAGTTTCAAATATCTCATTTTGATCCTGTGAACTTTGTTTTAATAAAGACTGTGTAAGACTAAATAACCATTTCTGGTTCCTGTTTTTAGCTTAAATCAACTGTTATAAATTCCAGGTTTAGTTTTAATGGGTATTTTTGCATTCTGTAAATAGCACAGTAAGAGTAATTCACATATCCTAATTGCGTTCCATTTCATCACCTTACAAATGCCAACAATGTATATGGATGTTCTATAAGCTGCTACCACCAAGGCCTTAATTAGTGGTCTGGTTTGTAAACACAAGTTGTATTTATTCTGCTTTCAGCAGTCAGTAGAGTTCTTTAATCTCCATCCAGGTGTGATTTATTGTAAAAAGCTCAGATGTTGCTTTGCAAGCTAGCAAACATATTTTGAACTGAGGTTTGACAGTAAAAATTAAGATTAAAATTGTTAAATAAGATATATACAGTATGTGAAAAGTACTTTGAGATCCTGCTTGAGATACTTTGAGTTATTCTATATAATATATAAAAGGCTTAGTCCATCTGTCTGTGTCTCTCTGTTTGTCTGGACATAATGCTCTTGGAGCACTCTGATTGGTAGTCTCAGCAGCCAATCACAATGCCTATTGAAACAACCAATCAGAGTGCGCCACACAGACGGACACACATGGAAGAGCACTGCCATGATGGTGGGGATGGAGGGGATGAAGTGGAGGGGCAAGGCGAGCACTGCTGTCCTCGCCCTCCGCCCCCCCAGCCCTGCTTCTTGGAGGCAGCAGTGGTGCAGGGTGGTGGTAGTACAGTGTTGGCCTCGCCCCCACCTCCATCCCCTCCACCCCCACTGTGATCTAGTGAATTGCCCATCAAGAATGATGGCGGGGATGGAGTGTCTCTATGACAATGGGGATGGAGTGGATGGAGGTGGGGATGGAGGTGGGGGCAAGCCCCGTGCTGCACTGCTACAACCCCGCACCACCACTGCCTCCAAGAAGCCGGGCCGGGGGTGGGGGGTGAGGCTACCACTTGGAGAAGGTAGCGGCATGAGATGCTGGCAGCGGGGGATAGAGGGGATGGCAGGGAAAGCTTCCCCCCCAACTCCTGGGAGGTGATAGCGGTGGTGGGTGGTGGCATCCACCCCTGCTCCCCGCCCCCCTGGCCCATCATTCTTGATGGGCAATTCACTAGTATAGGATAGAAACTCACTGTTCACCTGAGGGGAGGCAGGGGTAAATACCTTTTTATCAATAACCTTATAATTACTTGCTCTTTTATTTTGCAAAGAGCTAGAAATGAGAAACCAAACAGTAATAGTGATAACTACCTTTAACTTAACTAGTTTAGCAATGTAGTCACTACTCACCAGGCATTTTTAAGGTTACATTAATGAAAAAGGCATGGAGAACTGGCCAGATATATAGGCATGAAAAAATACTGTGATGGGAAGGAGGACTTATTTTATGGAAAAGCCATGTGTGAATTTGAAAGAGGATTTATGAGACAGTAATATTATAACAATATTATAGAGGGGTTACATTGGTTACAATGGACTTACTTTCTTCTGTAGCAGAGTTAATATGAAGTAAAACTGGGATAATATAACTTACTGGTATATTTTATCACTCCATTAGCATTATATATGCTGTTACACAATAGCAGTACTATTTGTTGAAGAGATGCTGTTCTGTTTCCTAGAGTATCCATTTTAATTAACTTATGGTGAACTAGTTAATTGCCAAGTGGATAAAATCTGAAAAACAGCTAATTAGTAGGGGTTCAGGGAAAGGTATTACAGAGTACAGTTCCCTTGGAATCAGGGAAGCTTTCTCAGAGTTAGGATGTGGAGCAATTTGAGACTCATTTTACTTAACAGTTATGATGTGTTTCAACTCTGTGTTTTTGGAAATTCTCCTTAATGCCTACCCTGCCTTCCCCTTAGTAATTTCTTCCTTGAATTTTTCTCTTGGACCTCTTAAAGAAAGGCAGATTACATTTTTTCACTGGGGAACGGGCAACTAAAATGGAAGCTGCAGAGTGGGAAACGGCCAATAGCAATGGGAACAGAGAATAGTCAGCTTACCAGGGATGTGATCATATAGGAAGGGAGATATGGAAAGGGTAGGGAGGTGGAATGACTATTGGTTGCATGTGGGAGAGATGCAGAGAGATGGATTAGGGAAAAAAAAGGGGGAGGTGAAAACTGAGAACATATGTATTATTATTACTAATAATGGTGATAATGATATTATCATTCAGCATCTTAGTGCATATCATAGAATAATAGGGCTGGAAGGGACCTCATAAGCAGAGATCATGGTTTTGTCTGATAAAAAATAAGCCCCAGTTTTTGGTTTTAAAAAAGTAACCCAAAATCCACATTTTTCCATGATTAAAATGAAACACCACTTATATATATAGCTGTATATACTGTGGTGTTTCCATTTAATCATGGAAAAATATGGATTTGGGGTTACTTTTTTTAAACCAAAAATTGGGGCTTATTTTTTTATGAGAGAAAACCAGGATCCCTGCTCATGAGGTCATATAGCCCAGAACTAGAGAATGAAAAATGAGTCTGCTGATCTGCAAGAGGAATAAAAGAGTGGAATGGTTCAGCTATTTAGTAAATATATATATTTTGTTTTTAAAAAGTTTCAATTAAACTAGACCAAGTGCCTGAAAATATGTTGCTGGTGCAAGAGCTCCAGCAGCTGATGAACACATTTTTCAGAAACAGCCTTCTTCTTTTATGTCATACAAATCAGAGCTCAAAGGGCCTCAAGCAAGGGAATTGTAAAAGATTTTGCAATGCCTTCTTAGACTGTGCGTTAGTCTACCCAAACAGGTGCTGCTGCCTGAATCACCAGTCAGGTATCATGGTTGGCAAGTTAAACAATGGTTAATAAAAAACAGTACTTGCCTCTTGGAATATCTATATATTGTATGAACTATTTTGTGTGTTTCAAATGAAGATGTTTTTATGAAAGTAGCAGTGAGAGTAAAGCTAATTATATCTGGTTGATGATAGCATCTGCTGTAGGGTAATTTACAGCAAGCTCTCTAGGGATATTTTCCCCTTTGAAGTGCTTTGCATTCCAGGGTTCTCTTCTGGAACATTTCCCCCTCTGAATTCCTTTTGAAGTGCTACTTAAACCCATCTTTCCCTTTTCATGAGGTCCTTGGCCTCTGCCTCTGGCCTCTCAGGGTGCATCCACATATGCAGGCACATGCACTTGCAGCAGCTCAAATAAAAGCAGTACAAATTTGTGCTGGGGATTTTGCATCAGTGCATGTGCCTGGACATGCACTTGGGTGTGAGGCAAGGTGTGACATTTGGGGCAAAATGTCCCTGCCCAGTTCCTCCCACATCTGCAGCCAGGGGACGCTAGAGCCTGCAATATAAAAATCTGTCCTGTGCTGGCCCCCAGCAGTATAAGAACCTGCCTTAGCAAGCAGCTCAGGGCTACTTGCTCTCAGAAGCTTCTGGGGGGAAGTTGGCCATGCCCCTTCCTGACTCCAGCTGCTGCTCCTGCTGCTGCCTTTGCTGTTGCTGTTGCAGCCCCCCCTCCCCCCCACATTGGGGATTGGGGTCCTATGCTGCATGCCACATGCCACATGCCGCTGCCCCCACCCAAGGGGAGGCCCCACCACGCTGCACTGCACCCCAGCACTGTACCCCAGCTTCTGCACTCCCATTCTGGCCTGCTGCCCAGCCTGCCACCAAGTTGCAGCTGGGGGACAGCCTGGGGAGGGGGCTTGCACTGCCCATGGGTCCCTCCCCTGCTACTACTGTTGGCACCTAAGGGCACCTCACCTGCCCTAGCTACCTCAACAGGCCACCCTCCGCCGTCACCTGAAACATGCCTTCCGTGGCTTCCCTGAATGGCTGCTGTCACTGCCACCACTGCTGCTGCTGCTGCTGCCACCTGTGTGGCCACTGTCCCCTCTCAGGAGGGGGGTAGGCGTTTCCACACTGCACTGCCTCGCATTGCTGTGCACCGCACCTGCACTGAATTACTTTCCTAATTGACTGTTTGCTCCTGCACTCCCTCACGGGTGCCTCACCATGTCTGAGCCTGTGCCTCATTTCCTGCCTGCTGCCCTGCTGCTAAGTTCCTGGCTGGAGGCCTGAGGGGCTCCCAGACTGAGCTTCAACAAACAGAGCTTCTCCACTGCTCTAGCTATCTTTTACACCTGCCTCAGCAGCCTCCCCTGTGTGTTTTGCCCTTGTGTGGTTAGTCTTGTGGCCCACTCCCCCTGCCTTGGTGCTTGTTGTATGGCTGAGTAAGTAGCTTGAGTCTCCCCAGCCCTTGTGTGCATGTCCCTCCTCCCCCACCTTCCTCAGGTATAGCCTGCTTGGTTTTCTGTAGGGCTGTAGCTTAGTGAGCTTCCTCCTCCCCTCCCCCCTCAACCCCAGCCTCGGCCCCATTGGATTCTCTGGCCCCTTTTTTCCCCCTCTCCTTTATATTAAGTGATGGAAGGGCAGGAGCCTTCTGTGGGGGCAGATGCCCCTACAGAACTTCCTGCAGCCCCTGGTGTGGGGGCAGATTTCAGCCATGCCCCTACAGAGGGACATGCCCCTACAGCCCCCACCCTGGGGGCAGAGTCCAACTAACCCCCTCTGGGGTTGGACAAGACTGTAACCACCACAGCAGGGGCAAGTGGTACTGTAACAGGGAGCCAGCAGGGCCAGGGGGTCTCCTCTAGCCAGTCCTCCCCCCCCATCGGGGGGAGCCTCCTCTACAGCAGGGGGTGGGAAGGGCAAGGACCCTGCCCCTCAACCCAGACCACCGGCACCTGAGGGGACCAGGTGCACTATACCAGCCAGCATGTCCACTCAGCCTGTCCCTTACCCTAGCCCAGGCCCCACCAAGGTGGACCCCCAGTAAGGGAGCTGCAGCTATACCCAGGCAGCTACAGGACAACCCACAGCCATGGAGACTGAATCCTCCACCACCAGCTCATCCAGCTCAGGTGGTGGGGCCTCCTTTCCGGCACTCACTGGTAGGCACGGGATGAAGTGCCAACTACCTGAGTGGGAGGACCAGCATTTTGAGACCTGGGTGCAGGCCCTGGCTCGGGTGGTGGGGGCCCCCAATATCGTGGTGGCCTCCTGCTTTCATGGCAAGGGGCTTTTTCCATTGCTTCAGAGGCCACCGCACAAAAGGCAGTGGAGAGGGGGCTCGTAGTGGAGGGCAAATATGTCCCCTTCGAGGCCCTAGAAGAACTGGATACCCAGGTGGTCCTCAGTTCCATCCCACTCTATATCTCCAACTGGGCCCTGCTCTCCCAGATCCAAACCCTGGGGAGGGTTATCTCTTTGGTGGTGGGCCTCCTGCTGGGGTGCCATGACCCCAGCCTCCACCACGTGCACCCTTTCCACCACCAGGTCATGATCCAGCTGGTGGTGGGAACATGGCGGGAGGCCAAGGGGTGCCTCATGATTCCCTTTCAGGGGGTCCTGGTGAGGGTTTTTTATATGCTGGGGGATCTACGGTGCTTCTGGTACCATGCCCTGGGGCACTTGCATCACGAGTGCCCAATGGGCCAGGTGGGGAAGACATTCACAGGTCCCACTGGGAAAAGGTATGCCCCTGCCACCAGTGCCCCTTTCTCCTCAGGCTCCCCTAGCACCCCAGCCACAACACTGAGCCCCCCCTGCCACAAGCTCAGGGGAACCCTGTGCCTCATCCAAGTTTGGCAGGGTCCCAGGGAGAGAGGCAGCAGCCAAGGGGAGAGAGGGAGTAGTGTCCCACCCACCCCTAGCCATGTCTCCACTGCAACTGTCCCCCCGAAGCCCGCCTTCTACTACCGAAGCTCGTTCACCCCAGGAACACCCCATGGCTGAGTGAGTGCATGTCTCTTCCAGGCACAAAGCCAAGAAGAAGGCCCATGCATGGCTGGAACCCTCTGAAGTGAAGGACCCCTGCCCCTCCCAGGACCACCACATGACAGGAAACAGTGACCCAGCTTCCAGGGGCCTCCCCAGCTGCACCTGACATGCCACCCCTGGGAAAGATGAAATGGATAATGGATAATCCCAGTGGAGGAGGCTTTGGGGTGGCTGGATGGTCCCATGGAGGATCCTCCTGCTCCACTAGCCAGGACCCACCCACTGAGACTGTGTGCACCAAGGCTGATGCTTCCACCAACCCAATGATAGGTCTGATAGCGGAGCCCTCCCCCTCCGACAACCTGAGGGAGACGGGGGCTCTGGGGCTCAACTCAGTGAGTCCTGAGGGGAGAGGTACTCACTCCCAGGACCCTAAGGTGGGCACCAATACCACCCTGGTGCCTTATGGGTGTCCTCCCACCCTTCCCAGAATAGCCTTGCTACCAGCCTGCCTTGTGGTCTCACCCCAGAGGGGGTCAAGGTGGGGTCCCTGACCTACAGGCCAATCTTGTCAGGGACCCTGTACAGACCACCCAGGGTTCCAGCTCTGCCCTGCCATCTTGTGAGGGAGTTCCACTCCCACCCTGCCCCTGTCCTCAGGGGCTACAGAGCTCTCCCAATCCCAACCCAAGTCTGGGGCCTTAGCAGACTGGGGGGTTCAGCTAGTGCTCAAGGAGCCCACTGAGCCCCAGGACCAAGACACAGATGCCTGAGAAATGGCGGGCTCCATGGAGCCTGCAGACCTCTTCGTCCCAGCAGTTCCCAGGGGCAAGCTACTTACATTCCTTGACCATGAGTATACCCGGTGGTCTGCCAGCAAGGTGCAGTTTGCCTTGGACCATGGGGAGATTTTGACAGTATCCTCAACACTCCCAGTTGGACCAAATTTATATCTCATTGCCACACTTTGCCCAGGCTTACTCTTCTGGTGTCTGGCAGACCTGCTTCAGTGATCACCAGTGTTCCCTCTAAGCTGTGTGGTGTGTGTGGCCACACAGGTATGCCTGGCAGCACAGCGTGAATGTGCCTGTGCAGCCGTGCACGCCATGAAGCTTAGAAGGAATGCTGGTGATCATCACGTTGTCTGGGCCCAGGCCACGCTGGGGCCCGGGTGTCTGGGGTCAGCCTACTGGCATTTTAATGCCAGTCTGCTGGAGAACATGGCTTCAGGGAGGCCTTCCAGGAGTTCTGGCTGACCTGGTGGGAGCAACAGGAAGCTTTCCCCTTGGTTCAGAGATGGTAGAACATGGGGAAGGCGCTCATCAGGCTCTTTTGCTGCAGCTAAACTCGGGGGCACACCTGGCAAAGGGAGGCGGTGTGGGAGCAGCTCGAGTAGGAAGTGCTGGAGCTGGAGAGGTGCCTGGCCACTGACCCAACCAACCCATCCCTCTGTGGAGAGTGTTGGGAGAGGCAGGAAGAGCTTCATGCTCTGGACGACCACTGCACCCACAGTGTGTTTGTCCACTCGCACATCCAACTCCTTTGGGAAATGGACCATGGCTCCTGCTTCTTCTGTGCCCTGGAGAGGAGGTGAGGGGCCAAGAAGTACATTGCCTGCCTCCTGGCAGACAACAGCACCCTTGTCACCAAGATCCAAGTGAGATGCACCAGGATGCACAAACTTTCTACAAAGAGCTCTTCTCCCTGGATTCAATCGATGCCAATGCCTGTTGGACCCTGTGGGAGGGACTCCTGCAGGTAAGTGGGGTTGACCAAGACTGGGTGGAGGCTCCTCTCACCTTGGTCAAGTTCTCGGTCACCCTCCACCTGATGCCTGGCAACAAGGCACTGGATATCGATAGGCTGACCACAGAGTTCTACTGGGCCTTCTGGGACATCCTCAGCCTGGACTTTGCCATGGTCTGGGCCAAATCCAAAGGAAGTGAGAAACTCCCCTTGTCATGCCGGAGGGCTGTGTTGACCATCCTGCCGAAGAAGGGGGATCCCCATAACTTGAGGAAATGGCATCCCATGTCCTTCCTCTGCACAGATTACAAGGTGGCAGTGAAGGCTGTCTCACTGCACCTGTGGTCCATGCTGGCAGATGTGATGCATTGTGACCAGACCTACACAGTGCCCAGATGTTCCATCTTTGACAACCTGTACCTGTCTCAAGACTTGGAGCTGACACACCGGGAAGGCCTGTCTTTCACTCTCTTGTCCTTGGACCAGGAGAAGGTGTTCAACAGGGTAGATGACATGGGCAGGAAAGTGGGACGTACCTGGCATACTGTGGGCCTTTGGCTTTGGGCCCCACTTTGTGCTGGCTCTCTAGGTACTGTACTGACACCCCAGTTTCCTGCCCCTGCTGCAGAGGGAGACCCTGGTGCACATACAACTCGAGTGCACCAGGCAGCAGCTCCTCCACCTCCACCATAGGGCACAGCCCCTCCCTCACAGTGCATGGACTACCCCCCCTGCAGGCTCTATAGCCCCCCCTACAGGGCCTACAGCCCCCCCCACGGCCAAAGATCTCCCTGCAGGGCCCACAGCCCCCCCCCCCCCCACAGGGTCCACAGCTCACCTCTGCAGCAGCAGTGGCCGTTGGCACTCAGGGCCCACTGTTGGCAAAGCCCCTCGTGGCACGATTCAGCACCTTGCGCCTCAGACCCAGCTCTACCTGTGCCGCTTGTCATGGGTCTGGCCTAGCTTGATGGAGTGTGGCACATGCACCTTCAGGCAGCCCTGGGCCATTCAGGCTGTCACCTGGGGCCCAGCCCTGCTTGCAGGGGCTGCGTGTTGCGCCAGGCTGGGTCCTGCCTCCATGGAACCTTCCGACCCAAAAGTGTGCAGAACCTGTGGAGACAGAAACAGGCCCAATGTGATGTGCAGTCCCTGCAAGCGGTGCTGGGCCCCGGGTGACAGGACCTTGATGCATATCATCCACCCTTTTAGGAAGAAACTACAGATCCAACAAAAGAAGTTGTTAACCATAATGACTGGGCTCTGGCTGAACCATTAGTATATGGTTCAACCAGATAAGAAAGGTGCCTGAGTAAAAAGATAGATTGAGTTTACCGACAGGAAAGTGGGAAGTAGAAAACCTCTAAACAAAGGGATAGAGGTGGCACAGCAGGGTTTTAAAAAGACTGAGGAAACTTAGGGCAAAAGAGAGGAAAGAAAAGATAAGACTTTCATAGGAGAAGGGAGCAGAAGGAAGTTGGCTGCAGGAGAGGTGAAGGGAGGGAGGGAGGTAGAGAAAGAGAGAGAGAGAAAGAGACAGCAAGAGAGAGAGAGAAACCTTGTGATTCAGAGAAGTCATGTGTTCGGAGGGGATCCTGGACAAAGTGGACATCCCCAAGGGCTCTGCTCAAAAGATATCCAAGAGTGATAAAGAAACTGCAGGATCTTGCTGATCTATATATCTCCTGTTATTGTACTTTGAAAATCTTGCCAGGATTCCTCCAACTCTGAATTAGGGAAAACAAAGAGGGCTGGCAGCATGTTCTGATCTCAGACCAGGGAAGGGAATATGTTCCAAAGCTGAAGGGCTTTTAGTTTCACCACAGTTACTCCAGTTGAGGCAGCTTGGTTCACTAGCTGTGGCAGCCTGAAACAAGAAGAAAGAGGAAGGTCTTTAAGATGACTAGGTCCTAAGCTGTTTAGGGTTTCACAGTTCAAAATCAACACCTGCTGAATTCCTACCAAACACCCAATAAGCAGGAAGTTTGTAACAGAGTTCCTGCCTCTGTACTGTATTTGTGTAAGTTTTCTCAAAAAGTCAGCTGTGGGTAGTGTGTTTTTTCAGTGGTGTCACAGGAGTAGTTTTCCTTCTGTACGTTTTCCCTGTGTCATAAATCTTTCTGATGATGCACAATCTATTAAATATGCAGAGCTTAGTTAGCGACACACTAAAAATATATTGATGGTGTTCTTTCTTCTTGGGCAATTTCCCAGGGCAGTTGCGTAGCCTTTGCCGGTGTCAGCTTTCATTTGAACCTGAAATATCTCATGATACTATTAAGTAGATAGGAAATTGTAGAGTGAATTTGTTCATTGTTTTTGCCTCTGGGAGTCCATGCTGAATTGTCTCAAGTCTTTAAAAAGAGTGTTTGCAGTGGATGGATGGAGAGCAGGTGTACTCAACTATCCCCACTTCTAGGAGTGCTTTATTTCACAGCTGAAAATTGTTCAGCTTGGAACTATATGTCAACAACTCAAACTAGTAAAATATGACATGTTGGGGGTCACTCACATTCATGGAATAATCATTTAGACATAGTGATTATATATATACTGTAGCCTATAAATGAACTCCATCTTTAAGGGCCTGATCCTGCAAAGGGCTGACCATGTCTTGGGAATCAATCACTGAAAACTTTTCCTAAGAGGGTGGCAAAGGATACTGGGGCCTCATGCAGGATCAAGTTCTAGTTCTGATACAGACTCTTAGACACCATCTAGTCAGAGAAATATCTAATTATCTCACATTTCTTTTATGTGTAGTCATCTTGCAAATTATCCATTTAGAGATTAAAAAGAAACTGGATATAAACAATAGTAAACTAACCATGGTCATGTGCAAGGTAAATAAAAAAATCGCTCGCTTCCTGGTGAGATAGTGCATGGCAATGATTTCACAATATTGCAAGATCATCTCTTTTTTTGCAGGTTTTGTATAACTACAACTCTGATTTGGCAATGAAAATAAGTTATTTGAAAAATTGTTTACCAAACTTACCTTTAAAATGATCTTACCTGGGTTAAAAAAAAATAAATTGTCTTTATAGTGACTCAGATCTTGACCTGCTGGCAATCAGCACTCATTACAGCTCAGGAAGGAGAGGGTACAAACGGGACTTTAAGCAATCTTTGTGTTCTCTCAGTCCTGGGATCATCCAAGAACCAGATCTGTCCCCAGGGTAAACAATACTAATGTTTGTTAGGTGATTGTTAAGTCAGAGCGGACTTCCTGCCATAGATCATTTTACTTGGCTATGTAACCTTTGCTGGCAGTGGGAACAAGGGAACAGTAACCAGATATTATACAATCTTTGGTTTTGACCAAAATATCCATACAACTAGGGAATCTTCCAGTAGGTGGGGAAGGTGCCCCTTGGATGTCTTTGTACCAGAGTAGCAGCAGAAAGTTTCCAAAAACATTGGAGAATTGGCCTCATTGTGTTAATTCTGCAACTTTGTAAGAAGTCACTCATGCATATCTCTTACTTTCACATTTACTTATCAGACAATGCCTGACCATCACTTTAGTTAGTCTTTTTTTTCCTAAAAGAACAAAATTATTGTACCACTAGACTTATATAAGGAGAATGGGGACAATCATATTAAATAAATATCTCTAGTTTTGTATCTTATTTATTTAGAATTTATCCCAAAAATGTCCTACACTACAAGTGCTGCCCATTGAAGATCTCCTATGCATTATTGGGAATGTGTATACTCCGGACTCCTTGGGCAGAGCTGATGATCAGGCCATCCAGGATGTGAGTTGACTTGTGTCTCCAGATATCTTCCCATTTACATTCTTTCCTTGCACCCTAAAGAAGACCTTATAATTTCAATATTATTTCTAGTGTAAACTACTCTTTTACATTGAAGAAGGAAGTTAAAAGTTCAGAAGAAGGGGCACATTAAGGACACACTGGAAATAAGGATGGGATTTATACTGAATGAAGACAAAGAAAGCTAAGTTAGGAATGGAGGATATGGATGCCAGTTTAATGTTCTGTACTTGATGAGGAAGTGTACAAATGTAAGTAAGAATATGTACACTCACCATGATCATAGTCTTGCTGGTAAGGCACTCAACTTGGAAGAAAGATTTTTGGGTTCAGTTTTCAGATCTGTTGTGGAATGACCTTGAGAGTTATGCACCTGTCTACCAATGAGGAGCTGGGTTTAAGTAATTTCTCCAAGGACAAACAAGAAATCTGTGGCACAGCAGGAAGCTAAACCTGGGTCTCCTGAGTTCCAAGTCTAGCATCCTCAACGCTAGACCATCCTTCCTTTCTAAAAAAGGGGTAAATAATTTCTTACCTCACAGGACTTTTGCAAATCTAAATAATTTTTTAATAGATGTTCAGGTACAATGCTAGGAGAATGCTCAAGTGCTCAGCAATAGAGATAGTTTAATATGTAGAATCACCTGCATCGTCTTATTTGTATGTTGTATTGTTTCCTGCTCTTCATTGGTCTTTGTTTTGTTTTTTGTTTTTTTCCTTCACCTGTATTCACTGTTTGGAGACTGCCAAAAACAAGTCAGCCTAAAAGTATTAGAATTTGGAGATATCCCATGTAATTTATATAATTTTGTTCTGTTGTCTTTAGGTTTTTAATGATGTAGTTGTCAATACTAATGTGTGCATACTGTTAAGTAGACACAAGCAGCAGACATCCTACATTTGCATTTTTATTTTCTTTTAAGCAAAAGACAGCAATTTCTAATTACAATTTTCCCCTAGTATTATCCTCTTAAAAAAACTAATATATATATATATATATATATATATATATATATATATATATATACCCATACACACAAGATATATATATAGAGAGATATATATACATGATATATATATATATATACATATACATATATATGTATATATATATATATATACATATATATGTATATGTGTATCTATCTATCTATCTGCTAGCTAGCTAGCTAGCTAGATAGATAGCTAGCTAGCTAGATAGCTATATAGATAGATAGATCTTTTAAGCAGGTTTTGACCAGAAGCTAACTACCCATACCTTCTGACATCTGGACATCACACAGACACACACACATTATATATATATAATGTCTGTGTGATGTCTAGATTTCAGAAGACACACACATCACACAGACACACACACATTATATATATATATATATATATATAATGTGTGTGTGTCTGTGTGATGTCCAGATGTCAGAAGGTATGGGTAGTTAGCTTCTGGTCAAAACCTGCTTAAAAGATTTATGTCATCAAATACATAAAGAAGGAACTTGGGGCAAGAAAATGATGAGTTGTAGGAAAGGTCTGGTTGTAAGAAAGTGTTAACACATTTATTATAGCTCTAGGGAAAGGTGTATTTTACATTCTTATCAGACCAGCTGTTAAACTATAAAGACACTGAGTTTTACATCTGGTTTTGAAAGCCAGACAGAGTCGCATGATTGACGCAATGCTGAGTTGATCAGATCTATTTTTTTTTAACTATAAAATGCCTTGTTACATCTAGACATAAAACTGAAGGGTCTGGTCATTACGCCCTACACATAGCAGTGGTATTTCGGCTTGTATTAATTTTGTTGTCAAAGATACAGCTGTTGTAGGAAATATTTTGAATTTTTAGTACCATCTGGTGTGTTGAAAGAAGAAGTGCTTTAAATGTTGGCATAAATCCATTTTCTAAGTGGGTAATATCGGTGCTTTGAAAAAGGGGCTGTCAGAATGGGAGATGAGAGGAGTCATTAATCTGAGCTGTTTTCATCATTCTATCATACTACAAATCCTACCATACCTCAATTAAAACAAACATGTTTATGACTCTTTAAGAGTCTTCAGAATGGCTCATCATTACTAAATGCATTTGCATTATCAAACATTTTTTCAGGGTTTGACATTCAACTACACTGAAATAATGGACTTGGGAATTGTACAAACCCAGGTAGCAGAGTGAGCTTAGACTTTATGGTGAGGCAGTTATAAATACATCATTACATAGGTGAATACCTGCTTAAGAGCCCCCTCTGTAGTGCTTCTATCTCCATACTCTGTTCTGTATTTTTGTTCAGTGAAGGTCTTGCTACTTGGTCCCTTTCTGTTTTCCAGATACCTGATGGATGTCTTAAGATGTATTTCTAATATATGAGAGAATTAATTGAATTTTCTCTATGAATGTTCAGTGAAAGTGTATATTTCACTCTTTGGTTGTTTATTATATTGAAGGTCCTATCAAATATTCAGTATCATTTTTCTGCTGACAAGCCATCTTCTATAATGATGCCTTGACTTAGAAGAGCAGTAGTAGCATTGAAGTAATAACAATTTCACCTATGCAGCAGCATCTTGTATTTGAAGAATTATTGAGCCTTCTGATATAAATAACAAGTATTCTAATTTTAACTATGTAAAAAGGGGAAAACCTGTGGAATAGAAAATTAGGTGACTTGACAAAAAACAAAGTTTGCTAAAGAATTCAAAATCCCAGGAAATCTCAACCAAGGACCAGATAGATGCGTCTTTCTCATAGAAAAGCCTATTAGAGAGGGGACGTTCATTGAAGTGTACAGTTTATGGAATAGGTACTATATTCTCCCCTTACATGCTGGGGTTCAAAGTTGAATGGAAGGGGGGCACTGTTCAAACTCCTGCAGAGTTTCAAAATGTTCAGGGAAACCTAGCTACAAACTTGTAGATTCTGAAAAATGTTCTCTTAGCTGAAGGGCTCATTCAGGAGCTTTGCATTCCCGCCTTCCCTCCCCCCCCTCCCCCCCCCCCCCAAAAAAAAGGTAAGCAGCAAAAAGTGACCTCAGAAAATGTTTTTTGTTGTTGTTGTTTGTTTGTTTTGTTTGTTTGGTGAGTTACCTGAACTTCTGCTGAATTTGCTTTTAAAATGCTCAAAATGCAGCAGGTAGCTCTGTACAATATCACTGTAATGCATCGTTAATGATATGAAACAATTTCCTTTTTTCTGGGATACTGCTAAATCCTAGTTACTGTCATCTGTAACTGCACCACAAGTATCTTATTATGTACACAAAGGATTTCCAGAGATACAGTGACTAATATCCCGCTTCGCTCTCCAGAGCACTTTCTTCTTCACAACGGAGAGCTGTAAATTACTTTTACTGGATCTACTATATTAAGAGTCCTTGGTAGTTAGTGTTGAGTGGTTATTTTATTCCTGTGTATATTTTAGCCTGTATTTTTCAGCTGCCATACATTTTCTGCATTGACATAATTTAGGTACATGCTCATTAATGCAATTCTGATTTGCAGTGCCACAGTAGACATTTTGCTCACAACTTGGGCACACATTTAGACCTGCATTCTAAAAGCTGAATGAAAGTTTAAATCCTCCAAAGTGATAATCTGTGCCACTGAGCTGGGATAATACGAATCAAGTACAGTAACTGAAAACAGGGACATAGTCATGGTATAATTATCTTCCATTGAAAACATGTTTCTCAGTTTTGCTGTGGCATTTTTGTAGCAGCAGGAGACCATCCTGTGATGATGTTCCATTCCATTGACATTATCACTTAATTCCCTTCTTTTTGAAGGTTTTTATAGGGATTGGGTGCAGCTGTGTCTCATCAGCCTGCTTCTTATTAGACTTTCTAAGGACCCTGATTAATTTAGAGCCTGTTTCAGCTGCTGCTTGAGGAGACTGAACATCTTGCCTCTGCCCTTCTTAGTGTGCTTTTCCTTCCATGTTTACCATGTTTAGAATGGTATACTGGTGTTAAGAATTTCTTCCTATTATTGTATTAGGTTGATGATGGGTGATGTAGATTCACTTTCCATGGGAGGCATGTGTCTTATTCAGAGTGGATTAGTAGTTTCCTCCTGCCTCCCCTGCTTTAATTTATTTAAATTTTAAAATGTATAGAGCAATGAAAGAATATGCAGGAAGGATGGTAAATTCTCTTATGGCTTGATACTGAAAGGAGCTGAATGATTCTCCCCATTCAGAACAGGGTAGGTCAGGTGTTGCTTGGTGTTCTGCAGGAACAAGTCCCTTAGTACTATTAATTTTTATTTATTGAAGTAAGTTAATATTCTCCAAAAAATTATGCATAGTCTTTCACTAACTTAACAGTGAAGATTTCAGTTTGGAGCAATGCATTGCTACTTTCTCCCTTCTCCCCTGTGTCCTCAAATGCCCACTTGTCTATTCTTAAATGGTGTGGATGACTGTTAGTAAAGGAAAGAATTTCAAATGGCATCCTTTGAAATCATTTTGAATTCTTAATAGTTTGGATGCAGTTTGTCACTTCTGCTCTCCATCTGAGGTTATCACCACCTCTCTGCTTCTCCCAGGTGCTCAAGGAAACAGCATCAGGCTTAAGAGAAAAAATTCTACCGTCATGGACTTCTCTGTATAGAAAGATGAACTCAAAACCTTGCTCTTCACTGCAGCCTTCATTTAATGACCTTCAGGACATGCCACACTGTGCTGAAATCCTCATTGTCCCTGTTTTTTCTGAAAAGACTGGGTAAGTGAAAGATAGAGAAGGTGAGGAGGAATAGGTGCATTCCCCAGAAAGACATGACACCTCAATGCTGTTTTTGGTCTCTTCTAGTGTGGTTAGGCCAATATCTGATCAGAAGAGGAGAGAATCCTAATGTATTAGATTACTGCCTCTAGACTAGACAGTGCTCTATTGTAGCAGCTACTCCTCCTTTAGCTCTTCCCTGGAAAGACCCTCTTGGCTGCAGCTCCTTGTCTTCCTGCTCTATGGTGCTAGGACAGGGGTAGGGAACCCCTGGCATGTCGGCCAGTGTGTGGCATGTAAAGGCATTTTGCTTGGCACATGCACATTAGGGCAGATGTCAGGGAAGTGGCTGGGGCTGCACTGCCACAACAAGGATCAGGCCCTTCGCAGCTACCCTGCCATCCACCCCTGGCATGCCAACATTTTACAAGTTGAGGGCAGGGGGAAGAGCATGCAGGCTACGTGCACTGGCTGAGGCCTGCAGGTTGGGGGTGTTCCTGCATGCCTCTTAACATGCCCCATGGGCTTCCCGGGCTGACAGAGACTGCTGGACAAAGCCCAATGCCTGGGCCACCCCTAATTGGCTGCCAGGTGCAGGCAAGCATGCTCCCAGCTCCCTGGCATGTCATCATCAACCCTCCCCCACACACAACACTAGTCTTCTAGAAAAGCCCTAGAGCGAGTGCCCTCCATTGTGAATTCACATGCCTCCATGTCCTAGTTTGCCTGTATTCAGACATGGTGTCCTGCCATCTGCACCCAAGCAGAGATGCAGGAGCTGCAAAGTGTTTTGCTTGTCACCCTGCTGACTTTTGCCAGAGGATGCAAGACATCATGCGTGCTCACCTGGACATGATGGGGCAGCTGGTCACCATGAGACATGGCTTTGTGCCCCCAAGCCAGCAGCTGGATGTTCAGCACAAGGCCACCTACCGCACCCTGGCCCTGCCAAGTGTCCTGGAGGAGGCTACCTGTTTTCATGTGGCCAAGGAAGACAAGGCCATCCAGGTTGGCATGGACACTGAGGTGCTCTGGCACCATGTCCAGACCATTGAGTGCCAGTTCTGTGCCTGTGCCACCAGCAGCAACTGGCAGGAGCAAATCATCCTGGACATCTGTGACAATGAACAGTAGGTCCAGAACTTCCACATGTTCTAGACAACTTTCATGGACATCATCACCCAGCTGACTGCCCTTCTATCACACGCAAAGATACCGCCTGTGTGGGGCTGTGGACTTCTGGCTTTCCCTCATGGGACCTCCAGCACCTCAGCCCCTGGCTCCAGGTGCCAGTCTCCTCCTTCAGGGACACTGGCCCCATGACTCTCAGTCATGCCTGGAGCTTGTCACCCAGCAGGACCAAGCCCAGGGGCTGCTTATCTCTGCCCAGGCTGTGCCACTACCCAGGAGAGGGACCTGGGTACTGAGGGGGGCTGCAGAGCAGAGAAAGCTCCCTCCCAGGGCTCCCTCCTGGTGGGTAGATGGGCTGGGGCTGGCAGACTTCATTGCCAGCCACAGTCCCAGTGACATCCTGGCCCAGCACACTAGTGGGCTACACTCTCCCACACAGTACTGAGCCCTCGTTCACCTCTTCAGGACTGTTCTGAAACCACTTGAGGGACCTGTGTACCTAGGGCAGCTTCCAGGACTGGTGGATCATTCTGGGAGGGAGGGTTGTGTTCCTGATAGACCTAGCACTAGGGCTCAGGCACCTGGTCCTGCTCTCCTCACCCACCACTGCCCACCAGAGCAAACTCTGCCTTGGGCCTTTCTGTTTCCTCAGATCATGGGTCACTGGCTCCCTCACTGCACTCCATGTCCCAGGTCCCCCTCCCAGTCCAGTAGCTCCCAGTCAGGGCATAGTGTGGACTTTCTCCCCAGCCAGCATCCAGGATCCCCCTTGTAGGGCCCCCATTCCTGCCACCACTGGGAAGAGTCCTTTGAGTGGGGCATGGCATACCATGGTGGGTTGAGTGGCAGCTGAGAGGGCTATGTCTCTCAATGGGAGGCAGTGCTGGTACCAGTCAAAACTATTATATGTGGACATAAAGCAGTCAAGAACCCTGTCCATAAATTCCCTCTCCAGGTGCTGTGATTCTGCCAGCCCTACAGAGGCCCAGGTTATCTCCTTGAAACAGCTGGGGGCCACCTTGAGCCTCCATTTCTGCCCCTCAGCAGCCTGGATGTAGGTATCACCCAGCCTGAATATGTTCCCCTCCACATCTAGAGTCTCTCCTCATGCCAGTCCTGCACCTCCTGGCACCAGGGGTCAGCTGTGTGCAGTCAGAGCTCAGAGGTGGCAACCAAGGGCTGCAGCATCTCCTTTCTTTTTAGATGCCTCCTCCAGACATCCCTCATTCACTGTGCAGCTCTACAGTCCCTTGGCCTTGGGCCAGCATTGCATCCTCCATGTGCTTTCTTCCCTCACACAGGGGAGACATAGAGCCTTTGTGTGAAGTTGCTACTTTTACTGATAAAATGAAGTGTAAGGGCAGGTACCTGGGACCCTCCCAACAGTCACTTGGGTGCTCATATGGAAACAGCAAGGTAGCTATGGTAAGCCCCTGTCTGTACCCTTCCCCCACCAGGGTCAGGAGCCACACCACTTCTTGCCACCAGCCCAGTGGAGACTGGGGTCCTAGCTGTGTTGCAGGTTGGTAACAGACCCTTCAGTGGTTCTGGGATGGGTTGCTGGGGAGGGAGCAGCAGGGTCCCCATCCAGAAACTGTAGCAGGCACCTGCTTTGCTTCCTCAGAGGGTTCAGGGACTCGGGATCCCACAGGCACTTGGACCATCCCCAGAGTAGGCAGGGACTTACCACTCTGGGGAATGCCAGTGGAGCCCTTCTACCACCCTCTCCCCTATCCTTCTCTTACAGGAGAGCCATTTCAGCATTATGTCCATGCAGGAGTGGTACTTCACTCCTTACATTTCCCTGGTGAGGGTCAGTTGGGCCTGGAGGAATTCATAGATTCATAGATGTTAGGGTCGGAAGAGACCTCAATAGATCATCGAGTCCGACCCCCTGCATAAGCAGGAAAGAGTGCTGGGTCTAGATGACCCCAGCTAGATGCTCATCTAACCTCCTCTTGAAGACCCCCAGGGTAGGGGAGAGCACCACCTCCCTTGGGAGCCCGTTCCAGACCTTGGCCACTTGAACTGTGAAGAAGTTCTTCCTAATGTCCAATCTAAATCTGCTCTCTGCTAGCTTGTGGCCATTATTTCTTGTAACCCCTGGGGGCGCCTTGGTGAATAAATACTCACCAATTCCCTTCTGTGCCCCCGTGATGAACTTATAGGCAGCCACAAGGTCGCCTCTCAACCTTCTCTTGTGGAGGCTGAAAAGATCCAGTTTCTTTAGTCTCTCCTCGTAGGGCTTGGTCTGCAGGCCCTTAACCATACGAGTGGCCCTCCTCTGGACCCTCTCCAGGTTATCCGCATCCCTCTTGAATTGCGGCGCCCAGAATTGCACGCAGTACTCCAAATGCATTTTCAGCCCATGGAGCCATCTAACAGGACAAAACCAATGTCTTTCTATTTCACCTCCATGCTTATTTTTAATGATAAATTAGTTTAAAAAATTGTTCAATAATATATCGAATTTGAAAATTTCTATGTATTTGTAGTGTCCATAACAACTGGGTAGAACCTAGTTCAGGTTTCTGGACTCTCCAATTGATTGCATATTCACTATTATTACTCTAATCTGGTCTCAACAGCACAAATACTATGAAAAATAATCAGCAAAAATAAGCCTTTCAGGAGAACAGCATTTGAAACACACTGGGCACATTGAGGTTAGCAGAGATAACATGCATCCTTAATGAGCATTTAATGAGCAGTAGCCTGCATATTAAAGCGCCATGGCATAAACAGTGCTAGTACACTAATGCATGGTAGAATTAGTCTACTGTGCATTAAGCATCACTAAAAAGGTGTTTGCTTTTGCTACTGTGCGCTAGGACAGCCTAATGTACCTTTATATAGTACCTCATATTAGAGGTACTAAACTTAATGTGCAGTAGTATAAGTACAGCAAAAGCTTTGTTATCCGGCACCCATGGGGAATGTGGGGTGCCGGATAACCAAATATGCTGGTTACCTGAGAGGCCTGAACAGGCGTCTTTCCCCGTTTGGGCCGCTGCCCCTACCACTGCGTCAGTGTGCTGGGGGACAGGGAGGGAGGCCCCGGGCACACTGGGGACAGGCTGCTATACCCCGGGCTGTGGGGCTCAGCAGCACAGGCTGCTTTGCCCTGGGCTGTGGGGGCTCAGAAAAACCAGAAGTGGCATGGGGGGCATTTCCGGTTTCACTTTTACAGTGTTGACTGGTATGCCAGTTAATAGAGCATGCTGGTGTGTAAGGTGCCAGATACCGCAGCTTTTGCTGTATATTAATGAGCATGTAGATGCACCCACTGATAACATGCAAATAACAAAGCTTCCTCAAAGAGAGGTTAACAGAACAATGTAAGCAAAGAGACTTACTCATTTAGCAACCAAGTAATATTAATGCCATATTAAAATCAGGGTAGAACTTTACAAAATTCTCAAAGAAATGTGGAGAGATTTTTACCACCGTAGTAGAGGAGACACAAACAGGGGTGCAACATAACATTTAGGAAACCTGGCCATTGTTTCTGGAGGAGAAGACTGAAGCTCACTGTGACAAATCAGGAGGAAGTAAAGAACATGACTGAGTTTTCCTGTTCCACCAAATACTATCAATACCCTGTTGCCTCTCATTGCTTATATTTGGAAATTCAACAAAATAACTATTTTGACAGAAAATTCTGGGTTCTCTAGAGGAGGGAAGCCTTAGAACTGCTTCTAGCCAGCAGAGAGTCTTCTCAGAACAATTATACAGAATTTATACTCTCCAATTAAACACAACTCAATGAAATGCAAGTGAGAACTTAACGTTGCTTCATAAACCGTTAAACACAAATCAGCATTTGTTCTTGAGGGCAAGGGGGAGATTAGGGCTTGGGGGTGGGGGCAGGACTCATATCTATCCCTTTTTAAAAGGGTGATAGATGTAACTTGCTTTTAAATCATTCCAATTACACAAATGTAGATGAATGTAAACTGGTTTAAGACACATTGGTTCATTACTTTAACTGTTTTTATATTAGAGAAGCAAGGTTTTTTATTAGAGAAACAATGATTTAGTAACAGCTTTTATTGGACCAACTGTTGGGAGAGGTTTTAGAAAAGCTTTTGGGGATAGATTATCCTTCCTTCAGGTCTGGGGAAGAAACAGATGCCACAAAATTGAAATACCAGATAAAACAATGTCTCTTGTTTAAACCTATTAAGTAATTTTAAGTAGAAACTTAAACAGGTGTGGACTGTAAACCTGTGGAACAAAGAGAAGTTATCAGAAGGGGCTACAAAACAGGTAAAAGGCCTTAAGGTGCCACCCCACCCTGCACCTGATTTCAAACTAATACACATTTCAGACTAACACAGCTCTCTGTATAGATAGCAGGGAGATTGCGCTGAACCATAAAACTACTATTTGTATTTAATTAATGGGTTTTAGTGTCCCGTAAATTTATAAATTTTTGTTCCCGGGCTCATCTTCTGAAGGCACTGTGTAGGTTTCCCTTGAGTACAAGGAGTGTGAGGGCAAGCATCATGCAAGCCCCGGTTGCTGCTTCTGTCTCCACCACGTAAACTTTACACCTTCCACGAGTGGCTCTAGCAGTGGGGAGGGCAAAGAATCTGTGATAGTACATGGTGCAGGAGTAGTGTCCAGTGGTTTTCTGCTGTTGTAGGGAGATGCTACCTTCTTTTTTGGGCACCCAAAACCAGTTTTCAAGTGACTGTTCAATGTAGAGGTCAACAGCAGCAAGAGGAGGTGACATTCCCCCTCCCAACAGGGAACTTCTGGGTACCATGTGCCACCATTGCCTGGGCACAGAGCTGGCCAGTTACATCTCTGCTATTCATTTTTGAGCATAGTGATTGTTTAGTTTCAGCCACATAGTTTTTAGGATGGCATTTGGTGTATTGGACATGATCTCACATATACATTAGGGAGTTGCATTTATATAGCTTGCAATTTTTTTAGATTTAGAAAAGTTGTACTGGAATAACTTAGGCAATCTGTCACAGCCTTTAGAAACCCTGAAATGGTTCTCCTATGTTTTAGCCCTTTGTATGATAATTTACACCTGTAAAAAATGAGAGTAAATTGCTGTCAAAACAAAATTTACTGCTTAATTGCACCACGTTGCATGGCTACATTGCTTGATTGCTACGTTGCATGGCTAGAATGACTAGCTAAGGTGTAAATCACTGAAAAAAAAAATCAGGCCTTCTGTACACTGCATCCATAAGAAACTCTGCCATCCCCAAAGAGTCACATTAGCATCTGGAGCTTGTTCACATTCTGAACATATATTGTCCTTCCATATTCTCACTGAAAAAAGCATTATCTCCGAAGTCCTTCAGCTTCTATTTATACATAGTATTCATTTTTTCTGCTGAGCAGAACATCAGACACTCCATCCATCAATCTGTCTCATGCTCTGATGGCCTCAGGACAGATTGACAGTATAGAAACAGAGGGAGATTTCATTTAGACAACTACCTATGTTGAAAAATAGCATTCATTTTCTGGATGGGATCCCACAGAGGTAAGGTAGAAATATCACATTCACATTCTTCATTGCACCTAAGTGCCACAGTATATCTACCTGCTGCAGTTAGGTACATGATGTTATTTAAGGAGAGAAAGTCACATTTAATCTTGCTTTTCAGAGGTTTTCTAAAACACTTTACAAGTTTCTTAATCTTATTTCCTATTGTTTTGTTTTACAGTCGTTTATTGGGTCTTTCAACCCACTTTAGATATGGAAGCACAAGAGACTGGACAAACATCATTCCCAGATCTTCTCTGAAACATCTCAAGTGTTTCCTTTTACTTGCTCAGCCTCCAAAGGGGCTTCCAAGCGTAAAGGTACTCCCCTGCCCACAGGACTTTCTGATGCCCCAGAAGCATCACCTCATATTCTTTTTAATATACCAAATGAGCACTTCAACCCCATGCTGATGTTTCCTAATGCCAGCCACGTGTCACACCAGGACACAGGTGGCTGGGCCCAGGTCCACTCAGGGATCAAGGCACCAAACAGGGTCAGGAGGGGCAAGTAGAATCTAAGGACAAACTGGATCAGGAAGCCAGGAGGTTAAGCCAAGAGCTTAAGAATGAACTGAGTCTGGAGCATGAGAGGAGGGGATGGAAAGTGAGGTTAACATCAAACCAACTTAGGAAGCTGCAAGGTCATGCAGACAGCAGAGTCTAGGGGGAAGCAGAGGGAAACAGCAGAGCAGCCTTATGTCAGTTAAAGCCTTACTGTCAGGCACTTTCTCTTCCTGTTCAGGAGTTTATATGGAGGAAGAGGTCAGTCAGTCACTCTGACAGGGAGTAGACAGAGGTCTAGGCCCTGCTGGAGGCTTCAAGTCAGCCTTGACCAGTCTGGGTGATTAGCTGTAGAGTGTCAGACTAGGATGAGTGAATGTGTCGGCCAGCCCAAGGCCCCAGGTTTGAGGCTACATCCTGATGCTAAGAGCCCTCCCTTCCAGACACATCTCTTCTTACTGTCAAGTTTTCAGGCACATTGCCCTCCAGGCTAGGATCTTCTTGCTCTGTTTCATTTGAGTTTCATTCCCCACCGTCAGATATATATTATGACTTCATTCAGACATTACACTTAGACTGGTCTAAGTGATTGGAAATCAATCTAAACCCATAACTGTGCAGAAGTTTGGTGCACATAGATTGGTCTAAAAATGGCACAAGCGGTCTAAGATAGACCTAGTATGAGGTACATTCAGATCAGATCCATCTAGGTTATACCAGTGTATCGAACTTCTGTACCAAGTCCCTATCAATACAAGTTAGATCGTTGTCCTCTGGTATCCCAGCCTCCTTCGTGACCCCTCTTATCCCATCCTTTCATACGCACCTGGGGTGCTGCAAGGCATTTTTAACCCATAGCTACAGGGTCCCAGAGTACTGGGGGAGGGAGGGATCACAATCTAAGCCAGAGCAAGTGGACAAATGCCCCAGAAGTAAGTTGGGCATGGCCAGCTGTCTCCATGTTGCATGCAGAGGACACTGGACATTTCCAGGCTGGGCTGTTAGGACATTGCTAGAATTGCGGGGTTTCCACTGGAAGCTTCTGGAAAGTTCATGGTTGTGGGAGGTGGCCTGACAAGGGAAGCTCTGGTCATTCTGGGACAGGGGCCACACGCACCTGCAGTGAGAGGGAGAACCACACACCTGGTCCTGCACCTACACACATCCACAGCTCCTTCTGTTCATCTTTATGTCCTTCCATTCACCCCCTCTCAGACAGACCCTCACCCACCCATAGATGCCAAGATCCCACAGGCACTGCTGTGGACCATGTATGAATCTGTCCTGTCCACCTCAGCTACCCAATCCCAGTCACACAACTAAGGCTATGGGGAGATGAGGGCTCTTGTCACCATCTGGGGCAAAGGGGAGACCCAACACCAGCTCCACAGAAGGTATTGGAACAGAGGTATCTTCAAGAGCATTGCCCAGCAGATGCAAGGACAGGGCCATAACAGGGACTGGGTGCAGTGCTGCACCAAGACTAAATGGATGAAGATCCAGTATTGGCACATGCATGATGTCAACAAAAGGTCCAGGAGCCAGAGCTTGCCCATCTCTGAGGAACTGTCCCACTTCCTCACTTCAGACAGAGCTGATGAGACCCTGCACACCTAAAGCATCACCAGGGTGTGGGAGGAGTCATTGGCAGGAGCCTCACCAAAGGAGGAGGTGCAGGGAGACCCCAGGACCATGGGACAACTGGATGCCCAGGAGCAGGTACCTGGGGCTGATGTCAGCAGATGGTGATGGCCCTCAAAGAGTCTGCCCCATTGGTGCTGATCTCTGCATCATCACAGGATCTGAGAGCCAAAATGCATCTGCAACTAGATCTGACTTCCCTTGACATCTTCTTGGGCATAGTCAAGAGCAGGGGTCATAGCACACAGGAGTGAGGGGAAAGCTCCAATGCCAGGAAATTGAGACCTAGGACCCAGAGTCTGAGCTTGTGCCCTTTAGTTCATGAGAGCCCACTCCACCCCAGTCCTTGACCCTACAGACTACACCCAAGCATGCAGGCCCCAGGACACAGCTCCCCACACAGCTGACGTGGGTGTTCTGCTCCCACTCCTCTGACACCTTGCTGCCCTCTTTCCAGATACTTAGAGTGCCCCACATTTCCCCCCATTACCAGATCAGCAGATGCTGCTACAGTGCAACCCACAGAACCCACAGCCAGCCCTCCCCTCACTTGCAGTCAAGCACCAACTGAAGATACCATATAGCCTTGAATGGTACAGTTTGCCCCCTGCTCCATGTGGTCCTCATGATGGGAACCCAGGCACTTAGGAAAACATAAATCCCCTGGGTGGAAGGGAAGGAAGGAAGGGAGAGCAAGGGCACCTATAGTCACTGCAAGCCAGCCATGCAGTCACAACCCTGCCCCAGGTTGTTGTGGCTAAGAAGCCCACAGGGGTTTGGCAGGGGATGGTGCAGGGATCACCCCACCCTGCCTACTCAGAATGCAGGACTCTAAGATGCTAAATGCTTGAGAGGTGTCTGTTTTTCAGTACTGAGAAGACAAGTCACACCCTCCCCTTTCTACGCTCCCTCCCATCCTGGACTACATTTCAGGCTCCAGCTCCCTCCCCCTCCCTGCCCCCTGCAGGTGATTAGCAGCCCATCTCCCATTCTATGGGAACACAAATCTGTTTCATTCACACCTCCCTGCCCTCTCTCTCAGGGCCATTCTCAGTTTATGGGACAAGTTGAGCCTCCTCCCAGGCAGCCAGAGCATTGGTGGTGAAATAGCTTCCCCCCGCACTCAACACACACACTTGCACTTACAGAATGTGTCTACATGTGCAAATAGTGCACAGTAGGTTTACTCTAGAGTAAATGCCCAGGCAGGCATCTACATGAAAAGGGATGAGGAAGCAGATTTGCTGCTCGTGGCAGCTCCTGTTCCCCCCTGCCCTGCACCGGCCCCTCCCAACAGCAAGGAGGAGCTCTAGGCTCCAGCTGGATGCTATCTCAGGGGCTGGCAGGGGGCATCGGGCCAGGAGACAGCTATCTCCTGGTGTGGGGGTGGGAGAGGGTTGGGAGATTGCTCCCTAACCCTGGAAGCTGCCTGCTTGAGCTTTGCCACCAGAGCCCAGGCAGGGTCAATGTTCTCCTACCCTGGCAGGCAGGAGCTCCTGGCCCTGGCTCCCCGACTGGGGGCAGGGGACATGGAAAGAACTGCAGGGGAGGGCATCTCCCAGCCCCCTGCCCCAATCTGACAATGGGGCAGCTAGCAGTGAGCCCTGGCTGGGTGGGGATTCCAAAATGGGACATTCCCCAACCACCTCCAGCCTGCATATGCAGACTTCTCTGTACAGACCAGAGCTGGCCAAGACCTGTCCTGGTCAGGGCCAGGTCTCAGCCAGCTCCAGATTGAACGGGGAACTCTCCCCATGCAGGGACCTCCCTGCCCCCACTCTGCAATAATGGAATGGTGGCTGGGAACAGGCTCTCCATCCTCTTCTCAGCCTCTGCTCTGTGATTGCTGGTCCATGATAGTGATCATAGAGTGGGGCCTGGGAGCTCTCTGCTGCCAGGGCAGAGGGACATTGTCCCTACTTGGGCTCTGGTGGCAGAGGCTGACCTGGCAGCAGGCAGCTCCCAGGCACAGGGAGCAATCTCCTACCCCCTGCTGCCCGGGAGCAGATTTGCTCCCAGTTGGCTGTCTACACATGCTGTACTGCATAATAATTACTCACGAGTAAATTTGCTATTTGTATTTACATGTAGCACATTTATTCATGAGTAGAGCAAATTACTGTGCAGTAAGCATCGGCATGTGTAGATGGAGACGCTTACTATGCAGTAATTAACTCTACTGTGCAGTAAAGCATGTCATGAAGACATGTCCACAGAAAGGCACTAAAAGAGTGTATTGAGATCTGCAGAGACCTGTAAAAACGGGTACAAGTGCTGGTGCTCAGTGCCTTGCCCCAGTTAGCAGTGCCATGGTGACAGAGAGGACACTGAGGTCGGGGACAGGAGATAACATGTGGCTATCTAGTGCAGGAATGAGAAAAATTCCCCCTTGCCAAACAACCCTTCTCCCTCCCTCTCTCCCTCCCAGTCCAAGGAAGGCACAGCTGTGATGGCAGCAGTCCTGCATGGGAACCATTATCTCAACTGATCCAGTCTCACTGCCAGGGTGACTCCTGAGCTGTGCACCTAGAGAGGCTTGCAAGAGGCACTCCAGCACTTTTCCCCTCCCCTCTTATCTGACCCCTGAGGAACGTCCATGGGTGCCAGGTGATTCTGAGCCTCATGGTGCAGACAGTCACTGTAGTGACCCCTCAAGGCATCTCCCCACCTTTTGCTCCTGCAATCTCAGTCCTGGACTGCCCCCCACACTTCAACCCCTGAAAGCAAAGCAACCCTCACCCCTACACTCCTACTCCCACCTGGTGTATTCAAACAGAAGAATGGTGCTTGAAAGGCAAGGGCAGTACATGATAGAACTCTTCTTAGGCATCTGGAGTCTGGGGAACCTTTCCTGATGTCATATCATGGGTTCAGTGTTGTGTCAATAGTGTTGGCAGTCATGGGTGTAGGCTCATCATAGCGGAGCCCAGGTAGAATGCAAGGAGGAATCTCACATTGAATGGCAACCTTAAGCTTCCCTAGCATGCCATCAAAGCAGATAGTTCCCCTCCAGCTGTCAGGCACCTCCTAGGGGACCATGTTCTGTAACAGGAGCAGGGCATTTTGGCTGGCATTCCCCCTGGAGTAGCTCATTCATATGGTGAATTCACCATAAGACGGCGAGTGGGTAAGGTAACTAGAAGGGTGAAAGTGCTAGACTTTAGGAAAGCTGATTTCAATGAACTCAGGCGATTAGTCAAGGATGCACTGCAGAGTAGGAGATTTGAAGAGATGGAAGCCCAAGAAGGGTGGCTGTGCCTTAAGGAAATGATCCTTCGGGCACAAAGCAAGACGATCCCCGAGCGAGGCAAAAGAGGGAAAGGGGCCAGGAGGCTTCCCTGGCTGACCAGAGAAATCCAGGGCAGCCTAAGGGCCAAAAGGGGAGCACATAAAAAGTGGAAACAGGGAGAGATCACCAAAGATGAATATACCTCCTCTGCTCATGCTTGTAGGGAGGCAGTTAGACGGGCCAAAGCTACCATGGAGCTGAGGATGGCAACCCAAGTAAAAGACAACAAGAAATTGTTTTTTAGATATATAGGGAGTAAAAGGAAGGCCCAGGGAGGAATAGGACCCCTGCTAAATGGGCAGAAACAATTGGTGACGGACAGGGGGGACAAGGCTGAACTCCTCAATGAGTTCTTTGCCTCAGTGTTCCTAAGTGAAGGGCACAACAAATCTCTCACTGGGGTTGTAGAGAGGCAGCAGCAAGGCATCAGACTTCCATGCGTAGACCCTGAAATGGTGCAGAGTCACTTGGAAGAACTGGATGCCTTTAAGTCAGCAGGCCCGGATGAGCTACATCCAAGGGTGCTGAAGGCACTGGCCGACATCATTGCAGAGCCACTGGCGGGAATATTTGAAAGCTCGTGGCACATGGGCCAAGTCCCGGAGGACTGGAAAAGGGCCAACATGGTCCCCATTTTCAAAAAGGGGAGGAAGGAGGACCCGGGCAACTATAGACCTGTCAGTCTCACCTCCATCCTTGGCAAAGTCTTTGAAAAAATTATCAAGGCTCACATTTGTGAGAGCCCGGCAGGACAAATTGTGCTGAGGGGAAATCAGCACGGGTTCGTGGCAGGCAGATCGTGCCTGACCAATCTAGTTTCTTTTTATGACCAGGTTACGAAACGCCTGGACACAGGAGGAGGGGTGGATGTTGTATACTTAGACTTCAGGAAGGCCTTCGATACGGTATCCCACCCCATACTGGTGAACAAGTTAAGAGGCTGTGACTTGGATGACTACACAGTCCGGTGGGTGGCAAATTGGCTGGAGGGTTGCACCCAGAGAGTCGTGGTGGATGGGTCGGTTTCGACCTGGAAGGGTGTGGGCAGTGGGGTCCCGCAGGGCTCGGTCCTTGGACCGATACTCTTTAATGTCTTCATCAGTGACTTGGATGAGGGAGTGAAATGTACTCTGTCCAAGTTTGCAGATGACACAAAGCTATGGGGAGAAGTGGACACGCCGGAGGGCAGGGAACAGCTGCAAGCAGACCTGGACAGGTTGGACAAGTGGGCAGAAAACAAAAGGATGCAGTTCGACAAGGAGAAATGCAAAGTGCTGCACCTAGGGAGGAAAAATGTCTAGCACACCTACAGCCTAGGGAATGACCTGCTGGGTGGCACGGAAGTGGAAAGGGATCTTGGAGTCCTAGTGGACTCCAAGATGAACATGAGTCAGCAGTGTGACGAAGCCATCAAAAAAGCCAATGGCACTTTATCGTGCATCAGCAGATGCATGACGAATAGGTCCAAGGAGGTGATACTTCCCCTCTATCGGGTGCTGTTTAAAAGTATTTGCATACTGAATGTGTCCTTAGTTTTACTTTATACAAAGTTGTAGTGGGAAACCTTTAGGATATGTTAAGTAATTTAACATGAGATTGTCTTTTTAAGATGTTTTTAGCATACAGATTCATGACAATTAATGCAGATTGTGACCTTTAGTGATATTCATATTGATTTGGGCTACACATATCTATCTAAAGTTGCTTATACAGCTATGTACCCCTATGATTCTATGTTATGGATAATAAAATACCACAATGTCATTGCAATCATTCTATAACCTCCCCAACAACCTAACAGATATCATAAAGTGTTTCTTATTGTGTTGGAATGATTCTGTAGCCATGAGCTAGGTACAGACATTCAAAAAGCCTGAAGCAGAATCAATCTAATTTACAGTTTTCTGTAAGTGGCATAATTTAAATCAGTAGCAAACAGAACACATATTTGCCCTTTGGTTAGGAGGACAAATCCTAGATCAGGTTCCCTCATGTTTAAAACAGTCTGTGTATGCCGAACTTCTGTTCTGTTATTGGTATAGATTGGTTTCCAATCACTTATACCGGTAAAAGTATAATATCTGTACCTGGCCATGATGGACTAGGAAATACACAAGAGACAAGGATTTTCATGGGTAAGACCTTTTACTGGACCAGCTGAATAAGAAGACATTGTATTGAAAGCTTGTCTCAGTTTATCCCAACCAGGCAGTTGGTCCAATAAAATGTATCACCCACAAAAATCCTTGCTACTTGCATAGAGTTGTTTCCCCCCCCCCCCTTCCTTTTCCTTTATTTATATTTCTGCCTTACCTTCTTCTACTTTTCCCATTCCTTTTTTCTTACAGACCCTCTAGAAATTCCATTGTTATCCTGAAAGGACAATATACCCTAGTTTGAGAACTGCTGCCATAAGCAATTCACTTGTTCACTGGGCGTCTACACAAGGTGTTTACTGTGGAGCTGCTTAATTAATTTGAGTCTACACATGTGGCCCTATTAGGTTGCACAAAACTAATAAATTCCACCAAAGGTTAGTACTTGTACATGGAGTTCTTTCATGTGCAGCAGCCCACAAGTAGACAGGGACCTGACTGGCTGGGGCATGAAGGTGTCTTAGTATTGGGGGGTGGGGGGCGGGGCTGCCTGCCAAATAGCCCTGAAATGAAGCACCCTCATGCCCTAGCCAGCCCCTTTGCAGCATGTTGAGCTGAGTCAGAGCAGCCCCGGGCTGGCAAACTAACCTACCAGACCCCCTGCCGGCCAGGGCTGCTGAAACCCACATCAGTGTGCTGCATTCCAGGGTGCACATGCAGCCATGTGCCCAGAAGCAATAAACTTGGGAGTTTTTCCACTCACATTAATATGCACATGTAGGTGCACCCATTCTTTGCTGCAGTGTTAATATAAAGAACACTTTATTTATAACATGATGGAGTAGACCCAAAGAAACTTTTGGGTCCCAAAATTTTGAGAGGAAACAAGAAAGGAGCTGATAAAGGCAAATGGGAGGAGAAAAAGAATAGCCAAATCTGTTACCTGGGGAGATACAAAAAGAAGCCTAGAAGTAGGCAGCTGAAGGATTGGGAGAGAGAAGTGGAGCTACTAAAAAAAGAAGGGGAGTTTTTCATGTAAACCTGCAGTCATGAGAGAATTCTTGATTGAGTAATGGACTGACATTTAACTTAATATAAAAAAATGGATCCTGTGTCTTCTGGTAAAATGTAAAGTATTGTAAGTGTAGTACAACATATAACTATCTTACTTTTCCAGCTGTGAATGGCCATGGTCCATATGGTACTACACACAATAAATAATAGAAGGTTCTCTTATTAAACTTAGCTAGAAATTCTTGTCTCCGTATTGTTTTCTCTGCCCAGATATGTTTTATTTTAGTTAATCCAGAGGATTAAGATGCAATGTCCTTTTCTTAAATGACATGATCTACTTGGGGGTTTACTGTACTTTATGTGCATTGTTTCCACAACCTTAGTTGATTGATACAAACTTTTCTGAATATTCCTGTGTAGACAAGCCTTTACTGTGGTATTAGCAAGGTAATGATTGCACTTTAACCTGTATGTTTGCTCCCCTCTGCTACAGCACAACTTTCCTTGGGGTGTGGCAGGTAGCTCAAAGATTTGCAGTGTGTGTAACTTCTTCAAGTTTTCTATGTTAGATATTGTCCAATGTTTCGTTTTTTGGTTGTTTTGTTGTTTTTTTGGGGGGAGGGGGTTGAGTGTAGTGAGAATCCCTAGATCTCTACACTGCAACATTACTTTGGTATTTTTCTGTAACCTTTTCAACAACTATTTTGTCACTATTCCACCAACTATAGCAATCTAAGAAATACATGAGCACCACCTTTTGACCACTTTAAGTAAAACTGTTCCATCCTTTCTTCTTTCTCAGAGAATACTATCAAATTGTATTAATCAATTTTTACATTTATTTTTAGATTTAAATGGAATATAATAGAGAGATGCACTCATGTAGCTTGATAATATATAGAAATGTAGGTGTGTGCTATACATACAGACTGTGGATGTGAAATTTTGTACATACACACATCTGTACATATTACATATAAAATGTGTTGGTATCCTTTTCTGTACAACACTGCTGCTGTATCTTGGAGAGGCGGTGGGGGCAAGAGAAATATGCTTTTTTGTTATCACTTTGATCAGGAAGAACATACTTAATAAAATATTCTCTTTCATTTTTAGCCCTGCTTGAACCCTGGGAGTCAATTTCCTTGAGTCGGGATCATCATCATAATTATGCTGTGTTACTGAGAAATCTGATTTTCTAGTTAATCAGATACACAAATACTAACATTCTCACTTACATTCTGATCTATTCATCCATTTCTAATGGAAGACATAATCATAAGTCCTCTCTATCCTATTCCAGAGAAACTGTATACACTAGATGTTTGTTGCACAAGTAAACCTGCTTCCTATGTATATTGGAGGAATCACCCCTAAAATATTGTAGCTGTGTTCTCACCTTAGGAGGTTTGCAAAGCACTCTGCGATATTTCTAGGGCTTTGTGTTGGATATGTGTGCAGAAGAAAGGAGAGGAAAGTGGAAATTGGTTTGGAATACTGTCAGCATTACTGTGTTTTATAAATGTGAGATTTTCCCTAAATTTAAGAAAACAACCAGCCAAAATTTTGAAGGATCTTGGGTTCAGTGTATTGCTCAACCACACTTCTTGGTAGTCCAGCAGCTGCTTGTCTCCACACAAGTTTAGAGCAAAACAATTAGCTCTTGCTGTGTGATGAAAGCAGTGAGCATGTACAGATACATTAAATGTTGTGGTTTCTCTCTTACAAAGCTTTGTGACATTTGTTAGGTGGTTTAGAAGGAATCCTGGAAAGAATAGTGACCTTTTTTTGTCAATTACACGTAAGTGTAGACAGTATTTGTGAAAGGTCCTGAATTGACAAGCCTGGAAAATGAATGTTGAAATTTATTCAGAAAGCAGGCACACCATATGCTGGATTACCTCAGGTGCTCCAGCCCACATTCTAGCAGGAATACTTTAGAAGTTCAGTGTCCATATGCGTTCAGTCCTAAACCCTTGTAGAGGCTGCCATCTAGAGCTGGTTGAAGAAAAACAAAACTGATTAATGTGTATATTTTCAAATATTGAGAACCAAATGCTATATTATCCTGCTTAAATTCCTGAAAAACTGTCAGTGCATCTACTTTTGTAACAACTGCCATCTCATCCTTAACAGTGAATCACAAAAAGCAGCAAAGAGGAAGAGGACCTACTTAGCCTTTGTGGTAACAGGTTTTCAAGGAGCAGAATAGAATATGCTTACATTTATGTACCTAATAGGGGTAATGGAATCTGATCTCAGATGTTCAACTGTATCATGAATTACAGGTAATGAATACATCTATCAATTCATATAGGAACTTACCTGACCTTTGTCCGTATGGTATTTCAGGAGCTCCCAACCATTAATTGTCCTCTATCCTTATAAAGGGCAAGGGCAGTTAACACATATTTTAAAATAGGGAATTGATAAAATAGATTAAATGACTTTCAAGAGATAACTGAGGAGGTCTTTTGTGAGCTGAGAACTGAAGCTAGATCTCCAAAGGTCACATCCCATCTCCTTTTACCCTGGAAAATATGTGACAAGAACTGTCTGAAAAATACCTGTTTTAAAATTCCAACTGTTCAGTGAATACTTATAAATACAGATTTCTGCAAATGAATTCACTGACAATTAGGAAGACACTTGTAAACTGAAAGAGCTTACATGTTATTTCACAAGTCTTGTTGAAAACCTGCTATTCATTTCTGTTTTCAATCTAAAAATGACTAGTCAGATAAATTATACCAATTACACCTGGGGTATGTTTTTGTCAATGACATACCTATGTAGTAGATCTAAATTGATGCACCAGTCTCATTTCTCTTAGTCCAATGAATAGCTATGAGGTGGGAATGAGATCTTGTAATTTCTGACCTGGTCCAGACATGAAAGAAAGACCTGGAGATAAAAGGCTTTGAATCCAAGCCCTAAATCTTGCTAACATTATTTTTATAGTTTTGCAATATTTTTCACTTTCTTTGGATGCTATTCCCTGCTGAGATTACGTTTAATTGCCTTAGAGCCTTATAAGAATGAGAATTAAAGATATTTCAAAGTAGATATTCAAGAACTGTGCAGCTGAAACAGAATAAATTATGTTTAAAGTCAAGGAATCTGTCTCAGAAAGAGTACTGCATAAATGTCATCATAGCTTTTTAGCACCATTACTATCATACTTTTATTCTGATTCTATGTGATGTAGAAGGTGAAACTTCTGTATGAAAAAAGCTTTGGAGTAAAGGTCATTAAGCTTTGGAAATTTAAAAATATCTTTAAGCATATTCAGTATGACTTATAAAAACTGGTATAAAAATTCAGTATGTATTGGTAAAAACATTTGATATATTTAACATGTGTATCTACCACTGACAGCAACTGATAATTTGTTTTGCAAAGGTTGTATTTATTTTGCAAGAAGCAAGGGTTGGGCGGGGGGGGGGGGGGGGCTTGTTTAGTTTTGGTGTTTGTTTTTTCATGTTTGTTTGTTTTTTGGTGATCTCTTTTATTGGACCAAATATAAAGTTTGGAGAGATGCTGGACAAAATTCTTGGCACAAACTGCCCTTCTCTGGGATGCTCAGAGACCTGAGGAAGGGCACCTTGTGCCAGAAAGCTTATTTAACATTTCTCCCACATTTACAATTGGTCCAGTAAAAGAGAGCACCAACAACCTTAGCCTCTTGTACATTGTTGGGAAGGGCAGAACATAAATCCAATAAATAAATATTTCCTAGGCATCTTCAGCTACCTGAGTAAGCATCCTGTAATTGTTCCATCTCTACCCAGAGGTTCGATGTCAGTTTTGTTTGTTTGTTTGTTGGCTTGTTTGGTTTTGGTCTAGAACATGTCCTGTGTTCTGGAATGTCTCTGGAATATCAAGAGAGAATCTTGAGATATATATTTGTTTCCTAATCCTATAGTTATAGGTCTCCTAATATCACTCTGTTCTCAAAACAGACACCATTATTTAATTGGATGAATGAATACATGCCTAATAATCAATTTGATGGTACTTCTCACTCAACTTGATGGCCCTTCTTGGTATGTCTGTAATATGGGAACATTTGAAGACCGTATCTGACCATTTCCAAAATTCTGAGAAATGTTCTAGGAGAACTGTATTGTCCTTTCTAATAACAAAAACACTCCTAGGGGGCTGATTTGTACAAAGTTGCCATTTTCTGCTGCAGACAGAGGACTGGTGGGAGATTTGTATTAATTTGTAGATTCTCAAAAGCTAGAAGGGACGATCACATCCTCTAAATTAATCTTCAAAGCTCCTTAAATTTTACCCAGTAAACCTTGCTTTAAACTTAATAATTTGTTTGAATAACCATAATTTGCATCTGGCTAAAGCATACATACTGAAAACCATCCAGTTTTGATTTAGAGACCTCAGGAGAGGGAAGATCCATACTTCCCTTCAGTGGCGATGCATAGGGGGTACACAGGGGTGCGTGAACACCCTGAAAGCACTGGTGCACCCCCTGACAGTCCGTACTCCCCACTTAGGTTATGGGCAGGGGGGGTCAGATGGGAGCGCTGGTACTGCTCCTGTGAGCACTGGCTGTGGAGTGGGAGTGCCGGATGAAATGCCACAGCCAGTTCCGGGAGTGCCAGGGCTGCTTCCTGGTCAGTGCAGTCGGACACGGGGGTACCCCACCAGTCAGCAAGATTGGATGCGGGCGAACCCCCTCCCAGTCACTGACTGGTTGCTGGGGGACGGGGGGGGGGGCATGTACCCCGCCTGGCTAAGGTGGCACCAGTTGCCTATGCTTCCCTTGGTATTTTATTTTAGTAGCTAATTACCCTCACTGTTAAATGTGTGGCTTTATTGCTAACTTGGATATGTCTGGCTAGAGCCTGATCCAAAGCTTATTGAAATAAGTTAAACTTGAACCACTGACTGCAACTGGCCCTGGAGCAAGTCCTAACTCTTAGTGATCACACCAGCTCTTTTTCATACCATGGGATTAGGAGTTACAGTTAAATTGCTTGTCCACTGTGATTGCTAGAGCAGTTTGTGCAACTTCTTTCTACCAAAAGGTTCTCCACACCTCCAGATGTGGCCTGTTCCTAGATGTATAACATTTGCATTTGCCTGTTTTATAACACAGATTTTTGAATGTGCCAGTTTATAAAGTGAGGGAACGGAAGCAGTAACTTACTCAGTCATCACTACCTTGCTTTGTCTTCATTTGCACACTTCAGGCATGATGACCTTCTGTCTTCTTGTTGACTCATAGTATGCTTCAGCCTCATTAGCTGAAATGAGACAGCAAATGAAAATAAAGGCTACTTCTGATATATGAAAATGCATTCAAAGGGGAGAGTGGAGACTGACTGAATTTTCTCTGATGTTACAATGCTAGTGTTCAGACTGAACAACAAATCTAAAATTTAGTGGTGGTATTTTATAAAACTTATACATTTGGGGATAGATTTAGAATCCCTACTCCTCCCTGAACATTAGGCCTGTGTGAAGCGGCTAGTATTCACATCAGATTTGGACTCAGCCGATTAAGGGGACAGTGATTCAATTTGGTGATTTGAATCACTGTCCCAAATCGATTCGGCTGAATCTGATTTGGAGATTTGGCTGCAGCCAAATCTTCAAATCAGCCAGGCCCATCACCCCCAGCCTGGCAATGGCTGCCCTGCCCACCCCAGGTCCCGCCACTTATTAAATAAAAAGCTCCAATTCAGCGGGTGCTGCTGTGTGGCAGAGGCAATCCCCACTGCCCCATGCTGCATGGGGGGCTTGTCCACCATGTCCCTGACTCTTTAAGAAACCCCCCTCCCTGAAACACCCCCCCCAGACTCACTGTTCTTGCTGGTGTGGGGCTCTCCCCTCTACCCCCCACTGCCCCACACCACATGAAGCCCCGAGGCTGCAGCAGGAGCGGTGTATCCCAGGGCTTTTCTCTGTTTTATTTTTTTAAAAGGCCAGAGCTGCAGCAGCCAGGGCACCGGTGGAAGGGCTGGGAGGAGGGGAGGAGGGTCTTTTCCGAAGATTCAGAGAGTTTTGAATTGATTCAGACCTTTTAATTGGTCCCCTGATTCAATTTGGATTTGGAGATTCGGCCACCAAATTGGGCCGAATTTCCTCCAAATCAAATCACCACCTGAAGCTTCGCGCAGCCCTACTGAACATGCCAGCCATGTTTATATAAGTAATACAGTGTTGCAACCCTTTAATGTAACTTATTTCGCCAGGCAATCTCTAGCCTCCAATATTGTTATTAATTGGGCACTGTAGGACTCATATCTACTGCCAAGAGTATTCAAGCTATTTCACCAAATTGGAGGTCATTCTCCGCATATGTTGCTGGACAACAGCTTGATATTTTTGTGATACTAGTGAATGAAATATTGTCAGCAAGGTGGTTAGTTTCACTACTGCTTAAAGGCTGGTGACATGGGACTTATTAGTGGATTGATTACATAATTTATGATCATGTAAATGAATGGGTGTCATAAAGATAACAAGATGAGATAAGGGATGGAATGGAATAAGAGGAGGAATGGGGTAGGCTTGTGGCTAAAGTAACCTAAAATGTAAAAGAATAAGAGGTGACATGTCAAACTTCAGAGAAGGCCAAAGGATTCATTGGGCATGTCTACATATGCAATTAACACACCTGAAAAAAACCCCAGTGCAGTTTGTGCTGGAGTTTATTGTTCCCAGCCATGCTACTAGCATGTGTGCCCAGGACTGCAGCATATTAAGCCAGGGGGGAACAGCCCCAGCTGGAAGGTGGCCCCGGGGGTCAGCCTGCCAGCCTGGGGCTGCTCCAACCTAGCTCAACATGCTGCAAGGGGCAGGCTTGGGGCATGAGGGTACTTCAATGTGGGGCTAGCAAGCAGGCAACCCCTGCGCTGAAGCACCGTCATGACCCCTCCAGCCCCTTCAGCACCTACTCACTGCCCTAAAATAGTACTTGTGTGGGGCAGTACTATCCTATGGCAGTGTTTATTAATTTACTGTGCCCTAATAGAGGTGCACATGTAGACACTGATGTTTTACTGCAGAGCTAATTAGCAGTAAACATCTCATGTATGCCCATTGAACTTTATTTTGGGCTGGGTTCTGCAGAAGGTACTGGATTTCATACGTTTCTCTCCAAACAGCAAGACTTAATCAGGTAGTTTGGCATGATCTCAGTCCATTTCATTCAAGGCATTCTGTAAAGAAAGTATTTCCACCAGCTCCAGGAAACAAAGTATTCTGAGATTTACATTAATGTAAAAACAGGAAAACTTTCCTTCAGTTCTCAATTCAGCCTCATTGTATTTTTCAACACTTGCCTTCTGTTTACTTATCTTCTTTCTTTGTAGATCCAATCATCTAACCATATCTAAATCTTTGCTGAACTTTTTGTGAAAACATTGGCATTCATTGTAATAATATTAATCAGAGTGAGTTCATTTGGCTGCAATGTGAAAGACATATGTAATTGCACAGGAATTTAATTGTAATTTAGCACACATTTATGTCTGCTTATTTGAAAGTTTATCTGGATAATGAATTATATCCCTTAGGTGTTTCATAATAGTTCTTATTTTAGTAATAATATATCTTCACTTCGTTCCCAATACCTGCATGTCTTTGACAAGGAAAATGATCAAAACTGAACACAGCTTCCTCAATGTAGCTTAGGTCCATATTTGAATTCCTTTCTGGCTATGTATTTTAATTGTGCAGACTAGGTGCCACTGAGCAATTTTCACATCATAAATGGAAAAACACAACGGGCCTTCACAATGCATCTCTCTAGTCCTTCCTCGACTCCTGCCTTTATTGCCTTTTGGCCAGACTTTGCTTTTAATTTTTCCACTTTGGTTGCTCCTACTCAGTAGCAGCTTTCAAGCATCTGGGTCTTGCTATATTTCATTTATTGATAAATAAATAAAGAGTATGGTAGTCTACAAATCAGGCAGCCACTGATGCATGGTTTCCTTGTTCATCTAGCACTTCAGTCTAGAACAGGACTGTCCAACTTTGGTGCAGTCATATGTTGTATGTGGCCCCTGTGGGCTCCTTTCTCTGTTGTACAGGCTATGCCTGCAGCCCCCTCCAAACTGCCATACAGAAAGTGACACTTGCCTCTCCTCCCACTCCAAGGCCTTCCCCATCATACTGGATAGCAGTGGGAGAGGTGGCTGCAGGGGCCCAAGGGCCACCAGTTGAACAGCCTTGGTCTAGAAGAAAGTCATATTTGCTCCTGGATACAAAATTGTTTAATATTATTAAGTAAAAGGAAGTTATCACACGTCTACAGTGAAATTGTAATCAGGATTTTCAATTCATATCATTATAGAGTCTAATGTATATCTATATGGGATAAATGCTGTCATATATCACTTCACATTCCACAGCGCATTATTGTTACACATTGATAGAATAAACAAGACAGTTGCATTTATTAAGACTAGTAAGTCTTAATAAATGCAACTGTCTTGTTTATTCTATCAATGTGTTATTGTGGTTAAAATGGCTTGGTTTTGCTTTTGGATTCTAATAATAAGTGAATCATAGCAGGGTAAGTCTTCCTTCTGGGAAATGATGCTAGTGACTCTCTCTCAGTGGGCCTGTCCACAAGAGATGCTTAAGTGTGCAGTAGCCTAGTTTGCTGTGCAGTAAGTATGTGCATCTATATGTGTGCATGCTTACTATGCAGTAAAAATGCTAACCTGCAGGTAGCAAATTTACTCATGATTAATTATTGCTCAGTTATGCACATGTAGATGCAAATTGGGAGCAAATTGGCTCCCAGGTCAGCCCTGCCACTAATGCTGGCCTGAAGCTAGCCCCTGGGCTCTGGGCTGGGAGCCTCTCCTGTTCCAGGGATGGTCTGCCTTTATGGCAGCCTACATGAATGTTGTGCCCTGGGGCACACCAGATGGCAGCTTGAGGTGACTCTAGGCCCTGTTTCCCCCTGGGCAGACTGCAGGCTAGCCTCATTAGCTTGCCTGCACTCTGGCGCTACTGCCTGGCAGTGCAGTGCCACATGCCTGCCAGGTCTGTGCTCTCCAGGCCTGCAGGCTACTCCTACCAGACCTGCCAGTTTCCAGGCCCAGCTCCAGGCAGGTTCTGGCCAGCAGGGCCAGCTCCACCTGCCTTCAACCCACCCACAGCAGCTTGTCCAGATTCTGCAGGTGCTGCAGAGCAGTGCCTCTGTTGCATGGTTGCCAGTCCCATGCTGTGCTCCTGCACTAGGCACTGTAGACAGCTGCCCAGGCCTAGCAGCATAAGGACAGCCATGTGAAGGTCCAGAGAGCTTGCACAGGATCCCTGATTACATCCTCCTCACTGATGGCCTTGCCCACACCTGTGCCCACCACCCAAGGCCTCAACTGGTCGCAGGAGGAGAGTGGCAACCTTGTGGCACTATGGGGTGAGGCGGAGGTACAGCGCCTGTTTGAGTTGGGCAGGAGATCCAATGCTCACGTCTACAAGGGGCTGTTAGGTAAGATGCAGGAGTGTGGGCACAACCAGTCAGTGCAGCAGTGTCGCATAAAGGTCAAGGCCTTGTGGGCACAGTGGGTTTCCATCACTGACCACAATCATTGGTCAGAGAGTGCCTGTAAATCCATGTTCCTTAATGCAGCAACTGACAGACATCCTTGTGCCCCAGGACCCAGGCCTCAGCTATGCTGTCTGCAGCAGCACAGGCAGCCTTTCTGAGCCCCTGCTCCAGCCTGGTACCTGCAGTGATGTGTCACTGGGGGAGGGTCCTTTGGGGCTTCAGCTGCTGCCCTCCCAAACTCCTGGGCTGCACCCTCCACCAGCAGCTCAGGGAGCCCAGATCTGCTCCTTCCATGCCATCTCCAAAGTCCCATCCCTGCCATGGGGTGTGGCCAGCTATGACACTGCCAGCAGTGCCTAGGGGGGGAGTCCCTGGCAGGGTGCCCACCCACAACAACCTGCCATCCGAGGACACTGGCCAGAGCCGCATGCTGTCACTGACAGCTGTAACCACACAGAGCCACCATACATACTAGCCCTGGCCATGTGCTAAGCCCCACACTGGGGGAAGACCTTCCCTGCCCTAGCCCTATCCCTAGCCCTAGCCCTAGCCCTAGCCCTAGCCCTAGCCCCTGTTTCTGCCCCCAGCCCCAACCCCTTCCCCCCCACCCTGCCCAGCCCCCTCATACTCCTCCTTCCAACCCCACAGCAAGCAAAAAGGCAGGGGACAGTGCAAAACTTTATTGAGCAGCCTGTGCCTCTGCAGTTAAGTGGCCATGGGCTATGTCAGTGGTGATATCCTCCTCAGCTGCGGGGGGCAGGGATGTGTAGCACAGGCATAGGCAGGCCTCCAGGTGGTGGTAGAGGTTATGGGGCAGCCTGGTCTTCCCCCTGACTCTGTTGAAGCTCAGGGTCCTGTGCTAGGTGTGGAGGTACACTTGGGGCACCATAGCCAGCAGCAGCAGCAAGGTTTGGTGGGTCGGACATGCCTTGGTTCACACAAATAGCTCCTCATGCAGTGCCTGTGACACATGCAGCAGGGGCATGTGAGGGGCTGGCCCCAGGGCATCTCCCTAGAGAAGACCCCTGTGGGGAGGGGAGGGGTGTGTGCAGTTTCTTGTCCCAGTAGTCTGGGAGCCCTGCACCCCAAGCCCAGGTGCTGTGGACTGGGTGGCAGCACAGCAGAGAGGTTGGCCAGCAGGAGGATGCTGGGGGGAAGTGTGATCTGGAGCTATGTCAGAAGCCTGGCCAGCGCCCAGCAGCCTGCAGGGTGCAGGAGAGCTAGTGGTGATGAGGAGTTCAGTCAGTGGCTGCCTTGGCCCCAGCCTGCCTGTCTGGCTTATCATGGTCCCTGGGCACCCATGCATGGCTGAGGCTGGGCAGCACATGGCCGCTGGTACAGAGCATCTTATCTCTGAAATGCTGCAAACTCACACAAACAGCTTCTTTCTCATGGCTCTACAGGGCCTCCAGCTGCACACAGGAGAGAGGCTGCACTTGGCAGTCAGGATGCAGCCTCTGGGTCACTGTTACCCACAGCCAGGACCCTGCAGATGCACCGGCTCTGCCAGAGGAGGACTCTGGACACGACCCTTCTCGTGGGTATCGGAGAACTGGTTGGAGGATGCTTGGGCCTGGTGTGCTGAGCATGTGGCCCACCAGGACAGGTGGTGGGTGGAGGACATGGTCCACAAGGAGGCATGGGACTAGGCAGACTGGAATTTCTGGGTGCAGATCCTGGCCCTGGAGCACAAGTGGCTGTAGGTTCTGTGGGAGTAGAGTGCAGTCCTGGCTAGGTCATTGCAGGCCATGGATGATGACTGCAGAGTGCTGGGAACTGTTCTGGCCCTGACAGCCACCTTTGTGCTGCTCAGTCCCTGACCCTAGCCCTGCCTGCCCCCTGGAAGCCACCTGCTGCCCAGCAGACTACCCCCACTTGGGCTTGGGAGGAGGTCCTGTGCTGCCTACAGGAGCCCCTGGCCTGGCCCCTGCCCTGGGTCATAGATTCATAGATTCATAGATGTTAGGGTCGGAAGGGACCTCAATAGATCATCGAGTCCGACCCCCTGCATAAGCAGGAAAGAGTGCTGGGTCTAGATGACCCCAGCTAGATACTCATCTAACCTCCTCTTGAAGACCCCCAGGGTAGGGGAGAGCACCACCTCCCTTGGGAGCCCATTCCAGACCTTAAGTGCCACCCATTCCAGACTGGGTGGCACTGGACTGGGTGGTCCAGTGCCACCCAGTCCCCAAACCTGGGCCCAGCCCCACTAATCACCTTGACTCCACATGGGCGTGGAGCCAGAGCTGCCTACAATGGGGCCAGGACTGCCTGTAGGCCCTGCTAGCCCTGGATACTGCCTGCCAGAGTGGGAGCCAACTGTGCTGGGGAAGCAAGAGCTGCCATTGCCCCTGGGTGAGCCTCCCTGCTGGCCCAACTCATCACGGCGAGTGCAGCCACAGGGCAATGGCCAGAGGTTGGGGTGCTGGCCACTTGTCCCTAGGCTCTGCCACCTAGGTGCCTCCACCACATAGCCCCCACCCTGGGATGGCACACAAAGTACATTGTACATAGTTTTCATGGGGAAAAGGGTGTTTTGTTGTTGGTGGGTGGTGGAGAGGCTCTGTTGGTGGGGGAGGGGTAGCTCTGTTGGTTGGGGACAGAGTGGGGAGGAGGGCTCTGTTTGATGTGAAGAGAATAAAACCTTTTTATTGTGAAACATGTCTGCAGTGAGCGTGGTGCTGGGGGTGAGTTAGGGAGGATGGGGGGGGTCTGTGGGCAGCAGTGCAGGTGGTCTAGAGTGGGGAGTTCTGAAGGTGGTGGTCAGCCAGCATCTCCCGCACCTGGTGCCCTGGCCCCCAGTGGCAGGTGTGTGGCTCTCCTGGGGCCTTGGTGGGGGGTGGTTGCTACTATCATTGCTGCCACAAGTGGTGCTTCCACTGCCAGGCATCCTCTTCCTGCCATGCCTCCTCCTTCTAGGCCTCACAGAACAGCTCCCCCCAGGCCTCGCAGAAGTTATGCAGCATGCAGGCTGCTACAATGACCTGAGGGAGGTTGTTCTTGGTGAACTTGAGGCAGGCGGTGACGGTGTGCCAGCAGCCCTTGAGGCAACTGAGGATGCATTCCACAAGGGCATGGGTCAGGCCCAGGCAGTGGTTGAAGTGGGCCTGGTGGGAGTCCAGGCATCCATTGTAGGGTCACATGAGTCAGGGCAGGAGCAGGTAGGTGGGGTCCCCAATGAGGAAGGGCATGACTGCCATGGCATCCAGCTTCAGATCTGTCACCCCTGGTGCAAAGTGCCCACTCTCTACCAGGCCCAGCATGAGTTCCTGAAGATGAAGGTGTCATGGGCACTGCCTCTCCAGTCGGTGCTCATGTGCCAATGTGCTCAGGTGGTTGATGTACTGCAGGTTGGTGGGTGTGGCCATCTTGAGCAGGGCCATCCAGGTGTTCATGGGGAGGGGCGGCTACATGCCTGTGACCTGCTGCTCTAGGAGGTTCCAGAAGGTGGCCAGGTCATACAGAATTCCTCCAGCCACTACTTGTCATCCCAGGTCTGCTGGATGACATGCAGTCACCAGTCCTTGCTGGCCCTGCAGGCCCAGAGGCGGTGGGGCTGGAGGCCCAGGAAGGTGACAGAGATCCCAGCAGTGGCATCCTGGAGCCTATCATCAATGTCCCTGCTGGGGTCTGGCTAGGCAGATGGGGTTGAGGCAGCAGATGCATGGCAGCAGCCCTGGAACAGCACACAGCTGGTGGGCAGGCAGTTGCTGCATGTCGGGGAGCTGGGAGGGGTAAGACAGCCATGGGCCAGCCAGTGGTCAGTGTGGCTGGCCAGCAGGAGTGCAGGGCACTAGTCATTGCTTCCAGGGGCAGGGGCTAGAGCAGCCATTCTGCAAGGAAGTACCATCAGCGAGGAAAGCGCTGTTGTCTGCAGTTCCTGTGCTGAGTACATTGCTCCTGGGCAGGGAAGTGGCTGGCCAGGGAGCAGCAAGTGGTGCTGGTTTTTGAAGAGGGCTGCCACCTGCTAGCAGCTGGAGCCTGGAGCTCCCATTGATGATGGCAGGGGCCCACTGCAGGGCCCCAGGAGCAGGAGCAGATTGGCAGCAAATCTGGTCCTGCTTCCCTGCACTTCTAGATGTATGCCCAGGACAAATTACTCACAAATAATTTACTCACAAGTACATTGGTGCCACATTAAATGCATGTGTAGACATGCCCAGTATGAATACAGCTGATGATAGTCTTGAGCATTTGCTTTCTTTTCTTTGTTCATTTTGCTGTTTTCCTGTAATCTGATGAACATTTTGTGACAGGCTAGCTGGCCTAGCTCAGGGGTTTTGAAAGGGCAAAAGATGACTGGAGGACTTGGGATTCCCTTTCCTCACCAATCTGGTAATGATTTGGCCCAGGGGTTTTGAACAGGTAAAAGATGATTGGAGGACTTGGGATTCCTTTTCCTCACCAATCAGGCCCCAGAGACTCACCCTCCATGTCCCCTGATTGTCCCTGTGGGTCACCTGGAGAGGGATAAAAGGGGCAGCGCAGCTGACTCAGGGGAGACCAGCAAGGGACCACAAGGAAGGAGCTTCAAGGAGCTGGCAAGAGCTGAGCCAGTGGGGGCGGGAGCAGTTGCCCCAGAAGAGCCTGAAGGAGTGGGACCTGCAGGCAGCACTGTGGTCCTCAGCAGTGCGGCGTGTGGCTGGCAGGAGAGGCTCCCCACTGGCTCCAGGATCCTCTACGAGAGGCTGTGGCCAGCAGGAGAGGCTCCCCAGCTCCAGCAAGATTTGAGGAGTGACCTGAGAAGTTCCCAGCTCTGCTTCCAGCTCCTCCAATCAGAGGCCAGGCAACTTGATGTGAGGCCAGGGCTCTAGGAAGGTCAAGACCCCTAGCAGCTTAGTATACTACTATATTTCTTGTAATTTGTCATTTTGTATTTTGTGCCTTTTGTATTTCCTTGATACCACCAGTATTGTTTGTTCTGCAGTTTGTGTTTTACATTTTGGTTAACCCTGTCTTTTGTCAACTGGATGAATATGTCTATGATTGTAAGTGTCTAACCTTTGTTGAATTCTGCCCCTTTGGGGCGTTGTAGTGTCCCCTATACCCCCATGGTTTATACTGGTTATGTTCCCAGTATTGTTCCCTCATTAAAAGGTATATGGTTAAGTCCCCATTGGTGGTCTGGCTCTTCTCTATAGGGGGAGAGTCCCTACACCTCCCACAGTGCTTGTGCACCTGCTTTGATCCCTTCAATTGGAGAGGGGTTACCCCCTGGGTTACAATTTCTTTCTTAATTAGTTTTCTGGTAGGCATCTTATCAAATGCTTCTATTTTAAATCCAACATATCAACCAGCTGTGGGGGTGTTGCCAGGTTACAATCTTTGGATATATAGCAGTAAACTTAAAATGAGTTTTTGTTTTGTTTTTTAAGCTGGGTTTTGCACACAACAAGGATATGATCATTTTCCTTTTGCAGTTGTCTCACTTCATTACTTGGTTCGCTTAGAAGAATCATAGCAAGTAAATGTTGCAGTGCCATTCTTTAGATAAAGGGAACTTATTTTCATTTAACTTTTTCATTTTCTGGGTTAAGATAGGCAGAATAATATGTTCTGTCAGTTTGAATGGTATGTTTTTTCCCTACCCAGTGTATAAAGATTCAACAGCCTGTAGGACCTGCAGTTCCCTTGACTTTAGAAACATTCAAACTCCTCTCTTCATTCCCCCTGCCTGGAGCAACTATATCTCCCTTTCATGAAAAGAATAAACATTCACACTCCTTCCCTTCTAGCTTGGAGCAAATTCTGTTCTTCTGTAAATGGGCAGTGCTAATTTTAAATCAGAGTCTATATGTAACAACAGCTGAAATTCAGTTTTTCTCTTGCTCTTTTTAGTAGTCCTAACCCTTGCACTCCTCTGCTTATGCCTTCTTGCTAGAGCCTTCCACATATGCCCCACTCACTGGGGCCTGCGGGGTCTTGCACCCCATGTAGCTCAGGTGTCCAGAGATGTGCCTGGCCCCCATACCTGTCCCTGGGTCTGGGGAACCCACCAGAATGTGGAGGCTGTGGTTTTAAGGCACCCCTCCCCACCTTTCACCAGGGAGGTAACTGCCCTGGCATTTCTTGGGGACTGTCCCACCACAGACAGCCCCACTAGACCACCCTTCCCTGGCAGGGTGCAGTTTTTGGTCTTACGCAGGACCAAGCAGGCCTACCTGCCTTGGTCTTACCCGTACTGGGCTTTGTGTTATTGTTTCAGCCTGCCACCTTGCTGAGCCTTCTCCACCTAGACAGTTATACCCCCCCCCTTATCGAGGGGACCTTCAGCCTCCTTAGGCCCTGGCTGCACCTCCAAGCCAGTCAGGGTGCCAGATAGCCCATCGTGGCCCAGGCCTGCCCCCCTGCATTGTATTTCATTGTCCTTCAGCCTTCTGGCCATGGCCTTCTTGCCTTAACCAATTGGGCTGTTCTGGTCCCTGCACTGCAGCAGCTGACCTCCTTAGGTGACAGGGGTCCCCTCTGAGGCCACCATAAAGCCCTCTCACTCTGGTCATATTCAGAGCCCCAAATGTATTAATAACATGGCTCTGTTCTCAGTTGGGCTTACCTGAGCCCCAGGCCTCATCCCTGCCTGTTCCACATCAGTGGCTTGCCTAGCCCCTGTGTAGGCCTGCAAACCATAAGCCTCTTCCCAGGCTGGGCCTTGTTCTGTTTAGGCCTTAAGCCTTCTCTATGGTGCATGGTACCTCACTGTGCCCCTAGGAACCTCCTGCCATCCCCATAGTTCCTCCCTTATTTCCAAGGTGTTATGAGCAGCAGCTCAGTGGGTGTTGTTGCTCCTTGGCTGCTTGCAGCCAACTGCTTGCTCAGCCCTGTGGGCCTGGATCTAAACTAACCACCTCAGCAGGGTTGGCCCACACCTGCTGGCTGCCTGCTCTCAAAGTGGCAAACACCTAAAGGTGTGCTTCCATACCAAGCAATACTCTTATACTCCTCCCTAGTTGTTTAGATACTTGGACAAGAGTACAAGAGTATTGCTTGGGTATGCAGGGATGAAATCAAGAAGGCCAAAGAGCAATTGGAATTGCAGAGAACAATAGACAAGAAGGGTAATAAGAAGGGTTTCTACAAATATGTGAGCAATGAGAGGAAGATCAGGGAAAGTGTGGGTCCTTTACTAAATGGGGGAGGCAACCTAGTGACAGATGATGCAGAGGAGACTGAAGTATTCAATGCCTTTTTCTCCTCAGTCTTTACAGGCAAGGTCAGCTCCCAGACCATTCCATCTGGCAGCACAGTTTGGGGAGGAGGTGAGCAGGCAACAGTGGTGAAAGAATAGATTATGGATTATTTAGAAAAGCTTAACCTGTACAAGTCCATGAGGCCAGAACTGATGGACTGAAGCATGTTGAAGGAGTTAGCCAATGTGATTGTAGAGTGGCTGGCCATTATCTTGGAAACATGGCAATTGGGAGAGGTCATGGATGATTGGAAAAGAGCAAATATAAAACCCATCTTTAAGAAAGGGTAAAAGCTCAGGTGTCAACCTGAAAAAATCATGACATTCAAAAAGCACCTCAGTCCCTGAAAAAATCATGGAGCAGGTCCTCAAGGAATTCATCTGTAAGCACTTGGAGGAGAAGGTGATGAGGAATAATCAGCATGGATTCACCAAGGGCTAGGCAAGCCTGATCAACCTGATTGCCTTCTATGATGAGATGACTGGCTCTTTGATGCAGGAAGAGCAGTGGACATGATATTCATTGACTTTAGAAAGGCTTTTGATAGTCTCCCACAACATTATTGCAAGCAAGCAATGAAGGATGGCTTGGATGAAAGGACTGCAAGGTGGATAGGAAACTGACAGGATCATTGGGATTGGAAGGTAGTAATCAATAGATCCATGTCTAGTTGCCAGGGGGTATCAAGTGGAGTAACCCAGGGGTCAGTCCTGGGGCTTGTCATTCAATATCTTTATCAACAACCTGGAAGGTGGGATGAATTGCACCCTCAGCAAGTTTGAAGATGACACCAATCTGGGGGGAGTGGTAGATACACTGGAGGGTAGGGCTAGTATTCAGAGTGACCTAGACAAATTGGAGGATTGGACTAAAAGAAATATCATGGGGTTCAACAAGGAGAAGTGCAAAGTCCTGCATTTAGGATGGAACAATCCCATGCACCAGTACAGGCTGGGGACCAACTGGCTAAGCAGCAGCTCTGCAGAAAAGGACCTGAGGGCTACAGTGGATAATAAGTTGAATGTAAGACAACAGTGTGTCCTTGTTGTGAAGAAGGATAATGGCATACTGGGCTGCATTAGTAGGAGCATTGCCAGCAGATTGAGGGAAGTAATTATTCCCCACTATTTGGCGCTGGTGAGGCCACATCTCAAGTCCAGTTTTGGGTTCTCCACTACAAAAAAGATGTAGACAAATTGGAAAGACTCCAGCAGAGGGCAAGAAAAATGGTTATGGGTCTGGGGCACGTGACTTCTGAGGAGAGGCTGAGGCAGCTGGGTTTATTTAGTCTGGAGAGGAGAAGACCGAGAGTGGATTTAATAGCAGCCTTCAACTACCTGAAGGGTGGTTCCAAAGAAGATGGAGCTAGACTATCCCCAGTGGTGGCAGATGATAGAACAAGGAGCAATGGTCTCAAGTTGCAGCAAGGGCAGTTTAGGTTAGATATTAAAAGATACTTTCTCATGAGGAGGATAGTAAAGCACTGGAGCAGCCTTTTCAGAATATCCATCCTTGGAGGTTTTTAAGGTCCAGTTAGACAAAGCCTTGGCTGGGATGATCTAGTTGGGGATGGTCCTGTTTTAAGAAGGGGCTTGGACTAGATGACCTCCTAAGGTCCCTTCCAACCCTAAATTCTATGATTATATTATTCTATGTATATAGAACTGAAGTAGAGTTGTTGAGAAATGTTGCTACTCCTTAGGCCTTTGGCACAGGTTACCTTAAAAACATCATAAAAGCATTTAAAATAAGAGCAGTCGTTAGTTAAGGTGTGTTAACCAGCCATAATTACCCTCTAGGATGCCTCTACACATACACTTTAATGCACATTAGCCTATTTTAATGCTTATTAAAGTGTCACATAAGAAGCATGCTTTTGACTTAATGTACATTAAAATAGAATAATGTGCATTAAGTGCCATGTAAAAATGTTATTTTTACTTAATGCGCATTAAGCCAGGCTAATGCACATTTTTCTAATATCTCACAAAGGGCACCTATACACATGCAGCAAGGCTGCTCTGACACGCTGTAATTACAGTACATGACAGCAGACTCAATTAATCCAGTCTGCTGGAGTGTGGTAATTACCACACTCCAGAAGACCCTAAAGTCACATGTATCAGTGTCCTTATACTGAAAAATAGCGGCAGAGATGCTAACACACATGACGCTCCAGGCACTTTAGTCAGAGCAGCTCTCGGAGCCAGTCTAATTAAAATACCTCTACCCCCCCGTCCCCTCCCCGCTCTTGAAGCACATGTATAAATGCACTATGGAGATACTAGATTTAATGCATATTAACTAAAGCACGTTAATGGATGTGTAGGCACACCCATGTTTCAAAGATATGCCACTACTGCTGAAGTTTATCTTTGATTTGTTTTGCCCAGGACATTCCAGGGTACTGCATGGATGCTCTGAGGAAATAAAACTTCTTTCTTTGACTCCTTCAGCATCCCAGGATGCACAGGTCCCAACCATTTGACCCCATCCTACCCACCAAAATTTTAGTGATCTCCCTAACCCATCACCTTCCAAGCTGAGAACAACCCCACTCAGCATTTAATTACAGAGATACCATGTAACCCAGTTGCACAGTCTCACTGCCTGGGGGTTCTAAACTCAGCATGGAGCTACTGGGACTCTATGCAAGGGAGACAGTGCAGTGTGGGGAAGCTTGCTTGTCCTAGCCTCATGGTCTCCCTGCCTAGAGCTTTGTGCTTTACAGGGAGCTGTGAAAGTTCAATTAACTGGAGGCCGCAGGGGGAAGAGGGGGAAGCTTCATTGTGCCTCAGCTCCTCTGGCCCTGCAAACCCTCTGGGTCTCAGCTTTGCCCTGGTATGAGCTCTGTGCTATGCAGTGAGCATGTTGGTTCTCAGCCTTGTGCCCTAGCTATTTCTCCCCTCCCCCAGTTCCCTCTCTCCCCTCCCTTGTCATATCAACCTTTTTTTCACTCCTTTCTCTTTACTCCCCCTTACCTCACTTCAAATAGTTTTTCAAGATTTCTCCCTTCACACCCTTTGCTCTGGCTGTGCTCCTGCTGGCTGTGGAGGGAGGGAAGCCACAAAGCCCATGCTGGTTTCTCTGCCTCAGAGCTACATGCCACCCTACACTCCTCCTTTGCCACCACAGGGGAGGAATAGAGTCCTGGCTCTTGTCCACGTCCCTGCTCACCAGCCCTCTAATGGCAAATCACAGTCAGGCAGATCTGAAATGACATGAAACCTTCACCTGATACTAGTCTAAAAATGCCATAATTTTATGTCATCACAACATTCTACAGATTTCTGATGTTATATGGGTAACCTATGTCAAAGCCCTTATACCTGTAAATAAAAGGTTCTATTTTAGTTTCCTGTCATCTACAATCAGCCTGCAAGATTATACTTGCAAACTTATTGTAATTCATTTGACATCACAACTTACACTAGAGCTTAAACCTGAGTGTGACCTTACATAATTTTGTGTAACAGCCTGCTCCCTCATTTGCATGGAAGGGGGATGGCCGGAGTTGGGGGCCAGCCACGCTGAGCCCTGGTTGGCCGGTTTGCAAGTCAGAGAGGGACTGCTGGAGGGGATAAAAGCAGTAGCTGAACTGGTGTAGGGTGGTTGCTGACAGTGACTCTGGGGAACAATGCAGGAGGCCTAAGAAAAGCTGGGGTGAGCAGAGAGACCCCTCTGAAGAACCTCGAAGGCCCTGGGAGAAAAAGGCAGCAGCAGTCGGCCGTGCCTCCAGCCCTGCAGCAGAGAGGGAGCAGCAGCCAGGGCTTGGGGCAGAGACCTGGTGCCCCAAGGGCCCATTGCAGTGTGCTGGATGTGCCAGGTGTCCCGGAGGCTAGGGGTGGTAGTTGTCCCCCCACTCCACTGCAGAGAAGGGGCAGCAACCAGAAGCGTAGGCGGCATCCTTATCCAGAGCAGGGAGCTGGGCCGATGAGTTGAGGATATCCCTTACCTTCCCTGGGGAAGCGGGACAGCAGCAAGCAAGGCATTGGGATCCTGAGGAGTAGCAGAGCACTAGGATGAGGGTCCCCAGGAGCTCGGGGTGCAGGCCAGTGCTTGGAGCAGGATTGGCATGCCGCGAGGCATGTGAGGTGCCCGGCCAGTCATCTGGAGCAGGGGTTTAGAGCAACGACCTCTGGGAGCTGCCTGTGCTGCTGACCCTCTGCCACTGACTGCCCTACAGGGGACTCAGTCCTGTCCCTTGTTCTGCAGCTGATTGTCATTGGATAGAGTCCCTGAGCTTTGTGCTCAGGTCATGCTTATTGCAGCAGGAGCGTACTCTGTTGCTTGTTGCTTGCCTTTTTGGTTGCCAAGGAGGGTTGCCCTTCAGCCTCTTTGGGGAGTTGGGGTTTGATACAATTTGATTGCTGCAGACCAGAAGAGCTTAACCTGTTGCAGTATGTTGCTTGTTGGGAAGCCTGTGGGAGCTGCTGGGAGTGAGAACCTTGCTTCCTTGTGGTAGCATCTCAGCAGTGGCTGAAAGCTGCCAGTTAGCTTACCTGTGGTTCTTGAGTCAAGGGTTGACTAATGCATTCTGGTTTGTTTTGTGATTCTGGTTATGCCATTTAAGTTCACTTGTAAATAACCTTTCCTGTTATTCTTGTTTTGTAAATAAAGTGTAAATAGTTAGATCAGTTAAGTGTTAGACCTTCTTGGGACCACGGGCTGCTCTGTGGGGAGCAGGGGCTGGCTGGAAAATAAATTGGTGCTGGCCAGAAGCCCTGCCCCACTCTCACCACACCATCCCTGATATTGGGCAGGGGTGGCAAGTATTGGACCGCCACCCAGGTTACATTTGTATTATAAATTGCAACATGCATAGGATATTTTAAAGTTTAAAGTCAACAAGAAATGTGATGTTCATATTAAATTAGCCAGTAACAGAGACAAATAGACATGGGTATGAAAATACGTGAAGGAGCTGATAAGTGCCACCATATCAAGTACAATTACAATTTTGTGTCCTGTGTCAGCTATCTTAGGGAAAAACACTACTCTAGCCAGTGAAAGAACTCCTGGACTGCTCTGTTATTCAGTCTCTGTTCAATGGACAATGTATCAGACTCTTCTCTGCATCATCACCTTGGCACAGGAGTTGTGATTAACAGCCTAGTCAGGCTGTGACTGAGGGCCTCTTGATGAATTCAGTGCGTTAGAACAAAGCCATCATTCTCCTGAGCAGTTTAATGTGCTATAATGAACTGAAATAAGGCAGAATGTAAAGGAAGGGAGATACAGGCACTCTGCTGGAAAGCAAAGTCATTAAAAATAATGAGCAGTCTTTCACTTCCTTCTTTTTATTAACTTTCTGCAAAGGACAACCTGGCACTTTATTTTTAACACAGTCTCTACTTTACTAATATCCATTAGACAGATGGCTAAAAGTCCACTATATTGAGAAAAACACAAAAATTCAGGTGTTCTTGCTTTTTTTATTCTCTTCCCTGTGTTCCTTAGTTAATTTTTCTAATAACCTCTGAGATAAATAATTCTTTGCTAGCCTCTCTCCCCTCCCTTGTCATACCAAAAAAAGATATACCAATCTGTAATTTTAAGCAGATTTTGGAACATGTATGCCCTAAATTGTGTTCATGAAGTCCCATCACAACAACTTCCTGGCTTGCAGATCCTAGCCTGATTCTGATAACACTGGGGTCAGAAAGGCAGGGGAACTGAGCCTTCAGTAGCACAAACTGGTTTAAAATTATAGCACAGGCACATTTCCAGAACTGTAACACTTAGAAGTTTCTGTTTAACAGAAAGCAGACTCTTAATTTCTGTTTAACAGAAAGCAGACTCTTAATTTCTCTTGTGTAATTCTTTTCTCTCAGTACTCAAAGAGACTTTAATCTGCTCATCATTCATAGGGTCCACGTCTGTATCCATTCCATATAAAATCATAGAAAAGTAGGGTTGGTAGCAGCATCAAGAGACCATCTAGTCCAACTCCTTGCTAAAGGCGGGATCATTTCTGTTTAAACCAGGGCTGTCCAGCCCACCGGGGGTTAATTTATGGCACCCAGGCTTCCACCCAGCTGCTGCTCACACCATCACAGCCAGAGTCTCTGGGCTTCTGATCACTCTTCCACTTCCTGTCTCTGCCCCCACCCCAGGGGAGCGGCACAGCATGATGCAGTGTATAGTGCTGGAGGAGCCCATGGGAAAATAAGCTAAGGGTGAAGGGACTTGCCTGTCCAGGCACAGGGTGCTGTAGGGGTGTCTAATCTATGACCAAAGAGCTGGGATCCACCCATGCACATGGTGCAGCTGGGATAGGAGGTGGAGGTGCTGCCCAGGCACACACTACATGCCAGGCATACAATGTAGTAGGGCAGGGAAAGGATGGCTTGGCAGGTGTGGCCTGCATAGCACGTGGCCCCAGCCTCTTAGAAATTGGACAGCCTCAGTTTAAACCATTGCCTTAACAGTATCCAATGATGGAACTGACACAGCTTGAGTCTGTTCCAGTGTTCAATCACCCTCAGAATCAGAAACTTCTCCCTAATACCTAATTTAAGACCTTGCTTTTTTGCAATTTCCATTGCTGCTTTTTCTGCCCCCAGTAGACAAAGAGATGAACTGATCGCCAATGTGTCCATGTCTATCCTGAAGTGCTGTGCCCTTCCAGCTTGGTGCCTTCTACATGTTTACTAAATGTGCACTCGTTTCTATGCTCCATGTCTTGAATGAGGATGTTCCCAGATGCAGGACAGACCCATAGGGAACCCCAGTCGAAAGTCTGACATTAAGCCTTTGATGACTACTCTTTGAGCATGGCTGTTCAATCAGTCATGTACTTGCCTCATAATAATTTCATCCAGACCATATTTCCTTACCTTGCTTACAAAACTGTTGCAGAAAATAGTGTCAAAAGCTGTTCTAAAGTTGAGGTGTATGTATCTCCTGCTCCTGTCTGTCTACAAGGCCCTTTACACTGTCATAAGAAATGAGGTTGGTTAGGCATGATATGCTCTTGACAAATCCAGTTTGGCTGTACTTACCAGATTGTTATTTTAAAAGAATATTTGATGACACTTGCCTTTATGTTTCTGGGTGTCATCATTTAGACTAAATCTGTGGGTCCTCCTTCCACCCTGCTTTTTAAAACATGGGCATTATATTTGCTCTTTTCCAGTCTTTTGGGATTTCACTACTGCAATGAATCTAGGCCCAGCTGGGACAGATCCAGGTCCAGGCCCCAGCTGGACGTGATCAAAGCAATATCTAAGTCAATTGTAGGGCCGTCAGGAAGAAAGCCTGTCCACACTGGTTTGGCCTGGAACTCTGCTAACCTACTTGTTCCTGCCTAGATCTTGCCTGAACCTTGCCTAGCCAAGGCCTTTGCCTTGATCGTTGCCTAAACTCCTGCCTGCACCTTAGCCTAGCCTAAACCTTTGCCTTGCCCCTGCCAAGTTCCTGCTTGCACTTTGCCTCATCTGAACCTGTAGCTCACTCCTGCTTGAATTCTTGCCTAGTCCTTGTTCCCACAATTGTACATGCCTGTTCCTGTTCTGGATTACTCTGTTTTTGCCCTACCTCTTCCAGTCACTGCTGGAATGACCAATGCCTTGACCCCAATTTTGTTGTAACCCCAGGATGGTACCTTAGACTCAAACTGATACCTGGCTTGATCTTTGCACTCTCCATGATAACCCCTTTCCTAGCATGCTCCCTTGGACCAACTACCCATACCCCATCCATTCTAACCACTAGCCTAGTGAGTTTGCAAAAATTACAATTCTGCAGGTCCATCTGCAAATTCTACATATATCTGAAAACACCTAGCTTCTCTATGAATTTCTAATCTGTTCTTTATATACTCTAACCTAAGTACCTGGCTCCCATTCTTGATTAAAATTGTACTAGTCATCTGATGGTTTACTTTTTTTTAGGCTGGAGTAAAAAAGACATCAAACACTCCAAATGTCTCTAAATTAGCCCTTCTTAGTTTCCCTGCCCATTCTCTAAGGGACCTACACTTTTCTTTGCCTCCCTCTTGTTTTTCATGTATTTATAGAATGCTCGTTTATTATCTTTCATGTCCTTTGCTAGCTATATCTCAAATTTGGCCATCCTTACTAATCTGTCCACTTTCTATTTTTATAAGATTCCTTTTTAAGTTTCAGATTTTTGAAGAGCTCATGATTTAGTCTGGCAGGGCTCTTGCTACACTGCCTATCCTTCCTTCAAAATAATTTAGCATGCTTTTGTGCCCATAATTTTGTCTCTGTGAGGACCAGCTCTCCTGCACTCCTTTTTTCTTTACACTTGGACTCCCCTGGGATCCTGCTTTCCAGTCCTTTAGGTTTGTAAGAATCATTCTGATGTTCAACATTTTTATTCTGCTGTTCTCATTCTTCCATTAATTGATTCTTTTAATGCCATTAGATATGGAATCTCCAACAGTATAACCGTTCAAATGTTAAGTTTGTTAACTATTTCACTGCTGATCAGCCAGTTAAAGATTTGCAAAAATTCATCTGCTTTGTCCTGTTGTGATGTTGGTTTGAAAGTGTGCTTCTATGGAATAATCCTGCAGGATTTGAATATGTAAAGAGTTGAATATTTAATCACATATGCTTTCTATAATTTATATAGATGCTATTCTGTTCCTAAAATAATTTGTGTTTCAATTTAAAAAAATGTTGGGTTCCCATGAAATGGGATTGTTTGGTTTTTAATAAAGGCTAGTCCATCTAATTAGCTAATAATTAGTTTTAGACATAAGAAGAGGCCCTCAGAAATAGTATCAAGTACTAAATCCAAACAGCTTGCAAGAGTCACAAATAAAAAGCCAAATCTTCCCTCAAACCAGTAGAATGGATAAAAGATTTTAGCTGGTTTTCTCCACATCTTTGCAAAGACAGCAAAACTGCTCATTCTAACTTAGCATCAGCTCTGGAAGCTGCCTCCCAGGAAACATTTCAGTATGCCTTTGTTACCCCTTTATGTACTTTGACTGTCAGGACTATATTGTAAAATGGCACTCAAATTAATTGTGTTCTCACAGAGTAAAATTTAATATAACATGGGGTGTCTCATTTCTTTATATCCATATGCTGTGCTAATGCAATTGGTTAATATGCATTGGTTTCTATAGAATTATACACTATTATCACATCAGAATTTTGTTCTCTCGTCTTGAAAGTCTGAGCTGAAGAAGTCATTCTCTTGGATTTGCTGGAAACACTCTTGGCGACTGAAAATTGTTTTGCTCTCTAGAGGTAAGATAACTCTGTTTCATTGTCCCAAGTGTGCAATTGGATTTGTTCCAGATAGAAGTGTAGTCCTGGAAAAAAAACAGCTGTAAGTGAATGAGCTGATTAATATGAATGTCTGAGGCAACCTTTCAAATGAATTTTCTGGATGAGTCCGATTGTTACTCTGTTGCATGAAAAATGGTATATGGAAGACTTTAGACATTGCAACTTGAAACTCACTTATTTTGTGTACACAAGTGGTGGCTACCAAAATTCCACATTCTTGTCATAACCTTTCCAGTGCAGTTATGCTTTTTCATTACAAAAATCTGCAGCATGCTCAGAACTTAAAATGGAGAGGTGTGTGAAGTAAACTGAATTGAATGTCAAAATGAATAAGCAACAGGCAGTTTTATCCTGAACGGAAGCATGTTGGAGGCAGGGGGACAGAATGAAATAATAGAAGCAATGTAGTATAATTATGGGCTATCTATTTAGATCTAAAGTGCTCTAAGACTTAAGGCCCTAGATACAAAATGCAAAGAAAGGTTTCTGTGAGCTGTCAGAGTTCTTGATGTCTCTCCAAGAACATACTGACAAAACGGAATGTATCATCTACAAATGTATCTTATCAACAATCTATGGATCGTGAACCATTGAGGTAGTAGTGGCTCCAAAAAATTCTCAAAAAGTGTGGTCACCACACATGCCATCAGTGCACTGGAGCTCTTACAAGCACTTGTGCCAGTGATTTAGGGATTATGGTCTAATGGTCTAATAAATTCATATGTCATGTGCAACCTTAATGGAAGACTGGTGATGATTTTACTGATGCTTGTGTTCAGATAAGTGATTGTAATAATATACCTTCCTTTAGAGTTCTACCTAAAAACTGAAATAGACTGCTGAAAGTATTTAAGCAAGGGATTCTTATTGTTTTTCTCTTGAGTTGCCAGGTCCTATGTACTTTTTAAACCTTATCTTGTACTTTGAGCAGAATGGCTAATTCACAGTAAATTTTCACAGTAAATATATTATTTAATCTACGGAAGAAAGGGACTTGGGGGATCATCACAGGCCACAAGATGAACATGAGCCTGCAATGCGATGCTGTGGCTAGTAAAGCGACCAAAACGCTGGCTTGCATCCATAGTTGTTTCCAAGCAAATCCTGAGACATCATTCTCCCCTTGTACTTGGCCTTGGTGAGGCCACAGTTGGAGTACTGCATCCAGTTTTGGGCCCCACAATTCAAAAAGGATGTGGAGAAGCTTGAGAGAGTCCAGAGAAGAGCCACACACATGATCAGAGGTCAGGAAAACAGACCTTATGAAGACAGGCTAAGATCTACGAGGCTCTTTAGCATGGAAAAGCACAGGCTCAGGGGTGATCTGATGATCACCTATAAATTTATCAGGGGTGACCATCAGTATCTGGGGGAATGTATGTTCACCAGAACACCCCACGGGATGACAAGGTCGAATGGTTATAAACTACTGCAAGACCGTTTCAGGCTGGACATAAGGAAGATTTCTTTACTGCCCGAGCCCCTAAGGTCTGGAACAGCCAGCCACCGGAGGTGGTTCGAGAGCCTACATTGAACACCTTCAAGAGTAAATTGGATGCTTATCTTGCTGGGATCCTATGACCCCTGCTGACTTCCTGCCCTTTGGGCGGGGGGCTGGACTCGATGATCTTCCGAGGCCCCTTCCAGCCCTAATGTCTATGAAATCTATGAAATCTAGATTCTCTCTCTCATGTTTTCTGGAATATCAGTGCATATTCCAGAAACTGTGATTTACTACAATAAACTGTATGTATCCTAAACTGTTATGTCTGAAAATGGAGATATTGGGTTAGCAGCAAGGAGGACATTGGTCTGAAACTCTGCAGTCCTGCATTCAGTTCATTAGGTAGTCACTGACGTGCTTTATGATGTTGGGAAAGTCATGTCACTTCCCTGGGCTTCTGTGCACTTTGAACTATTTATCTTGCCTACCTAGAACATCAGTCTTCAAAGAATGGACTTGATTCAGTGCTTAGTGCAAGGGGATCCTAATCTTATTTAAGGCCTTAATTTTAAGGGCTAACAAAAGACCAATTATTATTAATGATCATCATTATTGCAGGACACGTACACCTCTGTCTTCTCTCTGGTTCCTTAGATACCAGGTCTAGCTTTTCTGCAGTAATGTGATTTTCCTGTTTCAAGGCTGGAACTTGGACTGCAAATCCTGTAGATCCACCTGTAGTTCTTCCTTTTGGGAGTTTGTAACTAGTGGTGAATGGAGTCAGCAAACCACCTTCTTAAACCAAAGTGCTGTTTAACTATAAGGCTAGGCACAGACATTCAAAAAGCCTGAGCCTGAATTGATTCAATCATTGCAGGTTAGTCTAACCTGGCTAGGCTGAACCTAGGCTGGACATAAGGAAGAATTTCTTTACTGTCCGAGCCCCCAAGGTCTGGAACAGCCTGCCGCCAGAGGTGGTTCAAGCGCCTACATTGAACACCTTCAAGAAGAAACTGGCTGCTTATCTTGCTGGGATCCTATGACCCCAGCTGACTTCCTGCCCTTTTGGCAGGGGGCTGGACTCGATGATCTTCCGAGGTCCCTTCCAGCCCTAATGTCTATGAAATCTATGAAATCTATGAAATCTAGTCTGAACCAGTTTGTAACTGCACAGACATCCCAGAAATGCATGTACACGCCTGCAATGGCTCAGGCTAGAAGCTGGAGGGGGCACTGCAGCAGCGTGTGGTGGCCACAGCAGGACCTGTACAGCACTGTCTGTAGGCCCCCCCCAAAACATGGGGCCTGGGGCAGTCACTCCAATTCGCTCCCCACTAGGGATGGCCCTGTTGACCAGCCCAGCAGGGAGTTGATAACACAGTGTTTAACACCCCTAATTTAGTGTTAATCCGCCCATTAAGAAAACAAATGCCTGTCATTAGTTCAAGCTCTTCTTAAATAACTTTTTCCAAGGAAGGAATTCCAAGGAATGTCCCTCCGGATATTACCAGCTGAGCTGTTGATTAGCTCCAAAAAGCCCTAAGTGGACACTGTCCTCTCTGCCTTTGTCCTGCCTGCCTTACACAGACACCTCTCAGCATTAGCTAGAATACTACATGATTCCCAGCTCCCTGGTGTGGGAAAGGGGAGCAGGTAATTTCTGCTTGAGCCGGGGGGGGGGGGGCATGGGGAAGCCAGGCAGATGCTGCTGTGCCTGCCATCTCTGCTGGAGCTCCATCCAGGGAGCAGGGGGCGGGGGGGGGGGGAATGGGCAGCCCCACTCTATGGAGCAGAGAGCCCAGCCCAGAGCTGCAAAGCATCTGAGATGCTGGGGGACTCTGGTTTAAGTTAAAGCAGGAAGGGGTCTGGGACAGATATTGCATAAACTGGTTTGACCCAAATCAGTTAAGTCTGATACTACATTAAACCAGGTTTATCTCAAACTGGTTTCAGCCATTTTCAAACTGGTTTGTGTGCAATGAACATCTGTTCTCTTACAGGTTTAAACCAGTTTCTGATCACTTAAACTGGTGTATATGTAATGTCTGTCCCTAGCCTAACAGTTGAAATGAGACATAGCTTAAAAGGAAAAAGGATTTTAAAACAAGAGTCTACATACACGTGCATCTTACTATTCCCTGTTGGAAGTCTAGGCTGTTCAATTTCTACTGGGAGAATCACTGTTTTCCTGGTACTAATCAAAAGTGTGCAGACACTGAAGTTTTTTTTCTCCCAGGGCAAAAATAGCCACTCAGAGAGAAAAATAACCCAATAACAATGAAGTAGAAATCACCCCCAGGAGAGTGTCCCCTAGCAGAATGAATGTCTGCACCCTTTCCCCTGGTTTAACACCCTTTGGGGACCAGGAGGAGTGGACCTGGGGGAAAGGCTCCCATGCCTTCCAGACTGGGGCTGTGAGGTTTGACCTAGAAACTACTATGCAAAGCCTAAGCAAAAGTGAATGTTATGTGACGAATGCCCATCTGCAATGATAAGGAGCAGACAGTCTTAGATAGAGGAGGCTTGAAAACAAAAGCAGAATCAGAAGTACTGGGACAAAGAGCTCATTAAAATACTAAAAATCACACCCCTAGGTGGGGAAGAAATATGCTAATGAAACATATATGTATGTTAATGAGATACATAGCTAAAACACAGGTATAGAGACATGCTCAGTAAAGAACTCCTTGCGTCACTCCTTTATAGCCAATTAGCAAACAAGCATGCTTATGAAGGTTCAAACCCCTGTATATAAGGGACTTAGTATTGAATATCTGGTGTGCTTGTTCTGTGAGATTATTCCGCTTGCACCTTTTATTGCTAGCAATAAATCTTCTTTATACTTTCACCCCTGGTATCTTTATTGGCCTTTGCATACCGGGCACGAACCCAGACTTGAGCTGGGGCCTAACAGGGCCACTTTAGTCTGGAGAAGGCACAGGGGGCAGCTCCTCCTACCCCTCCTCCTACAGACCGGGAGAGTAGAGAAGCAGCAGCTCTGAACTCCTGCCGGCTTCTCACTCCAGAGAAGCAAGCAAGGACTTTATCACACTGCTCTATTTGGCCAGCTGCTGGGCACCAGTGTCCTGGTGTGAAAAGTAGGCAGGGGGCTTTGCCCCACTGTTCCAATCTTCCCCTTCCCAAGAACCAGAGGACTGAAGCAGCATGTACTTTCCTCAGACTAGGATTACCCCATTCTCAGGAAGGTGCAAGGAGTAAAGGAGAGGGGGATGCTGCAGATTGAATGTCTGTCTGTCCTGCTCCCTCTCCTGGAATCATGTCTAGTGGTGGAAATTTTCCACTGCTAGAACTGAATGTTTGTATGCAGCTGAAGGAAGCCTCACTTCATCAGCTATCACCATGAATGTGTATGTAGGCATGGAAGCATGTAGAGTTTCTCAGCAACAGCTACCTGACCTCTGGAAAAAGTGGTTTGGGACACAAGTTACACATAGACCAGTTTAAGTAATCAGAATCTGGTTTAAACATGTAACAGAACAGAAGTTCAGTGCACATAAACCAGTTAAAAAATGGCTGAAACTGGTTTAAGATAAACCTGGTTGGATGAAGTATCAAACTTAACTGATTTGGATCTAACCGGTTTATGAAACTTCTGTTTCAGACCCTTTCCTGTTTCAAGTTAAATTGAAGTCCCCCAGCATCCCAGTATGCTTTCCAGCCCTGGGCTTGGCTAGGCTGTCTGCTCCAGCAGAGAAGGGTTGGGGGGGGGGGGAAGGAGGGGACAGGCATGGACTGTCCCCTCCAGGCAAACCCCAGCTGGGGGTCTAGAGCTGGGTGGGGGGGTTAAACTTCCTTTTCCCTGAGTACAGAACTACCCTGCCCTGCTGAAAACTTACTGTTGGCTGCAACTGTGGACTATAAATCCAAGAGGCACTTGGAAGCAGGAAGAGGAAGTGATGAGCAACCCTGAAGAGTCCTGCTGCTGTGATTCTGAACTGCAAATCCCAGAGATCTTGTGGCCAGCAGGAAGAGGAAGCAAACACAGCCCATGCTGGCTATGTGCCAGAGAGCCATGGTCTAGCATCCCTTGGCTTGTGGCCTGAGCCACTGCAGGCATATAGATGCATTTCCTGAATCAAAAGTGAATGTCCATCCGGTTGTTTCTCAGCTTAATGTAACCCACAAAAATTTAATCATTTCAGCCTTGGGCTTTTTGACTGTCTGCACTTAACTAATGTGTGTTTAACTATTAACAGTCCTATTGATATGCAGGACTCCAGCAATGGGAAATAAACTTTTGTAACATGCTAGAGGATAATGGAAGCATTTTCATTGTTAATAGTTCAGGCATTGTCTTGTAACCAAGCTGAAGTGTTTACATGCAGAATGGCTTATTGGAAGCTATTGTTTTCACTTCCTACCCGTTTGTATGATCCCCCATTTCCTCATTAAACCAAAATATTAATACGGTAAACCTCTCAATATCATCAGCCAATGTATTGCCAACAGATTCAGAGAGGTGCTTCTCCCTCTCTACTCAAAATTGGTGAGGCCACAGCTGGAGTACTGTGCCCAGTTTTGGGCACCACACTTCAAGAAGGATGCAGATAAGCTTGAGAGGGTGCACAGAAGGGCCACCTGCATGATTAGGGTCTTAGAGGACAGGCCATATGAGGAGAGACTCCAGGAACTAGGCTTGTTCAGTCTGAGTAAGAGGAGGCTGAGAGGTGACTCGATAGCACCTACAAGTATGTCATGGGGGAGCACCAAGATCTGGGGGAGCAACTCTTCAGGAAGGCTCCCCTTGGACTAATGGACACAACCTAACAGAGGGAAGATTTAGACTGGACATAAGGAAGAACTTCTCCATAAGGGTAACTAGAACCTGGAACACACTCCCAGCAGAGGTGGTGCAGTCACCATCCTTGGAGGTGTTCAAGAGTAGGCTGGATGCTTATCCTCCTCATTCAGCTAGTTTGAGCTCATTAACCTCCTGTCTTTCACAGAGCACCAGGCTTGATGATCTTCCAGGTCCTTTCTGGTCCATTGATTCTATGATTCTACCAGAAATATCAAAAAGGGTCAATAAAAGGTTGTTTCTAAATTATGGCAGAGCAGCTCATTGTCTGGCACAATAGTAATAATGCTATTCCAGGTGTACATTAGTGTAATTTTTGACACCTAAATCAGGTCCTAAAACATTAGGTCCTAGATTTTAAAAAAGAAAAAAAGACAAACAAATGATGCCACTAGAGAGAGTGTTTAATATTCAAATATTAAAATATCAAGTAGTTGTATCTGATAAGATGCATGGTATCATTTCTGTCCTGTGACTGTGTGTGCATGATATATTTCTGGAACACATTCTCATCTGTAAGTTTAAATTTCACTTTCCTTTCAACTTTGAAATGCTGTCTGCTGACATTTTTGTCAATAACACTGAATTTTGTGAATACTTACAAAAAGGAAAAGTAGCAAAAAATATGTTAATAAATGAAACTGAAAAGTTTCCCAGGAAACAATGTTTTGTCTGAAACATTGCCAGTTCTTTAAACCTAACATTTTTTATCTGAATGTCTTGGGTTCAATGGACAGTTTGTGGATAAAAGGGAGGATTCCTATAATAATGTGCTTATATTCCTAGTGGGCTACTGGGAAAGGTGGTTTTTCCAAGCTCCATGGCTGGCCACACCAGGGGTTATTGCCCCTCCATTGTGAAAGTAAGGAAGGAGGTCTCTGTGGGCCTCAACTCCCAATTACACAGCAAGGAACCTAGAAACTCTGACAGCCCTTGCTTGAGCCAGGGTTTTCAGGTGCACTGGAAGATCCTTCAGTAGCCGGTGATTTCAGGGTTTAGGCTGCTGGTCCACAGACAGGAGTCCAGTGGATTTAATAATCCTAGTCAGGTCTGTGATCTTCCAACCTCCCTGCCATAGGACTGATCCGTGAAAGTGGCACTGTTGTCTGCCGCCTTTAGTAGTGGTAAAGCTGACAATATTGTGAGTACATTCAGCAGCTGCAGACCCTGGAGAGCATACAGAGTGCACCATTGCTGAAATGCAATTTCCATTTCATAGGAAAGTTTGAGCATTTGTGGTTTATCCCGATTTGGACAAGAACCAAATGTCAAAAAAGCGGAAAATGTTCATGACCTGGAAAACCTGTATTTTGGTGAGTTCTATACATACAATTGAAGCTAATTCTATTACAAATGTGAATGCCTATGTATTATGTGCATAGCCTACATTTGCCCTATTTGTCCAATTCTTCAAACTACTTAGGGCTTTGCTGCCTTGTGCCGGTGGAGGATTTGGCTCTTAATTGTTACTTTTTAAAATCCCCCTTGGGGTTTTATTTCAGCGGAGATGGTTCCACAGTCAGTCTCCTGCTGCCTGGAACAGATATGAACTGAAAATGATTGTGCCCCTGAGAACCTCTCTTCCTGCTCGTATGTGTGTCTCATTCTCTCTTTTCATCTTTTGCCAAAAATGGCATTAGGCCAGGATTGAGTGCTTTTCCTCTGTGTGTTCCTAAATGCGATAATGTTTTGCAGTTTCAGAATGGGATAAATGAGAGGCAGTTTGAGAAAACAGCTTGCTCCGGCCAGCTCAGGGAGCAGCCTTTTATCTCAAAAAAAAAAGGTAAAAAAGTCCAAAATGCTGCTGACAGGGCTTTTTGCAGCCCAGTTTTAAAGTTAAATGGGGAAGGAGGCTGATCTCTGTCCCCTGTGCAAGGACAAACATGGAAAGAAGTATGGAGAGAGTTGAAATTGTGTATGTCAGCATATAAACTCAGCTTCAACCTGCTGAAGTAGTAGCAGTTACAACAGGGGATGTCTGCTCAGGGCTTTGTTTGAGTGGTGGACTCACTGAATCAACCCTGAGAAAGTTAACGTTTAGAAACCTGACAGAATACACTCAAAAAGACCATGAGATGCAGTCAGCCTTATAACTGACAGGCACCTTTCTCATCAGAGACATGCTAGTTACTATAGAATACATCTGTCAGTGTCAGTGCGATGTAACTCTAAACACAAAGACCTAGTTAGTGAAAAGCAGACATTACCCTGGGGTGCTCCTCTGCATGTTCTGCTTTGAGATAGAAAACCTCTTGTTATTGATTGCGGAGTTGCTTCTCAGTTCTGGGATTAAAACAGCTATATGTTGCTCTACAAAGAGCAGCATTCCTTTTCCCTTGCTTTTCTTCCTTCCCTCTGACCATTTGTAGTCATTCCTCTACATCAGAGGTTTCCAAACCTCCAGGCCGTGGCCCGGTACCCAGCTGCGAAGGGTTGGCTGCCAGTCCACAGGAGGGTTAGCTGCTGGACCTGAAGTCCGGAAGTGACTGGCATCCTGCGGACAAGCAGCCAACCCTTTTTTATCCTGAGTTTTTTGTGAAATGAAACACCACTATATACTTCGTATAAAAAAGGGTTGGCTGCTGATCCACAGTAAGCTGGACACTTCCAGTCTGCAGGATGCTGGTCCCAGTTTGCCAGTCCCTGGTTTTCTGGTCCGTGGTCACTTCCAGTCCTCGGTTTGCTGGTCCACAGTCTAAAAAGTTGGGAATCGCTGCTGTACATCATTCCCCAAGGGCCTAGGCTGGTATAGTAGATAAATAATGAGAAATCAACTTGGTTGATGGATTTGCAGTGCCCAGCATCTCTCCTGAACCTCTTCTTCTGTTTTACCTTGCTTAAATTTAGTTCTGCTTTATATTCTTCTGTCCATGTACTTCACTTTTCAGCTCTGCCTTCTCTTATTCTTCCAGCTACTTTGCAGCTTGATCCTTCCATTCACCCCTTTCCAGAAATTCACTCTGACTGATTTTCTTGTACCTTGCTTTACTCTTTTCCATTTGGTACCTCAGCAGCTGGCTCTGCCTTACATCTAGTGTTTCTACCTCTCTGGTTCTGTTAATGACTAAGACTGCTTAAAAACAGAAGTCAAAATGTTACTTGGGCACAGAAGTTTAGGTCCTCATATCCCCAGAACTGCAGATGCTTGTTATATCTGAAAATGAGGCTGTGTTTAGTTCCTAAACGTGGATTTGAGCACCTATCTTCTTACATGGGAGTAGATCCAAAGGGTCTGAAAGTGGGTGAATCCCACCTTCCAATCTCTTCTAGGGTCATTCTTGTTGCTTACATGTGAAATCAGCTGGAACCTTCCCAGGTATTCAAAATGAGCCAAGAATTTGGATAATTTCTTGGGAACAGACATAGCTTCAAACAGCTGGTGTAATAATGAAACTGCATCAATGTTAGAAACTGCTGATGAACAAAGCCTTAAGGATGGGACCACTTCATTACAAAACAAACAAACTGACTATAAAAATAATCAGAGCTGTAAGTCACTGCTCTTCAGGTCAGTTCTTGGCAATGTGCCCTTCCAAACCTTAATGTTAGAACTGCTGTCAGTGATGCTATATTTAAAAAAGTGCCTTTATAATTGATTAGATTTCTTACTCCCAGGAGTGGTATTTCAGCATGATGTATTTGAGCTACTTTAAATATAACTAGATTTCATACATAATATGAAAATAATAAGGGTTCCAGAGACATGCTACATCTGTTCTGTAAGTCTGTTGCATAAGTCGCAGTAAGAAAGTCATGGTAAATGTCTTTTTGATGCCGAAGATGGACTTTAAAATTTCAAAAGTGCCAAGAGACTTAAAAGCTCAAGTGTGATTGACTTTAAATTTGCACCTAAATGCTTAAATTTCTTTTGAAAACAGGATTTAAGGTTTGATATTTTTTCCAAGTATTGAACTACCTGAATCCCAGTGAAATCAATTGGGTTAAGTGCCTAAATACCCTTGAAAATTTGGCCCTTAGGCTTTAAGGTAAAATAGAGACTTGTGACAATTTTACCAGCAGACTTAATCTGACTTAGCCTTCCACTATAGGGATCCACAGTTAGAATGTTTCTTCCCTTGCAGTCTCCTGGCAGGTATCTGCCATGCAAAGCCTGTAATATTCATTCAATCTAACCCTAATTGTTGCTGGTAGGTGTTGTAGGCCCCTTCTTGACAGATGCCTTGCACCCCAGCGACGTCAGGGTGAGATCCAGATTTGCCACCACCTATGTGGTTTGGTTGCCGCTCCTGCTCACCTGCCACACCTTAGATATTTTATTTTTCTAGGGAGACAGTTACCGAGAGGTGGCCCATGGGAATCTCACCCCTGCATTTCTTTGTGGGGCTCCAGCTTTGACTTTACTCCACCTTACCACATCCACGGCCATGGCCGACTCCACTCTCCGCAGGTCCTGCTCTTGGATGATCCTGTCTCATCTGCACCACCTGCTTCCAAGGGTCAACAACCTTCTGGCCATCAGTCCTCTGGAGGCCGTCCTTCATCCAAGGACTGTGGTCTTGACAACTAAACATACCCCACTCCTGGGTTAACCATAAACTTAAGAATATAATGAACAGAAAAGGTCAGCACCTTGTCTGGGACCTTGTCTCCTGGGCCGGCCACCCTGCTTGGGGTCTCTTGGCTCCTTTTGCTTAATAGTTGTTTGGGAGGTGTGGCAGCACCTTGCCAGGCCCCTGACAGCACTCTTGGGGGGCTCTTCTTTGGGCCACACCCCTTCCCACCTCAGCCCCATCTGACCTAACGCTGGGCTGTCTGGGTCACACAAGCTGGCGCACCCATTGCTTGCTTGGTTAGCTCAAGCTGGCTCCCTGTTTGACTCAGGTCTCATGTTGTCATAGCCCTACAGCCTCACCTCACAGGTGGGGTCTTGCTGGTCTTGCTGCCTGACTCCATCTCTGGTCTTTGTCCCTCCTTGGGATTTCTCTGCCAGTGCAGTGAAGCAGCAACACACTGCTCGCACCCCTCAACCCTGGTGCTGCCTACCTCTCTTTCCCCGCACTCCATGGTTCCCCCAGTTTGTCTTTATAGAGAGGCTCCTAGTTGAGTTGGAGTCTCTCCCTTGCTGTGCTCCATGGCACTCCATGACGCTCCACCTACCGCATTGCCCAAGAGTGCCGGTGGCCCCTCCATGCCACCCTCCACAGTGTCTCCGGGGTCTCCCCTCAAAGACCGGACTGCCTGTGCTGGCATCCCAGCAAGTCGCTTCTCCTTGGCGATGTTCCCTGGCATCCCTCCACTCCTGGGGTTTGATTTCCCCGGGTTGCCTGCCGGTGACTCCCCACCAGTTCTTGGCTTTCCCTGGCATTCTCCAGCTGTGTCTTTGGCTGCCTTTTGAATGGCTGAAACTGGTTCACCTCTCTCTGGCCACGCCCCCTTTCCCCACTGATTTGCAGGCTTAGGCAGCTCCAAAACTGCCATGACTGATATTGCCATCTTGACTCTCCCCAGCTGTTGCTCCTTGCTGCACCTGTAGTGAGTATCAGAGTGAGTTGCGGGGGGAGGGGAGCATGGGGTGAGTTGAGGAGGGCCTTTCTCCTCCCCTCTCCCTCTAATGTTACCGAAGGTTATGACTAAATTCTGTAGTGTAGTTCTGCTGACGTTCTGTAGTCATAGTCACTTTAGAAAACATAAACCTCATACACAAACGCTAATATAGAGACCAGTTCCTATTTTCCATTCTTCCTGACCCTACAGGTTTGGAGCTTCATCAATATGTTGCTGGCCCTGTTGAAGTGCCTGTTGAAGTGCCAAATCTTGTTGGTCTCTTTTTTAAATCCTGATTCCCGAAGTAAGTATTGTGCCCTCATATTAGAAAGAAGAGAGCTTATGAAACACCAGGCTAGAAAGTATACTGTGGAACGTAATCTTGCTGGGGGATGGACTAGAAAAAATAAGAGCTCCTTGTGTGGTAGTGTGACTCCCTGGGCATGAAAATTACAACACATTATTTATTACTGAACTTTAACAACAGGTAGTTAAGAGAATCAACCAGTGTCAACAGGTAGCTAAAAGAATTGACCAGTGCCCCTAAAGATACTTGACCAGTGCCCCTAAAGATTTACCTGAATCCAAGAAGACTTCAGATATAAGATGGCAGCCCAGAAATTAGATCCTGTACATGGAAAATTAGAAGTTCCTTATATATTTTTCTATGGATACAATTTAATTCTTGGAGACTTGTCTTAAATTTCCCCTCACCATGGAGGTAGGGAAAGCAGCAGCAAAGGGAAATGGGGGGTGGGGAGAAAGTGGTAGGGAAGCAAGTAGCAAGGGGGCAAGCAGCCTGAACTCAGACTTTTGCCTGCCTGCCTGCACCTTGGCCTCTTGCCACTCCCTCCCTGTGCTTGCCTCCTACTGTACCTTGTCCCCTGTACCTTCCCCCTTTGTGTCCAGCCACATGCTCCCCTGCTGTCTATCCCCTTTTCCCCCTCCATTGGTGCATGTTGCACTCCTGGGTGTCTCTGTGCTCATCCCTTGCTGCTTTCTAGGGCTACGGACAGGCATTCAAAAACCCTGAGCCTAAATTGATTCAATCCTTGCAGATTAGTCTAGCCTGGCTAGGCTGAATCAGCTTGTAACTGCTCAGACATCTCCTCTGGACTGAGAAAATGCAGGCACATGCCTGCAGTGGCTCAGGCTAGAAGCCAGGGGCACTACAGCATCTCTCCCTTCTCTTCCATAGTAGTGAGTAGAGGGGGGGTGTGGCCAGGCCGTGGCAAGAGGCTCTGATTAGGGACGGCTTCCCCCCACTCGCTGGTCAGCAAGGGAGCGAGGAGGGGTTTACACAGCATTTATCGCCCCATCACCCAAACAAAAAGATCTCTCATTAGTTTGAGCTCTTTTGAAACAACCTGTTTCAAGGAAGGAGGGACATTGCCAATTACTGGTTGATTAGTTCCAACGATCCCTAAACCTGTCCTGTCTCCCTTTGTCCAGTCTCCCACAGCATGGACCATAGCCAGCATGTGGTATGCTAATTAATGCTGAGAGGTGTCTTTGTAAATCAGAGGGGTGGGGAGTTGGGGAGAGCAGGGGGAAGCCAGGCAGATGCCTTCAGTCTTTGCTGGAGCTCCAGACAGGGAGCAGAGGGGAGGGGCTAGTCCTGCTATGGAGCAGAAAGCATGGCCCAGAGTGCATACTGGTATTCTGGGGGAATAAGATTTAACTTATACCAGAGAAGGGTCTGGGACAGACATTGCATTGCAAAACAGTTTGACCCAAATCAGTTAAGTTTGATACTACATTCAACCAGGTTTATCTCAAACCAGTTTCAGTCATTTTCAAACTGGTTTATGTGCACTGAACATCTGTTCTGTTACAGGTTTAAACTAGTTTTGATCACTGAAACTGGTTTATGTATAATGTCTGTCCCTAGCCTAGCTGTGCACTGGGTCTTGCGCTGCCCCCTGCCTCAGCAGGGAGACAAGGAGCAGTGCAGGACCTAGCACACAGCCAGAGAACAATGAAGGAATCAGCACAGAACCAGGGAGCAGCTAAGCAATCAACATGGATCCAGAGGGCAGTGCAGAACCCAGTGCTAATTCCCTTACTAATTTCTGACTCCCCACAGCATCCTGTGTTGATCCTTGACTCTTTGCTGAGCCAAGGAGTGATGGAGGAAAAAGCCCAGAGCCAGAAAGCAGTGCAGGACCTAGCACTGATTGCCTTGCCACTCTCTGGCTACACGCTTCGTCTTGTTGCTCCCTGGCTTCATGCTGATTCCCCCACTGCTTTCTGGCTCCCTGCTGGGTCCCGCACTGCTCCCTGGCTCTCTGCTAAGAGAAAGTAAATATGGTATACTCCAAAAATCTTTCATCAGTGGAGCTTAATGTAGCTACATGGTATAGAAGTATATGGAGATTTGGGCTAGGGAATTCAAAAAGCCTGAGCCTGAATTGATTCAATCTTTGAAAGTTAGTCTAACCTGGCTAGGCTAAATCAGTTTTGTAACCAGACAGACACCCCAGAAATGCAGGCACATGCCTGCAGTGGCTCAGGCTAGAAGCCAAGGGGCACTAGAGCAGCCCTCTCTTCCCTTGTAGAGCACTGAGGTGAGGGGGTATGGCCAGGCCCCAGCAGGATGCTCTGATTAGCCCAGCAGGGAATGATAACAGCGTTTATCACCCTATTAAGAAAACAACAGAGGGACATTACCAGCTACCTCTTGATTCTGCCTGTTGATTTAGCATGGACTGTAGCCAGAATGTGGTGTTCTAGCTAATACATAGATACCTCCTCAGCAAGGCAGATAAGAGGGTCTAATTCCTGCTTAGCGGGGGAGGGAGGGGGGGAGCAGCCCACAGTATTGCAAGAGCTACAGCCAGGGAGCAGAGGGGAACAGGCCAGTCCTGCTGTGAAGCAAAGAGCCCCTCCCATCCCAAAGAGCATGCCAGGATGCTGGGGGAGTCTGATTTATCTTAAACCAACAAGGGGGCTGGGACAGACATTGCATAAACCAGTTTGAGCCAAATCAATTAAGTCTGATAATACATTCAACCAGGTTTATCTCAAATCAATTTCAGCCATTTTCAAACTGGTTTATGTGCACTGAACATCTGTTCTGTTACAGGTTTGAACCAGTTTCTGCAGAAAGAACTTTGCCAAAGCTTGTGTTAAATAAAGCTCTCAAATTTTGCAAAGTACCTTAACATTTGGCACTAAAAAGGTAAAGCAAAACAAAAGAAAAATAATTTTGCATTTGCGTCAACAAATGAACTTGTGCAAACTATTTGGTTTCAGATCTTCCTGAAGGCCTAATTTATTGCAACAAGTGCAGAAGCTGTGCTCAGTTTGAAGATATTTAGAAACACATTTTCTGTCTATATCAGTTCAAGCCATTGGGATTTGAGTCAAACTTTTTTGGGGGGATAAATATGAACCAGATGTTCCAAAATTTTCAGTAACATATGGACCTACCTGCTATATATTTGTACAGCTATAGTATTAGTTATCCTTGGGGCTGCAAAAGTATGAAGAGCCATATCCATAAACACTCAGATAAATGCTTTCTCATTTTAAGTCATTGCAACTGCAGAGTTATTCTCTCCTTATGTTCGAGTCCAAATGGTGATTAATTACCATGGTCTGTTGACTTCACTTGGTGCTCTGCCAATTATGCTATTGTTCATGCCGTGTTCATAGTTGTCTGCTGGAAAGAGCCTAGTTGCCCCAAAGTACTGAGTATGTTCTCTTCAGATTCATCGTATGGCACATTTCACAGTAACACAGTTTTGTAATGAATAAACATCCCCCTCTGCATGCTCTTAACAAACTTGCCAAGTCTGCATGGGCTCATTACTGTAATCTCTTTGTGTCAACTCAGTTTATGAATGCTTTACAGAAGAACCTCGTGGCATGGTCTTCTTAGCCAAAGGATTCATATCTGAAAGTTCTGTGATAGAAAAAGTTGGAGTCAGATAACATTTCCCAACTCTGTTAATAAAATTTGCCCTGAAATAAATGCAGAGGGGAGCTGGCGCCACTTCATATTATTCAAAAACCACAAATTTCCTCTGCTTAAAAATCTGCCAGAATTACAAATCTTTTTGCAACCTCTCAAAAAGTCAAGATGTATTTCAAGCTATTCCCCTCCTGAGCATAGTGATAAGCAAGAAGGGGTACAAAAAGAGGGAGATGTGGAATGATATAGCATGATTAGTACTATTTATTATTGTTATTAAGGCTTTTGATGACAAAAGAAATCACAGTTCTTAACCATATTTCCACTGGACAGAATTCTCACCTCCAAAATGAAAATCCCAAGTATCAGCCCACAGGGAGTTTAGCCTCATCCAGACATTAGGCCATCTGTCTTGTGTTCTGGCCATCTACGTTGGGGTTCTATAATAACAATCATCAATGGGAGATATGAGCATCCTCCTGGCTAGTCTGATTGACAATGCAAGGTTCGTGGCAGAATTCCCATGCAGTATGCACTGTCCCCTGTGCAACATTTGGTCCATAGGGATCAGTGATATATGAGATGTGCACATACATGTATATGTATGCGGTCCCTGGAAGGTTTGACAGTCATCTGTGTAGGTATGGCATAAGCCTATTTACATTCATTATAGCTTGAGCACAGAGCCAACTCAGTCTTTGGGCCTATGTGAGCCTACCTATTTATTACAAGGTAAGCCTACTGATTGGGATGTAGAGGCAAGCTAAGTAGGTGAACATCCAGTTTGAGAATCCTGCTGGGACAGGTCTTGACTTGTGTGCATTCCCTGAGTCATCAATGTAGTTGTTTACAGGACTTTACTAACTGATAGAAAATTAAAGGATTTAGGTAGCTTGAGGGTTAGATTGCAGCTGAATGGGGGCTTTAAAGATCTACAGTTTTGGAGTTGGGTATCTAAAGTGACAGACAGGTGTCCAATTCCATTTGCAGATCTTGGCTAACATGCCTGGTATTTGCAAAGCATTATATTAGTGTAAACAACTTTCTCAAATTCTCTATTATTACATGTATTTATTGGAAAAATTAATTGCAACCAATACAGTTAGGTCATCTTGAAAGTACTATTGTTTGGACAGTCTGAAAATACTGTGGGTCTGCTGGCACTAATCATCATTTGTGAAGCATTGTATTCCAGACCTGGTTCTCTATAAAATGTTCTTATATCATGGTGAGTATATATGCAGATAACAAGAGAGTCCCAAAGGTGCACGCAAGTAGCAAATATGTCTTTGCAACTCTATCCATACAGCAACTGCAAGTGAGAATGAACTTCATAACTGGAAGTGAACCCAGTTATGAAGAGAAACACAGTTTTCTTTGATTGGATTGAACAATAAACAGTGTGGGATGTTGGCTCCTATCGTAGATTGTTTCTTAGAATCAGATTCTGCTTTTGGAAATTCACATGCAGTTTCCAGTCATATGAATGTGCTCATGTATCTGTGTAGAATTTGGCTGTTTAACTTTTCCTCAATAAAATTACATGCCCCTCAGGTTTGAAGTGGCAAATGCTGACAATAAGCAAAAGGCTCAGTCTTAGATTAAAACCTCACTGTGTCACTGAGCAAAAACAGTGTACTCAGTGCTTCATGAAACAACTCCTTTGATGGGAGTTGTGTGTGCATGCTTCTGTTAAGCTAAAATACTGTCAAAATAGGTCTCTTAGGTACTGTTTCAAGAAGAAAAATGTAAAAGGTTCTGAGGGATCCCTCCCATCCAAAGAAGGAAAACATGTTTTTAGTATAAAAATCTTACTTCATTTGGAAAAGTGCTGCAAGAAAAGCATTCTCTGGACATCATTTTTATTGCTAGCATAGGATTCTTCAGTGAAAGTAATTTATATGCTTCTGGTTTATTATGGCATTAATACATGTGAATGGATGATACAAGCTGATTTTTATTTTGATCAGAGGTATCAGGTAAGGTGTACCCAGACTTGAAAATCTCTTTCCCTACTGGGAGTAAACTTTTTTATTATGCATCTGCTTAGAAAGATGTGTGAGTTGCTCTTTGCAATGACTGCTATGTAGTTTTTTTTCTCTGCCGTTCTGAAAATATTCTGAAGCTTCAATTCCATGTGTAGCAACAGTGTAGACAACTGGCCAGACAAACACACTGCAGAAGGAGCCTGTGTTTCCTAAAGCCATAGGAAGCATTTTTTATGCCTGCCTCCCTACATTCTTCATAGATCTCTCTCAAAATAATCCCTCCGAGCTTTCATTCAAGAGTATAATTCCAAACACACATCTGACCCTATAACAAAGAGTGCTCAGACATTTCTAATCCTGACATGAAGGAAGGGAATTAGTAAAAATAACAGCCTCTGCTTTTTAGTCAGTCAGTCTTTTCTACCACCCTCTTCTCTATGTATATTTAAGACAGAAAAAGATAACAGGGACAATTGACTTCTCTTTACTAATTGTCATTGTATCCCTGATTAAAGGTGATATGGAACAGCAGCTTTTTGTGGATTTTGTGATCTAGAGGCTACAAAAATATAACTAGGACTGCTGTCTTTCTTTTCCTGAAGTGTTAAATAAACCTTCTTACAATCAGCTTTTTCTGGAGTGCATTTTAAAAACAAAACAAAACAATGAAAATGCTCTGTCTTAGGTTGTACAGGCATAAATTCCAATTTGTGCGCCGCACAATTAGAACTTTAATGTTTTTGACTTCTAGCACTCCATCAAACAGTTCACAGAGGATGATGAACTGGCCCTGCATGTCATTATCATAATCAATGAACAATTGTAAGAGATAACTCAAATGCAAAAAGGGTTTTGTCCTATCAGGCATCAATATACAGTACTACTATGAATCACTGCAGCCTTTTGCATATGGAAAATTCATGAGGTTTCTTTGAATGTCCCTTGCCTGTGTAAATCAGACTGTAAAATTAGACCATAGAACTCTTTCAAAAAGAGCCTTTCAGTATTCATAAATGCATGATTTTTTTTTTAAATAGAACAGCAATAGCTTGCAAGAAAGCAATAGCTTATTTTATCTCTATCTTGGAGAGTTACCATTTACATCTTGAACTCTCCCCATTTTGTGTTATTTGAAAATTATATAAATACAATTTGAAAAAAAGTCACGTGGCCCAAGAAACCTTGTTGTGGGCACAGAGATAAGCTACAAAAAAAGGGAACTTTTGTTTCTGTATTAAAAAGAAAAAAGCTCCGAACTGCAGTGCAGTTAGACATGAGACAGATGAATGTGTGCACAGCTGTTCGTGTTTAAGGACAGAATACAGACATAAATATGGCCAGAGTGCTTCGCTTTAGTGCCACAATATTTTTATACACCAGATTCAAAGGAATATCTGACATAACTGAACACAAGGAGAAATTTATCAGAAACAGAGAACAGACTCCTTCTCTATAGCCAGGATAAACAAAACCAAGAAGAACCTCTCAAGCTATGGACTGGTAAAATAAACTTGATTGGGAAAAGAAAACCACCTTATTTATATGAGAAGATATAATGTCAAATACTTCCTCCAAATCAGCTAGCTCTTTCTTCCACTGAATAAAATGCAGAAGGTGGGTTTTTTGCTTCTTGAGTGCTATTTGCTATTTCTAATCACACAGTGCTAATCACTAATGCTATTTTGTCTAAAATGAAGCTAATATTTCCAGGAAATAGTTTGTTCTAAAACAAGAATCATCCTATTTCTACAATTTATTCAGCTCGTTTCCAAAGAAAAACAGTAAAAGGGAGACCGGCTGGTGAAACAATGGAAAAAAACCCCTCTCTTGTTTAATTCTTACATACAGGGCCGGATTAACCCTTTAGTGGGCCCTAGGCAAACAAACTCGTGGGCCTCTACTTAATACTGTATATTTATATTACCTTTTTCACTCAATAATTATAATATGTAAAATTAACACAACTGGGCTTTTTTTCACTTAGGGCCCTAGGCATGTGCCTAGTTTGCCAATGTGTTAATCCAGCCCTGTTTGCATACAATGAAATCCATCTTGAAAAACCACCAGGGTTTAGCCAAATGTAGAGAGCACTGAGGAGCAAAGCAGGCCTAAGAAGCAAGATCATGAAGCTGCCAGTGAGGACACCTGAGCTCTTTACCCAGGTCTGTGACACTGAGCAAATTTTTAGTTCAGATTCTGCCACCCTTATTCACACTAACTAATGTTTTTAAATTAATCAGGTGAATAAAGTTCTGCGTAAGTGTGTCAGAATCCAGTCCTCAAGCTCTCATGGCTCAGGGTCCCCATCCATAACATGAAGATGGGGTTGTGTGAGCTCATATTTGAAAATGCTTTTGTGTCTTTTGTTGAAGTACAATCAGAAATCATTTTCATTACAATAATTATATATAAAGGTAAAATTTAGGATTGCTTCAGAAGCAGATTACTGTAAAACCACTCCTGAGATCCTATTTATGTACTCTACTAGGGGTTATCAACCTATGGCCCACAGGACAGATCCAGGCAGTGGAGCCATTCTATCTAGCTTGTGAAGTCAGGGCGTCTGCAGTGTTTCAGTGATAGAGGCTTTGCCCTCACAGTGGCCAGGTACTAGGGAGAAGCAGCAGTAATACTGGTAGTGGTGGCCAGATCAGAAGTGTTGGTTTGCCTTTGACCTTGCTTTATACTTTTAGCTGACTGCTTCTGAAGCATTGGTGACCCCTGTTCTATACACATGTGCTATCCTATTTAAAATAATTCCATTTATAAATGAGGGTTTCTCAGTCTAGATGAACTTCTTTCTCATTACATTTGCAGTGCTTTCTGTTGATTTTCAAATTGGTAACAATCATTTTTAAGTTTCTTGCACAGCAACTGGACATTAGTTTGGGGAACACATGTTTGTTTGCATATAGAACCTTAAAAAATCTCTAGATCTCCTTTAAAATCTTATTTAAACACATGCAAATGCAAGTAAAGACAATAACTGCTTACTAATATTGTCAGCTTTTTGGAGAAGAAACTATGATTTTGTTCTGTGTTTGCAGGGCACAGAGCACAGTATAGTTCTGCTTGGATGCAAGAGGTCCCACAATAAAACTAATAACAATAACTTTATATAAGTTTTGAACTTCAAACAGTATTTGGTCAACCTAATAAATCAGATAGATAAGTTTTGCTAAAACTATTCAAGAGCACAGAAACGGGGGGGAAAAAATCCCTCCTGGGTCTATTCAAATCCCTCCTTGACTGTTTATGTCTTTTCTGTCTGATTTCTGAGGTGGGTTTCTTTATCTGACGTGCAGGTATACACACATACTTGATCATAAAAAAACTAAGATCTCTAATAGAAATTAGGACTGGCTTATTGCAGACAGTATGCAGAAGTTAGGGAAGGTAGCACCTTAGAAACTAACTGGATCAGAAAAGCATCAGTTTTCATACGCAATAGTCTACAAGGCTCAGGCCTCTTGGAATTATAGAATCAGAAAATTGGGGTTAGAGGTAACCTCAGGAGATCATCTAGTCCAACTTCCTGCTCAAAGCAGGACCAAGCCTAACTAGATCATCCCAGCCAAGGCTTTGTCTAGTCAGGTCTTAAAAACCTCCAAGGATGGAGACTCCACAACCTCCTTGTATAACCTGTTCCAGTGTTTTACTACCTTCTTAGTGAGAAAGTTTTTCATAATATCTAACCTAAACTTCTTGTGCTACAACTTGATACCATTGCTCCTTGTTCTGTTATTTTGAACCCCTCTTCAGGTAGCTAAAGGCTGCTATTAAATTCTCCCTTGGTCTTTTCTTCTCCAGATTAAATAAACCCAGCTCCCTCAGCCTCACTTCAGAAGTCATGTGCCCCAGCCCCCTTCTTTTCTTTACCCTCTGTTGGACTCTCTCCAATATCTCTACTATAGGGTAAGCATAGGGCCAGCATGGGGGGGCACATGCTCCCCCCCCCCCCCCGAGAGCCCTGGTGCCTCCCTGAGAGCGAGCGCTTCGGCTGGTAGGGGGGCACAGAGAGCGCTCGTGCCTTGCCCGAAATTGGCTCTGCTGGCCGGATGTTGGTGGTGGAAGTACCAGTGGCAGAAGTCCCAGGACTTCCACCGCTGCCATGCCACATGCAGAAGTGCTGGGACTTCCGCTGCCGTTGTGCCACTGGCACCCCTGGCAACTGGCTTCTGGGGGATCCTGCACCCCCCCAGTCGCTGTGATTGGCTGCTGGGTGACCGCCCATGATGTCCACATCCTTTCTGTAGTGGGGGGCCCAAAACTGGACACAGTACTCCAGATGTGGCCTCACCAATGCCGATCACTTCCCTTGATCTGTTGGCAGCACTCTTAACAATGCAGCCCAGTATGCTGTTAGCCTTCTTGGCAATGAAGACTCACTATTGGCTCATATACAGCTCATCATCCACTGTAACCCCCAAGTCCTTTTTTGCAGAGCTGCTGCTTAGTTAGTTAGTCCCCAGCCTGCACTGGTGCATGAGATTGTTCCATCCTAAGTGCAGGACATTGCATTTCTCCTTATTGAACCTCATGAGATTTCTTTTGGTCCAATCCTCCAATTGTCTAGGTCTCTCTGAATCCTAGCCCTACGCCCCATTGTATCTACTATTTCCCCAGCTAGTTGTTATCTGAAAACTTGCTGAGGGTGCACTCTATCCCATCTTCCAGGTCATTGATGAAAATGCTGAACAAAACCAGCCCCACACCCCTGAAGCACTGCACTTGATAGCAGCTGCCAAGTACACCTCAAATCATTGACTTCTACCCTCTGGGCCTGATGGTCCAGCCACTTTTCTATCCACTTTACAGTCTTTAAGTTGCTACCCTGCCCTGACTTCTGCCTGCCAACTAACCTGGCTAACCATCTCTCTGTACCTCCATGTATGAGGTATCATTCTGTCTGTTGTAAGCACTCTGGTAGCATAAAGGAGCCAGAGAGCAACCAGATTTGGCCAGATGTGACTTAGCTGAAGATGGGAGAACTCTAAGCTGACCAGAACCAGTATATCCAGTTCCCTTGATACCTGCACAGCAAAGGAGCACAAATGTTTTGTGGTGGCATACACTTCTTTGTGGACTACTGCTTGCTGGCATAGATAAAAGTAGCTCCCTTGATAATGTTAGCTGTCAAGATCTAAAACAATATCTTGAGTAACTTTTTTGTGGCTGTGTATGTGAAAGGCAAACGTCTTCTAATCCAGTCTGTTTTCCCACATCCAACAATAAGAAATAAGTACAAATATGTTTATTTGAGACAATATTTCATAACTACATGAGGAAGCCCACCACCTGAGGTACTGCTTTATTATTATTATCCTGATTTTCCCATGGAGAAACTGAAGATGGGATGTGAAGTTCTCATGTTCAAACAGCCACTGAGTAGTACTGCTGCAAATGGAAGTGAGGACAAAAGTCCTGAAACTTTAGTACTATTCATCAGTCAGAAAAAAACGTCTTCCTAATGTTATTGTCACTAGAAGCCCAGTGACTCAGAAAATTTGACCATATTTTCAATAGTAGTATTGAAGTAGTACCATATAATAGTTTCACAGTACCATATGTGTTTGCATGCCACATGCGTCTTCCCCACCCAAAATCAGACCTCCAAAACAGGTACATGTCTTAAGCAGGGAAGCTGGTTTATTTTCTTTCTTTCTTTATTTCTGCTGGATTAGAAGCAGGATGGAATAAAACAAATGGGCACTGTAACTCATCATGACTGCCACTTGTCCTTTGGTCTGCAAACAGCAGGGGGTGGAGACCACTGTTAGCCCTCTCACAAACGCTGGTGAGCCAGCTGAGGGTAAGTGAACTATTGTATACACTCTGTCGTATCTTGATAAGACTTGTGGTGTGGAAACTGTGGTAAAAATATAGCATAATCTATACTTCCTGCTTTTATAATTGCTTCTGCATATTATCACAATTGCTTTTGCGAAGGCATAGATGCTAATAATAGATTTACGAGTAGCACCAAACTTCTGCAGACAGAGCCAGGAACAGATGCAATAAATAACTCCTTACGAGAGATAAGAGAAGAGGGGCAGGGAAAGTTGCTGATGTGAAGAGACCAAACCCTGACCGAAGGATGACCGGGAGGGGGCTTAAGAACTGCCCCTGGGAGGGGATTTAAGATGTAAATGAGACATGTATGTAAACTGTCATAGAACATGTAACTGCTAGACATACGATGCAAGACGTAATGCTAAGTCTGCCAATAATTGCACGACACGTTGAAATCTATTGTTTACGTTGGCTATAAAAATAAGTTTCAGACCCAGTTTGTCATCGACCCTGATTTGAGTGGCTCAACTCCCGGGTCGGTCTGTTTGCAAACAATAAATCTGAAATTGGACCTAGCCTGTGTGTGTGACTCTCTCCTGGGGTGGATTGGACAAGCCTCCAGGGGCACGAAACTAGCTGTTTGTGCAACAATTTGGCGAGCCAGCCAGGAGAGGCCCTTGGCCTACCCCGGGGTCAACAAAGGAAGCAATGAAGGTGTCTGTGAAGTGCGCACCAGACTGATTTTGGAGTCTGTCACGGTCACTGGGAACGTGAGTCGGGACACCCGGGAGGTTAAAAGGCTCTCCACTGAATGAGTCACCCAGGCTGAGCAGGGTCCAAAGAGACGGCGCCAGGGTGTTGGCAGGAGTGAGTATTCACTTTCCTTGTGTCATTTGAATAGTCTTTCGGGGAATTTAGAATTTTGGAACGTTCAGTATATAAGTCTGAACATTAGCCCCGGGGACTTTGTTCATTTAGAAACATGAGCCGCTGACCAGGTCTGGGACTAAAGCTGAGTCTAGCCCCCCGATTCTGCCTGACAAGGTAGTGTTGAACGCAAGGGGGCTCAGCTGGAACCTCATGACCCAGTGGACAGGGATCTGAGTGATTTTGTATATTGGTTGACACAATGGGTTCGGGTAGCTCCCGGGAAGAAAGCTCTGCAACCCCATTAGGATGCATGCTAAGGAACTTTAGTAAGTTCAAAGGAAATTACGGAATAGAGATGTCAAAGGACAGATTGATTACTTTCTGTCAATTGGAATGGCCGTCGTTTGAAGTGGGGTGGCCGGATGTCGGTTCTTTTAATGTGAAGTTGGCTAATGCAGTGTTAGGTGTGATAACAAGGGACGGTCATTGGGATCAGTATCCGTATATAGATTGCTGGGTGAGTGCTGTGATGAATCCCATTCCCCCATGGATTCAGAAGTGTAAAGGAAAAATGTGTAAGATGTTATTGGCAAAAGACACTGGGAGAAAGCCCCGAGTCCTCTCTGATTCTGGTAGTGAGGGAGATCTGGCTCAGGGACTAAGGCACAGGAACGAAGCCCGGTCACCGGCCAGTACAAGCACCGGAGATCAGAAACCATCACCATCACAAGAATCTGGCCTTAGTGCTCCGGAAAAAGGAGACTCAAAGAGCACCCCAGAATCAGCACCCCCATATGAACGTGAAGGGAAAGGTGACTCACCCCCGCAAGAGCCTGACCTGGCTCGGCCCTGGCTACCAGGCCACTGGTCCCCAGCATGGTGTTCGCCCCTCTTGAATGGATGGGCACCAGATAGACCCCCTCGTTCATCCCATAACCCGGCCCCCAACTATCAGTGTCCCATGAGAGAGGTATTGATAGGGGAAAGGGACACCTCCTTTGTTTATGTGCCTTTCAATCCGTCAGATTTGTTCAATTGGAAAAATCAGAATCCCTCTTTCAGAGAGGATCCCGAGAAAATGCAAAACTTGTTTCGGTCAGTAGGGCAGACTCACTGCCCCACCTGGGCTGATGTTCAGATGATGTTGCATACCCTTCTGACCTCAGAGGAAAGGCGCTTAGTGCTGGGAACGGCAGATCGAATAGCCGAAGAGCACCTAGAAGGAGTGGGAGGAAATATTCGGAACATATGCCCCATTGAGAGCCCTGATTGGAATAACAGTTCAGCGGACGGGAGACAGCGTAATCATGATTATTTAGGAATTATAGTGGAAGCTCTGGGCAAGGCAGTGCCACGGGTAACTAATCTCTCTAAATTGTATGAAGTCCGCCAGGGGAAGGATGAATCTCCCTAGGTTTTCCTGGAACGTTTGTTCGATGCCTTTAAGAAATTTAGTGACTTGAACTCTGAGGCCCAAGAAAATCAGCGCCTGGTGAATCTGATGTTTATTGGGCAGGCAGCCCCAGATATAAGGAAGAAGTTGCAAAAGACTGAGGGGGCAGCGGGTAAACCGCTTTCAGAACTTGTAGAGATTGCATATAAAGTTTATGGGAATCATGATCAGGTGGCAGAGAGGAGAGAGGAAAAGCATGGACAAAAACAGATGGCAATGCTAGCAGCTGCCTTGGGCAAAAGCGCAGACATTGGCGGGGGGTGGAAGGAGAAACCTGAGGGGAGGCAGAAGAAAGGAAAAGGCCGACCTAAGCCTGAAGAATGTGCATATTGCCGAGAGAAAGGTCACTGGAAGAGGGATTGCCCTAAGCTGAAAGACAAACAGAGGGAAACTCAGCAGGGGGGCCGCCAGATGCGAGCGGAATCCTCAGGGGAAGATACTAGCTGAAGAAGATCGGGGTCCAAGACCACCACCCTACGGGCGAGCGCTCGGAAGGATCCCATGGTGAAAATAAGGGTAGGTGGCAGAGACTATGAGGCTCTAGTAGATACTGGAGCTACCTTTTCTATGCTTCCAGTAAAACCTCTTCTAGCTAAAGAAAGCGGAAAGCATGTGACTGTAGAAGGTATAGAAGGAAGACGAACTAGATTGCCTGTATGCAAGCCCCTCCTCACAAAAATTGGGAAAAATATGTTAGAGCATGCTTTTATAGTTTCCCCCGCCTGTCCCGTAGCTCTCTTGGGGCGAGATCTACTAAAAAAACTCCAAGCTGAAATCTTCTTCCGTGAGGATCAAATTTTGATGCAGCTACCCGTGAAGCAGGGTTCAAATTACCAGATGGCCCTCCGGGCAGCTGAGACTGTGTCAGAAGCCAAAGGAATTGAGATTTTAGAGAATGTTGATTCATGTGTGCGGGCAGATGGGACTCCTGCCCGGGCAAAATACATAAATCCAGTCAAGATTCCTCTAAAGGAGGGAGAGGGTCCTGTGTGTGTGAGACAGTATTCTCTGAAGAAATCCACCCGCGCAGGTTTGAAGCTGCTGATTGAAAAATTCAAGCAGTATGGGTGGTTAATAGAGGGATCATCCCCCTTTAATACCCCGATCCTGGGTGTGCCCAAAGCAGATGGTGCCTCCTTCAGGTTAGTGCAAGACTTGAGAGCTGTAAACAAAAAGGTTTTAGTGAATCATCCTATGGTCCCAAATCTACACACCATTCTGACCCAAGTTCCAGCAGATGCCAAGGTGTTTTCTGTGTTAGATTTAAAAGATGCTTTCTTCTCTATCCCGCTACATAAAGATAGTCAGAAATTGTTTGCCTTTGAATGGGAAGACCCGGACACGTATCATAAAACTCAATTGTTATGGACAGTGTTGCCCCAGGGATTTGTCTCATCCCCCCATTTCTTTGGAACAGCATTGCGAAAAGACTTGGAGCACTGGAAAGATAGACACCCTGAGGTGGCGCTGCTGCAGTATGTTGATGATTTATTGATAGCAAGCCCTGATGTGCAGACGGGAAAAAGAGCAACAGAATCCTTGCTGAATACCCTGGGAAAGAAAGGGTATAAAGTGTCACGGGAAAAGGCTCAAATTTGTCAGCCAAAAGTCACCTTTTTGGGTTATGAGATTGAGGAGGGGGCTTGTACTTTGAGTAGGGATTGAATTCAAGCAAAACAGGATATGCCTGCCCCCCAAAATCCCAAAGAGCTGTGAGCTTTCCTGGGCCTAACCGGGTTTTGTAGACTGTGGATTCCTGATTATGGGGGAAAAGCCAAACCCCTATATAAGTCCCTCACAAAAGAGGGTCTCACAAATTGGAAATGGACTAAGGAAAACCAACATGCATTTGAGTTATTGAAAGCTGCCCTCTTGCAACCCCCAGCGCTGATGATTCCAAATGGGCGCAAGCCCTATAGACTGTATGTACATGAGAATAAAGGGGTGGCCTCAGGGGTCTTAACTCAACCAGTAGGTCCAACTTGGAAGCCCGTGGGCTACTACTCCAAGGTCCTAAACCCGGTAGCGAAGGGATGGCCTGCATGTTTAAGGGCTGTTGCTGCCACAGCTACTCTTGTGGAAGAGGCCCAAAAGATTGTTATGGAAGCGGATATGGAAACTCCATGCTCCATGGAGACCCTAGAGTTCAGGTCAGGTGAAGCACATGAATAGAACACTGAAGGCTATGCTAATCTGTACTGAAACTCATTTGAAATGGCCGCAGGCACTCCCACTGGCTTTAATTCGTATTTGTAGCACACCACGTAGAGGGATTAAATTGTCACCTTTTGAATTAATGTTTGGTATGCCTCCCGGAGTCTTGCCAGCGGGGTGGAGGGAACAGGTTACTGTGGATTTGGGGAAATATGAAATTTGGGAACATGTTATCGCCTTGCAGTCTGTTTTGTCTTCCCTACACAGGTTTGCTACACCCTTCCAGAGCCTCCTGCTTGATGCGCCGATCCACAACTTTAAACCGGGTGACCAGGTCCTGGTACAGAAGTGAAGAAAGAATCCCCTCGCAGAAAGGTGGGAGAGACCCTAGCAGGTGCTGCTGACTACACACACAGCTGTTCGCTTATCAAACAGCGATAAGTGGACCCATTGCTCGAGAGTGAAGCCTTTTCATCAGGAGGACACCAACTCCCAGAGTGTGGTCACTCCGGAAGCTGATAACACCCGGGAACAAAAAGCCAACAAATGGAAAAGTGAACCTGCTGGAGATTTAAAGTTACGCTTGCAAAGATGTGGGCCCTAGTCTATTTGTTGAAGCTCTTGTCCCTTTTAGGTATATCAAACCCAGCTATTATGCCCACCTGTTGTAAGTGTCCCCAAAATGGGGGTGGAACCCTCACTAAGGCTAACTACAAACTTTCAAAGTCTACAATACTTAGTGCCCTCCTGCACCCCATTTCCCGGTGCTGCCCGCGTCGAGAAATTATAATTCAATCCGGCGATACAACACCGCTGTGTGTAAAGCCAGACCCAGAAATCTGGTCTGCAATCCTCAAAGATTGGCCTTCAAGCCTTCAACCTGTCAATAATATATGGGAACCTAAAGGCCCACCTACAAATACATGGGTGGGAAATTCATGGGTGGCCCTTCTTAAAAACTCAGCTCGGGCTCTAACTAACCAAAGTTGTCTTTTGTGTGCGCTTACTCCTGTTTCCAGTGATGAGGGAGTCCCTTTCTTGCCTATCCCCCTCAATAGGACTGGTATAGTCTCAGATTGGGGTTTTAACCGGAATTTCTCTTTGCGATATAATGGTTCTGGGAGAATTATGGTGGCAAAAGTTACTGGATCTATTTGCATTTCCCAACACGAAAGTGGATTTAAAGTGGGACAGTCAAAGTGCAAGGAAACATGGATTTCTAAGGAAATCGCCCCCTGGGAGGGTACATGGACATGCGCAAATGTCTCACATAACAAGTTTGACAATTGTAGCTGCCTACTGAGTAAGGAGTGGATTTCAGTTTGGGGCATTAATTGTACCCACTATCGAAATGGTACCAAGGTGAGTGGGAGTTCAACAAAAAGAAGCTCACTAACTCTAACTTTAATGAGCTCTCGTTCCACCATCACAAATGAAGCCTGTGGGCTATGGTGGATTTGTGGGCGATGGGCATATAGACAGCTTCCCACCAATTGGGCTGGGACTTGTTATTTGGGGGCTTTAATTCCGTGTGTTTGGATAACACAACCCAAAACTCATCGAGCCAAACGCAATACTGATGTTTCTTTTGAGGGCATTGCAGCAGGGAGAGGCCAAAAGTGGAAAAATGATGAGTGGCCAGCAGAGAGAATCATTCAGTACTATGGTCCAGCAACTTGGGAGCCAAACGTGGTTGGGAGAGAGCCCACATATTTGACAAATCGAATTATTAAACTCCAGGCCGTAGTAGAAATTGTTACCAATAAAACTGCCGCAGCCCTGCATCTGATTGGCAACCGGCTCACTCAACTACGTACTACGGTACTACAAAACCGCTTAGCTCTTGACTACTTACTTGCAAGTGAAGGAGGGGTGTGCAGGAAGTTGAATTTATCAAATTGTTGTGTTGAAATTGATGATAATGGTGAATTGATAAAGGCCTTAGCGGATGAAATAGAGGAGGTAGCACATGTCCCAGTCCAAACATGGAACGGGTGGAATTTTGATTGGTTTACATCCTGGCTCCCTAATTTTGGATGGTTAAGGGGAGCGTTCTTAATCTTTTGTCTGTGTCGCAGGGCACCTCGGTGCCTGCTCCTAGAGAGGAGAAACTGCCAGGGAGAGAGCCCCGGCAGGGCCTAATGAGTGCAGCTGTGGGTTGCGGGAGCAACTAAGGGGAGCCAGCTGCCTGTAGGGGGCAGGGCCTGGCCCTTATAAAGCCCAGGGCTGAGGCCAGGCTGGCAGTTCTCTGCCAGCAGCCAGAGAGGCAGGAGCTCACGGGGCTAACCGCAAGTACCGCTCGAGCGGAGTTAAGCCATGATGTTAAGTTATAGCCAGGCGGCTTTGGGTTGTGTTTTGAGTTACAGCCGGGAGGCTTGAAGTTGTGTTTGTGATATTACACCGGAGGCTTGGGTGAGGCTGTAGGGGTTGTAGGAGGCCTCATAAAGGGCCCCACGGGAGTGTGGGGGCCCCAGCGCCCGAGGAGGGCGCAGTGTTCTCATAGGGACCCCAGAGAGTGTGGGGTGCCCTAGCGCCAGTGAAGGCTTAGCTTGCACGCCAGTGAAGGCACAACTGGCGGCGAGGAGCGCAACCAGTGGGTTGCGGACGGGGAACACAGACCCCGGGTTATGTGCAGGGTACGTAGACCCCAGCCCCAGAGAGAGGGGCGATTTTATCAGGGAGCCCGAGGTGGGCACGGTGAGCCCCAAAGAGGGGGAGCGCCATATTGATCTATTGAGGAGCCCGAAGTGGGCACAGCGAGCCCCAAAGAGGGGGAGCGCCATATTGATCTATTGAGGAGCCCGAGGTAGGCACGGCGAGCCCCAAAGAGGGGGAGCGCCATATTAGGGAGCCCAGGACAGGCGCAGCAGATGCCAGCAAGGGCATCACTTGCGGGGGGGCATAGACCCCAGCCCCAGGGAGGGGTGATACTGAGGAGCCCTAGAGCGGGGCGATATTTAAGAAGCCCAGGACGGGCGTGGCGGACCCGGTGATAGGCCTGCACCGCAGGTAAACCCAGAGAAGGGCAAGGTGCTGCGGTTGCTCCGAGAGGACGGGGAGTAGCAGCGCGGTGAGCCCATACTAGAGAGGGTAACGGTGCGGTGGGCCTAAAAGACCGGTGGCCAGAGGGGATGTCCCAGGGGGGACTAGCTTATTGTAGAGGAGGCCCGGGAGAGCGGGTGTAGAGTTTGACCCAACAACGTCTTTCCCATCTGCGAGGCTTGGGGCGTGGTATCAGGGGAGGTAGGAGCCACGCATAGCCCATAAGGCTAGGGTGTCCGGGGAACACCCACCATAGCGGGAGACTCCCCAGGGGGTCCAGGAACACACGGGGGCAGAGGTCCCGAGTAGCCGTGCCCAGGGAGTCATAGGCAGCCTCCCTATTACATTTTCCAACAAGACGTGGCGGGCGAGAATAAGAGGGTGCCTTGGGCCGGCCTTGACACGGAGCGAGGGACCTCGAGGAGATCACGGCCCTCCGAGAGGACCCCGCCGTGACAGTCTGCTAATGTTGATACTTTGTTTGATTCCCTGTATTATACCCTGCATCATGGCTCTCGTGAGACGAACAGTACAGTCGGTCGTCAACCGAGAGATGTTTGTGCATTATCAGAAGTTAGCCATAGCTGAAAATTATTAAAATTAGAGTTAGAGAGCATCTTGAGGGGGGATAATTGTGGTAAAAATATAGCACAATCTATATTTCCTGCTTTTATAATTGCTTCTGCATATTATCACAATTGCTTTTGCGAAGGCATATATGCTAATAATAGATTTACGAGTAGCACCAAACTTCTGCAGACAGAGCCAGGAACAGATGCAATAAATAACTCCTTACGAGAGATAAGAGAAGAGGGGCAGGGAAAGATGCTGATGTGAAGAGACCAAACCCTGACCGAAGGATGACCGGGAGGGGGCTTAAGAACTGCCCCTGGGAGGGGATTTAAGATGTAAATGAGACATGTATGTAAACCATCATAGAACATGTAACTGCTAGACATACGATGCAAGACATAATGCTAAGTCTGCCAATAATTGCACGACACGTTGAAATCTATTGTTTACGTTGGCTATAAAAATAAGTTTCAGACCCAGTTTGTTGTCGACCCTGATTTGAGTGGCTCAACTCCAGGGTCGGTCTGTTTGCAAACAATAAATCTGAAATTGGACCTAGCCTGTGTGTGTGACTCTCTCCTGGGGTGGATTGGACAAGCCTCCAGGGGCACGAAACTAGCCGTTTGTGCAACAGAAACAAGACACTATTATTTACAAGAATTTATAAGCTGTTTACAGTAAAGAAGTTAACAGGCTTGCTACTACCAGTGCAAGAGTCTGGGGCCTAGCACTGTTGAAGTTCTGTGACACCAGTTAGTTCCTGCTGCCTCACCCAGGCTGGCTCCTGGGTTGCCAACCATATTTTCTGGATGCACTAGTTCCAGGAGGAGTTACTCTCTGTCACTAGTGGGTCACTAGTGGGCCATGACTCTGGAAAAATCTTTTCTTCCCCTACATTCTGCCTTCTAAAAACAAGTTGTGCATATTATTTAGGAGCGTATGGTATGTGAGAAATTATGGTATGTTACATGGACCCAAGAGAAAAGGAGTTCTGGGCACATGCACACATAGGCCTGCATACACAATCAAATACATTTACTGTAGTGTTTGTGTAGAAGTTCAGATAATGCATTACTTTCAACGTAATGCAGGCATTGTTCACTTATTTACATGCCCCTTTGAAGTATGTACATTTATACTAGGAACATTTCCCTTTTGTCTTTAGACTTTTGCACTTTAACAGTCCCCACTTTCTTTAGGTTAAATATTAATTTAACAGTAATATAATAAGCATTTATATCATTATTGCAGTTAGTATTTGTGACTATGATGGATACATATATATTCATAACTCCTGTTTGTGGTTATATTAAGTTATACTTTGACTTTTGGCCTGCTCATGCTAAACCTAATCTTAGTTCAGGTCCTTAAGTCTGCTGATTACAATGATTGCCCCAGCCACATATCCTTCATCCAGCCCTATTTGACTCCCCTGGGCTAGAGTGTTAGGTGACCCTTATATAATACACACACGGAGGATAAGGGCCTAGGATAGACCAAGATTCTTTCTCCTCACATGCTTCAAGGCTGCAAAGTGGGTATTTGCAATCTAGCCCTACATTACTAGTTTATCTTCCCATCATTGCCGAAAAATAGTGCTGCTATGATGAGTATGGTATATTTGAAATTATCCTTGAATAAACATTTTTGGATTAACATATAAATAGCTATGGATCACATAACTTTGGGAAAATTCAAATCTACATAAAATGTCTTTCTCCATTATAAAAGAGAGAGAAATTTTAATACAGTCATCACCCAAGTCAGGACTCTCACTTTTTTTTCCCATATACATTGCTTAGTTATTTTTCTATAAATTGTTTTTCACATTTTATAGAGATTTGGAGGAGGGGATTATTTAAGTATTTTTCTAATCTTTCCAATCAATTTTTAAATTAGTTTATATAAAACTGTATATATTTTAACCTTAGCATCAAAAGAAAAATGCATAAAATAAACTGACAGTGGTATTAGACTGTCCAGTGTTTTACTTCATAGAACCATAGAGAAGCAGGGCTGGAAGGGACCTCCAGGGATCATCTAATCCAACCCCCTGTCTGAGGCAGGGTCATCCCTGTCCAAACCTTTCTATACAAATCTGTAATCTAAACTCTGTGAAAAACCTACCATCAACCCTGACACAACATAACTCTTAGAGTCAATCAAAATTCAAGAGCTGCTATAGTTTTACTACATGCAACTCACAGCCAGAAGATGGAGCTCTGTACATACATATACTTTCAAGAGGGCCTGGGATATTATTTAGTATGGGACTGACTTCAGATTGTAGTATAACCTTATTGTGCTGTCAATTAAAGGAAATAAAAGCAAATTAGAAACAACCCATGGCTTTCATTTCAATACATGAGACATCAAACCACCACAAATATGTCTGCTTTGGGTCTGGTATTGTATTATCTAATACCTTCATTAATGATTTAGATGATGAAATTGAGTGCACACTGAGCAAATTTGCAGAATGCACCATGTTGTATGGAGCTGCAGATATTTTGAAGAGTATGGTTATGGATTCAGCATGAACTTGATAAAGACATTTTCCAAACTTAAATCTATTGCAATTTGGGAATAAGTACAACATGTATATGTGGGACCAAACAATCCCATGAACAAATACAGATTGGGAATGACTGGCAAGACTGCAGTACTGCAAAGAAGAACCTGGGTATTACAGTGAACCATAAGCTAAATTTGAGCTAACAGTGTGCTCTTTTCTGCAAAAAATTACAACAGTATATTGAGTTGTATTAATACGGCACTACTTGCACATCAATGGAAGTGATTCTTCCACTCTGTTTGGCATTAGTGAGGCCTCACCTTGAGCATTGTGTTTAGTTTTGGGTACCAACCTTCAAGAAAGATGTGGAAAAATGAGGAAGAGTCCAGCAGAGAGCAATAAAAATTACTAGAAGCTTGGGGAACATGACATATGAGTAAAGACTAGAAAAATTTGGATTATTTATGCTGGAGAACAAAAGACCAAGGAGGGGGATTTCATAACTGTCTTCAAATAACCTGATGGGTATTTATAAAGAGGATGGCAACAGACCAGAGTTGGCAACCTTTACTAATGATAGGTCACAGCTTGTGACCTGGCCATTGCTTCCCTCCTGCTGCTGCCCCGGCTATCCCTACTGCATATGCAGCATTGTCTCTTGCCCCATAATGCAATCTCCACTAAAATATATGCTATTAAAAAGCATAGCAAGCAGCAATTTGGAGGGGCTAATTCAATGGATATGGTAAGCAAAGGAGTTGGGGGTGGGGAGGGAGAGGGGAGAAGGAATCAGCCCTTTGCATAGCGCAGGGATGGTTGGGCAGCAGCCAGAGGCATAGTGAGCTCATTCACTGGCAAGCTCATTCACTGTCGTGACAAAAACTGAGTTGTAGGGGGAACACAATTCCATTGGTCCCCGTCCCCTGCAAGATGCACTGATGGGTGCCGGAAAGCACAGGGTGGCCCTGCCATGGCAAAGCCTCCCAGGAGGGAGGGGATTGCTGGCATCTTCCCTCATAGATGGCTCCTGAGGCTGGTGCCACATTCACCTTCCCCGTGTTACACTGCTGGCAGCAGCAAAGTATCAGCATGCCATTACTAAAATGTGAAATGTGGAACTTTGGCCAGATTGGACAGCTGAGTGGCAGCAGGGGGTTGGCACACTGTGGGAGAACCTACACATGCGCTTTACTGCAAAGTCGACTAGTTAGCCCCACAGTAAACTGTCACCATATACACATGTGGTGCTATTAGGCTGGAATAAACTAATTAACTCTGCCATTAACTCATGCCCAACCTAAGTACTATCCTATGGCAGAGTTACTTACTCTGCCACAACATGCATATAGATTGTGACTGGGGCGGGCTGGCCCCACACTAGAACCCAGCCCCCCTGCAGCATGTTGAACAATCATTTTAAATTGCAGCAAAAGAAATGTAGGTTGGCTATTAGGAAGAAATGTATTACTATGAGGGTGGTCAAGAACTGGAAAAAACCTACAGTAGTTCTAGAATCTCCATCCTTGTAAGTTTTTAAGAGCAGCTTAGACAAATATTTGTCAAGGAAAGTTTAGTCTGGGGTGAGCCTGCCTTGAGCAGAAGAGTGGACTAGAAGACCTTATGAGGTGCCTTCTAGCTCTGCTTTTTTATGATTCCATGTCAAATCAAATAACAAAATTCATCAGAACAATTCAGTGACTTGTGTGTTCTTTAAATGCCTCACAGATTAAAAAGCAGCAACATTGCACCAAATGTCTGATGAAACCCTACCCCCCACTCCAAATAAAATCAAAATTCTAAAGTTCCAGAAGCAGACATGGTTCTTTGGGTAAATGCGGTATCTTCTATTAGACCAACTAAATAGTTGGACAAATTGTTCTTTGCAAGCTTTTGGGTACACACACCCTTCTACAGGCACAGGGAGAGTATGTTCCATACAAAATTCATAAGAAACTAAAATAAAAAAAAAGGCCATCTCTTGATTAGCAGTAAAACTTCAAGGCAGATCCAACCATAGAATGTATCATGGAAGTCTTTTCAATGTAAAAGGAATAGGACTAAATCCAGCAGGGGCTAGGAGAAGCAGAGATTGATTTTGGATCTTTGGTTTTATTTAATGATGGAAAGCTTTTTATTCATCACATGAAAAACAGGGTTTTTTTAGAAATGGATATAAGGAATGCAGTTAAACACAAAATACTGCTTACTATGAAGAGAGGGATTTTATCACTTCTAAGGGAAGGAGTGCCAATCAGCTATCCAAATCACTCAAATTGGTCCAATAATAGCCCCAAAGGTATGGCATAAACCACTGCCTGTACAGTACAGGGAACAAAGGGAAGGAGAAGGGAAGGGAAGGAAGCTTCATCCCAGTGCTGCATATATGCTGCTGGTATAAATTTGCACTCTCAGGCATTGGAAAGTTTAAGCAGGGTTTACATGGTTCATTCCTTTGGATTCAGGGACCTAAATTCTATCTACATTGCCCACATTTGGGGACAATGTAAATGAAAAATACATTACCTAAAAGAACTTTAAAATATTTACTAAGGATATCAACAGCTTATCTGTGTTTCTGTACTCAATATAGTAGTCCATAATCTGAGCAACCATGTTCTTTGTAAAGAAGTAGTAATAGACTCCTGTTGCCTGATCTTAATAAAATTTAGAATTCCTAATAGAGGACTAATTAACAACACAGCATATGACCTTGTTTGGTAAATATAAGTCCTGAGGGCTAGATCTTTATTTAGTGTAAATTATCAAAAGTCTATGGACTTTAGTGAAGTAATGCAAATAGCTGAGAATCTGGCCTTTTCTCTTCATGGTCTCACAATTTGCTCTCAGGACACTGATGTGTTTGCCATCTTTGACCACAGCTATGCTGAAAACTACTGAATGGATACAATCTTTTTCAAATTATACCTAGATTATGCTGCTCAGAACAAAGATTAGAATAATTTTTTTTAAGGTCAGGCACAATGCATTATCATGTATAAAACAAAGGACCATTGTAATGCTCCAAAGTAAAGCTTCTTAATGATAGGTCACAGCTATCTCTGCATCATAACCACAACATAATCTCTGCATTTAAATCAAAAGGGAGCTAATCAGATCTGAAGGTAGACATTGGTATTATATGTATGTCTTTTCAAATGGCATTCTACAAATTTAGGGTTACCATATATCCCATTCCAGAAAAGAGAACACCTGCCGCACCCTGGGAGGAGGTTGGCGAATATGACTGTGAGGGGTAGTGATGTGCCGGTGCCCTGGCACTGCTCATTCCATTGCCCCTCATTCCCAAGCCACAGCCCCCCACCCCACAGCCCTGCTGGTGCCCCTCATTCCCTGGGCCATGCTGATGAGCCTCACTCCCATCCCAGGGTGACCAGATGCTGCTGCAAGAGGGAGAGAAAACGGTAGATGCTAGGATCCTGGGGGCACCTTCTCTGCTGTGGCAGAGAAGCTAAATGAACTTGGTAGGTGCTAGGACCCTTCAGACATCTCCTCTGCCGCTGGGCAGCCATGCAGTTCCCTGCTGCAGCCTGAGTGCCTGGGCAGTTTCTTCCAGCATCTGCAGGCACCACCCCTCCCCCCCCCCCAACCACACACAGAGCCGAGCTGAGTAAAATCCTGGACATTTGATCAGATTTAAAAAAAAACCTGGACAGAGATTGGAGGGTCAAAAAATTGAACATGCTTGGGAAAACCCAGACATATGGTAATCCTAACAAATATAAACAGTATCTGTTATGGTTTAGGGATTGTGCTAATGACAGATTTACTGATGTTAACAGGGCCAGGATTTCAGATTTGATCTTGGAGTTGGTCGTGATGTTGCGGGATTTGGCCCTTATTTAGCATTTTCCTGACACTACAACATAAGTTCTTTCTTCCACAAAACCAAATACAGCAAGGTCTTTGCCCCATTAATATTTCATAGACATGCCACTAACTTTCTGCCTTCCTTAATGCCCGCAAGAGTGGGTTTTTTTACAAGTTTTAGGATTCAGTCATTAATCCATCCGATGCAAAAATGAGTTTATTTTTTAAAACAAATTTAAAAAAATTAAAAAGTAAGTTTCATTTACTTCCCATTCTTCACTTGTACAACAGATAAAACTGATTATGTGGCAGTTATTCTACAATACTTTGTGTTTCTGTTCAAATAATGCTGACTAACTATTCTGAAGCTAAACAAATTAATTGAAATTCCAAATAAATTGCTGATATGAAAAAAGCACAAAGTACTCAAATGTCAATCACACAAGCATATTTATTATATAAATATTTGATAAATTATAAGATTTTAATAAATGTAAACATTTCTAGGAAAATAGTGTTATATATTTCTTATTAATGTTTACAACTAATATGAGGCACATAGTGCAAAAATACTTTTCTGATACAGAGATCACAAAATAATTACCTATATGTGTTATCTAAAAGTAAATGCTTAAATTTCTGTGATACAATATAGTTTTAAATTTATCTGTATTACTGATTCATGGATACATTTTCTTGGTAAATTAAGATATAGCTGCCATATGACTACCAATGGTACTGACACATAAATGTAAGTTGATATTTGGTTTACAGAGTAGATATTACCAAGAAAAATACTTACAATTATCTAGTACATAGTGGGTGTATATACGGGTTCATTAATTTGCTTTAGGTAATGCACATTATATCTAGTGTCTCCATTGAGAGGTACTAGAAAAATGCGCATAAGCCTATTTTAATGGGCATTAGCTAAAGAGCAGGTCTTTGTGATGCTTTAATGCGCATTAAAATAGGCTAATGCACATTAAAGCACACATGTAGACACACCCATTGTGTTGTGTTATGCCCAAAGAAAATCTTACTTTGATTACCTGAGAATTTGCCCTGAACCAGGATAACTTTATACTACACATATTTTCCCTGCTTCTAGACTTGGAGTTCTTCTAAACAAAAAAACCCAAAAAAACAAAACAAATCAAACAACTAGATGATATCTGAAATTGATAAACTCAAGTCAATGGGAATTCCGGGTGTGAAAGGAAAGCAAGTTATGGCTTTCATTTATATACCATTGGCCAGTTATAAGTAAAACGTCTTAAGTATATGGACAAAGTTTAAGAAAATATATGTATTTATAAAATTGCATACAAAAATCATACAAGACAAGCAATATACTGTTTTTACAGTATACTTGGCTGAGAGGTAGGGTTTTAAAATAAGATGTCCAAAAATGTGTTTCCTTATTTTCTTGTACCCACAACAAAACTGTGTCTTGATGTTAAACATTTTCTATGGAGACTACAGAACTCTTTCCAGAACTACTACTACTGTTTTAGCACCACAAAAATAAAGAAGAGAATAAAAAGTTTGCAATGACATAAGAACATAAAATTCTATACAAACTGTATCAGAAGAAAGTATATTGCTTTTGTACACTTTTGATGTCAATTTTTGGCAGATCATAATGCCCAGCTGGTTTCATGAAAGCTGAAAGTAGTTGAAATTATTAGTTTGTGTCCCAATCTGTCAATAAGTTTTCCTTTCTACATTTTAATATAGTTGATTGACACAACCAGTACAGCATATGTATTTTATTTAACACTTCATAAAAATTTGCACTGATTAGTTGCAGGTACAGCACTACAATTACGGTCCAGCTTAAGGTGTTACCCATAGTAGTAACCTCAGTTGTTTGTTTGTATATACTGTACATTAAGTTCATTCCTCTTTGTTAAAACCTGGGGGTTTATGATTGTGATTTATGTACTTGTTAGCTCACAAACATATGATAAAACAATAATATGCATCCCTGATATTAACACTGATGAAAACATGACAGAATTCTTAGAATTAATTAAACATTACAGAGATGAAAAACTGAAAATATTATAGCACCTACAATTTGCACCTTAAAGACAGTTTCCTGTTTTCGATGCATTGACCATATCACAGTTTTTACTGTATTTGAAGATGGAGACCAATGCTTGCATTAGGGACACATTTTCCACAGAATCCTCCACATCTTCCATATATTTTAGTACCATCCTAAAATTACAGAGGCAAAAATAGAGGGATCTCAATCACAAAAACCTACTAAAGTACCAGCTACACAATTCAGTTCCTTAATGTTCTGAGTCATCAGAATCTTTAATACATCACACATGAGAAGATCAAATTAACATGAACACCTAGGGTGCCTGTACATGAGCGTGGAGTCTGCTCTAACACGCTGTAATTACAGTGCATTGGAGCATGGTAATTTCTGCACTCCAGCAGCCTCCTGCATCTCATGCATCAACGTCCCCATGCTTGAAAATGGTGGTGTGGGCACTTGAACTAAAGCTTGTTGAGTGAGCTTTAGTTCAATCACCCCTGCCACCATTTTTAAGCACGGGGATGCTGATATGAGACGCTGTGGTGCTTTAATAAGAATGGCTCTCAGAGCTGCCCTAATTGAAGTGCTGCCCCTCTCCCCGCCCCCAGAGCACATGTAAAAGTGCCCATAAGGGCCAAAAAATACTTGTATTTTGCACCCTGAGAGTGTGAGACTTTCTAAAACCACACTGCAGATTAACATTGTGTAGTACACATTGCAGTCTTGGGTGAGAAACAGACATCCTCTTTGGAGCATGATCAGCCATGGCACATCTGATGCCCTTCACAGATGTTTTAATAGACATTGCCAGAGCTGTCATCCCCCAGGGTCAGTCTTCCTCCCCTTCCAGGGCTCCAGGGGCCCTATCCTGAGAGAAAGGACCCCAGGTGCTAACCTGGGGTACAAATCTGCAAGTGGAAACCCCTGCTTGCAGATAAGCCCCCATGTTGGAGAATGTGTAAATCCCACAGCTGAGATTCAAGTACAGAGTGGGGAGCTCCCTGAGGGGTTCTCTCTGCTTGCGTGTAGTACCTTGGCCCTGAGGTGGCAGTGAGAAAAGCATGCCAGGTGCCTGCATGCCTATTATGTTGTGACCCCTGGTGTCATGTACAAGAAGAGGGGGTAATTCCTAGGAGAGTTCCCCGCTCTGTGCTTGCAGAGCCACAGCAGTAAGATTTCCACAGGAAAATTCCTCCCCTCTCCCTTCTGCCAATCACCTGGTTGTTGGGATGGGGAAGGGGATGCATTCTCCTGGGGCTGGAACCCTTCTCCAGTTTTCTATGGCAGCTGCTGCGTTTCAGCAGCTGCCAACTGCCAATTGACAGCCTACCCTCTTCCTAGGCAAGGGAATCAGCTGATTGGTGGCAGAGGGGGACACATTCTCACATTCTGTCCCAGGAGGGTTCCCCCCAAAGGAGAAGTTGCCTCATCAATCATTTGATTAGCAGAAGGGCAATTTTTCAGGGCAGGGTCCCCACATGTCTCCTGGGCAACTTGCCCCAGGACAGGCTATTAGGGAACCAGTGCTCTTCCTCCCCCGCAACTTTCTTGGATGGGAGGGAGGACTATAGGATAGCACAAGGGTGGGAAAAATACAGCCTGTGCCTCCAGAGGGGCTTTGTCCAGCCCGTGGTGGGTCCGTTAGTCCCGCCTGGCTCAGGCATCATCCCACAGTAGTGTACCCTGCTGCGCCTTGAGCGTGCAGTGGGGGTGGGGCAGTTCCCCACTGGACTGCCTTTGTAGGCAGTGGCAGCTGCTGACCCCAGCCCCGTAGTACTGGATGGGACCCAAGCACAGTCCTGACCCACCCCGCACCTCCTGCAGACTCACTTGCTCGCACTGAACAGCAGCGCTGGTGGGACAGAAGTGTGCTCAGTCTGGGGGAAAAGTGGCCTAACCCCCTCAGTGCTGCCTGATGCTTCCTGCAGCAGCCACGCGAAGCCTGCACTGGGCAGCCCTGCATTGTCACTGCTGCCTCCAGGCTGAAAGTCAGTCCAGCAGGGAGCTGCCCCAGGCCTGCTGTGTGCCCAGGGGGTGGCAGGATGCATCATGGACAGATGGTGCAAAGCAGGCGTAGGGGCTGGGCTGGGGCTGTGTGGGCCTCTAGCTGATCCACTCCTGTTGGGGTTAGTCTGGAGTGGGCATGGGGCGTGCTGGGGCTGCATGCTGCTGGTGATAGCACAGAGACGCTTCAGGGCACATGGGCTCTGGGCTGCTGCAGGGTGGGGGCAGGTGCTGACTGGCTCAGGGGGGCACATGGGGTGGGAGGGCTCCCATGCACATCCCAACATACTGACAAACCCTACCCCAGAAATCCCATGACTACACTCTCCCACACACACACACACACACACAATCACCCCCTCTCCACAAACACTCCTCCACACCCCTCACACCCCCCCCCCTGGGTCTGTGGGGGAGCCCCACTCACTACTACACATACACACCCCACCACACACAAGCACCTACACCTCCCCACATATACCCCTAGCCACCCTCCCCTCCACACACCCAACAAACCCCATACCCACCCACACTTCCCCACAAACATCCCCCACAAGCCCCTCATACCCACCCACATTCACACATCCCCACAGCTCCCAACAAACCCCATACCCACCCACCCATTCCTCCTCACGCCTCCATACCTCCCACAATAGACAAGAGTAAGACTTCATTTTGAGCTATTACACAACCACCTCTGCATACATGATGCAAACACACACAAATCAGGACAAAAACATCTTTTTCAAAATAAAATTAAAATATGTTATTGTGGATGTTAGATTTTTAGTATATAAGTTGGGGGGGAGGGGTCTGGTTCCAAGATGGCAAATGCCCTTCCCAAAAGGAGTTCTTCTGGGGCAAGAGCAGGGACTTCTGGTGACAAGGTCAGGGGCTAGGGGGAGGGACTTTGGGTACCAAGATGGTGATCAGGGGGCAGAGCACCTGTCAAGGGTAGGGGCTACCTTTGCGGACCTAGATTGCTCACCAAAACTCATGAAGCAGCCCTCCAGCCAAAATAATTGCCCACCCCTAGGATAGCGGGTGTCCTCCAGACTCAAAAGAAGTGGCATTCAAGTTAGATCAGGAGGAGGGAAATCTTCTTTCTTAAGAACCTGATCGAATTTCTTGCAGAAGAGCCAGTTCTCTTTCGCAACAGATCTTTTAAATGTCTGTACAGCTCTCTTTTTATATGAGCAGAAAGGCTTATGGACTAAGAATATACAATATTACTTACTTGGGATCTGTGTATATCAACAGTTGCATAATTGCCCTGAGCAATCCATCTAGCTGTATTGGATAGTTTCAGTCCAGTACCTGCCAAATTAATGCTGAACTGTCCCTGTCAAGAAAAAAGAAGACAAAGCACATATTTTATGTAAAAATTTTAAAATACTTAATATCACAAAATCAACAAATATTTCTTAGGGATTTTCTGCACAAGGACAAGCAAGGAAGGTAACTAAAGATGTGAATTTAAAAAAGGAATAATTGAATACAAGCTTGCCTAGACACACACAATTAAAGTGGCCTAAATGCATTTTTGCACCATTCACTTGGGAAGTGAGGTAAGCTAAAATGAATTAAGGTGACATTCATTCTGAATAAAAATATCCACACAAGAGTTTAACACTACTTAAACAATCTATTTTAATAATTGATTCAGATCAACTTTCCTAGGTGTCCTCGTATAAACACTGAATTATAAGCTTAGGTTTCAGTACCGACTGAACATTGTACTCTTGCAGTAAGTGACCCTAAGAGCGTCTATGCTGACAAGATTAGTTATTTTACTATATTAAGTTTGTTTTCTTGAATCTGAGAATAAATTAACATATTTATCTCTAGTCAAGGTAGATAGCATAATATTATTAGATTTGTAATTTCTTACATGATTTTAAATAGCAATTGACCAAGACAAAAGCCAAAAGATGTGTTGTTCAGTTTAGAGTAGAAGATCTAGAAGTTCTGGTATATATAAAAAATAATCAAGCATCTTTAATTAAGAGAAACGGATTGAAATCTAATACGAACACATTTTATTGGGATGTTTCAAGTAATTTTTTTTTATATGAGAAAGGAGGGGGAACAACACTAGAAAATAAAAATAATTGCACAATTACAAATAATTATTATGCCATATCAAAATAGAAATTACAATAATTATCACTTTAAAATTAACATCACAGGTACAGAAAATATTTAGCTAAATTTATTTATTATTTAATGCAATCTTCTGCACTGAAAACAATTTCAAAATATTACATTAATCTCAGATTCTTCACAAAAGAAAATATAAATTTAAAAATAAAAAGATGGACATGACAAACACACTTTATTAATATGAGAGCAAGTAAAATATTCAAAGCTGGCTGTTTCACCTTTGAAAAACAAACCATGGCATGGAAACAATTTAGAGAAATTGGCTACACAACTTATAAAGCAGTGTTATGTAGGAATATTGATCAGATTTTAACAGATTCTTTTCTTCCATTTTTCTGAGCAGAGACAGGGACATCCCCCCCCACTGGGAATCTGGACGGACCCAGGGGAGGCGCAGACAGGCCCAGGGTCAGTGAGGACCTAGTCAGGGAACTTCTGGAGGAACTAGACGTGTTCAAATCAGCAGGTCCTGATGATCTCCACCCCAGAGTGCTGAGGGAATTGGCAGAGGTCATTGCAGGACCCCTGGCACAGCCTTATGAGCACTCATGGTGCTCTGGCGAGGTGCCAGAGGACTGGAAAAGGGCCAATGTGGTCCCCATTTTCAAAAAAGGGAGGAAAGAGGACCCAGGAAACTATAGGCCCATTAGTCTTACCTCGGTCCTGGGGAAGCTCTTTGAGAAAATTATCCAGGAGCACATCTGCAAGGGACCAGCAGGGGAGATAATGCTTAGGGGCAATCAACATGGGTTCATTAGAGGCAGGTCCTGTCAGACCAGCCTGGTGGCCTTCTATGACCAGGTCACAAAATCCTTGGACACAGGTGTCACAGTGGACATAGTCTTTCTGGGCTTTAGGAAGGCCTTCGATACTATCTCTCACCGCATCCTCATTAAAAAATTAGGCGACTGTGGTGTGGATGCCGACACAGATGGGTTGCTAATTGGCTGGAGGGCTGCACGCAGAGAGTGATGGTGGATGGGTTGTTTTTGACCTGGAGGGTTGTGGGCAGTAGAGTCCCCCAGGGCTCAGTCCTCAGGCCTGCACTGTTCAACATCTTCATCAGTGACTTGGACGAGGCGGTGAAAAGCACCTTGTTCAAGTTCTCAGATGACACTAAGACGTGGGGAGAAGTGAGCACGCTAGAAGAGAGGGACAGGCTACAACTAGATCTGGACAGATTACAGAGGTGGGCGGATGAGAATAGGATGGGTTTCAATACTGACAAGTGCAAGGTGTTGCACCTGGGGAGGAAGAACCAGCAGCATACCTACAGGATGGAGAAATCCCTTGTCAGCACAGAGGCAGAAAAGGAACTTGGAGTCACTATTGATTCCAAGATGAACATGGGCTGCCAATGTGGGAACACAGTCAGTAAGGCGAACTGCACCTTGTCATGTATCCATAGATGCATCACAAGCAGGTCCAAGGAGGTGATCCTCCCCCTCTATGTGACATTGTTCAGGCCACAGTTGAAGTACTGCATCCAGTTCTGGGCGCCGCACTTCAGGAGGGGTGTGGACAGCATTGAGAGGGTCCAGAGGAGGGCTACTCGCATGATCAGGGGGCAACAGGGTAGGCCCTATGAGGAGAGGCTACAGGACCTGAACCTGTTCAGCCTCCACAAGAGAAGGCTGAGAGGGGATCTGGTGGCTGCCTAAAAACTTGCCAAGGGGGACCAGCAGGCAATGGGAGGGTCCCTGCTCCCCCAATCACTACTGGGAGTAACAAGGAATAACAGCCATAAGCTGACTGAGAGTAGATTCAGGCTGGACATCAGGAGGCACTACTTCACGGTCAGGGCGGCTAGGATCGGGAACAAACTTCCAAGAGAAGTGGTGCTGGCTCCTACCCTGGGGGTCTTCAAAAGGAGGCTAGACAGTCACCTAGCCGGGGTGTTTGACCCCAGCATCCTTTCCTGCCCGTGGCAGGGGGTTGGGACTTGATGATCTGCTTAGGTTCCTTCCAACCCTACCAACTAGGAAACTATGAAGTGTCATGAAATAAGAGCTAGCTCCACAGTGACTATTTGCCATTTTAGGAGCCTGTGCCTGACATTTAAGGCACTACTCATATTCTTGGGTGCCATCTAACTTGGTAGATCCTAAATTTCCCCATGTCTAAGTTTCTGCCAGTGTGCACATACAGAACTTCACAGATCCTCATATTTAAGTTTTACCAAAATAAATCCCATGCAAAGTGCTACAGTTATTCAGATGGGGCTGTTGTTGCCTTGCTGTTCTCATGATATATATAAACCATTCGAACTTTACTTCCAGGATTAACAGAGATGCTTAAAACCTTTAATGAAAACTCAACTGTATATTGTACAGGTTTGATGTTATTTTCTGTATAGTGCTATGCATATTTAGCACCCAGATACTCAGTTATGCTGACACACATTGATATGTATGGGGAAGGTGGCGCTCTGAGTACCAAATGAAGTGGAATACATTTCTTTCATGACAAAAAGCATCTGGAGAAAATTCATACAAATAATATCAACCTATTCCATAGTCCTATTCCATACTTATGTCATAAAGTGACTTCATCCGCAGTGATTTCATGTTGTAGCAATAAATGAAAATAGCTTATACAGATGCCAGAGCAGCTGTCTGTCATGCATTATGTTCAGGTTTAGGATTCAAAAGACTGAGTGTGAAGGAAGTGATGCATGTCCATGGAAAGAAACCAGGAGCATTCATTTTAGTATACCTTCTGTAGATGTGTACTTGCATCTAAAAATATGTCCGTCCTTAGCTGACTCATTTTCCAACCATCATTATGGATCACATTCCTACTGGCACAAATAGGTATAACTGAATGGAGTTATGCTCACTGATAACAGTATTGGATTAAGCTGTAGAGCATTTTTTATTTTTTAGTATTTAGCATACTGAACCTATCCACAGGATGTTTTTTGTGGTTACGTTAAGAGGCATAATGTGCAAAGAATGTGCCAAGAGCAGTTCCTTCTCATCCTTCTCCCTCTAGGCAGCAAGAAGGAGCAGCAGCAGCAATGTATATCATGGAAAGGCATTCTGGGAACTGCAGTTCTCTGTAGTGACAGAGTTTGCAGCTGCTGGAAGGAAACTCACCCCATTTTTTTCTTTTTTCTTTTTTGCTGCCAAGGCCCATGTTGGGAGGACAAAAAATTGCTGATTTTGGTAGCAAAATATAGGGTCATTTCTCCCATTCCCCCAGCAGCAGTGAACTCCACTGCTGCTCTACAAGACTATAATTCCCAGAGTGGCTTGTACTCCATGACACACACCGCCCATGGTATTGCAATGTCTCCATTGCTGGAAAGTGCACATGAAGCAGGTAATGAGAGTGAGGTGGCCCCCCTCACAGAACACTTTCTCACTTGCCCATCTCACTTTATGCCACTGAAGCTAACGGATGATATTTGGCACCCTTCTGCACCTGAGACTGCTGGACTTCTGTTCGCTTTCTTCATGGTGCTTTCCAGTGTCATTCATGAGTTCCCCAGTTTATAAAGGCTATCCCAAATACTTGTTAGGAAGCTTTTTTTTTTTTTTTTGCTGAGCAGTTAGTGGCTGGCTAATGTTGACATCTACATCTCAGCTCTGCCCCTCTTTATGTAAGTGAATATTTTGTGCCACATAAATCATGATAGAGAAAATAGAGAGAGAAGATGTTTCTACCCCAAAGGGGTTCTAAAGAAAGGGACACTCAGCAGCACGCCCCCACCCCGAATCCACTGCTGAATCCAGTGTGGCCAACTGCTTGGTACCCCCTTCCCCCACAGTCAAATCTGCTGCTGGCTTCCTTGCACCCAGGGGTGGGGCCTCGCACAGGCTGATTTGCCCCAGGCCCCATATCCTACTTGGGTTGTCTCTGACTATATGCTTCATATCAAATGCTGGAGAGAGAGACAGACAGACAGACAGACACGATTGCATCTACTAACGAAAATTTATATTAAAATAGATGATTTCTTGTACACTTTTGGGGGAAAAAACCCCAGTAAATACCTGTGGGCATCTGGCAGCACTATAGCAATCTCCACCTGTCGCAAAAGGAACAGCTCTTCCATATATAGTCTGAGCAAAGAGAAGGTCTGTTGCTAGTAAACAAACATGACAATTATTCAGTATTGAAGCAAGTCAGTGTGGCAGCATATGAACTTGAGTCTCTTATCCTGGTGCAAGTATGAGGGAGTAGTGTCAAATCAGATATAGATTCCCTGGAACAATTGTAGGATTAGGAGGGGGAAGACTTCTGGGATGCTGGAGGACTGAGTCACACCTTATAGCAGTAACTGCATAGGTGCTACACACAGTACTGGGAAACATCACACTGCCAAGAAGTTCCTGTTTAAAAGAGGTGGTTTTGCCATGTTTTCACTGTTACCCACCACTTGAACAGCTGTATGCTTGTGTTTTTGCAGTGCTAAAAAAAGCATGTGTAGCATTACAAATGTAATGCCTGTCCATCGCCTTAGAGACTAAATGGTTCAAAGGAGGAGAATCTGTCATAGACAACAACTAATCTTCATCCTAGAAACAGTCCATTAATTTTTACAACCTACTTTGTCAAATGCTAAGAATGGACCATTCGTAGCATCTGATGAAATAGGTTGCAACCTTGGAAAACTCATGCTTCTTTAGGCCAGCCAATATCTAAAGGCATAGGCACTGACTCTGTGGATGCTCTGGAGCTTAAGCACCCACCAAAAAAAATTAGCAGGCACTCAGTACCCACAGAACCACATTTGCAGATGTTAAAACAACCCAAAAAACCCCCAAAACAACAACAAAACAAACAAAAACACACTTTACTGGAAGCAGCAGTATGTTACTTCTACCTGGCTCTGCAGTGTCTATATTGATCGGGCATTTCAGTGGGACTTTTTGGTGCTTTTAGCTAAAGCTGATTCAATCAGCTATAAGATAAAAGCACCGCTGAAGTGACTGAACTTTAGAGATGCTGCAGAGCTGGGTAGAAGAAAAACGCTGCCTCTTCTGGGCATGCGTGGGGCTTGGCACAGGAACATGCTGAATTAAAAGTAAAGTGCTGTGTTTTTTTTTATTTTTTGAAGTCTGCAAGCACCCAGTGGCAAAAAACAAAGTTGGCACTTAGGTATAAGAGGCCACCCTGCCTTACCTTCAGTCTGACTTCAGGTTAATGAGGCTAACCACCTCTGTACCAATTTAGAAAAAATTTAAAGCAAGGAGCTTTGACAGGCCCCTCAACAATATTTCTGGATTTAAAAAAAACAAAAACAAATTCAAGTGACCTCCAACACAAAACTATTTTCTATGATATTTATGTTCTTGACAAATACAGATACACAACAGCTTCCACTCATTTGAAAATTATGCATGAGTATATAAGACTCTCATGAAAGTTCAAGGTTTGAACTTCTGAAGCTATGTATGATATTCTCATTAAAATTTAGAAGGGGGTGGGGGTTGTATATAAATGGCATAATTGGTTCTTAAGTGTGCATTTACAGCAGTTACTACCATTTCAAATCCTGAAAGAGGTTTCTTATATCATTATATTCCTATAATAATACATAAATACTTACTTTTAATTTGCAAAGAGATTATGTCAACTCTTATTTTGCGAAAAACAGTGTAGCCAGCTGCAAGGTAGTCATTTCTGCACTCACAATCCTGCCTTCTGCTGCCATTGAAAGGGCACTCATATGGATTTTGTAACCTAGAAGAGAATATGTTAGTTTGTAGTCTCTATTCTTACTTATAATATGTAGTACCAGGTTGATAAACAATCAAATCATTTTATTTTACAGACAGAATATCATACAACTTCTGAACAGTAAGGACTTTCATCTACTTTGGGCCAACTGCAGTCTTAGAATAATCCAATGTCTCTTCTATTGAAATCATAAAATATTGGTATGCTCAGTTACTGCAGGAGCATACAAATTTCTAATGATATTACTATGACTACATTTCCAGGACTGTGTTCTCCCAAAGAAAAAGTCTGCTTTTTATTTTCAAGGAATGGACATAGAATTTAAGGTCAGAAATCCACCAACTTTGAAAATAAGTCTTTTGTACCTGTATGCATATACTTCAGAAAAGTTGTCTGCTTCACCTTTAACCAGTGTTACATATTCTTTGGGATTCTCTGACTGCATGCCCCAACAATATATCTAAAAAAGAAATACAGCATATTAGCATGCTTTTTTAACATAAAAAATAAATTTTGTTTCACACAAATATCCCATCATATAAATTAGCAGCAATACCTTTATCATTCTTCCTTTTATGTTAAGTAAATATTCACCGTCTTTTTTAATTCTTTTCTTAATTTGGACATCTTTGCAGCTGACAAGAGTTTCACCTTAAAAATGAGTGAACAAGCCATATCAACATTTTGTTGGCAGAGAGTTGCATTATAGCAATTACTTGGCAAATCATTGTGTTTCAAAAATAATTACAGGTTTTTGTCTATAAAAACAATCAAAGAGAGCATCTAGCCTCTTACATTCTTTTGCATGACAGATCTTCCTGGATGCTGGTTTTAAACGTGAAAGACACAAGTCACTGGATAATCCATTTTCAGTCATGCATTCTACTCTTCTTTCTTTTATCCCCGCTCCACAAAACACTGAGCACTACACACAGATAACAACCAAAAGTTATTTCAAAAGAAAATAATCATTAAAATTAATATCTGTAAATTTGCTCTGATAAATTTTGTGTTTGAGGAAGCCATGATTTTTTAGCTTGCACATTAACACTCACCTTGCTCCATTTCCCCACCTTCCAAGTAGCTGTGTGTGAACATCCCCTGACATCACATTTATAAATGTGATGGGAAGGTACTACTGGGCATTCTCGATATGCTACAGGTCGAAGACCAAAGGCACGATTATTCCGAATAGCATGGATTCCAACACAATATGTGATCCTCTGCTGGTAATCAAGTGCACAGCTGGGCGAACACTGAAATAAGACCCCACAGACAAAAATATATGTATTTTGTGAGAGAATTTTTCTAGCGCTAATGGAAAGTCAAACCTGACCCTCTTTTCTATGGGACTATACAGTGTAGTAGCCCATACTCCCAGATATGCCATCTAAGAGAGCCTAGTGGTGATCAAGCAGAGTACAGAACAGAAGCTCAATATTAGCTATGCATACAGGATCTCTGGACCCCTTGTGGAAGTGGGAGCTATGCCACCTCCCATTCCCATACAGCCACTTCCTGACAGCACGGCCCACACTGGTTCCTACGAGAGAGCATCTGCTGTTACCCTCTCACAGTTCAGGTTTGGAGGGAACCAGGGGAAGAGCACATTAACTTCTGGGCTTTGAATTAAGCTCCAGGAGAAGTTGCTTGCTATTTAAAAAAGGAATTTATTATTTGGTTATTAGATTTTATATGCTACTCTCCCCAGAAAAGGTTCACGCTGTCTTACAATAAAAAAGCTAAAATATAAGATAGATAAAATATGAATATAGAAGAGTGCATAAACAACACTGGTGGTAAAGACCAAACCATCGTTCCCTAACTATCAGTCACATTCTTCAGATGGGTAATCAGGGAATTGCCAGTGGCTAAAGGTAAAAATCTGTAAAATGCTTCAGCACTAGCAAAGAAGTAGGAGCAAACTAGAGGGGAGAAAGAAAGAGCTTTCTGTTTATGACATTTCATTCCCATATGTCATGTTACTCATTCACTTTATCTACTTCAGCCTGCTCCAAAGAAGTGCTATATAAAGGTGGTAAGGAACTAGTGGAGTGGACTTGTTAATAGAGGTGCACCAATACATCAGTTGCATATGGGATTAGCACTGATAAAAGGGAAATTTACATTATCACCTATTGGCTTTTTTTTGTTCGGTGTAGCTGATAATATTCACCAATAAATGTAATTAATTATGCCTTCTGGCCAGGGTCCCCAGACACTGCGTGCATGTACATAGCTGTACGTGGCCAGGTAGAGCAGGTCCATGCAGGTAAGTCTGTGGAGGGGCAGAGGCATTGGGGGGCAGGCAGATCGAGGCCCCCATAGGGAGGGAGGGAGTGGGGCAGGGGAAGGAGCTTGGGCTGGGGGTACCGCCCAGCCAGGGTGGTGAATGGGCCCTGGGGCCAGGAGTGGGATGGAGCTGTGGGTGGTTCAACCAGTGGGTATGGGGGTTGGGTCCCTGGCACTGCATGCATCCCCAAGGGGAGGCATGAGGGAGCATATGTCCCCCAGATTTGTGCATGGGGCAGATGTGGGCTGCCTGCTGTGGGTTTGGGGCTCTCCACTGATGCATTTCCTTCAGGAGCCTTGCACCAGTTGCGTGACTGCTGGCTACCTTCCTGACAGCAGTGGGGGCAGTAAGTTGTGCCCCCCCTGCCAGGTGCAGGGGCAGATTAATACATGGGCCTGTGGGGCTCGGGCCCAGGTGTCCCTGCCAATCAGAGGCCCCCTGGGGCACCACAGGCAGCACAGCCCAGGCAGGCATCCTGGCCAGGGGTACCTGGGGCAGGCAGCACAGTCCTCCTCCCCTCCAGCTGGGCCAGGGCCAGAGGCTAGGGGTGGGCATGGGGCTCCATGTGGGTGGTGGTAGCTTCCCAGGGATGCCTGTTGCCAGGAGGCCCTATGGGAGGCCCCACTTCTACTCTCCATCACCTGTGGGTGGCTTCCAGCACCAGTGCTGCTGGGACAGGATGAGAAGTGAGAGCCCTCCCCTGCTGAGGCCGGCAGAGGGGTGGCACAGAGCCCATGAACCCAGCCCCAGCCCCAGCCTGTCTTGCAGTGCTGGGGGATTGCAGACCCGGCTGTGTGACACCCATTGTGTGAAGAGGCTGGGCTGGGTTGGGGATGCGGCTGCCTTCACCTCAGAAGTGCTTATGCCCCCTGGCTCAAACCAGATGTGCCAAGAAGGCTGGGTGGGCTCAACCACAGCCCCCTGGTGGGCACAGAGGGAACCTGCCCTCTTCTTATGAGCAGCCTCCAATTTTTCTTTTTGCCCAGGGCCCCACTAAATCTTAATCTGTCACTGGCCAGGCAGGCAGCGGATGTGTGGTTGGCACGGGGCTCTCAGGCCAAAGGCAGCAGAGTGGAGAGCCCTGAGCCCATAGTGGGCAGCCCACATCCACCCTTACTCAGCTCAACTCTGCCCTGCTTAAAAGCGTCTTCACACTTAAAAACAGTGATGGCAGCACTTGAACTAAAGCTTGTTTGATGAGCTTTAGTTCAAGCACCTCTGCAGCCATTTTTAAGCACCAGGACACTGATCCCCTGGACGAGCCACCCATGGCTCTGTCCTGCTCCACGTCCAGGCCCCAGATACCATTCACCACCCTGGTTGGGCAGCACCCTCAGTCCCAGCCCCTGCTCCACTCCCTCCTTCACTGTGAGGGCCTCGATCTGCCCCCTCCACATCTCTTCCTTCCCTCGTGCCCCTTCTCCTCCACAGACTTACCTGCAGGGAGCTGCTCTCCATGCTGCCCAGCTGCATACCTGTAAATTGGTTATCAGATCGGTATCGACCACTATGGCTGGTTAATAATCAGCTATTAGCATCGGTCAAGAAAATCTTTATTGGTGCACCCCTACTTTGTAACCTCCATTACTTGCATTCCCACCCCAGGCTTAATCAGTTCCCAGTGGGTACATCTACACATGTGCTTTACTGTGGAGTTGATTAATTAGGTTCAAAGTAAAGTGTCACTAGCTACATAGTTGTTAGGGGCTAGAAGGGACCTTACAGATCATTGGATCCAGCCCTTCTTTGCAGGAAAGACTGCTGGGGTCAGATGACCCCAGCAAGATGGCCGTTAAGCGGCCTTTTGAAGATCACCAGGATGGATGACTGTACCACCTCTGGGGGGAGCCTGTTCCAAACTCTCAGTACTTGATTTGTAAAGAAGTTTTTCCTTACGTCTAGCCAGAAGCGATCTTTAATCTGCTTGTGCCCATTATTTATTATCCTTCCCTGAGGGGCCTTGGTGAACACATTCTCCCCCAGGCCCTGATGTACGCCTTTGATATACTTATAGGCTGCCATCAAGTCCCCTCTGACTCTTCCCTTCTCCAGGCTGAACAGTCCTGTGTCTTTTAGCTTCTTCTCATATGACCTGGTTTCTAGACCTCTAATCACGTGTGTGGCCCTCCTTTGGACTCTCTCAAGTTTCTCCACATCCTTCCTGAAGCGTGGCACCCAGAACTGGATGCAGAACTCCAGCTGCAGTCTTACCAAGGCCAAGTAGAGCAGGAGGATGACATCCTTAGCCTTGCTCAAGGTTCCTTGGTCGTGTTTGATTAGCTCTGCCAGCTACAGCATTGCATTGGTGACTCAAGTTCATTTTGTTGTCTATCAGGACACCCAGGTCTCATTCAGAAGTGGTGCTAGCAAGCATAGCACTGCCGAGCTTGTAAATGTGTTGTGAATTATTTCTCCCCAGATGGAGCACTTTACATTTCTCCATATTAAATGACATAGGTTGAGGTTCGCCCCTGTCAAAAGCATGTCCAGGTCAGCCTGTATTGCCAGCCTGTCTTCAAGCATGACCATTCTCCTCCATTGTTTGATGTCATGAGCAAACTTTGCTAGTTCACTTTTAATAACCAAATCTAAATCATTAACGAGCATGTTGAAAAGCACTGGTCCAGGTACTGAACTCTGAGGGATGCCACTGGTCACCCTCCACCATGATGACTCAGTTCTGTTAATCAATACTTTTTGGGTCTTACCATGGACTGTAAAGTAGTTGAGGCTACATTTTTCCAATTTTAACACGAGAACTTCATGGGAGACCAGGTCAAAGACCTTTTTGAAGTCTTTGATATGACATCAACCTCATTTACCCCATTCAGGTGGTGAGTAACCTGATCATAGAAGGAAATTAGGTTGGTCTGGCATGACCTGCCCATAATGAAAACATGTTGGCTATCCTTCAGAATACTGCCTTCTGCTAGCCTGTCTGTAATGGATTCTTTGATAATTTTCTCCAGGATTTTACCAGGGATTGAGCTCAAACTGATTGGCCTGTAATTTCCCAGGTTCTCCTTCCTCCCTTTCTTAAAGATAGGCACCACATTAGCCTTCTTCCACTCTTCTGGGACCTCTTGCAAGTGCCACAAGTCTTTCAATAACTTTGCCATTGGTCGTGCAATGACATCAGCCAGTTCTTCTAGCAGCCTCCGGTATAGTTCATCTGGTCCTGCTGACTTGTAGATATTTAGCTTTTGTAGGTGCTCTCCCACAACATCTATGTTAACAATGGCGGGGGGGGGGGGCGGGGAGGGAGTCACCCCCACCATGACAATCCTGTATCTTGTCAAACAGGCTAAAATCCTTGGACTGGTGGAATACTTATGTGAAGTATTCATTCAGGAGTTTGGTTTTGTCCTGAGTGTCAGTTATCAGCTGTCCCATTTCATTCATCAGGGGCCCTATGCTTCCTTTATTTTTTCTCCAAGTTCGTATATATCTAAAGAAGGACTTTTTGTTGTCCTCGATTCTGGTTGCCAATCTGTATTCAGTTTGTGTTTTTGCTGTCCTGATCTGGTCCCTACAGGTGCAGGCTGTTGCCGAGTACTTCTTTTTAGTAGTTATTTCTAACTTCCATCCTTTGTAGACTTCCCATTTTAATTTCAGGATGTCCATGACTTCCCTGTTGAGCCAAGGGGGTCTCCCAGCCCTTTTGCTGCCTTTTTTATGAAAAGGAATGGACTTCCTTTGAGCTTTTAGGATCATGTTCTTGAGGAATGACCACTCTTCTTGTACCCGCTTCCTCATCGGACAGTGCTCCTGCAGGGCCACAACAACCAATCTCCTAAGTTGGCAGATGTCGGCTTTCCTAAAATCAAGGATTTCTACTTTACTGGCCAATTTCCCTGACTTACAGTGGATAGAGAAAGTAATCATCTCATGGTTACTGTCACCCAGTTTCCCTTTGATCCTGAGGTTGCTCACTAGATCATCCCCTTTGGCCAGAACCAAGTCTAGGAGTGCCTTGCCCCGGATTGGCCCGTGAACTTCTTGTTAGAGCTCCTCAGGTGAGGAAGCTTTGTGAGTGACTGGATCTAGCTGAGTGCTCATCCCATGTGATGTCTGGATAGTTGAAATCACCTATGACAACCATGCTCCGAGAGCATACAGCCAGTTCTCCAGAGAATTCCTGGTCAAGCTGTTCCTCTTGGTTTGAAGGTCTGTAATGAACTCCTATGGTCAAATCCTCTTCCCCATATTCTCCCTGTATCTTGACCCAGGGGGTCTCAAGTCGCCCTCCTTTGTTTCTAATCTTCGCTTCTAGGCAGATGTAATGTTCCTTCACATAGAGAGCAACTCCATCGCCCTTCTACCCAACATGATCCCTCCTATATAGAGTTAATCTCCATATGCCTGTGGTCCAATCATAGGTGCCATCCCACCAGGTCTCTATGATCCCTTCCCAACAGGGTGAAGTCCCAGAAGTGTGTGCCATAGTCGAAGAAGCTAAAGCCCTCACAGTAGCACCAATGCCAGAGTCTTCTGTTTACTTCTTCTATGCATCTATCCCTCCTGTACCTATGACCCACATCCAGGAGGACTGAGGAGAAAACTACCTGCACTTCTGGCCCCTTGACCCCAGCCCCAGAGCCCTATAGTCTCTCATTATCTGGCTAGGATTGTTCCTGGCCATGTCATTCATGCCCGTGTGGATGAGGAGCATGGGGCAGTGCTTGGAGGGTCAGATAAATTTTGGGATCCTTTCAGCTACATCCCAGATGCAAGCCCGTGGGAGGCAGCAGATGTAACAGATTAGGGGTTTGGGGTGGCAGATCACTTCTCAGGAGGGAGCTGTGCACCACGACCGCCTTGTGTCTCTTCTTTGTGGGAGCTGGCTGCTTTCCTTCCTCCACAGCTGGTGCTTCTACCGACAACTCTGCCAGTGCTGTGAGAAGTGCATACCTGTTTCTCAGTTCCAGGGGAGAAGTAACCTTGGTGCTGCATGCCTTGGGTCCAGAGATGACCATCTTGCAGGCAAATCCAGAATGGGATTCTAGGTCGGTCTCCTTGTTGGCCTTCTTTCTGCTAATGGGCTTCTGTGCTCTTGCCTCTATGTTCTTCAGGTGAATGGCCTGGTAGTGATCATCAATGTCCTGCTTGCAGGCCCTGATGGTGGGCCTTGCCTGGAGCTCCCTCAACTCGCACTCTAGAGACCTCACTAGGGAGCATACCCCACAAACAGGGGTGCCCTTGCTCCCATTCCCAGATGCTGGCAATTGTACCAGGCAGCACCCACAGCCTGAAGCCATAAGCTCTGTCTGGGTGGAGGCCGGAACTGTGGGCTCCATCTGGGTGGAGGCCTCAGTGATGCGAGGTAGAGAGGGGGATGGAGCATGAGCTGGGGCCAAGACAGGAAGCCATGGGGTAGGACACGTCCCCACCACTGTATGGTAATAAACTACGCTACTACCCATGAACTGGTCTAGGAACTGGTCTGAGAACTGCCTGCAAACAGCTTACCTTGTTTGCAGTCCCTGTTCATGGCACCCTGGTCGCCTGGGGAAGCCTGGCCCAGGCAGCAATCATTCCCCAATCACTCGACAATCAGTAATCACTCCCAGCTTCTCCAAGTACATGCCCCAAACACACATAGCCCACCAAACAAACACTCAGAAAAACCAAAAGGCACAGGTAGCTGGATCACTTACCTTCCCTGGGCAGGATCTGGTGCCTGGCTTCTCTCCTCCTTCCTCCTCTTGCCCCCAGCAACTGCCTGCAAACTGTTACCCTGTTTGCAGTCCCTGTTCACTGGCTCCCTGGTCACCCAGCTAGCACATGAGTGTTGGTATTAGGGCGCAGTAGATTAATTAGCTGCCAATATTATTGGGGACTGTACTAGCTTATGGTGGAGTCATTTACTCCACTGAAATGCACATGTAAACAGTGACAGGGGCTAGCTGGGACACAAAGGTGCTAGCCCTGCCCTTTAGCATCCTTATACCCCAGCCAGCCCCTCTGCCATCACCTGGAGCCTGTGACTGACCATTTGAGCATGCTGCCAGCTGTCCCAGGCACATGTATAGACACTGCACCTGGGAGCAGTTGACTGTGGCTGAAACAGCTCTGGAGTTTATCACTGAGCATTAATTTCACATGTAGATGCACCCAGTATAGTACAAGGTGCAGTAGAAGGTTGCTTATTTACTGCTACTTTAGTTCCACCCAGCAGTGCTGTAGCACAGCTCAAACGTCAGTTATCTCCTCAGCAATGTTCCTCCTACTCAAAGCAACTCCCTTATTTTAGCACCATCTCACACTAAAATTAGATATAGTTTCCTACTGAAAATCTAATCCCCATAATCCTTGCAAAGGGTCATGGGACATGACCACTCAGGACTACAATACTAGACTCATAACAAGAACTTATGCCCGAAATGAATGTTCCACTTGGAAAAAATTTGGATAACTCTGGTTTGAACTAAAACACCACCTTTTTACACATAATGTATTCTTTATACTGGTATAATACATTTTGATGAATATAGTGAGACAAAAATTCTGATAGCGATACAATTAATTTACCTGTGATAACTCTCCGGTAATCACAATATAATTACAGGGAGAAAGCAAACATTTCTTGGCTGATGGAGGCTTTGTGATAGGATCACAGAAACTTTCATTCACTTCAATTTTGTTTTCATCCACACACTTGACCTTCCGACGCGTTTCTTTTTTTCTACATGATGTTGAGCACTGAGTAGGACAAAAACAAATTGTTCATTTTAACTGTTTATAGAACAAATCTATTTATGAAATAAAACCTTGAAACAGAATTTTTTAGTGATGCTTGTTCTGTATATCAGCATGGAATATGCCCAGACTCCAGACAATTAATTTTGTTTGCAAAGTTCAGATGCCAGCACTACACTGAAAAAAGTCAGCTAAAACTTCAAAATGACAAAATGTCAGACCAGAATAATGGGTGACTGAAAATGACTATGTTGTGTAAAAGAACAGGAAGCAAAAAGCATTTCAATTAACATATTTATTTACATACCACATTCACCTTGTCCCCTGAAAATTAGCCATTGAAAACTGGGGTGTATACCTTGAACAAGGAGACTGATTCTGAACAGTTCAATTAAAAGAAAAATCTTGTTTTCATTCTGCCTTCCAAAAACAAGATTTTTTTTTTTTTAATTTGGGAAGAATGCAATTAAATACAGCAACATGGAGCAGATAACTTAGTCTTTAGAAAAAATATATTGAAAACATGAGGTTATAAAGAAATCTTGATGAACTGACTAAATGCTACATTAATAAAAATTCTGTAGAAGTGCACTGTGGACAGAGACAGCCCAATGAACACTGCTGGTCAGAAAAATCCAATCTCAAACACAAAGGTGTAAGTGTCCCCAGAGCAGAATACATATAGGCAAGCATGTGCAGACCCACCATTTCTACAGGAGATACAGTATAGTATTCCAGAACTGTGAAAGAATGGGTAGGGCAAGAATTTAAACAATAGAACTTCAAACAAATAGTAACAAACATATGGAATATGTTATCAGGAATAGCCAGTAATATAAAAGCATTTCTGCTTGTAATAGAGAGCTCTGAATACCTAGACAGAAAATAGAAATGTTTGGTGTGAAAGGAAAATCCACATTCACTCTTCAAGTATGTGTATCTCCTGTTAAAAACAATCAGTGTTCTAAGCATTTCTGAACTGTGTATAGAATTTCTACAACTTCTGTCTAGCATATTACATTTATAACCATTTTAGGTAATATACTATAAGGCCATAAGGTGCCAGGGCCGCAGCACTCTCAATACTAACCAGTATCAGTACCTGCAATATAATGGAGAGGTAAATTCAAAAGATAAATCAGCCTGTACTGCACTCCAAAGCAACATGTTCCCATAGCTAAACATCCTATAGTACCCAAGGTATTGGGTAGCTGAGGCATCTCCATGTTACACTGAATGGGCTCCAGTATCATTGATATTTCTTCATACATGTACCACAGCTGCTCCTGGATGTTTCCTGATTTATCATTACAAATAGGGCCAGAGGATTGGATAGCTCTCACCACTTGAACTCACTGGGTCCACCAAATCAAAGACCTATCTCATTACATTCTCTAATATAGTTAGCAATGTTTTTATGCTGTTACAAGGTCTCCAGGTGGTAGCCATTTGTTAGTGTAAAATTCTGATGAGCAGATTAGTGTGCAGAGTAGTAAGTGTCGTTTGTGTCATTAGGCAAAAAAATCTAGAAAAATAGCCAGTCTTCTGCATACTCTTGTACAATATAGATGTCTGAAGACTGAAATTGGTCAGCTGCCAGAAAGCCTTGCCTTCCAAAGAGTCCATGAATTCTGTTATGAGATCCTTTGCAAAGGGTGTAAACAAAACTTACATTTATTAAGAGACCAAAGTCTTTGAACAGTGAAGTTACATGTCAAATATTTTAGAAGACCTTCACAAGTCTTTGATTGTAAAAGCCAATCATATAGATAGGGGCATACGAACAAGTTCTTTCTGCTCAGATGCACTGTTACAACTGACAGGACTTTTAACCACCCTGCAGGCCATAAACAGACTCAATATTTCTGGGTCCACCTGATTCTCGAGGCTCTTTTGGTACCTCCTCTATTTCTCCTGATAGTATCAGGGATGACATTTTCAATACCAAACACTCACTCACGAGAGGAATCTCTGAATAGGAATGGTGTTTGGGGGAGGTTGGGTAGAGGTAAGGTATTAAGCTAAATGGAATACTCCATTTCTGTAATGTCCTGTATCCACTCTCTGATATTACTCATTTCTGCCTGTCCACAAAAAGGAGCCTGTTTAAAAAAAAAAAAAAATCAGTGGGGAGGATTAGTGTAAATCAGAGCACACATCTTGACCTTCACAACACAGTTGAGGTAGAAGCTGGTTGCTGCTTCTCTCTCACATACTGTCAGAATGACTTCCTAATCTTCTGAAACCAACTGCTGTTGATTACATGCTTTCTTTTTTGGAAATAATAAAGCTGATTGCTCATGATCTCTGAACATCAGGATTGAAAATCTGGCAGAAGGAATTAGGCCAATGATTTTGCCTAGTACCTTTTTTAGGTTTATATGATCTTAGAACTTCTCTAATAATTAATCTGTTGTGTTGCTAAACAGCTTATATCTTTCAAAAAGAAGATCTAGTTTAAGCCTTGTTTCAATTGAAATTGCAGGTAACCTTAACCAGAAATGGTGACAGAAGATGACACTACTCAGGTTAACTATTTATCATCTAAGAGCAGACTTTCCCACATTTTGACCTTTTATTAAAACCAATTAGCTGATTTGTGCCAGTCCTCCAATTACTCTTGGATTGACCTAGTAAATATCCCATACATGAAGTTGGTAAGGTGTATATTGTAGTTCAATATTTTGATACTAAGAGTAGGTGAAAAAACTACTCTTTGTCTTTTGACAGCCAAACATTTTTCTTCATTGTCATAAGGAATGAGATGGGTCTTACCACTGCTATAACTATTGCTAGCCACAGTTACCACCAGAGGAAAGAGAAATATCCATATGGTTGATATTGGCTTTTTAGAAACAGGTTGAGAAGAAGTGGATCTTCCATACAGATTTGGCAGATGGTAGGTGCCAGAGGATAACTTTAAAATTACTACTTCCTATTTTCCTCCCACCATCTTGCAAAATTATAGAGAATTTTTGAAGTTATTCCAATATTATCTGACTCTTGTTCAATTAGTTGCTGGTACTTCACTGAAGGAATTAATTCGTTTTCTTTTTCAGAAATAGTACCAGGTATCTGTTAATCTACTGACACTCTTTGTTGGGCATCAACAAGCCCGTGGATTGGGATGATCCAGTTAATGTAGTGTATCTGGACTTCACAAAAAAGATTCTGACCAATTCCCTCAACAAAGACTCTTAAGGTAATGAGGCTGTCATGGAACTAGCAGAAAGGTCCACTTGTGGATCAGGAACCAATTAAGGAACAGGAAGCAAAGAGTATGTTTATCTTGGTTCTTACAATGGAGGGAGGTAAGCATCAGGATTCCCTACGTAAGTCTTGCTGGAACATTGATTAGTACAGCCATCAATTAATATATATCAGTACATAAAGGCTTTGATAAAGCATTGACCAGTGTAGGCCTCACTAGAGCCATGACTGATACATGAACTAATACAAGATGCACAGTACTGCTAGGAAAGGAAATCAGGTACCTCAAGCACCAGAGGGTGCAACACTTGTATGATAAAGGAAGAACAGGAATACACAAATCAGGATGCATGACAGGTGCAGGGTGGCCTGAGATGCCTATGGATTAATACATGGCTTTTTCAAATTGAAAGGTCATACTTACATCTTGCCATTTATCTGCCAGCCATTGGTACTGCATGCAGGATGGCAGCCAACAGTGTCTCTTGCTATGAGGCTGTGTATCCTGGCTACACATTGCTTCATTCACTTGACCCCTGCCCTTCAGCCTACAGTAGACCTCCCTTTGTTGAATTCCCTCCCCGCAGGTCACAGAGCACTAAAATAGAGAGGGGGGGGGGGGAGGAATCAAAGACAACATGAAACAAGATACTTATCAAAATGTTATATAATTTTCCATTACTTCATGTCACTGAAAAACCAGTGTTTGCATATTACCAGTATTACACATATATAGTTTCTACTGGTTTTGATCACATCATTTACAATGTTTATTTAAACCTTCTTCACTTATGTTTGAAAATGTACTATCAAAATATAAAATTACAATTAAAATACATCTTAAATAATAAAATAAATAAGTTTTATATAGTAAAGACCCTGATTTTCTAAAGACTTATGGTCTTTGGGCAACTTTACAGGTGCTCTGGGGTAGAGGATTTGCTTAGAGCAGTTCTCAGGAGCCGCTATAATTAAAGTGCCCCCAGCGTCTTGTGTACTCAGCCTCCCACACTTCAAAATGGTGTTGAGAGAGCTTTAAGAAAAGTTCGTTCAATGCGTTTTAGTTAAAGTGCCCCTGACACCATTTTGAAGTGTGGGGATGCTGAATACACAAGACACCGAGGCTGCTAGAGCATACTAATTAGACTCAATTAGTTGAGTCTGCTGGAATGCATTGTAATTACAGTGTGTCAGAGCAGGCGTCCTGCATGTCTACCAGCACCCTTTGTGATTCTGTAACTTAAGTCACAATGGGAAGAGTCCCTATTCACACATGCAAAGTTCAACATATGCACAGAACTTTCTAAAGTCAGGCCTACATATACATATACCTTATACATATACATATACATATATCCCAGGGGCTGTCATTCCTAAAGGGAGTAATCCTTCAGGCGCAGAAGGAGACAATCCCATTGCACATGAAAGAGGGCAATGGGGCCAAGAAACCCTCTTGGCTGAACAGGGAAATCCAGGAAAGCCTAGGAGCAAAAAAAGAGGCATACAGGCTGTGGAAGCAGGGTGTAGCTAGCAAGGAGCAGTATACCTCCTTGGCTTGCACTTGTAGGGTGTCAGTTAAAAAGGCCAAAGCTGCAATTGAACTTAGGCTGGCAATGAAAATTAAAGACAACAAAAAGTCCTTCTACAGGCATATAGGGAGCAAAAAGAAGGTGCAGGGTAACATAGGACCCCTACAGGGCAGACTAGAGCAACTGGTGACAGATAGGACAGACGAAGCTGAGCTCTTCAATGAGTTTTTGGCTTCCATATTCCTGAATACAGATTAGGACAAATCTCCCAGTTGGATTATATGTGAACACAGGAGGGAAACCAGGTCACCAACTGTTAATGCTGACTTAGTGAAGGGACACTTGGAGGGGCTGGATGTGTTTAATTCAGCAGGCTCAGATGATCTTCATTCAAGGGTGCTGAAGGAATTGGCTAGTGTCATAGCAAAACCACTGGCATGGTTGTTTGAGCACTCATGGTTCTCAGGTCAGGTCCCAGACGATTGGAAAAGGGCCAGTGTGGTCCCTATTTTCAAGAAGGGGAGGAAGGAGGATCTGGATAACTATAGGCTGGTTAGCCTCACCTCTTTCTTTGGGAAAACCTTTGAAAAAATTAGTAAGGATCACATTTGTGGGAGTCCAGCAAGAAAAATAATGGTGAAGGGCAACAAGCATGGGTTCTTAACAGGTAAATCCTGCCTGACTAACCTTGTGTCTTTTTATGATCAGGTCACAAAATGCTTAGGCACAGGGAAGGAGGTAGATGTCATCTACCTGGATTTTAAGAAGGTCTTAGATATGGTATCTCATCCTATCCTCATAAATAAACTGAGTGGCTGTGATGTGGATGATTACACGGTCAGGTGAATGGCAAATTAGCTAATGGGATGCACCCAGAGCGTAGTGGTTGATGAGTCGGCATTGACCTGGAAAGATATGGGCAGTGGAGTTCCCCAAGGTCCAATCCTTGGGCCAGTGCTGTTCAATGTCTTCATTGGTGACTTGGATGAGGGTGTGGAGAGCACTCTGTCCAAATTCATGGATGACACAAAATTATGGGATAAAGTAAACACACTGATGGGCAGGGAATGAATCCAGGCAGATCTGGGCAGGTTGGAGAAGTGGGCAGAACAGAATAGGATGCAATTCAACAAGGACAAATGCCAAGTGTTGCATCTAGGAAGAAATTACCAACACACTTACAGGCTGGGGGGATGACCTTCTCAGCAGTACTGTAGCAGAAAGGTATCTCAGAGTCATAGTTGACTCTAAAATGAACACGAGTCATCAGTGTGATGAAGTGATCGGTAAAGCTAACCTCACTTTATCTTGCATTAGAAGGTGCATCAGAAACAGGTCAAGGGAGGTGATACTTCCCCTCTATGTGGCACTGCTGAGGCCATAGCTGAAGTACTGAATCCAGTTTTGGGTGCCGTACTTCAAGAAGGATGTGGATAACCTTGAGAGGGTCCAGAGGAGGGCCACTCATATGGTTAGTGGTCTGCAGGTAAGGCCCTACAAGGAGAGACTGAGGAACCTGAATCTCTTCAGCCTCCACAAGGGAAGGCTGAAAGGTGATCTTGTGGCCGCCTACAAATTAATCAGGGGGGAACAGCAAGGGATAGGAGATGCTCTATTTACCAGGGTACCTTTTGGAGTAACTAGGAACAATGGCCACAAACTGACAGAGAGCAGATTCAGGTTAGACATCAGGAAGAACTTCTTTACAGTAAGGGTTGCCAGAATCTGAAATGGGCTTCTAAGGGAGGTGGTGCTCTCCCCTACCTTGAGGGTCTTTAAGAGGAGACTGGACAAGCACCTGGCTGGGGTCATCTGACCCTAGCACTCTTTCCTGCCTGGGACAGGGGGTCAGACTCAATGATCTGCTGAGGTCCCTTCTGACCCTAATATGTATGAATATATACATATATAACATCTTTGAAACATCAAATGTCTCCATTTATTTTTTAGAGAATGATGTATAAAACATTTTGAAGTGTAAACATGTATGATTATTCATTATTAGGTCACACTAAAAGTGGAATATAGTGCTATGAAAGAAACAATTGTCAGTATTACTACTTAATTAGAGATACTGCTTGCACCAACTATAAGGTAGAAACTATGTCTTATTCCAGCAATGTTACATCCAGATCCTGGGGTGCTTTTATTGAGCTCTTTCACTGAAATGGGATAGCCAACATAGAACATAAACTTTTCTCTTAAAGGGATACACTTAATTTTACTCAATTCTTTAAAGATTACGGGTATGCTTTTGTCGTTAAATGCATGAACTTTAATTGCAACTCTGCAGAATTATAGAAAACCGGACACTTGGGGTGCCTGGAGATGTGCAGGACATCTGCTCTGACACACTGTAATTACAGCATGTTGGAGCACACTTGATTCATTAAATTTGCTGGAGGGTGCTAATTAGCATGCTCTAGCAGCCTTGGTGTCCCATGTATTCACACATCCCTGCATTTCAAAATGGTGGTGGAAGCACTTTAACTAAAGCTCGTCAAACCCCCCACCCAGGAGCACATGTAAAGATGCCCTTGATGCGAATTGCAACAAGATGACATTGAAGACTCTTTTTTTAATTTTGTAATTAAATATACTAACATTTTCTTACATTATGATGCTGTGTGATAAAATCTAATGTATTCATTTTAAGCTCAAATGCCAGTATCTATTTTATTTCTTTATTCATTTTGTGGATACATAGTACATCAGCTATAGTATATTCCTCCCAAAGAAAATGCGAACACAACACAAAATGATCACCATTTTAAGAAGTTAAAACTAATGGTTATAACATCATGAAATCTGAGATGTAGCCATTTACAGACATTATGTTTTTCTAGGCTTAATCCTTACTACAGGCATCACTATATACCTGTGGGCATTTATAGTCCGAAGTAAAATTGGCTCCAGTCCAAATTAACTAATCCTCATTGTATGAGGATTAAAATTAATACAGACTAGGGCAGTCCAAATTAGGCAATTTAAACTATTAATTAAAATGTATAAATGGCATTGCTTTTAGGAAAAACAGTCTTTAGGAACTCAGATAAGCATTCCTTAGGAATAGAGATAAGAATTGCAAACATCAATCCCCTCAAGAGAAACTGAGTTGGGGTTTCTGCAACATAACAGAGGCTATCAGGCACAAAGTAACACCTGGTGATACTAAGCACTTGAGGCTGCATATCACATACTTCAATTATAAACCAAGAACACTTCTGTCCTATAATATAATCCCTTCCACCAAGTTATCAAGTTTCATCTTTAAGCTACCCCAATACTTTGGTTGGAAGACCATCCCAAAACTTCACATCTCCAATGCTTGGAAACTTTTTCCCTTTTGAAAGTTCTTGATCTAATCAAGCATTCTTCTTTTTGTTAACTGTTTGTCTGCTACCTCTGGGAATTTCTCTTTTCTTCAATTTCAAAACCCTTCACACTGTTTTTAATCATTGCTGTGCTTGCTTCTTCCCTCAGACCTAATAAAGAATGCTTTTCATTTGAAAGTGTGTCCAAGTCTATCCCAATGATGCAGTTAGTCCAATTAAAGGCATCACCCAAAACAATCTGTGCCTCTCACGTATTTCCTGGACCATCACAGATACATCACTCCAACATTAGAAACCTCTTTCTAATTATTGATCTAAATTTGTTTGTGACCAAAGGACTTTAAACCTGTCATGAGATGAAAGTGGAAGCAGATCTCCAACAGTCACTTTTCTTAGTTTCCACTTAGTAAATTATGAGGAGCAAAAGAATTTTAAGATAGGTAAAGGGGATAGCAGATGGGACAGTACTGCTCATTCTTACTGCCATGCGCAGGTAGACAGAACTGGGGGCATTTGCAACCACCTGCATTTATGCCCCCAGGACAGAGACAGGAGACTATGTCTGTGCAGGTACAACTCCAATGAACACTGATATTCATAAAGTTCTGAGGCTGACTGCCTAGTGGGACCCATGCTAAAATAAATATTTAATTACTTTCATTAATGCCATTTTTAAAAATTTAATGTAATCCTAGACTTCAGACATAATTACTAAGAATAAGTACATGTTTCAGATCTACACATATTCTTCTGTTATAACAGGAAATAAAAAACAATTGAAAAAGTTCTACTCATACATTTCACATTGTCATTGTTCCCACATAGTCGTGGTATGTGGCAGAATGGCAGTCACTATAGGTATTCATTCACATGTCAGTCTAAGTAGCATGTGCATGTTTTCGTTGTTCATTCTCCATATTCATTCTCTGTTCATTCTCTCTCCCCTCCACACCTTGCTGGGCTTCCCCAGGTTGCATCTGCTCTTTGCTCTCCTTAGCACCCTCTTTGGTGAGCTGGACTTGGGCTTCTCTAAGACTGCATATTTTCTCTATCCTGTATCGAGTAGCCAAGGGGAATCATGACCTACTTGGTCAGTTTCCCAGTGGCCCAGGCCAAAACGGTGACTCTGAAAAGCCACAGATAAACCATATTGCTGGGGACACCTGTGACAATGTCCTATAATGTCTTACAACTCTGTCATTTTCTGGTTCAGGTGTATTTCTCCTTTCAACTTGGATAATTCACTTTGCAAAAAAATGTAAACCAGTTTGTGTCATGCTGGGTCATCAAGGGTCCATTTTGCAAGGTGGAAAATGGATGGCTAGCCCTAACTGTGTAACTCCATGAATGGTGCTGGGGGAAGGGGATTCCTTTAACTGGTAATACAGGTGTTTTGTACATGACAAGTGGTTCATGCTCAGGTCCTGGGTAGAAGGACATACACTATGTACTTTCACCTTTTGCTTTTAACTTTCTTATAAAACAGTTTTATAAATTAACAATAAAGTCTCTCTCTGTCTCTTTTCTTCTCTATTTCTCCCTCTCATGCACACAGGCAGAGGAAAAGATGTTCTTTAACGATTCATCTAACTAATTCCATCCAATCTTTTCCAGACGTCAGCAACCACTAAATCATATTAAGCAATTCTTCTACCTTCCCTGCATCCATATTTCCTTTTAAGATACCGACTGGGTATAGTCATAGTTATATACCCAGCAGAGTTCCGAAATGTCCACTTTTTAAAGAGATATAAATAACCCTATGCAATTTGAATAGGAAAGGCACATCCCACAGTCTTTTTATTCATTTTATTTGAAAATCCCAGATGCAAAGTTGAAGGTTTTATTTTCCAGACACTTTTGCGACACAATCATTAACTTTCCGGGGTCTACATGTAAGTATGAGGACAGAAGAGTCTATATAGTAAATTTTACTATATAGTAAATGATCATCCAATGATCATCAGGTAAATTGCAATTAACTTCAGACAACAGCAAAGAGAGAAATTGGTAAAATGAAGTTTGTCCCTTTATAATTCTTTAGAAAATATTTTTGGTTTTAGTATATCAAACCATTAGGATAATACCTTTAATTATGTTCTAATACAAGAAAAGTACTGAAATGAAATTATTTATGGAGCATAATTATATTGTAGTAATGCTGTTATTCAGTTAAACTTATTTTCACCAAGGTGCATGACTAGGGTAGACTTGCCAAAGATGACTCAGACTATTTCAATTTAAGGTGCAAAACAAAACATCTATTAACACCCAAGCAATAAAACGTTTCATAGTGCGACTAATACTGGAACATATTCCCAAACTTCCATACAATAGCTGTTCCTGGCACTGTAATAATAGCTAATCCCTTACTATCTCTATTTCTTTTAACGATAAATTGCCTCACTAGTGATCTTTTAAACTACTGTATTTTTTCTCACACAACATGCCCTGGAGTAAGATATACATTTTGTTTTTGAAAGGCAGAACAAAGAAAAAAAATCTTCCTTTGTAGTAAGTAATTGTCTATTAGCAGGAAAGGAGCCAAACCTGCTCATTGCTCTGCTCCCTGCAGATCGCATGGAGATTTTACTTCCACTTTTGCCCAGTAAGCAACAGAAACTGCTTTTATCATGTTTCTTTCATATAACTCACACTCAAAATCCCAGTGGCTGGTTTTGGGGAAAAGGTGTGTTGTATGTGAAAAAATACAGATATCACAAATTAGGCTGTGTTAGTTCCACTGCAACATCTAGCACTGATTCAATGACTTATTCAGAGCTCCATGCTCTTTCTAGAACAAACTACCATTTTCATCAACTTAAAGAGACTTTGCATTGACAGGTTGATATTGGGGTATTAAAACATCAAACTGAATTTATCTTTAGCTTTTACGAAAGAATCCTACATTCTTCTTTCAAATTTAACTAATGGAATTGCTCATGTTACTTGATTAATTATTAGGAGTATGCGAAGCAGGCAGTATTTGATTCAGATTTAGCCCAATTTGGGGGACAGTGATTCAATTTGCTGATTCGGATCATTGTCCCGATTTGATTTGGCTGAATCTGAAGATTCAATTCTGATTCGGAGAATCAGCGATTTGGCCATAGACACAGCTTTATATGTTTTTTCTACGTACCTCAAGGTACCAGAAGCGGCTCATGAATGCTGAGATGGTGAGGCAGATGAAGGGTCCCATGGGAGCTTGGGGGGGCCACCCCCCCATGTTTGGCAGCAGACCTAGAAGTGGACCAGAAGTACTGGAAAAGATGACCTCTACCTCATTTCACTGGGGAGGAAGCTCTTCTTAGCCAGAATGGCTGACCTGCTCTACTGCGCTTTATACTATACGAGCCCCCAAGGACTGGAATAGGCTTCCTTGGTACAAGCACCTACTCTGGACTCCTTTAAGAAGCATTTGGACACTTATCTTGCTGGGATCCTTTGACACTAGCTGACTTTCTGCCCTTGGGGCAGGGGCTGAACTCAATGATCTCCCAAGGTCCCTTCCAGCCCTAATGTCTATGAAATATATTAAATCTACTTCTGGTCCACTTCCAGGTCCGCTGCCGAGCACACAGAGGACCCCTCCGCACCCCCTCAGCTTGGCGATTGGTGCCCCCCCCCCCCCGCCAAATCTAGGAGGCACCAGTTGCTGGGCTGGGGGGTGGAGGGGGTGTCCCCTGCACGCTTGGCAGTAGACCTTCTGGGTCTGCCGCCGAGTGCACAGGGGACCCCCCCCCCCGCGCTCCAATGGGACACTCCATCCACCCCACCATCTCAGCATTCACCTGGTATCTCGAGGTATGTAGAAAACACAGATAAAGCTGTGTCTATGGCCAAATCATCAAATCTCTTCGAATCTCTCTGAATCAATTTGGAGGCTTCTGATTTGATTCAGAAAGATTAATGGGTCTCCTGATTCAATTTGGATTCGGAGATTTAGCCACCAAATCAGGTTGAAAGTCCTCTAAATTGAAGCAGCGATCGAAGCATCAAACAGACCTATTAATTATCATCTTAGAATGGGAAATGGGAAACAGAGGGTGGAATGAGTGCCCTCTGTATGGAAGAATTGGAAAAATAAAATATTATAGCAATTTATAAGAAAAAGGAGTTAAAGAGTAGGATGGCTACGTACCATACATTACCAGTTTGTGCCACAGACATATGTATGTATAGTCAGGGGCAGTTTCTCTGCTGGGTACAACAGAGAATTGAACTTATCAGGGTACTAGTTATAACTTCCTTTTTCTCCATATAGTGCTGGGCCAGGGACAGAGCAGACTGGTGTACTAACCTGTTTTACCTGGCTATGGGTTTTCAAAAGTAGATTCAGAAGTGGGACTTATAGCTTGTTTTAGGCCCTAACTTCTAATATCTAGCTTAACTAGCATTCACAAAATTCCCACCTAATCTTGTAGGCTCAAACTCCCTTGGTGCTTAGGTTTTCACTGGTAAAGTCCTCCTTTAAGTGTCAGCCACCACTGAACATTCACATAACTGCTTAAGTCCTCTCAGTGCTCATCTGCTTGCTGCTATTTGCATCTAGACACCATTACTCAGCAATGCTAATCAGCTTGCCACGTAACCCCTTACATACTGGTAAAAAATCTTTAAAAGGTATACCACTTTGGTTAAAAATTGCAAGATATAAATGTTTACCTTACATATTTGCTTCATAGATTACAAATTAGGCTACACTTCCTGCAAGAATAGCCCACCTTGCAAAAAGAGATCCCCATGACACTATTCAGCAGCAGATGCACATTGCCAAATCAGATTTCATAGACATTTCTGTGATTTAGTTTAAAGATAAAAGCAACATTTTGGAGAGAACCACTTTATAATTAAATAACAGATTTAATTAAGGTGCAGCACATCAAAAGCAACTTCTGCCTGTTAACTGAAGCAGTATGTCGTTAACATGGCCTTTTTCTTTTGCTCATAAGAAGAAATGGCATATAATTACAGTGAACTGTACGTACCTCCATCCACCTGTTGGCCTTCCATGCAGGACATCTACCAGTTCTACAAACTTTGTGGGTTCGTGGTTTCCTCAAATGTCTACAGTTTTCTTCCTCTAATTTAACTTGGAAGCTGTTAACACAATGTACATCACGGTACTTCAAACCTTTTCCACAGGAAACAGAACACTGGAAAAAGGGAAATAGATTTGCTTTATTTATTGTTCTTATTAGAATTTTAACTTAACATGAAAAGTAGAAATGCAATAACCAATCACATTATGGTAACACAAATCAATAAGAGCAGTTTTATATTGTATAATAGTATGTACTGAAGATGCTGGAAGTTACTACAAAAGTTCTTTCCTAATGAAAAGCACTAATTGTTGGCCAGGACCTGGATAACCAGTTAAGTGTCTGGTAAATATATGCGATCAGATGCCAGTACATAAAACTGTCAACATTTTGATCTCACAACAATTCTCTTTTCCATTTTAAATAACTATATAGCAGATTATTCTGTATGTAAAATACATGGGTTAGACAAATGTGTCAACATTTATCAAAAAAATACAAAATCCTCAGTTTCCAAGGTTCCCATGACAAAGTGTCAAGCAAACCCAAGAATCTGAAGGGACCTGCCTTAGTTTTGATCTTTTGTGAAACATTAGGAATTATTTATTTAAAAGCAGATATAGAAGTCAGAATACATACATACATGCACACAGATATATGTGTGTGTGTGTATTTACCTTTAGCAGGGCTCCTTTTACCCTACTAGGGAGTGTGGGGAAAAGGGAGCATCTACATGTGTGCTTTACTGCAGTTGACTAATTAGCTCAACAGTAAAGTGTCATTGTTTACATGTGCAACACTATTAGGCCGGAGTCAACTAATTAAGTCTACCATAGGACAGTACTACCCACCAAACATACTATCCTATGGCAGAGTTATTTATTTATTGGGGGGTTGTCTTGTATTCAGGGTCATCTTAGATTCAAGTAAATATGGCACTTATCTTGCTCATTCTGTCTCTGGTCCTGCAAAAAACCCTTATGCATGTGCTTAAAATTGTGTACGTGTATGTACAAGCACATGGGCTTAAATGGGACCTCTCATACGGTTTAAGTTAGGCACATATATAAATACCTGCAGGATCAGAACATAAGTTGCATTCATTAAACATAATAAGCTTTCTTATGTCCCCTTATGTCCTATAACTGACTATGTTGACTATATAAAACAAGACCTCTAGCTTGTCTCACAACTAACATACAATTCTAACATGCAGTTACTAAAGTGAATGGGAATACTTATAGATCAAACATTTCCCCTTCAACAACATTTTCCCTTTCAATTTATGGTTTTAGAATATTCCACATGTAATCTTATAGATATGTTTTTCATTAAAACTGGGATAATCTGAAAAGATGAAATGCTGAAAATGCTATGTGTGAAACTATTTACTGCATCTAAATGATTTCTTGTTCTTTATCTAAGACTGATGTAGGCCAAAAGACTTGCAGCTTTCTCCATCTATACAATTAAACAGACATTTCAAAGGCTAGCTCTTCTTTCAGAGGATTTAGACATCAAAGAATCTCACAGATAATGTGTATAGTTAAAAACCTAAAATACTAATTCTAATCTAAATAAAGGGTAGTATCCTTTAAGTCTTTACCAGTATGTCATAGAGATGAATGTACGAAGCAGTATGTAAATTCTGAAGTCCCCCCCACTTTTTTTTATTAATAGATTGTAACTTTAATGCACCACAAGATGACTTAATTTCCCCATGTGAAACACTAGGGAGCTACCACAATCACATGGCTCGATGCCCCTCTTTCCCTAATGGCTTTCATCTGCTAAGTATTAATCTCCAAAACCTACTAGACACAGATCTCCTCATTCTTGTGGGGACTTGTAATCCTGTTTCTTGAATGAACAATGGCCCTGTTATCTAAGCAGTCTCTGCTTACAGAATTTCCTCCAGCAGAACTTCCTCTCTGAACTTCCTCCAGCAAAGAACACTTAGGTAAGTATAGTAGGGATGTGAATGGTTAAATGATTAATTGTTTTACCGATCAGTTCAGTGATAACTGGTTCTAGCTTACCAGTCATCATTTTGCCTGGGGCCCGGAGCAGTCCAGGAGGAAGGGCGGGGTTGGGGGGGGGGCATAGGAAGTGATGCCTGTGATGCCCCAGCAGAAACCATAAGATGGCAGGGCAGGAGGCAGGGAAGGAGAGAGGATGGGGGAGGGGTGACTAATATCTAATAGCTAGGCTATGCACTGGGAGGTGGGGAGGGAGGAGTGAGAAGGCGAGGAGAGAGAGAGGGGGGAGGGGAGGGGTTGCTTGCTCCCTCCATCACAGTATGCCAGTGGTTGCAGTGGCCTGGTAAAGCCCTTTACTGGCTGCTGCCTGCCTCTCCCCTCCCAACTCCCTCTTGAACTGCTGCAGCTGGCCCCAGGAAGCCACCGCACATGCTGGTGGCTGCAGCCCTTTGCTGGCTGCTGCTCCCCAGGGCTTCCTGGGCTGTGCAACCTCCTTCGTGGAGCTCCTTTGGCCTCTGGCTCCCCACGCTGCTCAGGGCAGGAGGGTGTAGCCCTCCTCCACAGCAGAGTGGGACAAAGCAGGCGCCAGCCCAGGGCTCAGCAGCTCCCTCCACCCCAACTTCGCAGAACCATGGGCTGGAGCCTAACACTGCCATGCCTGTTCCCATCCCTGAACCCAACCAATTAATCATTTAACCTGTGGTAACTTCAACAGGTTAAATAAATATTTATTTAATCAGTATTTACATCCCAAAAGCTTACTCTTAAATTTCTTACTGCATTCACACACAAACGCCAAGACAACTCTTCTACTGCATATGTAAATAGTTTGTGTTCTTCTCTATATACAGCAAAAATGTTTAATAAAATTTTGAATACTTATAGAGCCAATTATTGTTCATTAGTGTTAATATAATATGCATTTAAATAGATTTCCCTTATAACAGCCTGATTGTATTAGATAGATAGATAGATAGATAGATAGATAGATAGATAGATAGATAGATAGATAGATACGGCGGAGATTAGGATCAGCCAGGGAGAGGCAGGCACAGCTGGGCAGTTGTAGGATCTCCCGCGGCTCCTCCAACTGTGCCTGTCTCTCCCCAGGTGGGGGGAGCCACTGGAGAAGCCCCCCTGCCTGCAGCAGAGGCTGTGGGGGCTCTGGAGCCTCCTGGCAGAGGCTCCCTATGCAGACCCCATGCCCCAATTGTCCCCCCCAGCCCCACCCCTGATGACCCCACCGCTCAGTCCCAGCAGTCCGGGAATCAACCCCCCCCCCACGCACACACACTCACTGGCAGTAGCAGTGGTTGTCTGGGTTCTGGGGCCACGTTTCAGAGCCCCCCCACCACCACACAACCTCCGCTCCAATCTCCCCCTCCATCCAACTCTGCCCCTGATAACTGCCCCACATCTGAGGGCTTGTGGCAGAGCCCCACCACACAGTGTAGGTCAGTGGGGGGCAGCAGGGATTGCCCCTCCTCACCTGGCACCCGCATGGCAGCTGCCCCATGGCATGGGTGCAGTGCAGCTCGCAGGGTGCCGTGTGCTGTCTAAGAGCTCCGGCCACTAGGGCTGAGCACTGCTCGGCCACTGGGGCTGAACCACACCAGCTCTCAGACAGAGAACCTTCAGCCACCCAGCTGTGCCTGCCTGCCCCCGGTCGATCCGAATCTGTGAATCTTTTCTGAATCAATTCAGAGGCTTTGGATTCAATTTGGACCTTTTAATGGGTCTCCCAATTCAATTCAGATTTGGAGATTCAGCCGCCAAATCTGGCCAAATCTCCTCCAAATTGAATCGGTGACCAAAGCTTCGCACAGCCCTAATATATATATAATACACACATACATACATACAAGCAAATGACAGGGGGGTGGGCAGGGAAGGAGCCCCATGTCAACCCCCCCGATGCTCATCTGGGCCCATTCTCTCCCCCTGCCACCCCAATGGGCCTAGGTCTGCTCCTACCCTTCCCTCCACCTCGTTGGGCCTGGGCCCACTCCTCCCCTCCCCTCCCCCTGCCCCCGCATCAGGCCCAGGCCCACTTCCACCACCACTTGGGGTCTGGGCCCACTCCACCCACCACCACTACCTCCAAGGAGCAGGGAGGGGGGGGTGGTGAGGCCAGTACTACCCCCCACTCAGTCCCCATTGTCATGGCAGCTCTGGCTGCTGGCTTCTGTCCTGAATGCTCTTGGAACAGTCTGATTGGTTGTTTCAGACAACCAATCAGAGTGCAAATAAAATGTTATGGACAGATAGACAGACAGATAGACTTAGGCTTCTATATATATAGAATATATAATGTTTTTAGGAGAGTGAATATATATAGATCCCAGGGTAAAAAAAAAAACAACCCACCAAAACATATTGGGGCCTCAGTGATTTTACTGGAATGTAGATCTAACTATTAGGACCAAATCCAAGAAAAGACTTAAGTGTCTAAAGTGGAATTTTGGTGGCATTGAGGCAAGTAAGTTCATGTCTGTGACTCTTAAACCTCATTCAGCTATCACCTAACCTTGGTGGTATCTTGGTTCCATAAATGCCACAGAATGTGACCATGAAGTTTTAGTTCCACTTGCGTATTCAAGCCCCCCCAAGTTTTGACTGGTCTAAGTAGCCCGGTGCCTACTTCACATCAAAAGCTGATCAGGAGCCAGAAATTTAGTGTTTATCTGCCAGTCTCCCTCTGAAGTTCTCTCAGACCACAACTAACAGGTCATCTTATTAAAGAAAAAAAGTGAGCCCTGCTCAGTATTTTGAAAGAAAAGCCAGAGGCACCTACCTCCAGGAGATGGTCCCAGTTTGTGGATTATGTGAGGCTTCTGGGAGACAGAATTAAAGACCTGCCCCTCTATTCTCAATGCTTTTCTGGTTCTCTGCAGCTGCATGCAGATCATGCTAACTTAAGTATCTTTAGCATGCTGCCTGTATTGAATCTTCTTCCTAGCTTTCCTCATGCACTTGACAGGGAGCCCAGACACCTCACAAAGGGGACATCTACGTGTGTATTAATGCACTCTTCCTAATGTGCATTAAATTTAGTACCTCCAACATGAGATAATAAATCAATGTGCATTAGTCTGCCCTAGTTCACAGTAGCACCCACACACGCTTTTTAGGTGACAATGCGCAGTAGACTATTTTACTGCACATTAGCGTAATAACATGTTTTTTTATGTGCTGCTTTAATGTGCAGTAAAATATGCTACTGTACATTAAAGCACCCATGTAGACGTGCCCATAAGGTTTTGATTTTCACCCCAGAGACCAGGCACAGAGGGGGATCCAGAAAGGGTACAGTGGTGCAGGTGCACCCACTCCCACCCTTGATTCCTTTTCCACCCAAACTTCAAAATCAACTGCTTCTGAAGGGAAGTAGCATTTCTATTCAGGCAGTGCAGAAGAGGTCAACCAACCTCATAGTTCACTATAATCTACCTAATTCCTGGCAATCTCTCTTTGCTCCACAGATGTTAATGACCCTCCTTTCTTTTTCAGGATCTTGCTGCTCTATTAATAAATCCATCCTTTCTTCTGCAACTTTGCTGTCTGTTAGCCATTCCTGGTGATCTCTCTTCTATTTCACAGCCCGTCAGACTGTTTTTAGGTCTAGCTAAAAACTTAATTCAAGTGTGGTTATTTTAACTTAGGTAAACAACAACTCGGGTATGAAAATGAGTAACAGTGAAGTGCACTGTGAAGAAGGTTAGATTTTGTATTACAAATCTGAATGAATAAGCGATGCACATTTAACCACGATAACTTCAGGACTAATACAACTATATTTTTTACTATATTTCCTAGTTTGTTGTATTTTTTAAACTTAATGTTATAATGTAGCAAATTACCGTACGTTCCAATAAAAAGTGGGCCCCTCACATGCTAGTAAATCTTCTAGTTTCTCTTTAACTGGAGAAAAATATTCATTGTGTTGATTCATCCTACCATCTACATAGCCATTTTCAAAATCTTATATCTGCCCATGATGAGGTACTTAGGCACTGTAGTGTCAAACATTTAGGTGCCTAAGTGCTTTATCAGTTCAAGAACTTGGAATTTAGCATAACTGTTGTAAAGCTTATTTATGCCATTTATACAGAAGGCTGCATGCTTCCCTGTGCTCCCTGATGTACAGGAGGAGCCCTTTTGTGTGGTTTACCCCTATCACTGTGTGATGCCAGTTCAGTTCTATGAATTGCTGTAGAAGTAGCATCTTTAGGAACTAGAGAAGTCACTTAATTCCCTTAGATACAAGGACTGCAAGTGTAATTGGCTCTTCCATTTATTGATGCTTTCTTTCCATTTTGAGTGACTGCATAACGGCTGACCATGTGTTGGCTCTTAGAACTCAGCACATGTAAAAGGCTTTAATTTGAAAAGTTTGGTAATTTTTAAATTATTGATTAAAAGCTTAAACTACTTTTGTAGATGCATGGAGAGTGCATTTTTCTGTATGGTATGGATCACACATACAGAAAGAATTCCCTCAAGAACTTTACATCTCAGAAGAAATGTGAACTTTTTAAAAGTAAATCTAAGTTGAAAAAAACCCCATTCTTCAAGTGTTTAATACTGAAATTCTAGCTCTTGTCTCAATATAGACTGAAGTAATGCTTCCCAGATGGCAAATTCCTTTTAAAATATAAAACTACAGTGAAATGCTGGAGTTGATAAATACTGTTCAAAGTAATTCTGTAGCTGTGGTAACTAGGATTCATCTGTTAATTTTTATTTTTCAGTAATAAAATTTGGTGAGAATCATCAGCCTGATACAGCAGCTGGCACTCACTATTGTGTACAAGGTAATTCTTATACGGAAGGACCATCATCAATTGCTAGCAAATTAAAGTTATTTTCAAATAGCTTGCAGTTGTACTGTTCTGCAAGAAAAGCTGTACTATAAAGCTTTTAGATGCACATAAGCAGTTCCCACTCTGCTTTTATAAGCTACCAAGTGGCTTAACCCTTAAAAGGGCTGTGGTCAAAAATAGAAAAATAGTATCTAAAGAGAATAATATATTTAACAACATGCAGTAATGCAAAACACCCCCCCCCCCCCAAAATACTATTACTGCTGCTGCTGCTGCTATTACTTTTGCAGGTCTCTGTGTGGTTGTATTGATTGGTCCAGCAGTTTCAAAAATTAAAAATGTACACAAATTGCAATAAATTGGACCATAGGCTTGTAAAATGCCAGGGTTCAAATGAGAATGTGTCCCAGTTGTGTGAATAGGTGTCAGAAAATTGATAGATCTCCCATCATAATGTTGGTGGCCTGTTAGGTAAGAAGCGGGTAGCTGGGATCAGCTTTAATCCCAGTCACAAGTCAGAACAGGTTTGCCCTTCTTTTGCAAATAACTTACCAGTTAGAGGATTTACCCAAGAAGTGGGAGATCCAGCCTGTATGCCTTCCTCATCCTGAGGGGATTCAAACCCAAATCTCTAACCTTCCTGGAGAGTGGCCTAATCCCTATGTTACAGAAGGGTGTGTGGCTACCTTCTTCCCCTCACTTTGGCAGTGGAGCACTGGCAGCCAATAATGCAATAGTTGTGGAGAGTGTTCTTTTTGTATCTGGAGTATGGCTGGAAAGTCCCCTGGGACAGGAGAGTCCTAGATTTCAAGACATCATTCAACATTAGAAGGCTTATAGGTAAAAACAGAAATAACACTGACAGACAGAACAATAACCCAGGTCTCCTCTCATGCCCCCAGGTGCCAAAGTTATCTAGTCCACCCCCATGCCTGTGACAGGATCGAGTACATTTTGACAGATACTTTGACTAGCCTAATTTGTTCTTTTAAAAATCTGAAGATAGGGATTTCAGGACTTTCCTAAGTAGCTGCTTTCAATGCTCTAACTATCGTTAGAAAGTTTTAGCAAGACATATTTTTGTACTTTATGTAACTTCATTGGGAGTTGACTCCTGGAGAAGTAGATTTTAATTTATGACTGCAAAGTCCCAATTAATTCTACAAATTGCTAAAAGCTTTGTAACACCTTCTTATACCTCTCCTCTGCTGGATGCCTCACTGATATAACTCACTGTTTATCAATTTAATTACTACTATCCTACTGTTGTCTCTGTTGCACAAAAGCCACTGCTTTTGTGCAAGGATGATTTTATGCTTAGATTAGAAGCTGCAATTCTGATTCCTGAATAGAGCCCCTACCCACTCTACAATTCAAATAAATGCTAGTAGTTTTTAAATGGTAGCAGAGTCACAAACAAAAGAAAAATTATACTGCCTCAAAATCACATATGAATACTGACCACAGAATTTAAAAGGATACCTCATTTGATACTGCCCCTATGTCAGTCATATTACATGAGTTACAAGACAGAGCAAAATTTTAGCTGCAGAAATCATACTTATGTCTATTCTTCACTCTGATAAATCTTACCGTTAGTTTTTCTCCTAACCATTCCTTTAATTTTATTTGAACCATTACTTCAATGTGCATCTCCTTTGACTTCAGTTTCTCTTTCCTTGTTATGTACACTGTTCAAAGTAAATACCATAGTTACTTGAATGTAAGACAAGGTTTTTCCGGCCCAATCAGCATAGGGGAAAAATTCCCATGTCTTTTAAACACATACACAGAAACCTCATTTAATACACTATCACTAAACTGTTGCCAAAAGCAGCATGCGCTCAGTAATGGAAACCAACTATGAAGTTGATTAAATGCAGCCAACACTGAGCAAAACTATAAAAAACATTGCCCATATAGGACAAACATGCTGACAGGAACCTTAAAAAATTTTGTGCGTGTGTGTGGCCCCTACAATAATGGGCAGTTGGTCCCCAAGGAGGGAAAGATCAGCACCAGGCAAGCACCCAGAGAGGTCAGAGCAAGCCCAGGCACCCTCCCCTGGTGCCAAAAATGCTCATGGGAACTTTTTTTTTGGCCCTTAAAAAAAAAAAAAATGGGCAGGTGTTCCGTCCACAGGGAACTGGCACCAGGCATGGAGGCACTGCAATATCAGGCTGGCACCAAGAGGGCCAGAGCCAGCCCTAACATCCTCCCCTTGGTGTCAAAAATGGAAGAGATGGGACTGGCATAGACTGGTCAGACGCAAGCCCTCTGAAAAAAGCAATGAAGATAATGACGATGAGGGTGAAAATGATGATGCAAACAACAAATATAATGACAAATGAAAGGACTGGGCAAACAGGTAGGGGAGTTGGGGAAGGCAGGGAAGGGAGAGGGGGAGGGGGGAGGGTACTGAAGTAGTTCTTTGTGTAACTATGATGGTTTACAGGTGATAGTAATGGGCTTGTGGGCACATGGTGGTTTTTACAATGAGACTAAGAACAGTGTAAGTGTAAAAGTGTGTTTTGGACTAGCAAGCAAAGCACAGCAATATCTATCTATCTATCTATCTATCTATCTATCTATCTATCTATCTATCTAGAGCTATCCATCTATATGTAGATAGATCTATCTTTCTATCTATATATAGTCCCATTGTGTGTGTGTGTGTGTGTGTGTGTTTATGGAGTGCTTGTGCTAAAACTTGCAGCAATTGAAATGCATCAAAAATTTGAAATGCATCAATTCCAGATGACCAAAGCCTATGGGTACCTCTAATAATTTGCCTATTTACAAATTACTATATGTTTATTTAAAAGTCAGTGTTTTCAAAATTCCCCTCACTTCTATACATTCAACGATTGCAGTGTCCAACAGTAAAAGGGGCCCGGGGGGGGGGGGGGGGGGGGTTGAGAAGGGACTGCGGGGGGAAAAAGCTGACAGGGATTGCTGGGCCTCTCTGATCCCCCAGATTTATTTTCCCTGCTGTAGCTGTGGGTAGGGGGCAAATTCAAGGCAAACCTCCAATAATTAGATTCTGTACTTGGATTTGAGTAAATACAGTATGTAATCTTTCCCCACAAAACAATATATACTGTCCCTTCGTAATTTGTATTGCCTTGTAGTAATGAGGTTCCCTCATTGGAATCCAATATTTAAAGTCACATCAGAGTCATTGGAGGCTAGATTCAAAAAGCTGTGTATAAATGCTCAGTGGTATCCATGAGTAAGCACCTTGCTTCTGCTACAACTGGATACCCATAACAATTTAAATATTACTGCAAGACAATGTAAAATTAAAATCTTTTCATTAAATATTGCCAAAGGATTTTTATTTTCTTGGATATTTCACTATACCCAAATCTCTTTAAGGATTTGTTTAATTGAATCAAAGTAACCTGATTTAAAAAAAAAAATTAATACCATATCAGATAACATCTTCATAGATGCTTTTTCAATTGTTCTCATTTTTATTAAACTTGCTGAAACTTTTTTCTTTTTTAAACTACAGGATCAAAAGACAATATGTTTCCTTATCTTTCTAGATGGCATTATCTCCTTAGAAAATTGTATATTATTGATCAGTCTTCTAAATTTTAAGAAATATTAACTGGTGGAGGCAATTGTGACTATTGCTCCATAAATCAATCTGGGCTAACTGCTTCATGTTTCTCATCAACTGTAATAACAGTGCCACAAAATTATGCAATTATTTATGCCTGTAGAATCCCACTGGGTCTGATTTTCCAGTATTAGTCTACTGGTGCAAAGTTGTGTCAAAGTCAGTTTATCTGGCATCTGGAGAACTCATGGAAAAAAACAGTACAGGCAGTTCTCGATTTACATTGTTTTCACTTGCAGCAATTTGCACTTGCAGCGCTCTGCCATTTACAACCATATTATTACTTACAGCACTGGATCCTTGCACTTACAGCATGATGGCAACTCAGGCAGCACACAAATGTCATGCCGTAAGTGCAAGGATCCAGCACCTAAGTAATAACATGGTTGTAAATGTTGGAGCACTGCAAGTGTGAATCGCCGTTAGCGGCCCTAAGTCTCCCCAAAAATCTCCCCAAAGAAGCCCATTCCATGACCCTGGTGAAGGTGTTCCTTCACCTTCTGATTAAATAAAATTAAGTAGTTGATTTAAATATGGTGTTTATGGTTATTTCTATAAAAAGTTGGGCATCAGGCCCTTAGTCAGGAATGTAATCAACTATTATAACATTGTTTCTATGGGAAAAATCAGATTCAACTTACATCGTTTCGACTTACAGAGCCTTTTCCAGGAACGTAACGCACCGTAAGTGTAAGAACTGCCTGTACTGAGTGGCACAGGACCACTATTAGCAGTTCTAGCAGCTAAAATAGCAGGCAAGGACAGGAGAAGTGAGGTGCAATTAAGATGCATCTGTACCCTGACAATTGCCACATGACGTAACATGGCAAGACTGGCACAGAATGGCTCCAGAACATGGAATTATAAAGGTAGCTAGCGACCTAATCCGCTGAATTTAATGGGAACTTTGCTACTGATTTGAATAGGGGCAGGTATAGCCCATAATACAAATGGATCTCAAGAGTAATAACAAGATAAAGCTCCTGAGCATGCAAATCAGCATTTTCTTAAACTTGAAATATGGTGATTTAGTATTTTGTTCCAAACAACAATGTCCTGGCCTCCTTTTCACTTACATTGTTGCAAATCTGGATTCTGTCCAGTGAGGTCAACACAGTGACATCTGTGTAAAACCACTACACTTGAAGGGAGAATCTGGCCCCAGATGCCCTAGATTCTGGTGCAGATTAACAACAGGCAAATTGCTAGTTTTTGAAAATGAAGTTGCTTGGCATTTAGAACAAGAAGCAAAGAACCCACTTAGAACCAACTTAAAATTTTGTGACAAAATGAAAATATTTTCTGTTTGCTGTTCTCTAATTGGTATAATTACATTAATTTATCTTGTTAATTAAAAACACTTATATTCATTCTGAAACAAAGTCTGATACTCAGCTTCATATAAACAACCCCTAAAAATGAGCCTGAAGCAGTCCTGGTGGTCCAGTGAGAACACAGAGAATGTTTAGCATCTGGGAGTGCTCAGGAATGGACCACAAACAAATTCAGAGGCTCACTTACATGCTCCCAAGACTTAGAGGTTGGGAGGGATTTGTGATTCTTACCAGCAACTTCTTCTGGTGAAATGAAGATTTTCCCCTCCCCCCACCCCCTTTTTTTTTAATATGAAGTGTGATGGTGCTGCCTCAGCTGAATGTGACTATTGTTTTCTGTTGCAGGAAGCAGAGTGAAAACTGCTGACATCATAAGATTGGGGTTGAAAGAAATGGTAGAGTAATAAAGAATAAATAGGAGGCTTTCAGAGAAACTGAAGTTAAAAATCTAAAGTCCTGAATAGTTATGATTCCTAAAAAGCGATTTGTAATATACCCAACATTCAAAATTCAAGTTTCATAACCTGAAACTGAATTTTGCCCCAAATTGAAATTTGTTCCAAACAGAATGCAAAATCAGCCAGAAAAATGAAGGGGAAACTCCAATACCCACTGTATTTCTAGTGACAGTATACCACAAAGGACCACAAATTGAGCAATTCCACAGTAACAGTTGCGGCAATACTATTTCATTAGCATTCTAAGGGATTTCACTGAGGTAGCTCTAGATGAAAGATTGTGTGGTCAGAAGGAAAAGAAGAAAATGAAAATAAGATACAAGATAAAAAGGAAATGTACAAAAAAGGGTAGAAGATGAGAGTGATTCTTAGAAGAAAAATAGTAAATGGGTCAGATCTAGAAGCAATATGAAACAGAATTCATAGATTTCATAGACATTAGGGCTGGAAGGGACCTCGGAAGATCATCGAGTCCAGCCCCCTGCCCAAAGGGCAGGAAGTCAGCCGGGTTCATAGGATCCCAGCAAGATGAGCATCCAGTTTGCTCTTGAAGGTGTTCAATGTAGGCGCTTGAACCACCTCCGGTGGCAGGCTGTTCCAGACCTTGGGGGCTCGGACAGTAAAGAAATTCTTCCTTATGTCCAGCCTGAAACGGTCTTGTAGTAGTTTATGACCATTCGACCTAGTCGTCATCCCTTGGGGCGCTCTGGTGAACAAACGTCCCCCCAGATACTGGTGGTCACCCCTGATAAACTTGTAGGTGGCCATCAGATCACCCCTGAGCCTGCGCTTTTCCAGGCTAAAGAGCCCCAGGGCTCTCAGTCTGTCATCGTAGGGTCTGCTTCCCTGACCTCTGATCATGCGCGTGGCTCTTTTCTGGACTCTCTCAAGCTTCTCCACATCCTTTTTGAATTGTGGAGCCAAAAACTGGACGCAGTACTCCAGCTGCGGCCTCACTAAGGCCGAGTACAATGGGAGAATGACGTCCTGGGATTTGCTTGAGAAGCATCTATGGATGCAAGCCAGCGTTTTGGTCGCTTTACTAGCCGCAGCATCGCACTGCAGGCTCACGTTCATCTTGTGGTCAATGATGACCCCCAAGTCTCTTTCTTGCATAGTGCTATCCAACATAGCACTGCCGAGCCTATAAGGATGCTGCGGGTTTTTCTTCCCAAGGTGGAGAACCTTGCATTTATCGGCATTGAACACCATCAGATTCTCGTCTGCCCACTTGCTGAGCCTTTCCAGGTCAGCCTGGATCACCCGCCTGTCTTCTGGTGTGGATGCTTTTCCCCAAAGTTTGGTGTCATCAGCGAACTTGGCCAGTCCACTTCTGACTCCAGTGTCCACATCATTAATGAAGATGTTGAACTGTATAGCAAAGAATAACTGCCTTTGCAGGTTATATTTTTATTTGTTGCATGAATTAATAAACACTGGATTCCAACTGTTTCCAGATTTCAACCACTTTTGAAGTGGCACTGCGATGGAGCCAAGAACAATCCATAGGAGAGCCAGCTAGCATTGTCAGGACTGCAGACATCCCTAAGCTAGATAGAAGAGGCATTAATAGCCTCCAAGGTTCTATAATTGAAATGCCAAGGAGCTTTGAATATCATGCTGGGTTTTTAATATTTAAAATAAGCAGTTATTATTTCATGAGTGGGTAACTAATATATTTTCTTTCAACAGCAACAATGTGCCATGTTGGGCATCTCATTTTACATTCCAATTTTAGATTCCATTTAATCTACTACAGTAAAAATTGAATTGTACAATGATTCTTCCTGCCTTACTCATTCTTGACTTGGATCCACAGCATCTGGATGCCATGTGAGAATCAACAAGCAGTACATGTTCCTTCTGTATTCATTCCATTTGTGGGACCTTTTACCTCCTATGCAGCTATAAAAGCAGAAAATAAGTGGTTTGGAAGATGCTAAATGTATATTTGAATTGAATTTCACCTTCAACCCTTACTTAGACAAAATTCTCACTGAAGTTAATTATAAGATTTATTATAAAATAGTCAGAGAGATGACCAGTTTATTTCCACTGTTGAATTTACCAATATATAAAATGGAGATATATCTCTAGAGGCAAAGAAATGACTTAGAAAACAAAGAGTAGGGTACTGAAAAGCAATCGATACTTCCTTAACTCTTCTATATTTGAAATAAATGGCAAATGTGATAATACCTTTTCAGAACTAAGTGTTAGGCATGTACTTAGCCTTTTTGAAAATCTTCTTGTCATGTATACATTTGCATTACAATTCATAGAGTTAGAAAGTAAGTTTGGAAGAGATCATGGAAGGTCTTCTAGTCCAACCCTCTGCTCCAGGCAAAATCATTCCCATTTAAACCATCCTAGATATGGTTTTGTTTAACCTAGGGGTATCAAACTCACCTCAGGCTCTAGTCCACATTCAGACTGGGCCAGATCTGTGGAGCTGCAGTAGGTCTGGGTCCAGGTCTGGAAGCTGGCAGTAGTGTCAGTTGCACATTGAGCAGCAGCATGGGTAGGGGAGTGGGCAGCACCATGGGTAGGGGAGCAAGAAGCAGCAGCATAAGTAGGAGAGTGAGCAGCCGACCTAGTAAATTAGCAGCCAGCACTGCTGGTGAGTAGCAGGTAGCTGTGCCGGTAGGGGAGCAGGAGGCACCATGGGACCAGAAGCAGGTGGCAGCTCAGCAAGCAGAGGCTGTATCTGCACAGGCCTTGTTCACCTCCACTGCCAATGGCCATGTCCATTGGGGTTTGGGGACCCCAAACTCCCCAACTTCCAGTAGCCCACTGGACTGCCCATGAGCCAGATGGAATGGTTTTGAGAGCCAGATCTGGACCATGGGCCATGTTTCACATCTCTGGTCTAACCTATTTTTTTTTAAAAACTTCAGAAACAGAAGTTGGAAAAGAATATGGAAAAGATAGAGGATCCAAAACCCTTTACAATTTTGGTTGCCTGCTTTTGGATCCTGTATCTGTTCCATATTCTTTTAAAAAATAAGGAGTTTATAGCAGTACTTAATGTTCTAGGTAAGGCTTAACCAACCCTGAGCAGAGTGGTACTATTACCTCCCATGTCTTGGACCCAAGACAAGTTGATGCAGCATAAACTACATTGGGCATTTATACACATACTCTGGGAGTGTGTGTATGTGTGTGTGTGTGTGTGTATATGTGGTGCTTTAATTAGATCAATTAGACATATCATTAATTTAATTAAATAAAGTGCCCCTGCCACCATTTTGAAGCTCAGGGACATTGATACACAAGATGCAAGAGACTACTGGAGCATGGTAATTACCACACTTTGACGCGCTGGAATTACAGCATGTTGGAGAAGCCTCCCTGCTCATGTAAAGGCACACTTTTTTTTGTGGCTGCATCACACTGCAAACTCATGATGAGTCTGTGATACTCCAAGATCTTTCTCCATAGTACTGCCATTCACATAGTTAACGTCCATTCTCCTTGCACTTTCAATTTTTCTTCCAAGTGTAGCACCTGTATTTGTCAGTACCCGACTTCATCCTGTTGTCTCTAGCTCAGCTGTCCAATCTATCAAGATCCAGCTGAATTCTACATTTAGTCCTGCTGAGGATTTCTCTCTTAAGTAATGTCCAGTATATACTTGGCCTCTGCACCTGCAGTTCTGGCATTTCTTCCATTAGGGTAGACCCCAAAGATAAAACTTCACAAATTTTCAAGAAGCTCCCACACACTCCACAAATGTACTAGATATCACTATGGGAAAAGGGTAGCACCAGAGACAAGTGGACCTGGTAAAAAAGAGCACAAACTGGAAATTGGATGCCTCTAGTAGCACATGGTAGGAGCAAAAGAAAAATAGTTGTGTTCTACTGCTCTCGCCAGTGCACAAATATACTTGGGAAAATATTCTCAAAAAGGAAGCAATTGGCATACTCCACCCTCCAACCACCAATGGTGCTCACTACCTTTGTGCATTGGATGGTGCTGTGGAGACTATGCAATCTCTATTCTTCATGAAAAAGAAGCAATCTACATGTGGAGAAAGCAACATAAATAGGGGTAGGCAAGTGGGACACCAGGCCATGGTGCCAACTTGGGGGGAAGAGAGGCAAAATTGCCCCTCCCTCCACCAGAGTCTACACACCAGCAGCAAAAGTAGCCTACGCCATTGCTTTTGCTGCAGCAGCAGGTGCATGGACACTCTACTGCTGCTGCTACCATAAGAGCAAGAGCTTGAGCAGGCAGAGCATGTGGTGGTACTACTAGCAGTAGCAGCAGCACAGCCAAAGACTATTATGGAGTTCCCAGCATGAGTAAGACTCCTGAGCTCTCTCCCTCCTCCACTCTTGGAACCATGTAACCCCCACCCCTTACTCCCTCACCATACTGCACAAATCCTGCTTGTTATGCCTCTCCATAGAGAGACCCTTCCACTCACTCCTAGGTTGTTGCTATGCAATCTGGGCCATAATCTTAAAGACAGAGCTTCTACTGTTTTATGAACCAAATATGCTCTAAGACTGCAGCTTACATACTTTAACAAATTAAATAATAGTTATAAGGGTAACAAATATGGGATCTATTTAATTAACTAAATAAAGAAATCAATAAATTCAGACTATTCAATAACAATGACAGACAATTAGGATTTAGATGAGCTCTCATGTTTGCAAAATTAAATATGAACACAAAGAAACAATCTTGCCCTGTTGCATTCTTACCTACTGCAATCTGTGGGCTGTCATTTTCAATAATGTTAGCAGCAACAAATGATGGCCCAGAAGATAAATGTAATGTTGAACAAACCTTAGCTGCATGCTCCTCCACTCCTGCCTCTCCAAATGTAACCCATCACATCTCTAAGTTAGTTAAAAGAGTTTAGAAAGAAGTGTATGCTATATAAAATTATTAGAAAGGATGTTGGAGCACATGAGTAGTAGCACATGCATCAACCTACAGTTAAGCATGTGTGAAATGTTTGCAAGCTCAGGGCCTTAAAAATGTAAAGTTCCTAGTATTTACATTATGCTCAAACACTGGAACCCCAGTTTTGGCTGGATCTTTCATATCCTACAGTAATAATACAGCTTATTATAATATAAAACCCCACAAAATATGGAAAATACAGAAAAGTGCCCCAAGCATCAATACGATTATTATTTTACACATTCCTTCTCCAGTTAAGTTTTCAATTTTCATAAAGAGACAATAGAAAGAATTATCTAAAACAAGTGATTTTGAAACAAATGTGACTATTTGGTTTTACAAGGTGGAACACTTTTTTTCCCTCAGAAATTTTTATTATTGGCCTGATCCTCTTTACTTCACAGTCTATAAAAGCCAGGCATTGACTACAGTTAAATGGGATCACAATCAAAAAAGTACAGTTACTTACCTTACAGAAGCCACAGCTCTTTGAGATACATTATCCATGTGGATTCCATGCTTCATTTACCTGAAACCATTGCATGACAGGAATAGATTTTTTTTGGCCAGAAGTACCTGACCCTTTCCCCTTTCAGTAAAAGTCATGAGGAATTTATGTATATTTTAGAATAATTTCATCTTGGTAACGTTCTGTGACAAAGTCCCTATTAAATTAAACATATGAAGCTTAGCTTCTGGTGTCGAGTGCGAAGGAGGAATAAAACCAGGAAATCAATAAAATTTGTTCACATGGAACTCTGAAATCAGTCTGTGAAAATGAGGACTTGAGAAGTATTTGAGGCTATATAGGGTCACAGCAAACACTAACAGGACCACTGAGATACTCGGGCTGTCTTCTGTGGTTTTTATTTCAAAGGTCGCTGCTTCTCTGAGCAGCTGTGCAGGACTGCTGCTGAGCACCAGCTAATCACAGAAGTGGTAAGCAGAGCAGCTCATTCTTAACTCAGAAACTTACTGAAAAATAAGGAGGTTGTAAACCATCTGAAACCATCTGGGTACAAATTATTTGGTGGCTATCCTATACTGACAGATTCACTGATCTGAATATTAAAACTGACTGGCCTAAGCCAGGGCTCTGACAACCATCAGACAAAAATAGCAAAGGCTGGTTAGCCACCTCCATGGGAGGGTCCAGGACAAACAAATCCTGCCATTTGTGTGGGGTACTGAACTAGATAATTCTTGAAGACTTCCAATTTACTCTATGATTCTGGCTCTTGCTTCAACTTCCCCAGGATGCCATCAGTATCATGGAGAGCCAGTAGGAAGAAGAATAAGCTATGATATAGAGGGAGTGAGAAAGGTATCAGAGAGAACAACTATGGCATTAAGAAGAAATTAGAGATGTTGCTGTACTTTTACATAGACAAATGGCAAAGAGCTAGCTAAGAAGCTGGCTGCTTGGATTGACAACTGAGTAGTACAACTACTGAGTTCTTACTAGCACTGTGCGCAGAGTGGCTGGTGGACACTGCAGAATACTATGTGCCTCCCATGACCAACAAGAAAGGAATAAGGATTATTGAACCCACTCTACCTTTTATGCTCTTGGGTAAGGAGGTAGAATATTAGGGGCAGGAATTTGATCCCAACAGATATTGCTAACCAAAATAATCTAAATTTATGCTGATGGGGCACATGTACAAATCTATATGAACAGTCAGTTGAAGAAGCAGCAACGGTTTGCTATAATTAGAACTATAATTCATATGTTACAACATACTGAAATATTCTACTTCTGAACAATTTAGAAATAATCCCAGACTGCACTGTTTAAATCTTGACATGGTCTTTCCAAAGTTCAGAAATGACCAGATCCAGAAACTGGGCTCAGAAACATGAGCTCTGAAATTCAAATCTCCAACATTCCTAAATGTTAAGAGCAAGTGTTCAGAGCAGGAACATCTCTCCTATGTATAGATGGGGTTAATTAACCTTAGTTCTTTATAGAAAAATTTTACAGCAATAGCTTACATCTTTTTTCTCAAGATTTTAAAGAAAGAGAAAAATAGAAATAAAGGATATAGGACTGAAAAGGATCTCTTGCATCACTAAGTCCAGTAACTTGCTATCACAGGTAGCCAACTCATAGAATTTCATTCATAAATATGTCAAGCTCTACCTTTAAACTCCCAACCTGATGATGGTTAGAAACCTACTTCTAATTTTCCAGCTTTCATCTAACCATTTACAAACTTTCCGCTGTGAAATTCTCCATACTAAGTACAAACAGGCATTTTGAAATAACTATTTTTGTTTTTATATTATATTAAATTCTATTTGTAAAGCAGCAAGCTCTGGAAAGTCTTAACTTTTAAAAAGAGTAATAATTAAGTGGCATTAGAATGACAGTATTTCAGCATTCACAAATTTTCAAAGATATATTTCTATTTACACAACACTTTTAAAATTCTGTATGAATTAAGGTTGTTCCTTAAGGAGACGATCCTCCAAGCCCAAAGAGCGACTATCCCAATGCAGATCAAAGGGGGCAAGAGTGCTCAAAAGCCCCCATGACTCATCAAAAGCATCCAGGAACGTCTCAAAGCTAAAAAGGAGGTGTACACCCAATGGAAGGGAGCGGCCATCACCAAGGAGGACTATACCTCTATTGCTCAAGACTGTAGGGGAGCTGTTAGGAAAGCTAAGGCAGATACGGAACAAGGATCAAGGACAACAAAAAGTCCTTTTATAAATACATAGGGAGTATGAAGAAGGCACCGGGTACTGTGGGGCCCCTGCAGGATATGCTAGGGATTCTGGTGGTTGCACCAGAGGAAAAAGCAGACCTTTTTAACAATTTCTTTGCCTCCATTTTTTTGTGCAGGGACTAGGACTCCCCCACCGAGATTCGGGACGGACTCAGGAGAGACCTCCACCAGGGTCAGGGAGAACCGAGTTAGAAAACTTCTGGAGGGGCTGGACGTGTTCAAATCAGCAGGTCCAGATGCTCTCCACCCCAGGGTGTTGAGGGAATTGGCAGGGGTTATCGCGGGGCCCCTGACATGGCTTTATGAGCACTCGTGGTGCTTTGGCCAGGTGCCAGATGACTGGAAGAAGACCAATGTGGTCCTCCTCAAAAAAGGGAGGAGGGAGGACCCAGGCAACTATAGGTCCATTAGTCTTGCTTCAATCCCGGGGAAGCTCTTTGAGAAGATTATCAAGGAGCACATCTGTGAAGTGCCAGTAGTGGAGATGATGCTCAGGGGCAACCAGCACAGTTTCATTAGGGGCAGGTCTGTCAGACCAACCTGATTGCCTTCCACGATCAGGTCACAAAATCATTGAACACAGGTGTCGTGGTGGATGTAGTCTTTCTAGACTTCAGGAAGGCCTTTGACATTGTCTCCCACCCCATTCTCATTAAAAAGCTAGGCGACTATGATATTGATGCCTACACAGTCAGATGAATAGCAAATTGGCTGAGGGGCCACACTCAGAGAGTGATGGTGGACAGGTCGTATTTGACCTGGAGGGATGTGAGCAGTGGAGTCCCCAAAGGTTCGGTCCTTGGGCCTGCACTGTTCAATTTCTTTATTAGCAACTTAGACAAGGGGGTGAAAAGCACCCTGTTTAAATTCACAGACGACACCAAGATTTGGGGTGAGGTGGGCATGCTAGAAGTGGGGGACAGGATACAGCTGGACCTGGACAGGTTACAGGGGTGAGCAAATCAGAATAGAATGGGATTCAATACTGACAAGTGCAGGGTGCTGCATTTGGGCAGTAAGAACCAGCAGCATACCTATAGGCTGGGGAACTCTCTTCTCGAAAGCACAGTGGCAGAGATCTTGGAGTCATTATCAATTCCAAGATGAACATGGGCCGCCAATGCAAGGACACAGTCAGTAGGGCTAATCACACATTGTCATGCATCCATAGATGCATCACATGCAGGGCCAAGGTGGTGATCCTCCCCCTGTATGCAACACATACAGGGGCCGCAGTTGGAGTACTGCGTCTAGTTCTGGGCGCCGCACTTCAGGAGGGATGTGGACAGCATTGAGAGGGTCTCAAAGGAGGGCCACTTGCATGATCCGGGGACAGCAGGGCAGACCCTATGAGGAGAGGCTATAGGAACTTAACCTGTTCAGCCTTCACAAGAGAAGGCTGAGAGGGAACCTGGTGGCCATCTATAAACTTAGTAGGGGGGACCAGCAGGGAATGAGAGAGACCTTGTTCCCCCGAGTGCCTCCTGGAGTAACAAGGAATAACGGCCATAAATTGTTAGACAGTAGGTTCAGACTAGACATTGTAAGGCACTACTTCAGAGTCAGGGCAGCTAGGATCTGGAACCAACTTCCAAGGGAAGTAGTGCTGGCTCCTACCTTGGGGGTCTTTAAGAGGAGGCATGACGATTACCTAGCTGGGGTCATTTGAGCCCAGTTTTCTCTCTTGCCCAGGGCAGGGGGTCAGACTAGAAGATCTGCAAGATTCCTTCTGACTCTATATCTATGAATCTATGAAACTGGCCAAGGGGGACCAGCAGGCTCTTGGAGAGTCCCTGTTCCCCTGAGCCCTACCGGGAGTAACAAGGAATAATGGCCATAAGTTGACTGACAGTAGATTCAGGCTAGATATTAGGAGGCATTACTTCACAGTCAGGGCGGCTAGGATCTGCAACCAACTTCCAAGGGAAGCGGTGCTCGCTCCTACTCTGGGGGTCTTCAGAAGGAGGCTGGATAATCACCTAGCTGGGGTCATTTGACCACAGCATTCTTTCCTGTCCATGGCAGGGGGTCAGACTTGATGATCTACTTAGGTCCCTTCCGACCCTACTAACTATGAAACTATGAAATACATATTTTATTTTTAAAATATTAAATGGAAATAATACAATGTATTTATTGTATACTCATGAGAAAGGCAGTATTTTACCCACCTGTTTATGATGTCTTCCATTTTCTTTCCAACCTAAAATATTCTTCATTATTTTTCAAACTGCTTATAATTATTCCCCATCCCCCCCGCCCAAAAAAAACCAAAACACTTATGCACAATTTCCAAGTGTTAAAATACATTTAAATGTTTGAAGCATTTCAGCTTAGGTTGATTCAGAAAGAAAATCTAAATGCCCATTCCTCCTCTCAACAGAAGTCAAAGGCACAGAACCACTGGAATGACCATACCAATAAGTCTAGTGGTTTGTCTAATGAAACAATGGTTATTACTAGGGACCTACTTAAACTGCACTTTTGTGATTTCATGGAAACTGTAAAAACTTCAGTTTCTGTGATCACTGCAAAAAACGGTGTTTACTGTGATCTCACAAAATCACCTGAAAAAAATAAAAACTTACTAAAAATAAACTGCTGGCTCCCCAGTGGTCCTCATGGTGGCTTCTACACAGCCTCACAGCCTGCTGGGGGGGGGGGGGGGAGGGGAGAAGAAGGGCCAGCTGGTAGAGTGAAATGAAGAGGAGCAGTGAAGATGGTGGCCACCCCCTTGTTCCTCTTCCCTGCCATAGCCTCTCTGCCAATCATTTGCATGAAGGGCAGCCCTCTCTACCAATCAGCGGAGAGGGATGGGCCTCTGGGGCCTCTTGGATACTCAAAGGTGATGGGTGGGGCCACCACAAAATGCCCATGAAAGTGGCTCTGCATGCCACAAGCAGGCCATGAAAAACCCTTTGCCTTGCCCCAATTTAAGTAGGTCCCTAGTTATTATTACCAGATTCTTTACTGAGAGAAGCAAGAACCACCATAAGGGACACTTATGAAAGTACTTGTACATTTTCTCTGTCAATTATTTGGTGTCTAATAGTGTAAAGTTTTAGTGATTATATCCCTTACATATTGTCATCATAGTTAATAACCACAGATATTATAGACATATAATATTTCATGTAATTAAGTGATATTTTGTGTAAATGAGAATCACAGGTTGATTCTGGATTCTGACTAGGATTTTAAAAGCTGCTACAGTGGGTTAGGTGTTCTGCTCCCCTGAATTTTACATGAATGTAGATATGTAACTCCCTTGGTCTTCTCCAAAAGCCCTAGGCTATGTAGAAGAGTTAGGTTCCTACTGGGTTAGTCGTCGCCCTCCTTGCAGAAACTAGATGCATATAAGCATTCACAGTCAATTTCTCCCCAAGGAAACATAACCCCTACAGGAAGATCTCTCACAAGAAAGAACACTTGTCTGCCCCCTTCCAGTCTATTCTGGAGAGGGAATAGAGCAGTCTGACAAAGCCCCTTTTCATTCTCCAGACTGATGGTTCCCCAGTTTGGGGAGCAGGCAAGAACAGAGCCTGCTCCTTGCCCCTCACCTATCTACTTTGTGGATATGTGTACAAGCCCTTGTAGGACATGACAGCGCAGCAGCTTGGAGGAAAACATGGAATGAAACCACTATTTGGAATAAAAATCTAATTTCCAACTCAACAATAAAGCCTTCTGGTTTTGACTTTTCGCAAAAAACATAGAAGGCTCTAAATCAGATCTGAACCGGGCATAGTTGCTGCAGTCACTGGATGCACAAATGGTGTACAGTATTAGGAGTTCTGCAAAATGTGACAGTGGTAATCCTGATCAGACTATGGATTACATAACAACATTCTGCCCTCTATACAAATTTGACAGTGACTTTGCAGAGATACAGTCCCTTTCCTCGACAGCATTAGACTGGTTAACTAACTTTAAACTGGACTTATAATTGTTGCTCCAAGTCAGCCATATGAAAGAAGATGACGACCTATCCACTCCCCAAACCAGGGTCCCACTGCTTTCCCCCTGTTCTTTTGGTCTGTTCCCACTGCAGCAAGCAGAACAGAAGAGCAGCTGTTCTCCCTCCTCCCCCCACCTCCTTTCTTGTTCCCCAGACCAGAGTCCTGGCTTGAAGAGTGGGCAGGAGGGTTTGCCTACTACTCCCTTCACTCCATTCCCATTGTGTTTATACATGTACTCTGGGAGTTGTGGGGGAAGCACTTTAATTAGAGTGGCTCCAAGAGCTGCTCTAATTGAACCACATGAAACATCTCGTGTATCAGTGTCCCTGCATTTAAAAATGGTGGCAGGGTCACTTTAACAAAGGTTTGTTCAATGAGCTTTAGTTAAAGTGCCCCTAATGCCATTTTTAAGTGCAGGGGCACTGATACACAATATGCTGGAGTCTGCTTGAGCGTGGTAATTATCACGCTCCAGCAGGCTCAATTAATCGAGCCTGCTCCAATGTGCCATAATTACAGTGCATCAGAGCAGCCCCACTGCTCATGTATAGGGGCCCCCAGAGACCAGAAATGGAGCAGAGGCCACTCCTCCCTGTTACCCTGACTGGGGTGAGCCCGATCTGGGGAAGGCCAGGAGAGTCTTTTCCTGCCACTCCACTCCCCTGGGGACCTGGAAGAGTGAAGCAGCCACTGCTTCCCACTCCTTCCCCAGATCAGGATTACCCTGGCCTGAGAAGGATGTGGGGAGCAAGGAAGAGGGGGCAGCTGCAAGCTGAATAGTTATATTGCTTCCTATCCCAGAGAGATTTCTACTGGTGAATGCCTGTTTGGGGCCACAGCATCTGTATAAAACCAGTATTAGTATTAATAATTTTTTGTTTTTTAATTTAATCAACTATTTTCTTATTTTTGTATTATTAAGAACATTAAATAGACATGCTTGGTTTTTTTTCCCTATGATATTTATTATTTGGTAGACTTCTATTATATCTCTTCTTATCTAGTCTCTTAATGAAACAGTTCTGATCTTTTCAAAAACTCCTCATATCAAAGGCTTTCTAGCAATTTAATATTTGTGTTTCCTATCCCTTTTACTTTGCTATATTTGTGAGATGGTAACAACTGAATACATATGGTCTGATATAAATCTAAATAATAAAAAGATCAATATAGGTGAAATTGTACAAACCACTGTCAATATAAAGAGATTAAAATACTGCTTTGTTTTCTGTGATGTTTTACACTAACTTTAATGAAAGCAGGATTAAGCCCTAATGTTACAGCAACAGAACAACATGCTTTGCAGCCAACATCTTTTAGTTTTGTTACCAAAAACATGCATTAGCTTGGATGCATCAGACTACCAGTTGCTGGTGTCGGGCCTACCTAAGGTTTCTCTTGACTACAGTGACATCTGGAGATTTCATTTTAAGATCAAGTATAGAAGCCATGACAAATTCCACAATATAACAACCTTTAATAATTTACAGAAAGGCATTTCTCAGTGGTTTTCCCCTGTGAATATAATGCCACTAAAAACCCATAGAAAGTCATTACAGTACAAAGATCTTGTAGTTTATGGTACTAAAATAATTTCCATATAGAAGTTAATTCATTTTTTTTCTTTAAAGAAAGGTGTCCAAACATTGAGATACATTAATAAAGCACATATTAAATATAAACATAGACAAAGCCACAAAATGTGTCAAACACAGAGGGGTTAAAATGCAACTGTATTTCAGAAAGACACCAAGCCACAACATAATAATTAAATTAAATTATCAGACATAAATTATAAATTAAATTTTAAACTATACAGACAACATGAGTATCAAAATGAAGGAATTTACTATAGGTTAAATAAAATCAATGCATATTAAACTTTACTGTAATTTGGAGAATAGATATATTGCTCCTTTTTAAAACCAAAATTGTGTTTAACTGAGTTAGTAATTCAGAGTCTGTTTTATGTCGTTGTCTGGATAGTGGCAGACAGTATCAGTTTTTTTCTGAAAAGGCATTTCTTTCTCCTATTTTTTTAAAGAATTAACAGCATATGCTCACATTGACGTTTCAGTCAATGGAGTGTTAAATAAACATGTTGCATCAATAATGAGGTATTCTGAAGTCTGACAATATGCAGCAGCAGTGGTAGAGGTATAAGACTATAGCTGGTTTTGAAAACCAAGATTTCTGATCCTGAATTCCCTTTTAATATAAAAGGAATATAAAGATATAAATACTCTTTACATGCTACAAAAATGAACATAGGCACTTTCATGATACATAACAGGATTTTCTCATTCAAATGAAAACAAATCAATATCTCCACTTACACAGTCTTGGTTTGCTTCTGCTCCTATAGAAGTCAATGGGAGTTTGGCATTGACTTCACTGGGAGAAGGACTGGAACCTCTATTTTTAATGGTCTACATCCATTCCCTAAAGACAATATGATATTTCTTCCACTAGTGCAAAAAGACACGGTTCTTCAGTAGAACTCTTCTTCAGTTCATAACTAAAGGGAAAACTGCAATGCTAAAGAAATCAGCTACCTTTGTTTCATAGCTTTACAATTTGCATCTGAATAGGTGTGTCTTCACATACAATTAATACAAAACAATAAACTCTGGACCAGTTTGAGCTGGAATAAACTACTCCTGGGTGCAGTATCTACATGTGCACCTGGGACAGCAGCAATTTTTGCTGGGGCAGAGCAGTTTATGCCATGGCCTCTCAGCCCTGGGCTCTGGATGGCGGTGTTGGAACTAGATGGGGCACAAGGGTGTTGAAAGTGTGGAGCCATATAGGTAGGTGGCAGGTAGGAGTCTGGCCCCCAGCTGGCCAGGCTGACAGAGCACAATTTGCACCCACAGTCAGCGTCTACACATGTGTTTAATCACAATAAATTATCTCAGCATAAGATGTAATAGAAGTGATGCTAGTAAGAAACTTTGAAGCATAAAGCTACCATATAGTTCCTCGCATACCACATAATACCAAATAAGACATGCACCTTGTTTTGTGGAAGGCAGAATAAAGATTTTTTTCCCCCAGAGTTACAGCCACATAGAGCAAGGACAGAACTTGATCTTAAAGCTACTCATCCTCCCTTTCCTGCTTAGGCAAAAGAGTTTTATCAACTCTTTCTCAGATGAACTGTCAGCAGTTCTTAGCTACTCAGCCAAAAGCTAAAACTTTAGCGGCTGCTGAAGACTGGACTCTATAGGTGTGCCCAGGATTCCGAAAGGAACTAAAAACAGTCAGTGTAACTGTGAAATAGGAGAAGAGAGGATAGGAGTAACTAAAAAACAGGAAAATTGGCAATGTAAAGATAGCTTGATTAATGAAGCATCAAGACCATTAGCAAGGAGAGAAGGTCTTTAACACCTGTGCAGTGAAAAGCAATTAGCAGGCATCAGGTAGATCAGGGCAACATATAGCCCACTGGATCCAGTCTACAGAGCCTTGGGGCTTTGCTTATGCCTACACCTGGCTCATGTCTAAGCAGCAGGGAGTTGTAACCCTTGCTACTGCTGCTTCCCTTCCACCTGTCCCTGCTAGCTTCTCCCTGGCTGCAGCATGGGCTCAGCTTCCAGTCATTGAGGAACTACACTGGAGCCAGGCAGCTGGAAGCTGAGTCTATGCTGCTACTGCTTCTCCTTCTCCTTCCCCCCCTTTTCCCTATCATCTCTCAGCTGTGGCTCAGAAGCAGCAGCAGGTGGATGCAATTTCCAGCTAGGTAGTGGGGCCTGGATGAAGCAGTAGTAACATGAGTGCAGCTCTCAGCTGACAGGCCCTGGTAAAAGTGCAGGCAGAGGCCCCTAGCTACTTGCACATTACAGAAGCCACCTGGTCTGCGTCAGACCAGAGCCAGGCTATTTTGTCCCATGGCTTGAAAAGGTTGCTGGCCATTATAATGAGCTAGATTATAATAAGCCATGAAGTCAGTTGACTCCCTAAGCACAGTGCCTGAATAGAAGTGCCATTGCTGCTGTGGGGCAGCTGGTTTTAAACATTGGGTTTAGCAAGAATCAAAGCTGGGTGCACTGCGCCTGTGTACCCTACCTGACACTGCCTCTGCTGAATGCCACTTCTCCTTCCATGCTGCTGGAAGTAAGAGAAAAAAAGGAAGCAGCAGCAATCTGACTATATATCCATGCTTCTGTTCTAGACAGAAAATCAGCTTCCCCATCTAAGACACACACCCCAATTTTGAAGGCTAATTTTGCAGGGAAAGGTAAGTATGGTATGTGAGTAAATATGGTAACTAAACAGCAGAGTTGATGTTCCCATCTTATACATAGACTGCATGTGTAACTAGTATTATTAGTATTGCATTTATCACTACTTTCCCCATAATATGCCACCAGTATGTTGAATGCTCCCATAATACATAGATTATACTAGTTTAGTAAAAATCTTTATCTTACATTTCTAAAAACAAAACTATGACTGGCCATAACTGATAACATCCAATTCAGAACTGCATCATCCCTGATAACAAAGGTATGTGCGCACAACATTTGATTCAGATTGACTGTCTGTTAATATCATCTGGGAACAGTCTCAAGAACTTTCTAGTACTTCAAATATAAAAGTTGATTTAGAGGACCTTTTCTTTTTTTTAAATTATATGAGAAACTTTATCTACCCACTACACCAAGGGTTGGAAGCAAGATTAATGTGTGACCCTTATTACAGTTCTCCAAGAGCTGCAGAAGCTCTTTGCACAGTCAGTATTCATTGAATGAAATTAGGCTTCAGAACAGAAAAAGAGGGCTTCAGAATAACTGGGCACATCCACACATGCACTTAAATGCACATTAGCCTATTTTAAGCTAACGGTGTTGCAAAAATACCGTGCACTTTCACTAATGCACATTAAAATAGGCCAATGCACCTTTTTCTAGTACCTCACAATGGAGATACTAAATGTAATGTGCATTACCAAAAGTGCATTAATGAACGTGTAGACACATTCATTGAGAATTAGATTATGAGGGTCGGAGTTAAATTCATAAATGATAAATTGAAAAGAATTGGAGTTGTCATATTCCAGTATGATATACATTACAATATAAATTACATAGAGAGAGGCTACAGATTCAGACCAAAATTTAAAGCAAGAAAAGCAACATAGCCAATGCACTATGTTTAAAAATCCTTGAGAAAATTAGTCTTTTTTCATTAAAACTTATTGACTAGTTTAATACAGAAGGTAGAAAAATTTTGAAAAACCAAAAGCTGATGCCTGATTATTTAAGGCAGTGGCTTCCTACTCTGGAACCCATAGGAGGCAACATTTCCTTGAAGATACGGATGTTACTCTTTATAACAGCAGTATTTCCTCAGCAAATGTGATGGATTGAGTACAGAGAAATGCGTTCCCCCACTACAAAGATGCATGCCACATTTTGTTTCCCTTCTTTGGTATTCTATGTTAAGGCCCTGAGGCAGAATAGCAACTCTATTAGGGCCATCACTTTAGTGGTACGTAATTTTAGAATACGGTTATGTCACATTGAAGTTAAGCATACAGTTAACTGTTACTTTGAACAATTATCCCTTAAGCTAAAGGGATGCATTTAAGCTTAAAAGTCTTCCTAAATTAGTAAATCTCATATTCCAATTAAATATCCTCCTTGAATTTCATCCCTTGAGAAGTACAGCAAGCAGCTCTACTGTCCTTTCAAACCACTCATCAAGGCAAACTTACCCGTGAAACGTGCTAATCAGCCCCCTTTCTAATAATTCTGGTGCAGTCAGATAATGTTTGTAGAACATGCTCATTCAGGCCTCTAAGTGAAAAAAAAAATCTTTCAGACAGTAATATCTTCAAGGATGCACATCTCCAGCATGATAATAGTGCTCGTTATGTAGGTAGCTAATGCTCTTTTACTTTGTTTGACTAAAAAAAATGAGCAGTGAGGCTGTCCCGCAGGTACCTCAATCCACTGCTCTGGAGCACTTCAGAAACCCAGGTCTTGAGCACTGGCCTCCCTGAACATCCTAGCCAGTCAATTTCCAGAGTTTATGCACATACAGAACAGACCTCGGTGGTGGGTTTGGTGATTAAACCCTCTCTGTTCCTGTGGTGTAGACATGCCTTGGTTGTCTTTAGAGTGCAAACAACTCATTGAGTTCAGAACATAGTGCAGCAGCCATGTTACCTTTCACTCAAAACAGTAACATATTTTGTATTCACTTAGGAGTGAGATTGGAGTACTCACCTAAAAAGTGCAAGACCTGGGTTCTGTACCCTTCTTATATCCTTCACCCCATCTGCCAAAGAAGTCAGTCAGTGGGCAGCTAAGAACTTAAGAATCATGGGGCCAAAAGAACAACAAGGAAGAGGACACATGACTGTAGCTTACCGGTCAGGATACAGATTGTGATGGGAAACCATGCTTTCAGGGTGATTTTAGATTTTTACCCAATAACCGTCTAATGTAAAATGCACAGGTATTTTAGACCTTCATAGAGTTTTAGAAGGTTGCCTCTGCCATTGCAGAGATGAAACTGGATAAGATTAAAAAGAAAATATCATGAATGTCTGGGACAAATGTATTCCTGGTATAATTCTACTGAAATGATCAGTTACATCAAGAATGAAGTTAGCCCCTAACATCAACACAGAGATGTATAGTTATGTACCAAGTAGGGTGGAAAGATTTTATTTATACTTTTGACTTTAAGAGTGTTTTGTACAGATGCCACCACCAGAGGGAGAATGTATTTATATTAAATATTTTACTTTAACATCAAGAACATTACAAAGTTATTACTATAATTGATTTGTGCCCCCCCTCCCTCTGCAAGAATAGCTACCTATAATTCATCCAAATGAACCTGTCCTGTGTTTGTATTTTGGAATAAAAACCAAACAAAGAGAGAGACATATTCAGCTTTCAGTAAAGAAGGTTCACTTGGAAACTTTTGCATAACTGTCAAGTGTAAAAGGGCACTTTTACCATGAACAAGTATTTTAAAATACCGTATTTACTTGTATATAACCCTCACATTTCTTCTAAATCAGCCCCCCAAAATTGGGTGCTTTTATTAAGGAGAGAAGCTAATTTTCTGCCCAGAACAGGAGTCCCCTGCTTTGATTCCAGCTCCACAGTGCAGCAGCTCTGGTATTACTACTGAGGCAGCTGAGGGAATCAATTGACTTAATGGTTCATTGTCTTAACAGCCTACCACTCCAGGAGTTTTAACTACTGTCTCTCCATCTTTCCTTTTTAATCGGTCTTCACATTCCACTCATCAAGCTAACCTTTCTTAGTACAATTTTGCTGTCTGCTAGTGCTCCTGGTCTCTTCTACTACTTCACAGCTCTTTTCAAAATCATATGTCCCTCCAGAAGCAAAAGAAGCACTTTCAGTGCCTAGGGCATGGAGGGAGGTAGCATTATACCAACCACTAGACATGCAGAGTAGCAGGAGGGAGTGGAGTCTTACCTGACAGGGCTCTCATCACCTGCATGCCAGCCGCTGCAGGAGCAACATGGGCTCATACTGCTACTGCTGAGAAACAGCTGGCTGCCCCTGGTGCCCTGTGATCTCCCCCTGTTAGCCCCCAGGTGTATGGGTGTACTTCCAGTGACAAAGACTCCTGGGGTAGGGGACATCATTCCCAGAGGACTGGAAAAGGGCCTATGTGGTTCCTATTTTCAAGAAGGGGAGGAAGGAGGATCCGGGTAATTATAGGCTGGTTAGTCTCACCTCTATCCTTGGGAAAACCTTTGAAAAAATTATCAAGGATCACATTTGTGGGAGCCCAGCAGGAAAAATAGTGCTGAAAGGCAACCAGCATGGGTTCACAGCAGGTAGATCCTGCCTGACTAACCTTGTTTCTTTTTATGAGCAGGGCACAAAATGCTTAGATGCAGGAATCGAGGTAGATGTCACCTACTTGGACTTTAAGAAGTCCTTCGATACAGTATATGATCCTATTCTCATAAACAAACTAAGTGGCTGTGACATAGATGATTACATGGTCAGGTGGGTGGCAAATTGGCTTAAGGGTCCCACCCAGAGAGTGGCTGTGGACGAGTCGGTATCGACCTGGAAAGATGTAGGCAGTGGGGTCCCCCAAGGCTTGGACCTTGGGCCTGTGCTATTCAATGTCTTCATCAGCGACTTAGATAAGGGCATGGAGAGCACTCTGTCCAAATTAATGGATGACATAAATTATGGGGTAAAGTTTATATATTAGTGGGAAGGGACCAAATCCAGGCAGACCTGGACAGGTTGGAAAAGTGAGCGGAAAAGAATAGGATGCAGTTCAACAAAAACAAGTGCCAAGTGCTGCACTTAGGGAGAAGGAATCACCAACACACCTATAGGCTAGGGGATGACCTTCTCAGCAGCACAATGGCAGAAAGGGATCTTGGAGACATAGTTGACTCCAAGGTGAATATGAGCCGTCAATGTGATGAAGTAATTAGTAAAGCTAACCACACTCTAGCATGCATTAGCAGGTGCATCACAAACAGGTACAGGGAGGTGATACTTCCCCTCTATGCAGCATTGGTCAGGCTGCAGTTGGAGTACTGCATCCAGGTCTGGGTGCTACACTTTAAAAGCAATGTAGATAACCTTGAGAGGGTCCAGAGGAGGGCAACTCATATGGTTAAAGGCCTTCAGTTAAGGTCCTACAAGGAGAGACTGAGGGACCTGGATCTCTTTAGCCTCTGCAAGAGAAGGCTGAGGGGGGATCTTGTGGCCATTTACAAATTCATTGGGTAGGGGGGGCAGTACAAAATAGGAGATGCTCTGTTTACCAGGGCAACCCTTGGAATAACCAGGAACAACGGCGACAGACTGACAGAGAGCAGATTTAGGTTGGACATCAGGAAGAACTTCTTTACGGTAAAGGTTGCCAGAATCTGGAATGGGCTTCTGAGGGACATGGTACTCTCCCCTACCTTGGGGGTCTTTAAGAGGAGACTGAACAAGCACCTGACTGGGGTCATATGACCCCAGCACTCTTTCCTGCCCAGGGCAGGGGGTTGGACTCAGTGATCTATTGGAGTCCCTTCCAACTCTAACAACTATGAAACTATGAAATCCTGTGTCCCAAATAAGCTGTTGGGTGTAAGGCTGCACCTGCTGCAGCATAGATTCCTCGGGGGAGGCAGCCTTATCGACACCCCCTCTAGAGCCAGTGTCCACAGCTGGTGTCCTGCTCACTCTGACCTAATTACATTACTGGGTCCACCTGTGCAGACCAGTCTTTAGCAGAAGCTAGAGTTTAGATACGCAGGACAGGGAGAGCGAGTCACCTAAACAATGGGCTCTGTCCATGCAGCTATAACCATGGAAATATATATATTTCCTTCATTCTGCCTTTCAAAAACAAGGTGTGTATTATATTCAGGAGTGTTATACATGGTAAAATATGATAGCTCTTATAGATTCTTTGCTCATTTTTCTCTGTATGAGTTCCTTACTAAAAGTATTACACCAACAAATAAAAGGATATGATCCCTAACTACCAATCCTACAAGTTCAGCCTGAGGCCTGATGATCTTTGCATCATTAACGCTTTTGGCTATTACAGTGCCATATAAGAATTCTGCAAATTAATTTTAAAGATGTTTAAACCTTAAAAAAATAAATAAATAAAAAACACTCCACTTCTATTCTGCAGTATTAACAGTAGTTAATACTGTAAAGGCTTATAGAAAGTCAACAGCCTTTATCTGCAGTTTATAGAAGTAACAGACATTTCAATAAAAATGTTTTCTTTTTTACACAGTTATTTTATGGAACAGAACTACACTTTATTGAATCTTAGTAATTTTCAAACAAGAAGAAATAGTGGTGAAACTGAACTAACACTGTTCCTTTTTTTTCCCATATACAGAGGGTGAATCTACATGTGCAATTAATGGGAGCCAATAAACTCCAGTGCATATCAGAGTTTATTGCTTCTGGGTGCCACATTTACACATGCGCCCAGGACTGTAGCACACTGATCTGAATTGGAGCAGCCCCAGCTGGCAGGGGGTCCAAGGAGGAAGACGACCATGTCCCCTGCCCTAGAGGAAGGCAAAAATCCCCAGAGTCCATGCCAGCCTGACTGTGGGGTGAAATTCCTTCCTGATTTCAAACATGTTGATTGATCTGAACCAGAGCAGAGGAGCACAACCCACTAGCCAGCAACTGCTTAGTTACTTAAAGTCCCAGCAAGACCATCAGCACTTCCCATTCAAAATCCCCAGCCTTAGCTGCAGCCAACACTCAATGCTTCTGGGCAAAGTGAACCTGTGTACCCCTCCCCCCCCCCCCGCCACTTCCCCACCCCCCAAACCCATAGCAACAGGCAGACGAGGAAAAAAATATTCCCTGGCTCTGCGTGACACACAACAAACCCCAGAAGCATGAGATACTCAGACATCCTCCATTCTGCACTGCCACCTGGGGACTGTAAACATCACTCCACATATCACACACCCTGACTAGATAGCCACAACCGCCCTTTCTATGATTCTACCCCTTCTGTAAACATCTCTCGGCTCTTTCAATCTTACTTCATAACAAAGTTGGTTGCAGACCTCTGCTTCATTCTCCTGTTTCTGAACATAATCCTTTCCGATTTCCACCAGCTCTGGTTTGCAGAGCTCTTTTTATGGTCTCTGAGCAATGATATATAATGTTATCATAGCTAGTTTCAAATACCAATGGGTATTTCATTTAGGTAATAATTTTTACTATTGAAGATTAGTTTTATAGATATCATTAAGCAATACTTTGTTTGTTTAATTCTCCATTGCAGTACACCTCTTGGAGCATAAAGCAGCTTTCAAGCCATCTAACCAGATGGTGGAGGATTAAGTCTGCTGTGGTACAAAACTGGCACAAGACTTGTATACTGCCTCAACCCATGTTGGCCGTTTCTCCTGATACAGTGGAAATGAATGAGGGAAAGATCAAGGAATAATGGGGATATACAGCACCCTGACCTGACAGACTTGAATCCCAGGTTTGAGATATAGAATGATTCATTATATCGGATAGATCATAATACAGAATGAAGGGAATGAGGTTAAGAAGTTGTTAATACCCAAGATATGCAGGAGGGCCCTGATAAGGACCATGCATGAGACACTAGGGGAAGGTGGAGGGGTGCACTTGGGGTATCATGAAGGAAGGGAAAAACTCCGCTTATGGCTCTAATGGCCTAGGGTCTATTGAGAGGTCAGGGACTTCTGCCAGTCATGCCTAGATTGCCAGCTTGGATTGCCAACTTGCTTCGTTGATGATTATGCCACTGTGGGGTGGGGGAAGAGTCATAGGTATAGCAAAACCTGGAAAAAGTGACCAACAGGATATCAATACATACTAGTCATAATGTATTATTCCACTTGCTACCCAGAGACAAACTCCTAAGATAATGCAGGAATTACTGGAAGAACTTTGCTAAAATAGGTATTTCTTGAGAGAGAGTATCAAACCAAGGAAGTAACTTTATGTCTAGGGTCACAAAAGAACTCTGTGAAACTTCAAAAATAAGCTATATACAAGTCTCTATACCATCCAAAGACAGGTGGACTAGTAAAGTAGTTTAACTGAGCACTCAAAAGGATCTTGAAAAAGTGCATACAGAAAGACCCCTGACATGAAGGCCAGTTGCTGGTCCCATGAATGTTTCTAATAAGAAAGGTTCCATAGGCCTCAACAGGATTTTCAACCTTTGAACTATATGTTTGACACCCCTGATTTAGCTCATTTAGTCTTCTTCTAAATCTTTTTATGCATGAGGATAGAAATTTATCAGGAAGACCTAGGTCAACTAACACAACTGCAGAATCAGTCAGCCAAAACTTCTGGTCCAACAGAGCTAAATTTGCTTTTTTTTTCATGAAGAACATGGAATCAGATTCTAGCTAGTCCCTTAGTAAGGGGAGGGTAGGTGTGGGGCAGCCAAAGTAAAGATCCTCCATTCAAGAATAGCTGTCCAAGACTGTTACAAACAGGTTCCTATGAGGACGCTCTAAATCTTAAAAAGGCACTTGCAGTAGGTAGAGTGATGGCTTCAACCCTTCAACCAAATATACACTAGTCAAGAGGACTAAATAGTTATACACTAAGGAGATGGGATATAAAAATATACTGAATGTACCAGATAGACCACATTTCACTGAAGAGCTTGAAGGAGGCATCCTGCTTCTGAGGCAAAATGCCTCTGGTACTGCTTTGGAACTCTACAAATTCCCATCACCCCAAATAAGGGGCATGCCAAATATATACTGTCTAGTTCCTGGTGACCAATAATTCCATGAATATGGCAGTTATATCTCAGTTTTAAAAAGATTTTTTAAAAGTTCACTGCAGTTTTGTGCTACATGTCCTACATCTCAGTGATACTCCTAACAAGTGGGATCAAATAACAAGGTCACATAAATGCTTCTCTTTTTTCATCTTAAAAGTGCCATTTTATATTATATGACTACTTTTGAAGAATTTAAATGTATTTAAATCACTTGGGATATCAAAATGAACATCTTTGCAAAATGGCACTATAATGTGAAAGCCTCACTTCAGAAACAGGCTGGCTTGATGGTCCATTGGGGTTCTCTTGTGGTTGCATGGCCAGCTACAAAAAGCAGTGCAAGCTGCATCAACCAGAGAATAAGCTGGCAGCAGGGGATCTCAGGTGACAAAGGGAATTGGAAGTTAGGTTCAAAATTGAGGATGTGCTTAGCTTATCACAGTGATACAGTTACCGATAAATATTAAATTAAAGTGTTTACAAGTTATCCCTAGATACTCAGAAAATGCCTAAAAAAGACATCTCTGGACATCTAATAATAAAACTGAAATTCTGTTTTGCACAGTGGAAGAAAAATATATTGTAAATTACTAATTAAATCATCTGTTTCAAAGATTATAAAAGTATAGTATTTGAAACATTTTAAATTCAAATTTGAAAACAACTTAATGTCTCTACTGTCTTTAATTAGAAAAAAAATTAAAATAATTTTATGAGTTAAATAATGCTTAATACCACTATGATTATAGTCCTGCTCATAATGATGTCACTGTGAATTCTACCACAGATTTCAATGAAAGTGGTTTATCCTTTTTCAGTAGCTGCCATTAATCTCTTTACAGTTTTGCATAATGCCTAATGAATATTACTGGGCATCCATAAAATAAAAAATATTATACACTGTATTTACTCAAATCTAAAACAACCCTGAATATAAGACGACACCGTCAATAATTAGATTCTCTATATGGAAAATTTATAAATTTGTTATAATTTTCCAGCTACAGAATCTAATTATTGCAGGTTTGCCTTGAATTTGTCCTCCTTGTACTGCTAAAGCACAGAAAATAACCTAGGGCATCAGATAGCTCCCTTATCCTCTGCCCCCACTCCCTAACTTCTTCCCCCCTGCTCTCTCTGAGCATATGGAAGTGAGGGGCAAATTTGAAAACACTGGGCATGTCTACTTATGCAATTAATGTGCAGCAACAAATCCCAGTATATATTGATCCAGAGTTTATTGCTCCTGGGCACTGTGTTTGAACATGCTCTCAGGAGCACACCATGTTAAGCCATGTCACAGCAGCCCCTGGTCCATGTGTAGATGCTTAGACATTTCCTGTGGAGCTAATCTCATGTAGATGTGCCCACTGACTTTGAAATAAACATACCTATAGTAACTTATATATAGGCAAATTATTACAGGTGCCCATAGACTTTGTTAATCTAGAATTGATGCATTTCACCTTTTTTGAAACTGCTACAAGCTTTAGCACAGGTATTCCATAAACACTTCTAAGCAACACTTTTGTATCTACTTGTATATAGTAAAAGCCTAAATCCAAAAGGTTCATGTTTTACCATAAAGTTCACTGGGCTGGGACCCAGCAGAATCTACAAGTTTTCAAGCCATAGTGACCCTACAGCTCAGCACTGCTTAGTACGTTTGTGAAATACAGATACCCCTGACAAAGGATCCATATGCTAATTAGCCCTACACTGATGACTGGAACCAGGTGTTTGTGTCAGGAGTCTTGGAAGCCTCCAAAAACTTATATGCACATGAGGCATAGAGCAGCCTCATCCAGCTTTACCTCATGGAGTACAGGGCCATGCTAATCATATGCACTAGACAGAGAAGGATTCTGGATGAACTACTTGGGACCCCATTTGGTGATGTTTGCCAGACAGTAAGGGCTGGTAAAGAAACAGGGATCACTGCAATTGGGAAGAAAGGAGCATCTCAGCTGTGGGAATGAAGAGGAAGTCAACATGTATTCAGTGTAGTGGCTCACCAAGACTTGAAAAAGAGTTGGTGCTAAGGTAGATTGCACATAATGGACAGTAGCATATATTAGCATAGAGTGTGTCTGAACCCCCACATCTCCCAGGAGCAGGGGAGACACCAAGATCCAAGGGTTATTGCTTCTCAGCCTCTTGTGGTTAAAATCAAGTGTAGTAGCTGGGCGAAATAGAGACAACGGGGCTGAGAACTGCTGCCAGGGAAAGAGCCCTACCTATAAAAGAGGAGTGGGTGGGAAGAAAACAATAAAGTAAGTCAGCCTTATCAATTCTCACTGAGATCTGTGCCAGAAGCCAGCACTGAAATGAAGCTGCCTTCATTGGCCCAGGCCACTGACCCGAAAGTTAAAAGCCCAGGGTTCAGACAGGTTAGTGCCCCAGAGGGACGCCAGCATGAGCAGATGCTCGTGCTCATCATGCAGAAGTGTAGTGATTTACTAGACTCCTAGTCAAGGAGTTGACTGAGTTTGATTGAGAGGAAAGCAGACAGAGAAGCTTGCTTCAAGCTACGAGCCAGCAAATGAACATTACAGGAGGGCAAAGAGAAGCCTGACTGGTGAATGAATGCTTCTTGGTGTTGCCCTCAGGGAACAGAGAATAGGGAACTTTAAAGAGACCAGATTATGGGAGTGCAGTTTCCCCAGCAAGAGAGCAATCTAGTGGCCAAGTCAAGGGACTGTGTGAGGCAGGCTCAGGCTCACTGACTGACATGCTGATAAGCTAATCACAAGCAGCTGGCTCAGACACTTAGCTGGATATCAGCTAATGCTTAGAGCCTTGTGAGTGAATTGAGAGGGAATATACCCTGGATGTCAGAGAGGGAAATAAGAACTGACCAACTATGGAGAAACCCATGATAGCTTAAGAAACATCCAACTAGTATGAGGACAGATGGTGACAGTCAGTGGGCATCATGAAAAGTTTATGGAAGTAGAGTGGATGATTTAAGCAGTCACCGTATTAAAGTACCTTTGAACATCTGGTGTGGTAAGGGCAGGGTATAGGGGTTGGTGGGGAGCCCTGTGAAGAGACAGGAAGACATAATCTGGTTGCAGTGAGATTCATTAGGCACACCTCCCAATATTTACTTTCTCTTTTGGAATTTTATTTAACATGAAAGACGTGGCAGGAAAGTACAAAAGAGGACTATCAGATACTGGGGAATCTGGCTGCAGCTTATACCACACATTAGCCTGAAAAGCTTAAATGCACCTTTTACTGGGGCATCAAAAGGAAGAGGGTGGCAAGATGAGAAATATACAAGGGAAAACAAGTGGGAGTATGGGGAATGCCAAACAGAGCTGTTTATTTATACAACATTCATCAGAATGTAGATGGTGGGGATAAAGGGGGAAGAGAAAATGGCAGGCTTTTGTCAGTACTTAACAGGAAAAGTCTCAAAGACATGGGAAAGAGGGAAGGAGGGATGGAAAATGCCTTGGGCTTGGACACCCCCTGCCCACTATGCAAGAGCAGATAAGTTTATAGTACAATATGAATTGTTAGAAGGAAGCCTGACGAAATGGGAAAATAGTAAAAGCCTTGAAAGGAATGTAAGGGTCAGAGGCAAAATAACACAAGTGGGGAACCTGACCGAGAGTCACTCAGCCAACCAAAGTGTGGAAGGGGATGTGGGAAGCACAGGCAAAGAGGGAACATGTAGAAATTGCGTAGATGGCAGTGCAGAATGTGTTAACGGTAGGGTAGAGGTAATGAAGAAGGAGATTACACAGATCAGAAAAATGCCCAAGGAAAAACTGAAACCAAGAAGCCAGTTTGCCACTTGTTTTGGGAGGGCAGGTATGCAGAGAAGGTATGGAAGAGGGTGGGGAGGTCTGCAAGAGAACCCAATGGAGTAATGTACTGACATACAAGATGGCAATGCACAGACTGGACCAAAGAGAGAAAATGAGCCAGCACATGAAACTGTTGATAATGTGCAGGAGAGTGGCCATCTGGAAGCCGCGGACCCTGCTGGTGCACACCACGAGAAAGCGTGCATCTATCAATGCATCTCTATTGACAGAGATGAAGACAAGCTGGGAGCAATGAGTGCAACGAACAAGTGGAGATTAAAAGATTGGGGAACACTGTTCTGGGAAAATTCTGAGTGGGGGAGGGGGACCAGGGGGAATAACAGCATGGGTTGGGAAGAAACCGGTAAAAGCATGACAAGTAAGGCCATTTGAAGAGATGTAAGTGGTAAGGGAAGCCTGTTAGGCACTTATATGAGAATCGGTATAGAAATGTTAATATGATGTGAAATAAAAGGCAATGTTGATTGTTTAAAATGGATAAATCAGAGGAGGGGAGATGTTTCTGGTAAGGCTGTATGAAAACAGGAGGCAAGTGATGCCAGAGGATAAGCAGCACATAGATGGATGAAACAGTAGATGTCAAAAGATATAAATGAAGAGATTCCATGTTAGTTTGGGGAAATGTTTTATGTAAAGTGATGTAAAAACTCTTTTGTTTCTAATGTGGAGGGGGGAGAGAGATTTTGATTTTATATATATCTACCTCTCCCAGGACCTGAACAACCTGACCTAAGCTTCACAAATCCTCCTTTAAATTGCAATCTTATCTAATCTATTCTTGCAGTAGGTTCCTATCAGTACCTCTGCCCAATGTGGGTCATATCTTTTATAGTCATGCTCAGCGTTGGCTGCATTTAATCAACTTCATACTTCGTTTCCATTACTGAGCACATGTTGCTTCTGGCAGCAGTTTAGTGATAGCCAATATTTTTAAAGAGGTTTCTGACTATGCAGTTATAAGATAAGGGACTTTTCCTCTGTGCTGACTGTGGAGGGAAACCACATCTTATATTTGAGTAAATACAGTATTCTCTTAGTAGAAGGTATAGTTTGATTAATTCAGTAATATTATGTGAGAGTGATAACTGTAAAGTTTTTAATGGTAATAACTATATTTCATTTTGCACTTTAATAAATGCTGACATAGAAACTGTATTATAATTACATATACAATTATGCAAAGACAACTTTAATTAGCCGTTGTTAAATTTAAACTTTATATACAATATTTACATGTAATATAGACTACAATGTTGAGTGATGCCACAGTAAGTAAAATATACCTGTGTGTGAGATTTACTTGATACTTAAATGCATCTTATTAGAATATATTGATCTATATACAAGTATCTATATAAATATATAGATAATTCCATGGTATAAATTAAGATATTGAATTTAAAATTAAAATCCCAAATTGATTTCTACTTCTAAAAAACATAATAAGCTGCTACTTACCAGTAAACACTTGGACGATAAGCAAATCAATTTTAAAATTATTCTTATACTGCATTGGAGCAGGATACTGCTTCCACTGAAGTCAATGAAAGTTTTCCCATGTCATTTATGGGCAGAGGCAAAATTTTATTAAAACTATGTTGGGTACATTTCACACACAGCTTTATTTTCCTGTGATCAAATAAAAATACCACAAAAGAAACAAAGAGAGAAAATGAAAAAATAGTGAATACTATCGTACCGATTTCCATGGTCCCCGATGCCATGAAACATCACCAGGACAAGAATGCACATTACATTGTGCTATATGTGGTGGCTTGTCTAGAAGTTCACAGTTTTGATCACTCAACATTTGGCCATTAGGAAGTTGACAAATCACTAGTCTTGTCTTTATTCCATCTCCACATGTTTGAGTACACTACAACATAAAAAAATGTGGTTGAACATTCTTATTGACATTGTTTTCATGTACCGCTAAGCCAAACAGTTATTTATCAGTAAGTTGTCACTGTTATTTAATACTTGTTTTATGTGAATGTCTGCTTGCCCCCAACACTTTGTTACCTCACTATAGTAGATAGTCTACCCACAAAAAATGAACATGGCCCCATAAAAAACTATTAAAAGATAAATGCATGACAGCTACTCCAGGCCAACTGCCATGTGCACACCTTTACCTCCCAGTAAATGAAAGTTACTTCCTTTCACTGAAGCGTAAGCTGCCAATGGTTAGTTTTCATTTATCATGGGGTAAGAAAATGCACACAGAGTTGTTACAGAATTGGTGACCTGCTATAAATCCACAGCATTGTTTATCTCATGGTAACATGTTCATGTCCATTATGTGTCGGTAAAACATTTACTACTGGAGAGTCAGGTCCAAAGATGCATAAAAAAAATCATTCAAATTGTATTGTATTTCCCCTATCAAAATACAGAATTTGAATGAAAAAACATCAACATTGTAAAGAATTCAAAAAATGCTGACAATCTTTACATGGTTAGTGTGGTACCCAGGACTGAAGAAAAATGAAGGAAATTAAGTGAATGGAGTCAATGACAGAATTAACCCCAAATAGAGTTTCTATTTGTTTCAATTGTACATGTAGTGTTTAGAACAAAACATATGGTCACATTCTGTATTGCTCATGCATTTGATAGAGAACCACTTCCTTGCTTTCAGAATTGAAATAATTCACAGATACCCGGGCAATTAAAGAGGTAGAAGTAACCAGACTACTGGGCCTGTATCTTCCAAAAGTCATCTTATTTCTTCCTCTAAAATACCATATCAGGTTTCTTTGACTCACTTTTATCTCTAGGATATCACTTTCAACATGGGGTTATTTTCTTCCATGCTATCAATTTACAGCTCCAACTCAGTATTTTTTTCTATCTACCCTGTCCATCACAGGCAGTGAATATAATACTTTGTGTTGTAGTATTGCTGTAGTGTTATAGTAATCACGATGGTCAAAGGAATACGCAAGAAGCCAGACTTGTTTAGGTAGTTTCTTTTATTGGACCAGCTGTATAATTTGCTGCTCAGTTTTACAGTACAGGCAACCCTTGCCATTTGTGGGGGGATACATTCTCGTATCCATACACAAATGGCAAAATCCGTGAATAAGGCACTGCGTTCATAAACGCAGTGCTCCCGGAGGATGGGGGGGGATGGGGGGTGGGGTGGGACACGGCTCCGGTAATAGCACAGCGGTGGCGATGGGAGCACGGCAGCAGCAAGCACAGAGCTCCTGAGGAGCTCCTGTAAGTGTTTAAAGTGAATTTAAAATACAGGTTCAGCATTCGAGAATATTTGAAATGGCAAATGCCAAACCCATGAATAGTGAGGGTTTCCTGTATATTTCCAAGAAAATTTTTCACTTATTTCACCTTCTTGTATCCACTTTCCTTATGGTGGCCATTAGACAATGATTTTTGTGGCAAAGCTTCTCTCATATCTTTTTGCAATGGAAAATAATTGTATGTCATGCCTGATTCAAGACTCTACTGATGTAAAGTGCTCATTTAAAGACATTTTTACAATAGTATCTAATTAGGTCAATGAATAATGTTTTCACTGAACTATTATTTATATATGTGGCAAATTTAAATATTTGGCTTTTTTTTAAGATTAGTGAAATATTTACCCTTCCACTTAATAAAATACAGTTATGTCAGGGGTTGGCAATGTTTTTGGGCAGAATTCCCAAAACACCTGCAACCTTGACTTGTAAGATGTTGGTGTTGGGGAGGACGGTAGGAGAGCCATGAGGGGCCTGATTCTTGTTGTGGCAGTGCATCCCCAGCCCCTTCCCCACTGTCCACCCCAAGCCATGCATACCAAGCAAAATGTCTTCATGTGCCACACATTGGCACTAGTGCCAGGGGTTGCCTACCCCTGAGTTACATACTAAATCTAATAGCTGTTTTAAAGTAAGTAAAATAATCGTACTTCTCCCCAGTTCCCATAGTTCCATAGTGGGCAGGGTCCAGAATCACAGTGCCTCGATTCTGGTGGTTTTGTTGCCTCATCACAGTACCTAGCACTTCGTCCGTCCTCATCTTGACATACTACAACCCGATGGTGGAATCCACGTGCACAAGTACTAGAGCACTAGTAAAATAATATGCAAACATATATCATTGTCAGTTGTACGGGAAACTCAAAATGTATAATATATTCCTTAAAGTTTGAAAATTGGAAATTTGCAGTGAAGTATAAATAAAAAATTCAACCTTGTAAATATCCACCAAAGAAAATTATGTTTTCAGTTATAAAATTTTACTTTAAAAATATTTGCTTTAAATAAAAATATACATTAAATATACTAAATATGTATAGTACAACAAAGCAGGTTTCAGAAATATTCAGAAACATTCAGAGATTTCAGACTTGTTAAAAAAGGTAAGAGAACACAACACTTCATGCTGAATTATAAGCATAGTTAATAAATTTTAACAATTTGCTTACTGTTCCCCATGGTCCTGTTCTCCACTGGTATCCACTGACAGAAGGATGACTCCATTGATTTATATTCTTTTGTGGATGATGGCCCTTGTGGAGTGGAGGGTAATCAAGTTCTGGAAAATGTCTTGGATGGTAATTCGTTTTAGGAATCTGACGATAAACTGGCAGGCACGGTGGCATGTTACACTCTTGTTCATGAGCAGGCCGGCCTTCAGGATCACAGTAATTCTCGTTGATTTGTTGATGGTAATGGACGCAGACAACTTGTCTTGTTACTATTCCACTATCACACGTAACTGAACACTGACCAAAAATTAACCCAATATTTGTGATGCAACATCAGACATCAGTAACCAAAGACATTTATGTTTTCTTTTGAAGTAAGAAACAAACTTATTTTTTTCCAAAGTAGGGACAGTATCTTCATCCATTTCTGTATAGCATTTAGCACAATGAGGCAGAAATCATAATTAGAGCCTTTGGTCACTAATATAATAAAAATATTAAATGAGAATGACAATACTTACAGGTGACCAATTTCCAACTTGCCAGTCTCCACATGGACTAAAACAGCTTGAAATATCAGCTGGTCTCGGTAAGTGTGCACAAAATGATTCATCAGCAACTCCGCCATGAGCATCTCTACAACTTACATAGCGAGCCTGACTACCCTTTCCACATGATGCAGAGCACTATGAAAGAGAACAATACATGTAGATCACATTTTATTTGATCAGAATACTCCAAATTAACTTGCAAAAAAAGGCTTAAGTTTTACTATATGAGGTCAACACCAATCTAATTTGGTCTCAGAAGAAAATGTGTTTAGACATCCTAATGCAGAAAATATAGGTGTTTCAACTCAGGGCAGCAAACCATTTTGAATCGGCTTAAACATCTGAGATCCCTCAATAAGAAGACTTTAGGTGCTCCCAAGGAAAAGTGTGCATCTGAATTCCCACATCTCTCAGGAGCTGAAACACTTGGCACAGTACCCCCTTTCAATTGTAATCAGAGCACTTGGGGCTGAAATCTATTTTGCCTGGAGGATGACCAAAGCACAGTTTGAGTTTAACTATGAATTATTTGGTCACTATGTAAGAGTGTTACCAAGGAGTATTACCAAAAGGACTATTACCTCATCTGGGCGCACAAATGCTCCCATTATAGGAATATGATTGCCCTCCAGAGACATGAAAATATTTCTCTATTCCTATAATGGAGGCACAGATATATCCATCTGCAGTAACAGAATCACTCCTATGGTAACTCAAAATTAGTTTCAAACTGCACTTTGGTAATCCACTAAGTCTCCCTTTAATGCTTCTTTTGAGGGCAGGCAGCCACCATCAGCCCAGGAATCAGGAGGTCAGGGTTCTAGGCCCCTCCACAGTCTGACATGATTCAAGCCCACATCTCCAACTCCCAGCAGAGTGTCCTGACAATCAGGCTACAGACCTCTATCTCTCCTGTTGAAGCTGGGCCTCTGGACAGCCACAACTACAAAAGACAGGAAGCTAGCAAGACAGCATGTTTTTGTGACCTAGTTATTATAACATTCTGTTGAAGTAACGGAGACCTGAGTTCTATTCTGTTCTGTAACAAAGACTCTTTTATATATTTAATATTATACCATCATTGGTTAAAAAAGCAGAAATAACTCTTGGGCTCTAACCACTGCTGGGCAACAGGAAAGCATAAGCACCACTGGTGATCTTTTTTTAGCTGAATTCAATGTGAATTTGCAATGCTCCAGGACTGGCTACCAGACCAGATTCTTCCAGAGACTTGGATGCCCCAGCAACAAATTGAATCACAATATAGCACACACAAGGGTGTGGCAACCAGGTGATCTAACTGTATTATTTCTGAGTATGCTTAGAAATTCAAGCATAGCCCCTTTAATTTTTAGCAGCCCAAAAGGAATATACTTAGGCACCTACTAAGTTCTGTGGCTTATGAACCAGGACAAAACTGGATCGCTCTTTGGAATTTTGGTGCCTAACTGCTGCCTACATCCCATTTAAGCACCTGGAAGACCAAACCGAATCATGTACTAGGCCAGATTCTAAACTGGGGGGAAAGCCCTAATAGTGTGGTTCTTGTTGAGTCATTCCATCAGGATATAAGGAATGACATTTTACTGGGTGATCCTGGCCTCATACAGATTACAAAGGAGCGATGGGCTTTGGAATGGAGATGCTCAACCACGACTATCTCACAGGAGCACATGTTAATCATAATTATTAAAATATAATTTTTCTATAATATTAGATATTTTTATACATTTAGTGTATTCTAGTACTTTTTAATTATTTTACACTTATATTAATCTCTTGACATAATGATATAGGATATTTAGGGCCAGATTTCTATGAACAGACATAACAACTATAGTAAAATCAAAAGATACTGATATTCGTTATGACGTAACTGTTGTATCTGCATGATTCTGCAGCAATACAAGTTTAGCAAAAACACTCTCACTTTAACCCTGGTTCATTTAGGCTAGGGACAACCATTACACATAAACTGGTTTTGGTGATTAGAAACTGTTTAAACCTGTAACTGAACATAAGCCCAGTGCACATAAACCAGTTTGAAAATGGCTGAAACTGGTTTAAGATAAACCTGGTTGAATGTAGTATTAGACTTAAGTGATTTGGGTCAAATCAGTTTATGCAATGTCTGCTCCAGACCCATTCCTGGTTTAAGTTAAACTAGACTCCCCTGGCATCCCAGCATGCTCTCTGGGCTGGGCTCTTTGCTTCAGACAGCAGACCTGGCCCTTCCCCCCTGCTCCCTGGCCAGACCTCCAGCAGAGACTGCATGCACGTACAGCAGGGTTTACCTGGCTTCTCCCTGCTCCACTCCCCCTCACTGCTTGCTACTCAAGCAGGGATCCCACACTGCCTCCCTCCCATCTCCCACAGCATGGACCTGAGCCCCATGGACCCTAAGCAGATGCTATGCTGGCTAATGCTGAGAGGTGTCTGTGTGCGTGTCTCCAATTTCACTGGGACAGGCAGACAGAACAGTGTCCATTTAGGGATTTTTGGAGTTAATCAAGAGGACAGCTGTTTAAAAAGAGCTTGAACTAAAAGTTAGAGGCTATTGTTTTGCTGATGGGGTGATAAACACTTACCACACAAGGATTCTGGTTTTCTCTGAGTTAAAAAAGTAACCCCAACTCCACATTTTTCCATGATTAAAATGAAACATCGCGACATATATATCTATATATTAGTGGTGTTTCATTTAAATCATGGGAAAATGTGAAGTTGGAGTTACTTTTTTTAACTAAAACTTGGGGATTTTTTTAAATCAGAGAAAACCGGGATCCCTAGTTATCAGCCCCCTGCTGGCTTGCTTGCCTGTCAGTTTACTGCAGACAGTATAAAGAACCAGGGAGGGAGATTGAAAAGCTCAGCAGATGCATACACTGCATGCCCCAGCCTCCACTTGCCTCAGAGTGCTAGCCCGGGGCTGGGGGCTGGCAACCCTTGAGCAGCCAGCAGGGAAAAGTCTGGGATGGTGTAGGCAGACCTCTCTAATCAGAGGTCTTGCCCAGACCTGGCCACACCCTCCCTCAGCTCGGCACTATGAAAGGGAAGGGAGGGCTACTCTAGCACCCTCCAGCCTCTAGCCTGAGCCACTGCAGGCATGTGCCTGAATTTGCTCAGTCCAGAGAGAATGTCTGTAAGGTTACAAACCAGTTTAGCTTAGCCAGGTTAGACTAACCTGCAAAGGCTGAATCAATTCAGGTTCAGGCTTTTTGAACGTCTGTCCCTAGCTTTAGGGTCAAAGTAACAGAACAGAAGCTCTCCCCCCTCCTTTTAAAAGTTGCTAAAAAGGACTTTTGTCCATGTGCTCAGTAACTTGTTCTTGTTCTTGTTTCACACAAGCAGAACTTTGATGTTTTCATATCTCAAAGCCACCTTCAAACTGAGTTAAATGTTTCTGAATAACAGTATGTCAACCCATGCTCAATTTCAGCACATTCTGCAATATTACACAGCTAAATCAGTGGAGCATAAATATTAAATCATAGCCTCTCCTAGTTATACACTTTGAGAGTAGCAAAAATATATATAACACATGCCCGCTACATTATTTCAAGTGTTAATATATCACTGAAATCAAAAATAGTTTTCATGAGAGGTCTCAAAACACTTTTTTTCAATGAAGGTACTTATATCCAAAATTACAACTTGAAATCATCATACTGGCAGTACAGTAGATTAAACAAACAGCATATATAAATAATATTTTTATAATTGAAAAAGTCTATTTTTTTACTCTGTGCTTCACATCAGATCAATTAATTTTTAACAAATTTACTTCAGAAACTTCATCTTTTGAGGAAGCCACCCCTAGAAAATTCCAGCATGAAGAGTCACATTAAAGAAAACTCTAATCAATGGACAAAAGGGAGAGAATGGAAACTGTTATGCCAGCTTAAGTACAGCAGCTTAAGTATGGGCCTTTATAGTGCCTACTATAATAATATTACATACTGGGGTCCATGATCCATATCTCCATTGAGTCACCTTGCCTATTTGAATGACAGGAAGTGATGTTGTCCATAATTTTGCAGTTTCTGGACAAGGGGACATTTCACAGTCCTGCGCAAAATAAGAATAATGTGAACCTTAAAACCAGTTTTCAAAACTGCAAAGAAAAAACCAAACTCATGTTGAAAAAGAAGCATCATAACTTGTTAAATCTAATTTTCAGCCATACCATGCTGGTCTGCAGTTTTATTCAAAGTTTTGCCTTGAGATAATGGGCAGAAGTAAACTTTGTTAAGGCTAGCAATAACCCAGTAACTTAACAATAACTATTCCATGTAAAACTCTATCTGTTACCTTGCTTGGTGGTAGTGGCATAGACATAGCAGGGGTGACTATCTATCTTGCAGCCATGATCAGCAAGAACAAAATTAGTACAGAGTGAACCTAGCCTATCATCTATATACTTCATTAAGCAGCTATGTACTAGACAAAGCTAAGTACACAATAGACATTGCTGTCTGAAACTTTCCAGTCTTACACACAAAGGCTCACGAACTCCAAGAGTAGAATCTGCACGGCAATCACTTCACATACAGCTTAATTTCTACATTTCAGCTACTTAACTACATGCTTGGTACATCTACACATGCAATTAATGTGACTAAATATACTCTGGCTCAAACTGAGCTGAAGTAAACTAATCCCAACATTACTGTCTACACATGCATTTAAGTGCAGGATTTACTGCACTGCCAGATACCACTTGTATCTGATGGGACTATCCAGCAGCACAGTCTACTGAGCCCCAATTTTTGTGCACGTGTGGAGGGTGATGCTTTACTGTGCAGCAAAGTAGTTTGCTACGCAGTAAAGTGTCTCACGTAGATGTGCCCACTTTTACTTTTGGAAGTATTTTTTATGAAGTCTCTTTCTGAAGCACTCCTGGTCCCCAAGTCCAATTTTATCCTCCTGCTGCTTCCACTTAAATGCCTTACCTGAGGACCAATGGAACCTTTTTCTCTGTGCTTCCTGAGCTCAGATCTTGAGACTTGCTTGGCCTCTAGATATCTAACATATAATGGCTGGATTATTATTAATAAGGGGTATACACAGCCTTTATGTCCTCCTGGACTTCAACATTGTTTTATTAAAAAGAATCAAAAAGACTGACTGTGTTCAATAGTTATTATGGGAAAGTGCAGTTTTTAAATTAAAAGCATCAAATAGGTGAGGAACCTTGGATAAAAGGAAAATGCAGAGAACTAAGTTCATGCAATTATATACAACTAACTATATTATCTTCAGAACAATATTAACCATTTGTTCCCTCAAATAATCATTTTCCCTCTCTTAGCTACATATGATTAGAATTCCAAAATTGAATATAAAAGCAAGTGGGTGAAAACATGAAGTCTACCATAGGGCTTAAGTGGTCACTGTGTCTGTCTGCGTGCGTGCATGCATGCGTGCGAGAGAGAGAGAGAGCGTGTGCGCTCCAAACATCTCAGCAATTTGGAATTAATCAAAACATCCTTTTGGCTGATGGAACAGGTTGGGCAGTCCTAGTTTCAGACAGACTATGCTGGGTATACCTCCAGTCACATGAATCCTTTTCTCTAGATTAGCCACTACTGAAGCTCAGGGGAAAAACAGTTAGTTTCAGCATCTTTTTCCCAGCCACCAAACAGCAGAGAGGCTATATTTATTTAATGGTTAATATATTTAATAATAAAAATAACTCAACTTTTTCTCAGACTCAGATGTTTTACTTACTTGGCTATCTCTAGGACGGGTAGCAGCACTGCACTCCCTATCATCCTCTGAAATAACTCTGTAATTGCCAGTAACACACTTGACTGCACGCATCTGGTATCCATGTCCACATGTCACAGCACACTGAAAGCCAACAATTGTGCATGCTTAAGATACTGTTAGATCTAATAATCATTTGCCAATTTTGATGAATAGCTCTATTTTTAAACTACTTATGTAACATGAACAAGAACTTAATTTAGAAATAATTACTTTTGCACATATTTGGGGAGTTTTGTTTGCTTTACTAACATTATTCTAAAGATAATTTAACAGGTGGAATAACTTTAATAATGGGAAATAATTCTGAATACATATTCCCTAACAGTAAATTTACAAATCTAATAAACATATTAGTAATCACAGTAAATACATGTGCAAATGTCTAGTTGGGAGGAAGCATCAGGTGAGTACATCCTCAGGGGTCCATCCTGGATCCAGTATTGCTTAATATTTTAATTAATGAGTTGGATGATGGGATCAAGTGCACGCTTAGCAAATCTGTGGATGACATCAAATTGGGTGGAATTAAATACACTCTGGAGCGTAAGGCTAAGATCCAGAATGACCTGGGTAGACTAGAAAATGGTCCACAATCAACCAGATGAAATTGAACTATGCAAGTGCAAAGTCCTGCATTTGTGACAAAATAATTGCATGCACAGATACAGACTATAAATAATTGGCTAGACTACAGAGAGGGATATGGGGGTTACAACAGACCAGAGGTATCCAACTTTTTTATGGTGAAGATCATTTTTTGGCACCCCAGGATCTATCGCCCACCCACCTTCCTCTGCCCCACCCCCTGACCCGCCCACCACATGCCCAGCTCCACCCACCCCTTCAGCCCCCACCCTGCTTCCCCAGCCCCCAGCCCCCAGACAAGCTGCCCAGGCTCTGACCCCACTCACCCAGCCCAGCCTGGGCAGCAGGGCGTGTGGCTCAGCCCAGCCACATTCATCCTGCCACTCCTGATCATGGAGCTTCTGACAGACTGAGGTTGCTGTCAGAGGCTCCATGATCGACCAGTCAATTAAGATCAACTGGTTGGTGACCATTGCAGTAGACCTCTTTGGAGAGGAGGACTGAGGTAGTGAACCAAAGACTGTGGCACTGGTGTCATCAGGAAGGCTTCGGTTTCCATGACCACAGTCTGCTATTTGGTGAGAGAGACAGTGAGTTGCTGGGAAGGGATGGCCTCCACCTCTCTCCACTGGGGAGGAGACTCTTCTCAGCCAGGCTGGCTGACCTGCTCCACCGGGCTTTAAACTGAGCCTGCCGAGGGATGGGGGGACTACCACCTCTGCTGGCCTGCTGAGCAACCCTTGCAAAGCCAGCAGGCCAAGGCATTTAAGGGAGCCCACCCCTGCCCCAGCCCTGGAATGAGCTGTAGGCAAGGCAGGGTCCCCAAAAGGGACACTTGCCTGCCTGTACACAAATGCCAGGAGCTTGGGGAATAAACAGGAGGAACTTGTCCTCCTGCTTAACACAAATAATTATGATGTCATAGGGATAACGGAGACCTGGTGGGACTCCACCCATGACTGGACCACAGGTATAGATGGCTATACCCTGCACAGGAGAGATGAGTAGACAAAAGGGGTGGGGGTGTAGCTCTCTATCAAGAAGAGCTACGCATCCCTGCAAGCCGACACTGGCGCCCAGGGTGGATGACTGGAGACCCTCTGGGTTAAAATCCTTGGGGAACACGGTACAGGGGACACAATGGTGGGAGTCTATTACAGACCTCCTACCCAGGATCAAGAGCTTGACCAGGAATTCGCCAGGGAATTGGCTGAGGCTGCATGCTCCCAGTGCATGGTTGTCATAGGAGACTTCAAATACCCTGACATCTCACGGGAAGAGCACTTGGCCAAATCCAAGCAGTTGCAAAGCTTTCTCTCATGCGTGGATGAGCTCTCTCTGATGCAAGAAGTCTATGGGCTGTTGAGCGGTAAAGCACTGCTCGACCTGGTACTGGCAACCGGGAATGACCTAATCAGTGACCTCCCTAATTGAAGGGAGACTTGGTGACAGTGACCACGAGCTGCTACCATTTGCCATAAAGCTGGCAAGTTGGTCAGGATTACAGAAGACCTCCACTTCAGGAAAGCCGACTTTGACAAGGTCAGACGGCTTGTCAGAGAGGCCCTAAAGGACCACAACCCAAAGGGGAGGGGAGTACAGGAAGAGTGGTTGCTCCTCAAAGGAGCAATCCTGGATGCACAAGCAAAGTCTATTCTGTCTCAAAGGAAAGGCAGCAAAAAGGCACAGCAACCCCCTTGGCTCAGCAGGGAACTAGCAGACCTCCTGCATCTAAAAAGAAAGACCTACAAAGGATGGAGGACTGGATCCATCTCCAAGGAGGAATACTCTGCACTGGTCCAGACCTGCAGGGAGAGAACCAGGAAAGTCAAGGCTGTGACGGAACACCAACTAGCTACAGGTATCAAGGACAATAAAAAGTCCTTTTTTAGATATGTGGGAAGCTGCAGGAAAAGCAAGGGCAACATTGGACCCCTGCTAAACCAGATGGGACAACTGATAATTGATGCCCAGGAAAAAGCCAACTTACTAAATGGGTACTTTGCATCATTTTTTCACCAGTCCCAAGGAACGCCCCTACCCATTACAGGACGGGAACACCTGAGTGAGGGTGATTCTTTACCCTCCATCAATGCTGACCTCGTGAAGGAACACCTTGAGAGGACAGACACCTTCAAGTCAGCTGGCCCTGACAGTTTACACCCCAGAGTACTCAAGGAGCTGGCAAGCATCATAGCTCAGCCCCTGGCATAAATCTTCGAGAGCTCCTGGCGCTCTGGTAAAGTGCCTGAAGATTGGAAGAAGGCCAATGTGGTGCCTATCTTTAAGAAAGGGAGGAAAATGGATTCGGCAAACTACAGGCCCATCAGCCTGACTTCTATCCCAAGGAAAGTTTTAGAAAAGATTACCAAAGAGGCCATTCTTAACAGACTGGCCAATGGCAACATCCTAAGGGATAGCCAGCACGGGTTTGTTGAGGGTAGGTCTTGCTTGACCAATCTTATTTCCTTTTACAACCAGGTGACCTATCACCTGGACAAGGGAGAAGAGATTGATGTCATATATCTTGACTTTAAAAATGCCTTCGATCTGGTATCCCATGATCACCTCTTGGCAAAACTGGTCAACTGTGGCCTTGGCTTCACCGCAATCCACTGGCTGGGGAATTGGCTCCTTGGTCAGACCCAGAAGGTGGTGGTTGACAGAAGTCAATCATCGTGGTGCCCTGTAACCAGTGGGGTCCCCCAAGGCTCTGTCCTTGGGCCAACACTATTCAACATCTTCATTAATGATGTGGACATTGGTGTCAGAAGCAAACTGGCCAAATTTGCTGATAACACCAAAATTTGGGGTAAAGCATCCACACCTGAGGACAGGAGGGTGATCCTGGCTGACCATGATAGGCTCAGGAAATGGGCGGACAAGAACCTGATGGTGTTTAACACTGAAAAATGCAAGGTTCTCCACCTCAGGAAGAAAAACCCGCACCATGCTTATAGACTTGGCAGTGCTACACTGGCTAGCATTACGGACAAAAAGGACTTGGAGGTCATGACTGACCACAAGATGAACATGAGCCTTCAATGTGATGCTGTGGCTAGTAAAGCCAGCAAAACGCTGCCTTGCATCCATAGATGCTTCTCAAGCAAATCCCAGGACGTCATTCTCCCATTGTACTCAGCCTTGGTGAGGCTCCAACTGGAGTACTGCGTCCAGTTTTGGGCTCCACCATTCAAAAAAGATGTGGAGAAGCTCGAGAGAGCCCAGAGGAGAGCCATGCGCATGATCAGAGGTCAGGAAAACAGACCGTATGATGACAGGCTGAGAGCTATGGGACTCTTCAGCTCTTCGCACCCTGAGCCTGCACTTTTCCAGGCATAGCCACTCCTCTCACACAATAATAATCAGGGATCCTGGTTTTCTCTGATTAAAAAAAAAAAAATCTCCAATTTTTGCATTAAAAAAAGTAACTCAAAATTCACATCTTTCTGTGATTAAAATGAAACACTACTATATATACATTTATATCAATATATTAGTGGTGTTTCATTTCAATCACAGAAAAATATGGATTTTGTGTTACTTTTTTTAATTAAAAAATTAAATTTTTCAGTTCATTTCAGCGATGCCAGCCCTAGTTAGAGTGACCATGTTCAATGAAATGCCAAGAGTTTTTTTCAGGACTCTTATGTTGGATTGGGGGAGGGGTAAGGGATGTTATAGCTACACAATATTTATTTAAGCTGTATTGTACACTTACTGAATGAAGTTAAAATGCATGTAGACACATGGTCAGGCAGCCATTAAGTGCTCTCATGGCATTGCAAAGCTGTTCACTTTCAGGTGAGCATTATCTCCTAAAACATACTACCCTTTAATACATTACAAAATTCCCATGATTTGCAACAATCTATTAAATACTTTACTGTTACGTTATTATCCAAAATTCTGGAATAGAAGACAAAAAGCAAGAAATGCAAATGTACTTACTGATCCCCATGGTCCCACTTGCCAAGATGCACATTCAGGGAGTTCACATGGTCTAACTGATTCTGGTCTAGAGTTTGGATTACAGAAACTGTCCTGTAGTTTTTCATCTTTTATTTGGCACCACACCTGCCGATGCCTCATTCCCTTCCCACATGTTACAGGACACTGCAGAGTTATAAAATAACATTTGTCAGATGATAAAAAGCATGACTAATTAATGGTTTCACCTTTTTAATAAGAATCAAGCAACCTTTCTATCCAGAAAGCTTTGCAAAATTATATGACCAGAATACATTACAGTTAGTGCACACAAAAAAAAAAAAGTAGACAAACCAAAAACGATAAACATTTTAAAAGCACTTCTTACTTTTAAAATCTTTTTAAAAATATAGCAATATTAAGAATTCTTAAATTTTGCATGATTGGAATTACCTCACTCCAGTCATTAGTAGCCCAATTTGGGCATAAGAACTCATTGCAGCTCTGTGTTACAATTCTTGGAAGCTCATGGCATTCTCTATCAGCAAGATGATGACCAAAGTTGTTCATACAAAAAGCATCTCTGGTTCTGACACCTCTCTCACAGCTCTTGGAACACTGGGATATAGAGAAAATATAATAAATGTTATGTTATGAAGACCAGTTCATTATACATTAAAAACCTTAAAGATGAAGAAGATTAAAAAACCTGAACTTCAGTGCAACACGACAGACTCAAATACATTAGATATAAATTCAGCACCCATTTTTTTTTTAATATCAATCATACATTAATATTAAGGCTGCCATTTTATAACCTCATCTCGCATAAAATACATACACATATGTTAAGCTATTTAGGTTGCAAAGTCAAGCACCTAAAACTTAAGGAATAATTGATTTGTGGCTGCCTGTGAAAACTTTGCACCCTTCTTGTGCACTGAATGAGGTAGAGAATCCCATAGACAAAACAATACATGATCTTACGAATTAAACACTACTCTAATATATTCATCAAAAGAGGTAGAATTATAGTTTCACAGGTACTCTAATTCCAGCATTTCCCCACTTTCAAGTACATGGCTTTGCACCTAAGACTGTAAACAGACATCTTATTTGAGGTGACCCTCTATGTCCTGGTTTTTAACCCAGATCAAAACACAAACCGCATGGCCATTTACACACACAGCCCTTCCAGGGTGCATTTTTGCCCCTTTGCCAGTAGGCAGCGAGCAAGAGCACACAGCCTGACAGGCTTGAACCTAGAATCATACCTCTGTAGGATTCCTGGACAAGAGGCTCTCAGAGGAAAAATGTCATGTCTGTTTGTACCCTACATAATTTTATCGTACCATAGTTTCTTGGTAGGTAATTTCTCACATATTTGTAAAATTAAAAAATAAATACACGCAACTGTAGTAACACCATTGCTATTACTACAAACAATAAATATGCCACATTTTTTGCCTCCCGGCTGGTAAACAAACATCAAGGTTACCAGGACCGAATGGCCAATCAGCAATGGGAGGCATAAACTGCGCCATATTTAAAAACACCGTTTTCGCCTCCCTGCCATCAGGAACAACGGGCGAGCTTGGGGTGGGGGTGGGAGTGGGGGTGAAGGGAGAGGTGCGAAGCATGTGGGAAAAACTGCAAAAACAAAGGAGCCACCGTGCACTACATTTTTTGCCACAATTTCAGTAGGTCCCTAGTTTTTAGGCATCACCAGCAGTGTTTGACCCCTCAACACTGATACAGCCTTCAACTGCTACTACTTGAGCTACTGGACTAACTATATTAGTTGATAGTAGGGCAAAGGTGTTATCCCTAGAAAGGAGTAAATCACTGACTCAAGTGATAGATCTAAACAGTGCTGAGGGAGAGCTGGCCTGGACCAACTCCCTCTCCCCCTCCTCCTCTTTAGAAGGTAAGGAAAAATTATTTAGTGCAAGTCCTCAGGAGGCTGGGCTGCAGTCATCATGTGCTGGGTAGGAAAGGAGATCAAACTGACTTCTCCCACCTGTCTCAGGGGTTGAGGGAGCTCTTGCCTCAAATGGTGCCCTAAAGAACAGGATGGAAAGGTGAAGTTACACCATACACTTAGACCATACTAAGGACACTTACAAAAAATGAGCATTCACAAGTTAAAGCTCGTTCACTTGTGCTAAGAAGCCTCTGAACAGCTCTAATTTAAGCCACCTCAGGCAAGGGTTAACTGTGGGCCATATGGCCTAGCTCATTTTAGGGTAATTTCAGTCTGTTCCATGGAGATAAAATGAGCAATCTGCAGTCCTCCAGCATCCCAGGATGCACTACTTCCAGTTCCCCTCCCTCCTCCAGAGCAGGAAGACAACCCAGATTTTCTGGCTCCTAGCCACACCCTTGCTCATCAGCGCTCTAGTGGCAAGTCAGAGCTGTCCAGGCAAGAAAAGGTATTAACCTTTAACGTGCAACTGATCACAGCACATTCTAACTTTAACACCATTTACCATTCCACAGATTTAGTATGGTCTAAGTATAACATGTAATTTCACTAAGACTGGTGCTGTGTGAAGTTGATTGGCGTAAGGGCTGGAAGCTCCCAGTGAAGTATATACCATTGCTACTTTGTAACAGCTTGACTGTTCAATGATTTTGGCATGCTGCCAAAAATTTTCCAGAGAAATGAAAGCAAGAAAAGGAAAACAGTAGATTTAAAATGGTTTATGTCTGCTAAATCTGACCATAATATAACAGCACAAAGAAAAGATGCATCTTTATACTAAAGGTTTTTCTTTAACCAAATTTCAAAGGATCAGCTGCATGCAATTGAATTGTTAGAGCTTCTAAAAAACCCAGTAAATAAAGCTTTATGTCAAAAAGTGTTGGAAAACATAAATGTGAAGTTCATTACCAACCACTTTGATTCTCCAAACACATTTTTCTTTCAGATATATAAACAGAAATGGTCATAAAATAAATAAAAATCTAATCTAAATGTTAACCAGAACTACATTCATGAGCATTTAAATTTATACCTCAGACCATTCTGTGTAGTGCCAACTTGTTAACAGACAGTCACCATGACAGGGTTCTCTGACTGGTGGTTTCTGCTGGTCAGCACAATATTTATCATCGACAGGAACACTAAGACCTTTAGAAACAGAGTATTTCATACAGTGGACATCTAAAGTGCGATATCCTGGACCACAGTGTGATGTACAATCACTCTTGCCAATATCATGCCACCTGCAAAGAGAAACGGTTACATAAACTAAATGTGTTTTAAAAATAAGATATACATGCATAATGGGGGATGCAGTGTAAATATGTATTTTAGACAACAGATAAATTGCAAAGAAAACAAAGATGGAAATTTTCAAAGTTAAGTAGGCGGATTTAGACACACAAAGTGGAAGACTTCCAGATTCCTTTTAAATTAACAATTTCTGCCTAAATCTCCTTAGGTAGCTTCTGATAAACTCAGTCAGTGATTCTAAACCTGCAGCCTTTGCACATTTCAAACATGGCACGCAAGGAATGCAGGACCAGGTTCCAAGACTTTGGAGAGTACGATTCTGGATGGCCCCTAAAGGAAGGACCTTGACACATAATACATAAAGTAGATTAATTCTTGGTTTCAGAGACTTAAATCTAGAGTATACTTATGTGAAATCAACTGATTTAAGAAAAAGCAGCAGCAGCTACCCAGTCTTTGCATGATTTTTGTTTAGATTTTCACTTTTAAAATCTAATAAAAGCTAAATGGAATTTTTATTAAGAATGTATTTTTACCTTAGTTCACATTCTGTATTACACTTTTCAGTGACTGGTGGTGGAGCAGGTTTATGTTCACATCTTTGGTCAGACACTACCAGTCGTTCACTTTTATGTATACATATTACTTTTCTCTTGCGAAGTCCTTAAACAGAATATTTGGAAAAGATTAAAAGTCTATAAAGGTGTTTATTTTGAAGATTTATAGCTGTTTGTATTGTTTATGTGAAATGTACAATATATTTTCTGTTATAAAATGCTCACTTGTGTTTCTCAAAATAATTACACAGAATAGGAAAATCACCATACATTATTGAAGAGTTTTATAGGTAAAAAGTTTCCTGAAACAATAGAGCTGACCTTACAGCTCTCTGTTTGTTTAGAAGAAAGACACCACTTGTATGGTCTGAGGCCACCGGAACCCTGAAATTTCTCTCCTTAGGAAGGCTTTACATGCACAGTAGATGGCTCTTAAGTACGATATGTTTATGTGCATGCCTCCTACCTGAGCAGACCACAGTCCCCAGGGTGTAAGGCTGTTCATGCAATCCAGCAGAGATGTCTATCACCATAATTCTTGAAAGGAAAATACGCTGAAAATACCTCTTGTGACAGGGTGCAGAGACCCTTTAAAAATCCAGAACGGGATGCTAGCTCTGCTTGGCAATGAGGAACAGCTGTGGACAATCAGGTCTGTGCACGGATACCCAGCTGGGAGTATTTGAAAAAGGCCTATCTTTGTGAGCAAAAGGACCTGAAGGAGGTTGCTGCTACTGAAGCTGAAGAAACTTTGAGGACCAAACTGAAAGGACAAAGTTATTTTCTTTATTTTTGGTTTCCTTTACTGAATGTAGCAGGCAGAGTGGTGTGAATGATAAAGGACGACTCCAAATAAAAGATTTGTTGTTTTGAACCCTGAAAGAGGCATGTCTGTTACTTGCACCAATCCAACTGCCAGAAGGCATGACCAACTCATACTATTTTGATACTGTATTGCAGTAGCTATAATTGCTTTAGTTGCTTATATTGTTATTTTTATAATGAATTATTTAACCATCAAGATTAACTTTATCTTGTTATGATTTACCTTAGATAATATTTTAATCAGTTATTACTGTTTTGGAATTAACCATCTATTTTAAATTTCCTATTGCTTAGCATATATATATATATATATATATATATATATATATATATATATATATATATTGACCTGTTGGTCTCATGATTTTAGAACTTAAATTTGGTATAAGAAAAATGCTTATGTAAGGTCTGAGTTATGTCTGGTATGTTTGAAAAGAGGTAATGAAAGAATGAATGAAGGATGTAAGTGACAATATGAAGGAAGACAGTCTTCTCGCAGGTGAAAATAGTCTTCTGTGGTTTAACAGTTAAAGGTCGCAGCAATGTTGAGTAAGCAGTTAAGGATTACCAAATATTAAATCATGCCTTCACCCTGACAGCTGAAGCAATGAAGCAATGAACCCCCTGAAGATTGCAGACTGCAAAGCCAGAAGATCATGTCCTACCAATCCCAGCCTGCCAACAGGACAAGGAGGATGACCTTTGTGTCTGACTCAGTGGAATCCATAGGCTTGTATGGACAGCTATCACTATAAAGAATGAACACAAAGAAAAGGTTTGGGTCTGTCCACCTGCAAGAAGGAGTTTTAGGCTCACCCAAGAAGACCCGACTCCATTCTTCGTGGTCAGGCCAGCTGACAACCAGACTGACCCAAGCAACTTTAGAACTTGGTAACACCTTAACCTTTGCAGGACTGTCTAACTATCTGTGTGTGTGCTTGTTTCTTTTGTATGAATGAATGAATTAATGAATGTAAGGGAATGAGTGAAGCAAATAACCTTACTGTTCTTTATTCTTTTTATGTTGCATGTTTTATGTTCCAAAAAATGCGGCGCTGTGCCTTATCCCCCTGATAAGATTCCTGCTTATTTTTAATTCACACTATGCGCCCCGTGGAGACAGTAATACTCTTGCACACACTTTCTAGAGCCTTCCACTATACCAGTGATTCAAGAACTAGCAAACCTGTGCAATGTTTGCTTGGAGAGTAAGGTGATGTTATCCAGGTTTGCAGATAACAAAAATGAAATCTTATGTCTTGGGTAACAAACATGCATAATGCCATGAGGCTCAGCAACCTGAGACAGGTTCTCAAAATGTCCATAGTTTAAACTAAGGACGACTATACATATTTAAAATTCTCTGAAACCTTTCCAGTGGTGATATCCCTTTCCTATGGTAGTACCCAGTGGGTGTGTCTACCTGTGAAATTAATGCAATGCAATAAATTCCAGCACACCAAAGTTTATTGCTCCCAGGAGTCACATTTACACATGTAACCAGGACTGCATCATGTTGAGCTGAGTCAGAGCAGCCCTGGCTGGCAGGGGACCTGGGTGGTCAGCCTGCTGCAAGCTGGCTTAATGTGCTGCAGAGGGGCTGATTGGGGCATGAGGGTGCTCCAGTGCGGGGCTAGCCAGCAGCAACTAACAGTAAAGATGTAAACTGAGTTCCAAGTGGCAGCTTCATAAATTTCATGAATAAATAGTTTTTGGATGCAAGAGGCTTAGGTAGCTAACTCTCTACCAAAATATCGCCTTCATCTGATTCTTCAAAGATTTATCCATGTGAAGTAAATGGAACTGTTCTCATACCCAAATGAAAACATGTGAACAAGCATGAGGCTTATGTCCATCCAGTACTGGCTTTCCAAACCATTCAGACAGACTCTTTTGCTGATTTAGTTTGTATCATATCAAGAGCAAGAGCCATATCAATCAAATTCTTACAGACATGGCTAATCTTTAATGAGAACAAGGCATCATGTACATCTGATTTTAAAAAGTTACTGAAAAAATTATAAGTTAAAGTAAAACAAATTATTCTTGGGAATGCTCAGTATAACTATTATCGGGCAAAGATAACAACTTTCATAAATAAAGAAATCCAGTTGTTACTGCTAGAATCATTTGTTAAAATATAAAAATTAGTAACAATACTTTTTGTGTTCCTATGACATTTGAAAACACATTCTTAACCCTTCCATGAACCTACCTCTTGTTGTAACACTTCTAAATGATATGTGCCTTGACTATTTTGATGTCACACATTTTAATCCCAATCGCTACCTAAAATTCCACATAAATTTGGTGTTTCATCGTGTTTATTATTGAAAATTATTTCCATCAGAAATACAGAAACCAGGAACAGAGTTTTATTTACACTAAGGAAGTAAATCTCTTACAAATTAAAGGGTTTAATTGGTTAATTAAAGGGTTTCATTTATTAATTTATTGGTGCCCCTTTATTTTAGGTCTTTGTCCCTCACTTGTGCCTGAGTAGGTTGAAATGTATGATGTGACAGGGTGTACTAAGATCATCAGTTATTTTGATAATACCAAGAAAAAGCATTATTAAAATCATTTTGATGTGAAAAACAATTACAATACCTTGGCACATTTTGCTGCAGTCTTGCCAGGGGCCGTATGGATCCCATGTAAATAGATCACTTCTCTCTTCTACAGGGATACTGAATGAATAATGCACATCAGGACTGTATAAATTTCCTACACATAAAACCTTAATTGAGATAAAAATGATAGCTGTTTTTCAATGAATTTGTGTGTGACCAAAGTATATGAAAGTTATAAGCACTTATTAAATTTACAAACTTTTTAAAGCATTAAATATTCACCTGTAAAATTAACTCTTCTTCTAGGCGGTCAGTGCTGTTAATTCGTTCTACAGTACTGTTTGAACCACTGTAATCAAGTATGGCTCCCTGTATAATGATTTCCTTTTTAGACAGGCTTACAACAAAATTTCCATTTAGGATAAAATTCCCATGAATATCAGATAATGCTGGAAGTAACATGAAATACCATAAGTAAAACATCTATTTCAATTAAGAGGTACTTAGCTTAATTGTGATCAATTGTATCTTTTAATTCGTAAAAAACAGTTTTGAAAACATCAATTAGATCTCACGCCATTAGTAGCATACTTACTATAGTGACCATATATTCAATCTACATCAATAAAATTTCCAGTGTTGGAAGATTTGCTATTTGATTGCAATGGGGCAGCAATATGAGACATTTAAAACCTGTTTAGAACTGGCAGTGTTGATGGCAAGGAACTGAATTTTACTAAACTGTACTACAGTCTTGTTCTCTGCAGGGCTACTTTTCAATTCAGTGATAGAGCCAAAACAAGTTAAGTCCTAACTTCAACATCAAGATAGAGTACTGCCATTCTAGGCTTACCTGTCTTGTACATCTCAATCTAAAGACTGACAGAAGGTGGGGAAGAATAGCTCCTTACAGAGTAGCTGTTTCAGACAAGCACGAGCTTTTGGATGCAACAACCTACTTCATCAGATGCTAGAAATAGACTGGAATGCTGGCATGCTAGGAACAGTTTCCTTCTAAGGAGATCTGAGCCCCTCTTCCTGCCTTACCATGTGTGCTGGGATTTGGGGGTGCTTCCAACACTTGACCCAATCCATCATATGTGAACTGTAATCTCGGGACTATGTTCTCTCACTGGGTAGTCTGAGCCTCTTTTTATCTGCCTCCCTCCTGCCCCCAAAATGGTGACAGACATTATATAGTATGGCTATGTACTACCCAAGCTAGTTACAAGGTAAACTAAGGCGTTAGATAGTTCACAATAACTGTAGGCTCTTACCCCCTGGTATGCAAGGTAGCTTATCCTTAAATGAAAGTGGGATAAACTATGTTGCCTGTAATGTGTGGAAAAGGTATGCACACAGGGAATTATCATGAAGCAGCTAGCATGCTATTGATACCATATATTAAATCACAATAATTTACCCATGTGCTCATATCCTAAATCTCTTTCCATGGTTCCTTATATGATCCAGGGTCTGGGAAACTCATGCCCCTGTGCATAGGAAGCTAAGAACAACTATTCTCAAAGCATACACCATGTACATAATCCTGAGGCCAGGTTGAGGAGTGGAGAACAAGTATATTTTGTGTACATCACAGGCTTGAAAGAAATGACAGAGCTGTGCAGAAAATAAACTAACCACCAAGATGAATGAAGACATTAACACCTCCTTATGTTATTTCCATACCTGTGGAAATAACAACATTTCCCAAATAAGAAAGACAAACTGACCAAAATGAAAGCATATTGTTTTGATCAATAGTCCAACTCTGAGCTTTCTGTACTGCAGGTATATGTTAGAGCCCTTTCCTTCCATCTTCCCTAAAAACTCCCACTTTCCAGATTACCCTGTGCTGAAGATATTAGGTATAGAACAGTGTTACTAATAATTACATTAATTGAATACTAAGTTGTAATAGAGCTCTAGTTCTGCTGTAATTAAGGTTGACAACACTGTTCAAAGGTTAACTCTTTTAAGTATTCCAAAGTACTTATGCTTAACTTTGATTGCATTTAAGTTTGCTGCCATTCATGCAGTTGTGGAGTAGGGTAACTGTTCTAAACCCAGGGTCATCTGTGGAAGGGATTCCCAAGATACAGTCCCCTGTGGGGGGAAAAACCCCAGCACATTATATCAATTTATATTTTATGCATATCTGGGGCTCAGATCATGGCTCCAATCAGCCTTCAAAAATTCTGGTTACTTGATGCTTATGCCATCTGCTCTATAGTACCAATTGCCTCTTTGGTTAATACAATTTTCAATTTTGGTTCCCCAAGGAATTTATGTCTTGTGAAAGTACATACAATAAGTTTTCTATCCAGCTTGGTCAGTGGCCTGGATTTCTGCTGTGGCTCTACAGTTTCCACTGAACATGCCCCACACTCAGACAATGTAAGCTCAAACTCATCTCTTACAGAAATCTGAGAGAGATCCATAGACATACATGTATTTGCCTCTATCAAGTTTTTATTTTTTTTACCTCTACTTTTGAGCAGCAGCCAATTCAAAAGAGACACAAAGTATTTTTTAAAAAGAAATAGATTACATTTGAATGCTTGCTATGCAGTGCTGAAGGAAGGAGGGAAAAGATGAGTGATTTGGTGCAAGAGAAATAAAGAGATAAAGGACTAGGTGATAGGGGTAGGAAGGGGATGGACCATTATGATGGTGGTAGGGAAGTAGAGAGAACTGGGGCAGTGTGCCTGTCACATTCTCTCCTTTCATGCATGAGGTGGGAGTGTACACCTCTGAGGGGGTGGAGCTTCAGTGCCTCTCTCTTTCCTTTATGTGAGCCAGGATGTTGGGGTCTTTTTGGGACCCCTCCCCTTCCTTGTATGTGCTGGGGGATGCTGTATTCTGGGAGCCCCTTTACTTGCATGTGGTGTAATCTGTGGGCTCTGTCCTTCTATAAGAGAGGAGAGATGGAGGGAGCAGGGTCTTAGCTCCACTCCCTGATGCCCCTGTGTATCCCAGGAGAAGGTAATACAGATTGAAACCTCTGAAAACCAGGAAATGAAGAGTTCAGGTAATGCAAAGATGAAGTTCCAAAAGAAGGAAATTCACAATTAGGATACCTGCAGCCCTCTCTTCATGATGGGTAGCTGGCTAGAGTACAAGGGTGATGGAAAGGCCTAGGCCATGGCAGGGAGGCCTAACCAAAGCAGGGTTGGGAGTCTTTCTAGAGATGAGGATACAAAGGACCTAGGTCATTGTTCAGCTTAATCAATGACGTTTGCAATACTCCAGCAGGTGGCTTATGTGATTTATACACACACATGGCAGCACAAAGCATGTACATTTTTAAGAACAATGTATTTTTTTTTCTTTATTTTATATGCTAATAGGTTTTAAAGTTCTAATGGCTTAACAGGATGGGAAAGGATGATTAGCTGGACTTTTTGGTGGGGAAGGGAAGATATATTTTACATGGGGTGTTGAGGGAAAGGACGTAGAAAAAGGAAGCAAAACACTAGACTTCTTCCATGTTCTTCAAATTAATGTAACTGCCACAGAATATAACTGAACATTTTAGAACACAGAATATTTCTGTGAATTTTCTGCCTTCAGAAACTCTTCCTTACAAATGTTTCAATTCCATTATAAAAAAGCATATAGGAAAGAGTGAAGACCAATTAGGAGTCACACAGTAAGTTATAGTGGTGTTTCAGCACAAATGAACAAACAAACTCATTTACTCTTTCAAGCAAGCTTTACTTTCTAGGAAAACATAACTTGGAAATTCATTTTAAAAAAGCTTCATTAACCAAAATTGAGGTTCCCTGATGGTCTGTGGTTCCCTTCAGAAAACTAATATTCTGGAAGGGTCCAGGTACCAGCAGACAGCCTTAACTGAATTAATGAAGTCAGTGCATATATATAATATGTGCAAAGATGACCATCTATTCTACCTGGTTCTCTGTATCTACTTAAAATTAATAAAACATTTATTAGAAAATGTCACAACAACAGAAGCATTACTCTGCCCAAATCTTGCTCCGAGTACTAAGGACTAGATCCTATTCCACTTATTAGTTGTCTAAGTAGACTAAGTGTCATTTAACTTCGTCCCATTCAAGTAAGTCCCTGTAAAAACATTTATGCATCTACTTTTGTAACAATCACCTGAGCCTAAGACCATGTAGAGATGTTATATTTATACCAAGAATTACGCTCCTGTGGTAATGCAAAAAGTGAGCATACAGATATTCGAGATGATTTTTGCAGAATAAAATATGACAGTTCCACAAAGAAATGTTAGCTCTTTCCAACAGAAGCTTCTCAGCATTGCAGCAATTTCTAGCACCACTTGTACTACCTGTCCAGTTACACAACGCACCACAGGATGTATCTTAGTCCTTCACTTTTCTCAGGAGGCTGAACTCCTGGCTCCCTCCCCTCCACTCCCCATGGCACCAGGGGGTCTGTCTGGCATCCTGGACTCTAATACCCCAGAGAGGCTGAGCCAGGCTCACAGACTGCTATGCAATGACCGGTTTTCTCTGTAAAGTCATTTGTGCCCAAGAAACAAGTCCAGAATCCACTTCCCAGACACTCCTGCCATGCCAAAAACATCTGTTCCTGTCACATCAGCATCTCTGGCATTATTTATAAACCAAGCTGGAGGAAGGGTCTCCAAAGCAAGAGGCTCTTTCTACTGTACTGCTGTAACATTTGCTACCAAATCCAAATATTTGCATGACTTCTAAGTTTACTCTCAATTTGTCCACTCGTAAGGAATATGGAAATCACATACTCATACTGACAGAACTTTTATAACATGGTCTATACCTTTGCTGACTCTCTAACTCAGTGGTTCTCAACCTTTTTTGTACCAGGACCCATTTGTAAACATTGATGGCCAGTCCCAACCCAGTGCCCCTCACTTCCAACCCACTGCCCCCTGCCTCCAAGCCCCAGCCTCCCAGTGTGTGGGGCAGGGGAGACCTAAGCAGTCCGTTGCAGGCTGGAACTCTGCCAGTCTGCAAGGGAAAAGCCACGGTATCCCACATTTTTCTCCTTTAAAGAAGAATACATTTTTTAAGTTTGTCTGTGACCCTTTCATATAGTCTTGCGACCCACAGGTTCAGAAATGCTGCTCTAACTGATACACATATTAAAGCTAAGAAATCCAACAAAGGTTCAACAGTTAAAATTATAGTAGTATAATTCTTGCAGAGGAAACCTAGCAACTCAAGTGAGGACTAACTATAATTGCATATTTTCTCTAAGGATTTTATCAAATTTCTGATCATTTTTGTTTGGAGCAGATTACTAAGAAAGCACACATAAATCATGTATCAGCTGTTATTTACTGGAAACCTTTACCAAGATAGTTGTCATCTTCTGGTTTTCCTGAATAACTGTGCTGACGTATATCAATGTTCGTTGCTCCCTTGGGAATCTTTACTACCACATTATAACCTGGAATAAATTGGGTATAAATTAGTTCTTATAAATACCAGAAATAGTCACATATCTGTACATGTGAACTTTCTAAAAAGGTGTTTAATCAGTTTGATTCCCTTTACCCTACTATCTGCTCAGACTGTCTATGCCTCTTAGTCACAAGCCCAAAAACACCTTCAAGATACAAGCCCTGCCCAGTCACTCTTCCTCTACAAAAGCTGCATACTGAAAAAGTGTGGTGTGGTTGATGTTAGGGTAGTACAGGGTACACCTAGCACTGTGCTTATGAGCATGCCTGAGACTGAGGCAGGCAGGGTCCTTAGGTACAATCCAAAAAATAACCACGTGACGTGGTGCATGTGGGACAGAAGCAAGCAGACCAGGCTTCTTTCTTGGCAGTGATCTCATAATCACTATGGAGGAGGTACTTTCAGAGCACTGGTCAAAGGTGCTACCTCCTTGATGCACTGCTATCATATTCTACATCTCCAGCTAACCCCAGGTGATCGGAAGTGTTTTGAAGTGACAAATAATTCTACTTCTGAAAGAAACCATCACATTTTTTCATGGGAACAGTTTTAAAATGCCATTTTTCAAGGCTACTCTCCAAAAGCACCTTTGTGTCTAGAAACAGTTTTCTATAATGAACCCGTATAATAATTAATTACACACTTAATCAGAGCTATTAATATAATCCTTACTAACTTGTCAATTAACTGCCAGTTTATTGCCCCATTCTACAAGCATTTTATGAGCAGTTTTGACTGGATTCAACTTCAATTATCTAGCTCTTACCTTTGGGTTATAAACCAACCAACAGTCTCCTTTGCAGTTTCCCACCCCATTAACTGTACCATATTTTTAAGGATATAATACTAATTTAATCCAGTGAATCTAAACCAGGGTGATACAGTACCCTGGGATGCCTTGAGATCCTTTTAAGGGTGTCAAACAATGTTAGCACTGTTAAGTGTACAAACACCTAGAAATGATTTACAAGATAAACCAAGAGATTTGAAACAGGAACCTATAAGATCAAAAACATTCTGGCCTGTTGTGGTCTGAGTTCTCTGCAACAGAAAAACTGCTCTATCTTTCCATAGTCGAAAAATGGGTGAAAGCAAAAAGCTGGTATTTTCAGAGGGGTGCCCTGAATCTGACCAGGAATGTCTTGAGTCTGAGAAGGTTGAGAACTGCTGATCTATACACTTAACACAGTTAATTTTATCACTGGTTGATTACATCTACCACCTGGTGGCAGCACTGCAATTGCAAACTATTGCAACTTGCACTCCCTCAGCAAATATGTGAATGTCACAATAAGTCTACTTTTCTAATATATATTAAAGGCAAAGCACTAAGCAACCTTCTATCACTCACACAAAAGAGAGTGGAAGCATAGTGAAAACAAGACAAAAAGACAGGTACTTGGAGAGAAAGGAAAATATGAAAAGAAATGTAAAAACAACAACGCTATGAAGAGTGCTGTTGTGGGAAAAATGGAAAATGTGGTCATTGGCTTTTGCTAGTACATTAGCATTTAATTGTTGTGAGCACCCAATGACTCCTTTACTTAACATTCTAATAATTATGGTAACATGACAACTCATTGTTACATGGCCTGCAGATCATATGGACTGCCATTGCAAAGGCATATACCAAACCCCATCATTCTGCCCAAGACGCATGCCCTATGTCTGTAAGGAGCATCTAGAACTGCAAACCCCTGAGACAATAAATCTCAGAGTTCTGTACTCACAATCTTGAGGGATGCACCCATATTCTCCAGATCCCTGGGAAGGTCTGTTTGCTATAAAGTAACACCTCACTAACTGCAGTGATGTGGATAGTACTATCTTAGAACCTACCTCTCTGTTCTGGTAGAGATTATAGGACAGATGATCATCACATCCTGTGTGTGCTCCCACATTGCTGTTTGAGCACAGATGGTAAAATGTCTGACTACTTATTCACAACAAAATTAGGCTTCTACATGACTTGTCATACTGACAGATGGTGCATGATGGTTCTGGGACTTAAGTAATAAAGCAAAACTTAAATATTTTACAAATAATTAAAATGGAGAGAAACCATTTTTTTCTTCATGCAAGAGAAACCTTTTAATCTTTCCCATGAAGTTTTGTCCTGACCTATACCCTATGTAAGTCCACCAAAAATCAGAGAACAATTAAATGAGTACAACTAGTAGAATGGGCCACAACATAATGCCATGCCATTGTAACAGAAGCTCCGCATGGGAGTCTTAAAGGATAATGGCTTTAAGGACATGAAGCTTCTTTTACGCTTATGAGGAGGCCTGTGATAACAAGGAAAACAAATTATAGTGACTGCTGCTGCAAAGTGCAGTATAGGCTCTGTACCACAGCTATGCAGAACCTAAATCATGCCATGTCCCAACCCCTCTCATTGTATACACTAATCGGTTTTCCTAAATGAACTGGTGAGTTCTTAACTATGTTATTCCCTCAGAACATAGAGATATACAATATATTACTTAAAACTTAATAGAGAAAAAATAAGTAAACTTCTTTCACAATGGGAAGAAACTCTAGCCTCTTTTTAATAATTTACTTTTTTTAAGACACAGTGCTAACTAAAAGTGACTAAATTAATAACTTTCTTTTTAAATAATTAAAATTAATAGAAAATAAAATATATCTGAAATGAGTCTCCATGTTTCAGCAACAAGACCAAGAATATGTAAGCTGACAAGAGAACTGCTGACACAGCCTTGATGGCAGTGGCCTGAATGGAAGTTTTATCATAATACATATTTATTGATATCAGACACATTTTTGTGACAGAAGCTCAGGGTGGAGTCTTAAAGCACAATGGGCCTAAGGACATGAAGGCTCTTTTATATTGGCTTGTAAGGGGGCCTATGACCAAAAAAAATAAACTGCTGTAATCCACTGTATTATATGTCAATACAAATCTCTTACTGTATGATATGTCAATCATACAGTAAAAGATCATTCATGGCAATGAAAGAAATCCACAGCTCCTTTACACAGTTTACAAAACCCTTGTATTTTTCCCTTTACAGTATTGAACATACATTAACAAAGTCATAATTTCTGATTTAATAATAGGCATTTACTGTGCCTTTCAACATCAATCAGCACAGAGACAAGAGGAGATTATGTAAATGTGTGTTGCGGACACGGGGGAAACAAAGGGATGGGAAGGTGGCACAGTGCCATCTTTATGCCTTTTGGTATTTTTTCCCTGGGCCCTGACGTAAGCATAGGCTATCTGCCAGGGAAGAATTGCTAAAATCTTGGCATACACTTTCCCTTGTCGACCAATCCCTTCTCCTTAGGGATAGGGAAAGGTGCCAATGTACAGCCATTCTGGCATTTCTGTGTTGGCTAGGCATCCTCCCTTATGTCAGGCACCATTTTCACCCTGTTTGCTTTTCCCTTAGACCAGCAGAGCAGCATAAAGGTCCCTTGAGAATTCACGTCAGCTACATCTCCTGTGAGTTTCTATCCAATCTTTAACTATATATAAAACTTCAGTTCTGTATGTTATGCTTGGCAGAAGTTGCTATTTACACACACAGTGGTTTCTCCTGCACTCTTGTATAACAACTGCACATGGAAGTAAGAACTGCACATACTGAGATCAGGGAAGTCAGTCACAGGTTCTCTGAATCTGTAGAAGGCTTGCCCATATTAATTACCATTGTACAGAAGAAGTTTATCTTATGGTAAACTTGGAAAAGAGAGGATGTCACATCTCCTGGGTCTATATCTGTCTTTAAAATAAAATAAAAAAAACTAGCCAATAACTTAACCCAAGATTTATTCTTCTGTGCTTCTGGGGCAGACAGGACAAGCTGGATCTTAACTTATAGCTGTATAATTCCAACAGAGATCCATCACAGAGTTCACGAGGCAGGAAACAGGCTCTCCTAGGAGTTGCTCTGCAACTCCTCACCACATCACTTTCTCATCTCTTTTGTTTTGACATTAAGCAGCAGTCTGACTTTTTTCTTAAGTCAAAATGGCACATATGAAAGAGCATGCATGACTCAAAGTCACCAGTATTTTCTGCTGGCAGAGGACCTAAAGAACATGTATACTGGTATTGTACTCTTGCAAACCTGAAATATAATTACTTGAGTTACCTCAAACTAAACTGAAATATAAAATAAGAACAAAACATACCATAATGAGCCCTGTTGAAGGTGCCTGCAAGAGTCTTACATGAAGAGTTATCTCCACCGCAAATTCCACATTTATCTCTCTCTGCCTTAGAATTCAAAACATGATCACAGCCAGCTTGCTACAAGAAACATAAATTGTGGTTTGTATGTGCTATAAGACATCATTCAGCTAAGTGAAACTACAATGAAAACTGCATCTGAAGCTTTTGATCCCCCAATGATTTTTTCACTGAACCTATCAAAAGATTATCTCCATCTTTCTTGGCAATTCATGAAGACTCTTTTATGTTTTTAGGTACTAGGATATAAAGACAAAGTACAGTAGGCTCTATTATTCTAAGGAAGTACAAGCCAAATGTAGGTCCCAAACAGGCATTCATTTCTAGTGGCAGAAATTTCTGAGAAATTTCCAGTACTAAAAAGGTTTCTGGAAGAGGAAGCAGTACAAACTTTCAGCCTCCAACAGCCTCCTCTCTGCTACTCCTTACACTTTCACGTGACCACAGAGATCCCAGTCTGGGAAAAGGTGTTGGGAGCAGCAGCTACTCCACTCCTGGTAGGGGAGTTCCTGGTGGAGCAAGGGAAGGGAACAGGGCAGTGGCGAAAGTCTCCTCATGCTTCCTCTGACTAGGGACACCCATTTCTGGGGAACAGGCATGGAGTCTTTCCCCATTGCTCTACTCTACCCATAAACTGGTCCAGGAGGGGAGAGGAGCAACAGGGCAAAGTCCTCAGCCTGGTCTCCATGGTTTGAGGAAACACAGGGAGCAATGTCCTGCTGCCCAGGGTGAAAACATTCCTGGTTGCACCTGCTTTTAAAAATTTCCACGTGTGTTGCCCAGCTGAGCAATACACATGGCATTCAAAGCCCACAGTACCAGGAATGCCATGGGGAAAGTTTCCCCAAGCCCTGTTCCCAGCCCTACCAACTTTGAAATCACTGCCCTGCCACCCAGCTGAGCAGCTGGAGGAGGGGAGGGGGTACGGGGAAGCCAGCAGGGCCAGGACCTGGGCTTGTGTAGAGTCTCCAAGCCCTTTTTCCAGTCCCTAATTTCAAAATCCCTGCCCCTACCACTCAGTTGGGCAGTGGGGACGGTGATTTCAAAGATGGCGAGGCAGGGAACTGAGCTTGGGAAGAACCTCCCAACTTGGTTCCCAATCACTGGCTTTGAAAACCCCACCCCACCACCCAGCTGAGGAAGTCCCTGGTTTTAGAAAGAGGCAGAGGCTGGGTAAAGCCCCTGTTCCATTTCCAAAACTGGGCAGTTCTCAGTCTGGGGAAGAAGCAGGGAGTTCCACTGTTCCCCTTCCTTCCCAAACCAGACTGAGAGAGGAATGTACAAGCATTCATTCTTGCAAGAAAGTTTATTGCAACTGGAAGATCTGGAGGGGGCTTGTTGCTCTTGGGATAATCTGCATGTACACTTATAAGCTTATAGTTCCTACTAGGAGAGTATTGATTCTCCTGGTAGAAATGTAATGCTTGTACATGGCCTTAGTTAATGTGTCAAGAAATTTGGAAGTTTATACAGGTGACCCTCACCATTCGTGAGGGATATGTTCTTGTATCCCCCGCAAATGGCAAAATTCACAAACAAGGCATTGCATTCATGAGCTCAATGCCCCTGGCAGCTGTGGGGGGAGGAGGGGGCATGGCTGCTCTGGTGACGGCGGGAGCACAGCAGCAGCAGCCCAGTGGCAGCCCAGCAGCAGCTACAGCAGACCGGCAGCAGTGGTAAGCATGGAGCTCCCGAGGATCTCCTTTAAGTGTATTTAAGAAGTAGGTTCGGCATTCGCAAATATTTGAAATCACAAATGCCGAACCCGCGAATAGTGAGGGTTTCCTATATTTAATATTTGATAATGTTTTCTATCTAAATAATCAATGTTTACTATAATTTTTAAAGCCAAATTTACTTAAAATCCTCTAGAAACTTGAAATCAGTCTTTTTTTCAATACAGTATTTTGTACACTCAAACATCATTTTCTTTAAAGCTCCATGATCCAGATCCTATTCTACCTCTGAGATGTCTAAACGTTGCCCATTGCTTTCAGGTATCTAAGTCATTCTATGCTATCCTATTCCACCACAAGCAACAACCACAAAACCACCAAGATACCTAGATTTCATAGAAGCCTACCTCTACCTAAACTCTGTTCCAGTCCAGTTCCATTCTTAGAAGCTCAAATTTCACATAAGTCCCTGATTCAACTAGGTTTGACACTGAGACTAAGTGGACACGTCCACTGTTTGCCCTACAGCCTAGTAGTTAAGGTATTTTCTTCAGAAGTGAAAGACCTAGATTGTAAACCCTTCTCACTCTGAGAGGACTTGAACCCCTATCTCCTATTTCCCAGTAAGTGCCTAAACCACCAACCTAGTGGCTAGGATACCCTCCATCCCTCCTACTGAAGTTGGGTCAATGAGTGGAAAGGAATGTAAGCTGGAACCTGATTCTGTAAGCCCACAAAGAATAGTAGTTTCCATGGAGAGAAGGAATCCTAGGTTCTGGTCTCTGTCTCTCATTTTTTATATTTTGCATGCAATATTCATGGGCTAGAACTCAAACAGTATACACAATTGTGCTTTCTGCCAGTTTCACCTCTGATGGTACAAAAGGCCATAATTTATCTTTACTTTATGTAACTCCATTAACAATGAGTAGAACTGCATGGGGATGGAAATTAAAGTCTGTCCCAAAGTTTGGGATTATGTTAGCTTGCCCTTCCTTCTAAAATGCTTATTGCTTTATTAGCTCTACCTCTAGTCACTTTAATTGAGCGTATTTAAATAAAATTACTTTATTTTAGTGATTTTCAAAGCTTTCTTTGACTGCATGTTATATATATTTTAATATAGTATCCAAGTTAAGTTTAAATACCCTGCATAAACCTTGAACACATATATCATTGGTTTCAGTCCCACAGGGAGTACCATCAATAACTCTATCCTTCAGCTGATAGTAAGAAGTCGTTCCAGAAACTCGGCAATAGAGTTTACAGCGATCTTTCATAGAAACTGCAAAGAAAATTCAACAGTAAGTATGTTTTCTATAATAAAGGCTTAAGTAAATAAACATTTTATTTAGATAGCAAAGAAAACTTTTAATTTCTTACTGCCACTATACTTTGGAAGCCAGCGCACAGCTGATGTAAGACCATTGATGTTGAAATGTTTTCCATCAAAGTCAGAACATTGCTGCTCTCGAAAACCATTTTTTCCTCTTGGACAAGAATCAGTATTACATGATCGAAATTTCATCCTGCGCCCCACACAATATTTCCCTCCATTTTTTGGCCTAAAAAATAAATAAAAAGTATAAAAATATTTTTTGTCATTTGTATCTAAAATACTTCTTTCTATGGGCAAGCAATGTTGAATAGAATTTGAAAGAAGACTTTTACATTTTTTTCTTTAGCTGCTCATTATGGAATACCTTTAAAATAATTTTTTTAAACAATCCATTCAACAGCTTCCCCATAAAAATAGTATTTTCACTAGATTCTTCCCTACAAGGTATAGTCATTCATACCTGTGTAAAGTGACAGTTAAGTGAATTTAAAGCACGACCAGTGTAGAATCAGAAATTTCATGTCTACTACAATTAGAATAACTAAATGAACACCTGTCTATCTCATTGTATTTTCCTTATATTATTGGTATTTTTTATTATACTGCACTAGTCTAGGCGCCCCAAAAAGAATCATAACACATTTCACACTATATACACAAATACACAGTGAAGCTATCTACACAAGATGCTACTGCACAGTGGTTACTGCACGTTTATTTAGTACTTTCTTATATAAGTACTAAATAAATAAGCAGTAACCAGATTTACTGCATGATAGCACCAGCAAATGCCTTTTAAGTGGTGCTTCTGCACAGGAGCCTAATACTACTGCACAGGAATGTCATAGCACGGATTTTTGCCATGTAATGCTACTGTACAGTAGTATCAGGCTACTGTGCAATCAGTGTCTCATATAGATGTGCTCCGTAAGAGGTATTATTTTCCCCAAGGAACTTCCATTTTCCCAAGGAGAATGACATCAGCAATGAGGCCAAAATAAGGACCTCAGCAATTATTTTCTGAAGTTCTGATACTATTTCAATTCCACTGACAAAGACAAATTGACAGAGAAGGGAGAACAAAAGGAGATAACATACTGGAAAGAAGTGAGGAAATAAAATAATACAGTTTACTTTACAGTGTCTAATGACCTAGCTGGTTCCCAGACTAGAAATCTAAATTGCTCTTTGAAATCAAGACTGGATAATCTAAGTATTAGCAACTCTTCAACATAATATTTTAGTATGTTCTATATACTTGTGACAAGGAGCCAGAAGCCCCAGTCACTAAGTAGAGAGTGCAGAAGGCCAAGCCTGCTATGTGGGGCTGCAGAAGAGGGATTGACAGAAGTAGTGGGTCAGGACTGGGGCAGAAGTACTAGGTCACATGACCCAAAGAAAGACACACAAACCCAAGGCCTGTGGCAAGGGCAGAGAGTCTGGCTCTGCAGGCTAAAAGAAGCAGATCTCTGGGGAAACAGAGGGGCCTGAACTGGCCAGAAAGGAAGGACTCCAGAGTTCAGGGAAGCTGGAACCCTGTACCACCGCCAGGCAGAAGATACGTATTTTGGGCCTGGTGCTGTAGCTTGTTGCCACCGTCTGATTTTGACCCAGGGTTACAGGACCCATTGTTTGAGAGCAGAGGCTCATATTTTTGCCTTTATGTTTAAATACCAAAGGAGCATGTTGTGGATATAGGGGCAAAGGAGGCCACCAAGAAGGGTGCTAAGGGCACCCCTGGCCCTAGATCCTTGTGGGTTGGTTTGGGGGGAGTGCTACTGCTCTCAGAACGACTGTGATGCTAGACAGCAAGGAGTGGGGGAGAAAATCCAGAGCCCACAAACAGTGAGACCGGGGGCCAAGGGGCCCAGAGCTCACGAAGGACAAAACCAGCCAAAGTAAAGTGGGCCAAGGCCAAAAGCAAAACCACCTCCACTCTCTAGGGGCAGCCTCCCTGTCCAAATCATAACATCAAGGTATGGCAGGGGAAACAACAGGGCATGACCCTGAAAGGACAGAGGAGATGAGCAAGGTGGGGTCCAGATGCTCTCTGTGGGGGGTGACTTGGCTGACCCAGCACCAGGCCTGCTACAATACTAAGCCAAGTACATCTAAGTTAAATACAATAATTCTGACAGCCATCCAAAATATACGGATACAATGCATCTGAGATTAAAATTTGGGCAAATGCCTCTTATCTGTCAGAGAACCAACTATAATTGTGAAATTGGTTTGATTCTTGTCCACTTATCTGATGTGTTCAGCTGAATAAATGTAAGCCCCATAAAAGTCCATTCCAAAATTCCTACTGATCTCAGTGGTGGCCTTGAACAGGCATTTATTTCTAGCCATGAACATTTTTGAGAAATTTTCATCACTAGAAATTGTTTTGGAAGAGGGAATAACTGGCCCCTCTCCCTTGCTCTGCTCCTCCTGTTCCTGGGGGACTGGAATAGAGGGACAAAGCCCCCCACCCAATTCCCAGAGCAGGGGCCCCAGTCTGGAGGGCCAACAGCGAATAGCTGATCCTCCACAGCAAGCAAAACCAGTGGAGCTGTGGGTGACAGCCTAGAATGTAGTATGAGAAGGGCAGCATTCCCCCACACAGCACTTTGAGGGCTATGCACCTACAGTCTGAATATGGCATGTGGAAGTCTTCCCCTCCCCACGAAACAGCATAATCAAAGCTGGTGCTTGCAACCCTCAAAAGCAGAGCGGATAGAACAGCAGGGCAAAACCCCAGGCTTCTTACCCAACTGGGGGACTTCCTGGCTTGGGGAAGAGGCAGGGAGCAGATTCTCCTACTCCTCTACCCTCCCAGATCAGACCAGGAGAGGATTGTACAAGCATTCACTCCTGCAAGACAGTTTCTCTCAAAGGAGATCTTCCAGGTTGATACCACATGGCATTATTCTGTGAATAAAATTTTATTAATGACTGCATTTTAATAGATGGTGGCTTGGATATCTACCACTATTCTCCAAAATATTCTTGCTGGTAATCATGTGAAAAACTATAGATAGAAAAAAAATCAAATATTTTGTTAAAAGGATAATAAATAAAATGATCATCATTTTGTAGCTGCTACTTGAATAAAATAATTTATTCTGAATTGTGGAAAGTTAAAAGAAAAGGCCTTCTCTATAAGCAATTTAAAAATATTTGTAAATATAAATGAATCTATCTGACAAGAACTGTGAAATTAACTCATGTATTTTCTGAAAGATTTCAGAGATGGCAGAATGAACTCTGATTTTATAGGTGACTAAAACAGCTATTTATATTTCTGGTGACTTGAGCTAACTTTGTGAAATACAATAATAATCGCTACACATTAATAAATAAAAAGCAACAATAAGAACATACTCTGGTTGATTACACAATCTAGTTGTGCTTTTGATTCCACCTCCACAGGTTCTTGAACATGAACTATAAGGTCCCCATGGTCCCCATTCTCCATCTACAGGACGTATTTCCATTTCTTTGTTTACACAGATCCCATGGCGACAGTGCTGTTGAGTTGACAAATGTAACAGAATTCAAGAATTAACTCTGTGCGCTTAGAATCTGCAAATCAAAATGGAGGTAACATAAAAAATGAAATAAAAGGTAACTTGAAACATGGTTAGTGGAAATCAAACACAAAATTTAGTACTGCAGGGTCCTATGTCACAGAAAAAAAAGAAAACCTATAAAACAGACAGAAAAAAGAAAGCTAGGCCCAGCACCCCAAATTCTTCCCAAAGTTTTTTTAAGATCTAAATGAAGTGGCCAAACTATCAAAGGGCTCAGCACCGCTAATGTTCATTCAGCACAATAGAAACTAATGGGCAATTTTGAAAATCCTGCCATGTAATTCAGGTGCCTGAATAGAAGCCAAACTCTTGAAATCTTGATCTTAAGTTCTTGTTCATATTTTTTATATACACATTTGTAAATAAGATTTGCAGCAGATTTTAGTCTGAGTTCTCTCTTACATTTTTTTTTTCAGAAATTTAGGTGGGGATGCAAACCTAAAGACTAGGTACAGACATTGGGGGAGGTTAAATTGGGTTCAAAATGGCCACCCAATTTAAACTTGGGTCATACAGATGCTGACCTTGCACTTACAGACCTGGTCTCAGTAACCAGCAATCAATCTAAATCTGTAACTGTACTGAAGTTCCAGCATACAGACACATCTAAAAATTGCAGAACCCAGTTTAAGATAAAATTGGGTCTATGCAGTATTGAACTAATTCAATGTAGGTCAAACCAGTGCATGGAACTTCCATACACTTTCCCTGAGCAGCCCCAGGGCTGGGAAAACCCAGCCCCAGGTCTGCTCTTTTCACCTCCCCCCACCTTTACTGGGCTATTTTTGCCCCCCCCCCCAACATCTTACTTGCCGCCCCCTGACCACCCACCCCTCTCAACCCCCATCCCACAAGCTGCTCCAGGTGCAGCCACTTTCATCAGCATTCTCCACTGCCGGAGTTGATCAAGTAATTCCCAGTGGGGGGAGGGGTGGGAGGGACAGGGTGCAGGTTTGCTGGGAGGGACTCCACCCCACCCCTCATGGGTCGCACTGGCCCCACCCACCCCGTCCCTTGCAGGTCACACCACCCTGCACCCCACCCACAGGTCATGCCAGGCCCACCCATCCCACACATGGGTCATGCTGCCCCTCCCACCCCTCATGGGTTGTGCCTATTACCCCTCACCCACAGGTCACCCCTGCCCCCCTAGCTCTGATGGGTTGCACCTCCCCCTCATCTCCCAGTACATCCCCAATCCCCTCCAGCCTGTACGAACCCCAACCTCCCTGCTAGCTGCTCCCATCCTGACTTACCTCATATCAGGCAGCCATTTTGAACCTATTTAACCTTCCTCTAATGCCCCCAAATGTCTATACTTTGCCAAAGAATGTACCCCATTACAAAGCCATTTAGAGTTTCCAGTTCTTAAAAACTAGGTAGGAATGCAAACAAAAGCTAAAAGAAATATTAATTAATGCTCAGGGGAAGATTCTACATTATGATGTCATTCAGTCTTCATGTCACTCCAGATTTGATTTTTCATGTGCTCGAGCACTTGTAAATAAATGAAAGAGACTGACAAAAACACCATAAACAAAACTGGTATAAGGTGCTACTCATTTTACTTCCTTGGATTTAAATCAAGAGATAGCAGAGATAGCACTATAACCATATGCTCTGTTAAGGCCACTGCAGCTATTAGGCACCATCACCTCATATCTGCAATGAAGCTAGGATCGCTTACACAAAATCATAATTGTGCATACTGCTTTCCAGACAAGTAGGTACTTTCCAAAACAGTAAGAGATAGTGGACAAAATACAGAGTGACACTTTAGCTACATGAAACAAGATTTAGGTAGAATTTAAATCCAAAAAGCAATCCAGAAAACCCCTGGTAAAACAGCCTCAAAGCCTAGTTTGTTCAAATGAACTTGTTTGTCCCATTTTAAGTGGGATGCCTGGGACTAATGTTTAAAATGGAACTGTCCTGGTGCTCTGTAGTCACCCCATTCTCCAGTGTGCTCAGCTGAGAGCAGAACTCAGAGACAGCTGAGTGTGCCAGAAAGTGGAGTGTCCCATTTTGAAATCAGATAAATGTGGTTACCCTACTCATTCTTCTTGCATTCTTGGCTCCAGAGTGGCCCAGCTTCTTCAACAGGATAAGTTAAAGAGGGCTCCATCTATATTATTTTACAGACTGATGCCTAAGGTGCTCTCTTGGGAAACTAGAGGTGAAAGTATACAACTCAGGTCTCCTATTTCCTGTATGACAGATCTGATCACTAGACCAGCACACAAAAACCAGCAGCTGTGTTTTAGAAAGGATAAGAGCTGCTCAGTTGGTCACCTACCTCAGAAAAGGATTTCAAGACTGGGTTCCAAGTGGATGGAGAAGCCTAACATCCAGCCCTAATCCAAATGTCTAAGGCCTGCGGACTTAGGGTATTCCTGAAAAACCTCCACAAAAACACTAAGTAGGAACTAGCCAACAGGAAATACTAAGCATAGAGCTGTGTCTGAATTCCTTTCTCAACAGATGTAAATATGTTACAGCAAACTCGGGTTTATATTATGGGTATATTATTGGCCACATATGCTCCGTAATATAGGTCTTGAAAATTATCCTTTTTGTTAGCTTGTGTATTGCATGCCTACGTCAACACTTAAAGGTCATATGCCACAAACAGGTCTATGATTCATCTTGCTCTAGAAATAGGAACTTTTACTCTAATCTCATTCTTTATGTTGAATCCTGATTTCTCTGTTATCTGATCTCGTGTTGGAGCTACTTGAATTTATTATCCTGGGTTACATTGATGCCAACATTAATGATAACCTCCGAATACCAGTTCTCATGATTTCCCTTATGGGTGAATATGGCACTATACAAAGTAGGTTCTGAATGAGTCCAAAATGGGATTTATCATCATATTAGGAAATTGGGAGAATTACACAATTAGACCATCAGCTCCTTCAGGCTAATGCCAAAACTTAGCTTACCCTCACTGGAAAAAAAACCCTAAAAGAACTAAATAAACTATTTCATTAATCTTATAAAATGACAGGCAAAACGGGGTTTTGGGTCTCCCCAGGGCCAGGAACAGAAATTAAGTATAAACTGGTATAAGTGATTGGAAACCGGTTCAAATATGTAACGCAGCAGAAGTTCAGTGCACGTAAGCCACTTTCAAGATGGCCAAAACTGGTTTAAGATAAACCTGGATGGATGTAGCATCAGACATAACTGATTTAGGATAAATAGGTTCATTGAATTTCTATCTCAGATCTCTTCCAGATTCAAGTTAACTCAGTTTCCCAGCATCCCAAGATGCTTTGAACCTCCTCTACAAACCCCCTCACCCCGCATAGTGGGCAAGCTAGTCTTGCCCCAAGCTGTCTGCTCCAGCTGAGCAGGGAGGCATACTCTAGCACCCCTTGGCTTCTGGCCTGAGCCACTGCAGGCATGTGGCTGCATTTCTGGAATCAAAAGTGAATTTCTGTTCACCTGCTTATTGGTTCAATCTACACAGCTGAGACTAACCTGAGAGGATTGAATCAATTCAGCCTCAGATTTTTTCACTGTCTGTACTTAGCCTAGGGGACAATATGATGTATTGGACTAGTACGTCAATACAAATATCTTTTGCTCAAAGCTATTGGAAAGAAATTACTGTTAGATAGCCTTTCCCTCTGCACGATTTTGAGAGGTCACTTTGCTATTGTTATGAAATCTGTGATAAATGAAATGATCACAGAGGATACTAGAATACCACTGGCTGGTCTGCTCCTGTCATTCCATTCCCTGAACAAAAAGAATGAAATTCTCATGACTACTAGAAATACAGACAATAGAAATTGGTAACTCTAACACTGATCGGTATGCTCTTCTAAAACAGGTGTCATCTCCATCCAAAGAAATCCCATAGAAACTGTCAATTTCCCAGCACAGCAGGACATCACAATATATTTATTTAGGTAATGTTCCCTAATCAACAGAGCACTTGTCCTTAACTCATAAACGTGGTACTCACCTGTTCAGTGACCTTCCCCTCTCTGTCTGTTTTCCTAGCTGAAAAATGTGGATAGTGATACCACCTTTGTGAAACATTTTGTGTAAGCACTATACAAAAGGTACATAAGCCGTGTTTCCACAGATTTGTGATTGAACCTAGTATCATCTGTCTGGGATGCCTATTTTGAGGTACAAAATGAACACTTGAATCACTTTTGGATCTATTCCAACAGCTAAAGAGTGGACCAGCCACTAGCTACAGAGATATCATGATACTGTGAGAAATTTACATAGGATTATAAAAAAATATTAAGAACATGTACATTCAGAGTTTTCCATTAGCATCTGAAGAAATCAAATATTTCAAACACAAGAGCAAATATTATAGATTCCATTTAATAAATGTAAGTATTTCTTTCAAGCATGAGGCTACTGCCCAACTGTTATGGATATCTAGGAGTGCAGTCTAAGACTAAACTAAAGTTATAATAACTTTATATGTCTGGAAAAGATGAAATTCTACACAAAAATCTTATACTACATCAGGGATTATGTCCCTTCATAAAAATGCTAAGCACATGTTCACATCTGGGATTTTAATAGCTTATTCAATGAATTTGTACCAGTTATTGTTCTGCTGCATTCCTACAGAAGCAAAACAATGAAGTCACAGTGGAAAAATGGTGCACCAGACACATTCCAGATGTTCCATGTATGCTTTTATTTTTAATTTTGTTTCACTGTGGGTGCATCCATACATGCACTTTACTGCAGAGTTAATTAATTAACTCTGCAGTAAAGCACCACAGTCGACACTGTCAGGGACAATACTATCTTATGGTGGAGTACTTTACTGTGCAAAAACACACATTTAGACAGTAACCCAAAGTGGAAATTGCACCTGGTCATCCCAGGCAGCAGAGGGCCAGACCCCTCCCTGCTGCATAGCTACATGGCTCCACACACATGGCACTGTCATGCCCCAGCCAGTCCCTCTGCCATTCAATACTGCCACCCAGAGCCCAGGACTGATCCCCTGAGCCTGCTGCCAGCCCGGGCCTGCTCTGCCCCAGCGCAAAGTGCTGCAGTCCCGGGAACACATGTAAATGCTGTACCTGGGAGCAGTGTACACCAGCTCAAAGTGCTCTGGAGTTTATGATGTTGCATTAATTGCATATATAGATGCACCCCTTGGACACATCTACTTATGCCCTTAATGCAACTGAATAAACTCTGACACAATTTGTGCTGAAGCAAACAAATCCAGGCATCACCATCTATACATTTGTATAAGCGCAGTAATTTACTCCGCCATTGGATAGTACTTGTGTTTGGTGGAATTATCCTATGGCTCAGTAAATTAGTCTACACTAGCCTAATTGTCATGCACATGTAGATGGTGATGCTTTACTGGACAATAAATTGGTCTACAGTAAAAAGTAGATAAAATCATAGAATAGAAGGACTGGAAGGGACCTGTAAGATCCTCCAGTCCGTACTGTCCAGGGACAGTACTGTTTATGTCTTTCAATTCTGAAAACTGGCCATTTATACTTGCTCTTTGTTTACCATCCTTAAGCCAATTTCTGATCTACAAATAGATCTTCTCTCTAATCCTGTGATAACCATATTTCATTAAGACTTTTGATGTGGCATTTTGTCAATGGCTTTTGGAAATCCATATATCCTATGTCAGCTTGATCGCCCTAATCCACGTTCTTCTTGACACTTTCAAAGAATTCTAATACAGGTTTTGCCAACCATGGTTTTGAGTATCCACGCTTCAGAGAAGGACAGGGGTACAATCAGAAAAGAACCCCCACAGTCCCCCTGGCCATGCCTCTCACCCCCCCCCCCCAACGCTTGCTGCTGCCCGTCCTCCTGGTTGGTTTTGCCAACCACGGTTTTGCCAACCACGAAAACTTTCAGGAACATAACCTCCATTGTTGGCAAAGGAAACCTGTAGGTTCATACAGCATGGGTCTAGGGGCATGCCCTGCTGGTTTTGCCAACCACGGTTTTGCCAACCATGGAAACTTTCAGGAACATAACCTCCATTGTTGGCAAAGGAAACCTGTAGGTTCATACAGCATGACCTCCCTTTAGAAAAGCCATGCTGATTTCTCCCAAGCAAGTTCTGTTCATTCATGCGGTGACCAATGCAATTTTTAATTATTGTTCCTACCAACTTCCTAGGCAGAGAAGTTAGTCTCACTGGCTTATAGTCCTCTGGCTCCCCTCTGGAGCTCTTTTTAAAGGCTGGGTTTATATTGGCAACCCTCTGATCCTCTAGTCTCAAGGCCTCTTTTTAGTGATAGGTTGCATACTGCAGTATGCAGTAAGCAGCAATTTCAGATTTGAAGTCCTTCAGGACTCTAGGGTGAATGACATCAGGTTCTCATGATTTGTTACTGTTTCCTCTAAATCAATCTCCTCTAAAACCCTCATGTACTGACAGCTCAGTTCTATTTCTCTAAGTAAAATGGTTCTGCTGAGGAAATCTCCCCACTATCTTCTACCTATTTGTTTCTGGCCTAGTCATCTATACTTGCACCACTTCACCACAGGTGAGATTTTAAACTAATGCCACTATCTCAGGAGGGCAGGTGTTAGTGCAGACTTTGCAAGCTATTTAGGACCCTGGATAACTACAGGCAACTATACCACCTACAAAAGTAGGCTGTGACAGTGTGACATGCTACACGTATTCTATAAGAGGTATCTCATAGATAAGAAGTATTGTGTTTACATTAATAGGGTTCTGTGTGCACATCAACAGGCTCTACAGAGCTTAGCTAACCATTCTTTGATTCCTTTGCTAACCAAAAGCCCACCGTCTATAGACTTTCAGGAAAAAGGGCAAGTTGAGAACATCAGCAAAATCAAGAGAATTTTCTTCTCTTACTTATTTATATTCCATATATGGAAGTTCTCTCAAGTAGTGATTCCACTGGAAGAAATGCTAAAGTTTTAACTGAACATTGACTAAAGTACTACCTTTGAGAAGGCAGTTTCTGCTTTAATGGAAAGTCCTTTACCAAAATATTTAACATGGCATAACATGGCCACAAATAACCTTGACAAATATATGCAAGATTTGATCCATGTACTTAAAAAGAAAATCCTCTAGCCACATACAGAGTTCTTTCCTAGTCATTATTAGGAACATCTATTCAAACAGCTATGGTCTGACTAATGTGAAATTCTGACACAATCTTCAAGAGATGGTCTGAATGAAACCTATGTCAGATTTTCTCTCCAATAAACTGTGCAAGTTGGCCTTGACATCAAGCCTGTTATATAAGTAGCAGGCACTGACACTACCACTAATCTCCAGCAGCTGGGTCTTTAAGGAAAAAAGTGACCTCCACTCAGGTTTTCTCAAAGAACAGTTGCAGGCACCTATCCCTCAGGACAGAATTCAAGCCTCTGAATCCCAAGTGGATGGGATGCCTCCCTGATGCCCTGCACTCAGGACCCCAAGCTCCAGAGAAGGGTGGGACTGTGGACACCTCTATATATTTTGCAATTCTTTTTAATATGTACCGTACAGGACAGCCCAAGAATTCATGTATTTTTGGATTTAAAAATTTCTTTTGAACACCAAAAAAGTTTTCAAGTAATGTGGTATTTATTCCAAAGGGCTGTAAATTTGAGTCATTCACCATGGCAAATGTTACTGCAAACTAATAAATATTAACATGTAAGTTTAGGTTTATTTACTGTCTTTTTGTAGTAAAGTCTCCCTGAAGTATTAAATAAGCCAAGGATTGTAAAATCCATATCCTCTTCTGCTTTGCTGTCGGTCTGCATGCTATTGGAAGAGCTGGCAGACGTCTCCACCTCCTAGTGATCTTTGTGAAGCCCGCAAGACAAACAAAAAAAAGCCACCTGAAGTGAAGGAACACAATGTGAATACCAATGTACTGAAAAGAACAGAGACAGAAGAGAAGCTGTATCTGAGCCGCTGCCAGACCTGAGCTTCAGAAAATAGAAGTTTGAGAAAGATAGAGAAGATTTTCAGAGATTCTGGCAGAAAGCCTGACAAGCTAAAATCATTCACTTTCGTATAAGACTGTTGGGTGAACAAAGTGCACTTTGATGGAACTGGCAGAGACTACAAGTTATCCAGACAGTCAGGGTGAAAGTGAAGCAGGTTTTAAATTTTAGGAAGCAATTAAAGCTGAAAAGGAGATGATCACAGCCCAAGATAAATGTTTTCCTTTAATGTCTATTGAGAAGCTGAAACACATCATACTTCAGTTTATCTGCTACTATTATAGGAAATGCTATCTGTAACTACTAAATTTGTGTAGTAGTAGTAGCAGCAGCTGCAGCAGCAGCAACAGAAGCAGTAGCTGCAGCAGCAATGTAACTCTACAGGCTTGGCACTGTAGACAACAAACACTAAAATGAAAAAAGCCTCTGTTCCACAGAGCTTGACATAAAAAATAACAGATAGACTGACAGGCAGAGAAGGTATCAAGAACTATAGAAAAAGCAGTCTATTCACTCACTTTGGAGTCTTTTATACTATTAGTTTTAGATCTACTTGTGTTTTCAAGCAACTGAAATAGGGTGGCCATAACTGACAGTTGGTTGCCAACATCAGCCTTTACAAAACAGATCTGCACACAAAAGAGGAGCATGATATATTTATTAGAATCCCAAGTTCTAAAAATACATTAAAAATATACACAAAGAGAAAAACAGCACTGACTAGGCTAAATCTAAGCTTACATTATTTAAAGCTAATTGATAACTCTTTAAAAAGAGATTATTACTTCTTTATTTATAGAGGCAAAAATGTATGTTGACATGCTCTATATTAAACAAATACTGGATAAAATACATAAACATGAATTGGAGCAGGGACTGAGACCTGTCCCAAATGCACTCACCACTGAACTACAGCGTGATGCTTTTGCCATTTCCCTGAGGCAATGAATCTTTAGTTATTTGATGTAAAGTAGAATAGCTTCACCAAGAGAAATTGGGAATATATCACCAAATTTATATCCTGGTGCTAGAGCTTTCTTTTGGTAGAACCCACACTCCACAAAATTCAGTTCTGGAGCAAGGATGCCAGGAGACAGCTAACTGCTAGGACACAGTTTAAGATAGATTACAGAAAGAAGTAGAAACAGCAGCTTCCTTTTAAACTTAACACCCTTGTAATCAACACTGCACCCCTAAACCTTGGAATGTGCTGTCCAGGAAGCACAGCCCAATGACATGCATGTTACGATATTATATCGCTTGGTTCAGTTTTGCAGTTCAGTTTAAAAAGGTATAACCTACATAGCCAGTTTTCTGCAACTGCAAGGTGAGACATAGCAGACATTAGTCTTTCTGATCTACTTCAGTGATTTTGCCACAGATAAGTATTGAGCACTAGGAAAAGCTAGGCCTTACCATTCCAGGACCACAGTTGGTTCCATCAGCCAATGGCATATGCTGAGTACGACAGCCCTTATGAACTCCTTCAACACTTGTACACCATAAGCGTTTGCATTGCTTCTGCAAAAAAACAAAACAAAACAAAAAAACAGGAGTGCCCTTGTTATACCTGCAACATTATTTTGGGCAATCCAAAATTTCTCTCTCTGGACATACGCATCTGGTAAATCCTTGCAGATAAAAAACTTCTAAAATCTGTCACTACCAATATTTTTCAAAAGTGATACTCTGAATAACAAAAGAAACAATCCTGTATAAAGGCAAGACAAGTAATATAGAAGATTTTGAGGAAAATTCACTGGATAAGCAACAATGAGTAAACTTCATATTTTAATTTGGCAGCTAATAAAAAACCATTACAAATATAATTCAGGTTCAGGTTATATAGCAGAAGGTCTGAATTTAATCCCCAAGTAAAGCCAATAACTACACTGACTTTCCAAAAATAACCCCAGGTGTTCATCTAAAAAAACAATGGTAGAAAGTCTCTTTTTCAAATTACTACTACACAGTAAAAATGTTTTTTCACTGACTAAACAACACAGAGCTGTTTATGAGGTAATCATTGTTGAAAAGCCCTATCTACAGGTATTTATACCTTTATATAATTTCTCCTAAATTATTTCACATTCACTCTGGGACAATTTCTGAATCCCTAACTTGCACTGAAGAAAACTTTACTCCAACCCCCTCAGCCCCTGCCAAAAAAGACCTGAACTCAAGCTAGTCCTATATTATCTCATCTAATTAGTTCCACCAAGCAAAGTAATCTTCTGCGGGTGAAACTCAAAAAAAAACCCTTTATACAGTTTTGGCAGTATGCCACTTTTAATTAGTAGGACTTAGTGATATTTTAAGTTTATACTGACATCCAACAATCCACATTTAGGTTTTCACTGTATCAGTCTCTATGTAGCTTTCTTTCCAGTTCATAGTTCTGTTTTTAAGAAACTGTCAACCTGTAGGTTATGCTTTTAATGAGGGTTATTCTTAATTCCCGAATGCTAACAGACATGAGAACTACTTCCTGAAGCTTACAAAGCAAAGATCCTTATCTCATTTATTTGAGAATATATATGAATTACTGATTTAGTTTTAAAATCACAATTTTTTAAACCAATGTAACAATTAAGAATACTTTAAAAATAATTGCACTGAAACTTTTCTAGTGGCAAGATTATTTTATGGATAATGTAAAAATGAATATAGTTTTAATATGTTTGTAAGAGAGGAAGAGAAAATACTGTTGTTAGAATATAATGTAAATTAAGATTTTCTGCAACAATTGAAAAGAAATTGTAAACTTGTTCACAAATACACAGATCCAGACCATCTTTTTACATTTATTCATTACTTCTACATGAAAGTTGTATAGCCCTAGGAACTCGCAAGCCTTTCTACTGAGATTTTTCTCTCTGAAACACCATTTTTTAACACTTTTGGCTGCCTATACACATGCTCAGGGGTGGGAGGGGGACTGTTTTAATTAGAGCAGTTTTTGGACAGCCACTGTAATTAAAATGGCTCATAGTCACGTGTATTAACCCCCCACAGCATTTCAAAATGGTCACAGGATCTAAAGCTCATTGGATGACATTTAGATAAAGTGCCTTTGTGGCCAGGCTGAAACGCACAGAGGTTTAATGCACGTGACAGTGAGGCAACACTGGAGTGTTCTGATTAGAATGCGGAACAGACTCAACTAATCGACTCTAATCCAACATGTTTTAATTAGAACATGAACAAGCGCGTCTATAGGTACCCTTCATTTACTCAAGGATAAAAAGTTCCTGAGCTTTCATTTCAATATTGAAGGAATTACCAACTACAGTTTTCAAAAACTGTTCAACAAATATTAGAGATGGGTTTCTGTGTAGTGTGCCTTACCAGATAGGGGCATACTTGTGACCCAGGACCAAACATAAGTTCACACTGCTTATTGACATCATACATTGACCCAGGCAGCTGAGATGAAAGATCATATATTCTTCCACTTGGTTTGTCAAGAAGGCATTCTCCATAACCAGTGCTATAGTCAAAACAACAAAGTGCAGGTAAATAAATGTCTTGATTTTTACAAAAAACTTACCATTTTGGAAATAAGACCATATTTGATTATGTTCTGAAATGTAGAAAATGAATTATGTAATTTGGGGACATAATCCCCATACTGAAATCAGTCTTGGGCTTGTATTCATTATTAGCTTCAGTTTTACCTTTCTACAATATATCTGATGTGCAACAAGAAGTTATAAATGTTCCAAACTAAACTGTATGGGATAGATTTAAATTTTAGGACAAGCACCATTATATAATTACTCAGTACAACCAAATACAGTTTAAGATATAAAATAAAGTTAACGTAGAAAACTTGTCCATTTGTGCTATTTGTTTATAGTCCTTAATAGCCAAGATACTTGAATGAAAGTCTGCAGATTAAAATGACATTTACATGAAAGGAAGAAAAAAATCCCTTATCAGAGTCTGCTTAAATTTAATCTTCCAATTAAATCATGAGCAAGGATCATTTTTGTGAAAATCATAAATAAAAAAGTTATCAAAATAAAGGAAAAGATCAAGAGATTATGACTCAAAAAATCTCATTATAACTAGCATTGGTCTTTTTAAATGAAGTTCTTCATAAATGAAGGGGTATATCCATTTTGTCTATATACACAGTGATAAATATTGCTGAAGTTTCTACAGCCATGACCTTGAAGGAACTTCTGCATGAAGGCTGTGGTGTGAGTAGCTCAAATGAAGCCATGGAACTATTCACAGGGAGTGTCTACATGTGCTATTAATTCACATTATACTTACTCCATAGTAAAATACTGCGCAGCGAGCCTTCCCCAGGAGCACATCTACACATGCACTCTGTTGGAAGCAGGTTTGCTCCCAATGGGAGCAGTCTGGTACAGGGATGCTTCTGCCCTGCTCTGCCCCCCTGCAGCAGCCAGGGGGAGCTCCAGGTTCCCCTGGGTGCTAGCCTGGGGGTTCACAAGGGGCACAGGGCTGGTCCTAATGTCCACAGGGCCAGGAGAGCTCTGCTGCCTGCACCAGCAGCAGCTGTCTCCTGGCCCCATGCACGTCAAGAGGGGACCTGATATGCACGGGGCTGAGAGACAGCTGCCCCTGCAGCAGGCAAAGTTCTCCCAGCCCCATGCCCATTAGGACACATACCTGCTAGCAAGCCCCTTACTAAGCCAGGCTTCCCTACCCAGCAGGGGGTTCACCAGAAGCTGTCCTGGGTGTGGGGCAGCTGCTGGCAAGACTCCTGCCAGGTGGGGGGGAGGGGACATGGGGCTCACCAGCAGCGGCTTTGCTTGGGTTCCCAGCCCCTGCTTGCCCCCTGGAGCAGCCAGATCTGTGCCACACAGAGCTGCTGTTCCCAGCTCCCAACTCATGAATTTTCTCACAGTCAGTATCTACATGAGCACTACTGCACAGTTAATCTAGTAACTGTATTTACAGGTGCTAGCTAACTGCACAGTAGCTTAATGTACTGCATAGTAAATGCTCCGCACATGTAGACAGTGATGTTTTATGGTGCAAAACATTAGTCTACTGTGCAGTAATGCACCTCACGTAGATGTGCCCACAGGGCACCTATATACATGACGTACCTTTGTTCCGACACATGCCAATTAGCATGCATCAGAGCAGACTTGATTAATCAAGTCTGGTGCGAGTCTGCTGCAGCTTGCTAATAAGTGCATTCCAGCAGCCTCCGTGTCATGAGTATTCAGTGTCCCTATATTTCAGAATGGTGTCAGGGGTACTTTAACTAAAGCTCGTCAAACAAGCTTTAGTTAAATCACTCCCACCGCCATTTTGAAGAGTGGGCTCAGAGCCACTCTAATTAAAGCACCCACCTCTCCACCCCAGATCATGTGTAGAGACTCCCACAACATATAAAGTTAAGCCCATATATAAGTTATTGGGGAAAACAAAATATTCATTTTTAGAAAAGTAGGCTAAAACATTAAACTGATAACCTAAAGACAATTCCTTGACAATGCAGAACATGAAAAATAAAATGACCACAAATAATCAGAGGCTAAAAAGTGGCTTTAAAATAGTGTGCATATATTTAAACAATAGTTTTAAAATAGTTTAAGGAAGAGACTAAATTGGAAAAATGCATGACACTTAACTGATACTTACTCAAGAAACTCGGTGATATATTTTTGACTGCATTTTGACCAGGTCCATGGACTTGTGTGGTAATTTAATGTTGGAGCCATTACATGGTACTGATGTTTAATTCCAGCTTCTTTACATTTAAAACTATCATCATGGGGCACATTAAATCTAAAAGCAAGCACAAACAACTTCAGCAAAAAATTAATATATGTTCATTTGGCTACATAACAATTGTTTAGGTTCTAAGTCTTAAAAGACCGTATACAGCTAATACGTTTGGTAATAGAGCAATTAAAAGTTCTCATTATAGTCTTGGAATTGTAAGTTCAGCCCTTGCCCCTTATTTGTCCCAAAGGCTGGGGTATCAGAGCTGGGTATCAGGGCTCGCAAGCCAAAGGCAACCAAATACATGGGTCATACTGAGCCCTACACAAAAGCACATGAGCCCAATTGGTTTTTTCACCCTAACATCTACAAAAATAGGTTTCCTTATACAATGACCAAATTCTGTCTTTGAAAATTCAAATTGGATTCCAATTTTATCTATATGCATGTTTGGCTTTGCAAAAAGCACAGCAAAAAACTTACACTTTCTACCACCTTATTTGTTTTGATACAAAAAAAATGTGCATACATTTGTTTATGGTTCTGTTTCATTGTACATTCTTCTGACAAATAAGTCTTTCACCCATACTTAAGAACAGGTATTCATTTTTACATGGCATGTGAGTTATTCAATTTAGCATTTTTTAGCTAAGTATTATATACACGTAGATTCAATTACTCATAAATTTTATCACTACATTACTAAAGAAAGAAACACTCAAAAGATTTCTAAAGAGAATAAGAGATTCACTTTAATGGTTACACCCTCAAGTTTGCTTCAAAAGCTTCATAAGGTTTTAGATTGACATACACAACATAGAATCATAGAAAATATACTCTACAGCCCCCTCTACCAGTTACTTTTATACCACGATTAATGTGTTATTTGCAACAAATGGACACAGTGCTACATGTTAGGCCTGTGCAAAGCGGTAAGTATTCAATTCAGATTCAGCTGATTCAGAGGGACGGTGATTTGATTCGATGATTCAGGTCCCGGTTCCAATTTGATTCAGCCAATTCAGATTCAGAGATTTGGTGCCAATTCAGAAATTCGGCCATAGACTATAATGGGAATCACTAAAATACCTATAACTGTCATTTTCTTTGCAGATTTGGATGAAAACAGCAAGGATGGTAGCCCCTTCTGAGGGTAAGAAGCCTGCCAAGTTTCAGGGAGATAGGTGCAGGGGTTTCAGGGAGATAGGTGCAGGTGAAAGTGCACTTCAAACTGTTAAAAGCAAAACTCGTATCACCTGTGTGTGTTAAGGGGTGTAGGTTGTAGCCGTGTTGGTCTGAGGACATAGGCAGACAAGGTTCTTTGGGTCAATCTGATATCTTTTACTAGACCAACTGAATAATTGGAGAAATATATCTTAGCAAACTTTCGAGTTTAAAAACCCTTCATCAGGCTGAGGAAGCATCTGCAGTCAGTGTGTGTGCTCTTCCTGGATGGAATGAATAGTAAAGAAGCCAGAGGCTGGTATGCATGCAAAAAAACCAGTCGGTAAAAATGTAAATTGAGGCATCAGGGGGTGAGACACAAGCTGGGAGGGAGAGGAGATGAAGCAGGTAAAAGTGGAGAGATACCTGGGGAGTCAGATGTCAGGCAGGTTATAGTGTGTCATAAATCCAATGTCTATATTGAGTCCATGAGATTTTGTATCTAGGAGGTGGATGAAGTGAAGTTCATAGGCTCGCCTGTGAAAAGTGTTTTGTAAATTCAAACAAGCACCAAATCTTGCTAACCTTGTCACCAGAATCAAACTTCCTACAGCCCAAAATACACCTAATAGATCCCAACTATGCCATGAGAAGAAATGCAAAACCTGCCAACATATCTCCAGTACCCCCACAATCACTACACCCCACAACAGAACCATCACCATTCCTGGATCTTACAGCTGCACTTCCAGGAACATTGTATATCTCATCCAGTGCACCAAATGCCCTGATGGAAAATACATAAGAGAGTCCAAACAACAACTGCGCACCAGACTGAATGCACACTGGAAATCTATTAAAGACAAGAATACCCAGTTACCAGTGGGGGCACATTTCTCACAAGAAAACCACTCTCTCTCCAAACTCTCAGTTCTGATCCTCAAATGGAATTTACAAAACACTTTTCACAGATGAGCCTATGAACTTCACTTCATCAACCTCCTAGATTGAAGGAACATCAAATGAGCCTATGAACTTCACTTCATCAACACCAGAAGGAACACCAGTGAAGCTAACTATATAAAAGAAGAAATCAAAACATTTTTACCTTTGGAAATATATACTTACACGTGTCCAAGTTCATGTGCTATAGTAAATGCAGCACTCAATCCATTTTCTTCACTTATAGAACAGCTGCGCAGTGGATCACACATTGTACCTAGTTCTGCTAAACCTGAAAAATTGAATTTTTATATAAAAAGCCCAACAGCAAAATTTTCATGTAGACTTCATAAACAAATTTTAAGTATATGTTCAAATGAAGGTGCCTAAGAGAGATAGCCATAGGCACATAAGCCAGACACCTTCCTCACACCAAATAAAAAAAACAAACATTCTCAAACATATACCAAAGTAGGGTTATATCAGGATAGATATTACAACAAAAAACAAACAAGCAAATAAACAAAAACTGACATTTTAATGTAAAAACTTTGTATCTACAAGTAATTTTTTCACATCTGTAATGCAGTTTCATTACATTTTCTTTTAGTAATATACTAATTTTAGAAGTAACTTACCTAGAGTATCACACTTCTCTCTAGCTCTGCAGATATCTTCCCTTGAAGCAAAAGATTTTATTTGAAAATGTTGTCATATCCAAAAAGAATAAAATTTTTATTCTAAACAAAAACACATTGGGCCATACCCCCAGCTAGTGTGTAGGTGCACTGATTTCTATGATAGTATATCCATTTAAGAAAGTTGTTCATTTGATGCTGTTTTTAATCTTTGAATATATACTAAGCTTTTACATTTTTATGAAGAAACCCATAAGCATTATGCTATTTCCCTGTAGTACTCATAACACACTGTAATGATAAAAATGCCATTGAAAATTGTAGAGCTTTAATTTCAGTCTTTTAAGCTGAGGAAGGGGACCAACTTTCCTGCTGAAATAATAAGGACAACTCAAGACAAAGGCCAAATGCAGTTTTTACTATGTTTTTAGTGGATGGAACACAAGGTATCAACATCAGAACAAGTGAAAGAGAAAGAACAGTTAGGGAACCGTATTATTTTATAACTGAGGATCAGGGAACCAAGAGAGAAGTGAAGGACAAAAAGGATATAAATTACACTTAATTTTACTTCCATAAAATATTTTACTTCCATAAAAAATGCAAAAGTAGATTTTTGTTAGGTCTCTCCTCTTAATTCATTAATGTGTCTTCAGCACAGCTCCTCTTGCTGTCTGAACTGTGTTTATATAATCAGAAGAGTTCATTTCACTACATCAATTTCAGGCCTCATCCTGCTCCCACTGACTTAAATGGCATCTGTATCAGTTGGTTAGCTACCAACAATGTACTGCACTATTTCAGTAGTGCTGGACAGCATACCGTTTTATTCCATGTCAGGGTTGAGTTCTTCATTCATTTCAATTAACTCTGAAATATTTCAGTCCAACAGTTAAATAATAAAAAACAAGAAATACTAATATATGTCACATCTGGTTTATAAATGCAATTATTTCAGATACTGTACCTAGTGATAAGGACAGCAGTATCATGATGAGACGGGTGAGTATCATCCAGAACATTCTGCGTTTGCTGCCATAAACAAAAGTTGCGAAGAGTGGTAGCAGCATTAAAACTGATAGCTGGCCCTTCCTGTTCAGGAAACAGTAAGGAAACAACAAAGCCTAAAAATGATGCATTTGCATTCATCATTTATCAGGTGTAAAACAATTCAATGTATCTGATTGGAAAACAAGCGAGGAGTTAAGCAGAAGACTAATCCTACCAAATCAACTTGCAAATTCAGGCCTCATTTTGATCAATATTCATCAATACAAAACCAATGTTTTTAAGCAGTACCTATAGCTATATGTCATCTGCAACTAGTAGCAAGTCATTTCCAGTAAAAATGAAATCAACATGAAAAGCATATACTTAAAAAACATGAAAAGCATATACTTAAAAAAAAAAAACTAGAAAAGAATTGGAGAAACGAAGGGAGTGCTCCAGAGAGTAAAGGACTCTCCAGATGACCTCTGTGTACATAATCTACTCTCAAATGAAGGCACACCTAGCCCTCAAAAATGTCTCACCTTTTTTTAAACAAAATGATGGTCAAAGAAAAAGTGGCAGTAATTGACATTTAACAGAAAAGTTCTGTCAAAAGTATTCTATGTAAAAAAATCATGATGTAAACTGAAATACTGTGCATCTAATCAACTGGAAAAATGTTTTTTAAATAATTATTTTTCCTACCTGTTCATTGTGAATTACAATTAACTTTACAATAATTATATTTATGAGGTTGCCAATACTTGAGTCCTTATAGATTGCTGCAACCTAGAAAGAAAAAAAGTCATAAGGTTACACTGTTAAAATCACATGCAAAATTTAAGACAGCTTGGTGTTATAGTCAGTTATGAATGATTGGGGCCATATTTAAAGTGACTCCATAGACACTAGCACTTAGGTATTGGGATACCTAAGTTTTAGGCATCTTGCCCCAGGATGACAATTCTGTGAGACTCATTGGTTCCTACACTCTCTGGAAAGCCCAAGAGGCCGATATAAATACCAAGCCTAAGAGAATGTCTGAACTCTCACCCCATCTTAAGTATCTGTCTCAGACTGGACTTTGCAAACCTTTCTTCAGTTGAACATCACTGAAATAACCCTGGAGCTGGGAACCAGAACCCAAGTTGCCTCCTTCAAAGGGAGTACCATAAGCAAAAACCAACTGATGCATGCTTCCTTTTACATCCTCTCTAGGTTACTTTGTTTTTTAAAACAGTGGCTAGTTAAAACCCAGAAAGAGCTCTGGCAAGCATGGACAAAAACCCAGGGGTTTATTACCAGAAGAGTACTTTAAACATTAGGTTATTCCTATGTGCTGTCCTTCTGAACATACCATTTTTTCATTATTGACTGTCCAGCTTCAACAGCAGGAGTGGAGGATGCCCCCCTCTAGGTACCACTATCATTTCTACTTAATTCAGTGCCAATGTTAGTTAGGCAAGTGCTGAGCACGCCAATGCTAGCCAAGCAGCGACCCAAGCTAAGTTACAGTGCCTCCCAATATCAATATAAATTGCAACAAAGTTTAGATGGAACTTAGCTTCTTAGCTGCTCCAACTGGATCACTTCTGAACATGTGTAGCATGAACTGAACTAATGTAGCTGATGTTAACATAGACTGTAATAATAGTGAAATATAACCATGTTAGTCTTGTCCTGTAAACAACTTGAAAACTTCATTTTGTATCCTTCTGCTTGACATAAGTGAACAAACTCTGCATAGCCTTTATGTATGAGTGTGTGTAAAAGGGTGAATGGTGAGAGAATGGCACTGATTAAATAATCAGTCTATCCTGTTCTATATGGTTTCCATTCTTGGTGATCAACAAGCAAGCAGTTATTTCACTAGATGTGGTGGGAACCAAGATGTCTACTTAAAAAAAAACTGCATAACAGTCCAACTATAATTAGCATCTGATCTTGAAAACTTTACCTGTGAATAGAGATTTGCGAGAGTGTACGTCAAGATCTATGCACCAGCCCTATAGATTAACAAATGAGGACATTCTCAGACAAAGTGTGTCTGTCTGAGCTCTACTTGGATGACCTCTAACATGATTAAGTGAATCATACTTGGCTAGGTCATAACAACCTCTTATTTAGTTAGCAACCATTTTGATAAGCAGCATAAGAATATTGCCTAGCTCTTGTTCTTTTCAGCAAAGACAGTGAACAGCATGGGGGTATTCCCAGATGACTTTGTCCTTTCATGGTAATAATATAGAACTCTTAATACATCAAGGTATACTTGAAGCTTAACTTACCTGATGTTGAGTAAGGCTTGGGAATGAATACATTGGTTCAAATGCAGCTCTGAAACAATTTTAAACAGGAATTTGGGAAACCTGGAATGAGGCCTCTTAGTAAATCTGCCATTTTGGAACACTACATCAGATTCCAGTATTTGTGAATACTTCAATTGGAGTAATGGTTACTAAAAAGTTAGTTTTCATAGATAAGTAGTATAGGAAAGAAAATACTAAGGGCTCAAAAGTAAGAAACCCATCGACCCTATTAATACCGTAATGAGATCCTGAGAACAAGAAGTTTCCCAAAGGGGGAGGAGGAAGGGAAGAGCTTGAGTTAGACTATTACAGAAAAAGCCATTATAGAGAGTGAGTAGCCCTAAATAGGAGGGTGACTTGCAGACACTGTTGGTAAATGGAAACTTGGAGAGCTGCTAGAAAATCCAGAATGAATGATTTTGCCAAGGTAGACAGTTCTTGCCAAAATACCCAAATAGAAAACCTCTTTTCCTTAGTTTTATAAGTTAGTATAGTCCAGACTTTTCTGCTTTGAAACAGAAATTCAGTGAACAGCTTCTCTTAATGCACACCATCCAGCTTGTGAGATATGAGGATACTGGGGCTCAGCTGTAAGACCTGTATGTTGTTCTGAAAAACTAGGCCAAGCAGGGAAGACAAAGTTATCAGCAGCTTCACTGTGAGATTCATCATAACTGTTTGCCTCAAGCTAAAGCTAATTACAATCATCAATGCAGCATCTTGCCTCCATTTTCTATGGATCCCCAGTATCATAAGAATCCAAGGAATATATCAATGATCATGATCCTATACCATGATACAGGGACAAATACATCAAGTCCCAAGCCCAGCAGCCTCCCATTAGAGTGCAGATGAGTTATGTCAGGGGTATACTTGGTAGCCGTGTTGGTCTGAGACAAAAAGACATACAAAAATGTAAAAATGAAGTTTATTTCCTACCTATGGGGACTTTTTACCATCTTGTACCATCTACACTTTTCCCAGAGCCTGACGAAGGGACTTTGATCCCGAAAGTTGCAGAAAAGGACAATTTTCTTGCCATTTTCCAGTTGGTCTAATAAAAGTTATCATTTTGGAACCTAGAGTTCTAGTTTTTTGTATGTCTGATGAGTTGTGTCTTCACTCTCTGATGACATAAGACATAGATAGCAAAGATAATCACATCCACGTTTCATGCCAAGCTGTGGGTAGCCAGGTCTGGGGTTGGGAAAAGTCAGGAAGTCAGAATTCAGGAGATCTGTCTGGGGAACCAAGTCAGAAGAGAGTCAGGTAGAACATCAGGTCAGGAGGCCAGCCAGGTCAGATATCCAAGGAATCCATCAATCAGTAGCAGCAGATGTCAAGGGTACACCTAATTCTCTCATGCTCCTTCAAATCCTAAGCCAAATATGGCAACAATAGATCTGAATATCCTTAAAGGATTTGGAATTTCTACAATAAACATACTGCATAGGGTACAACACCTGGTAATTTAAAATCCACCAAACCTTTTTCATAATCATGTAAGTTGACAGACCAAACACAAGAAAGAATTAGATTTAGCTGCTTGCAGGCCTTCTTGTGGCTATGAGAATGCAGGGCACAGCTGGTATAAATTCTTTGTCAATTCATTTTCTGAAAAGAAAAATCTATACTATGCGGACTCTGAGGATACACTCCAAAATCCTAGTTCTGGCAAGCTATATTTTTTATTTTGTTTATTAAACATTAAATATTTGAAGAAATGAATTCTTACCACATACTTGTTTCCAAATTACCCTTAGAAGTACAGGTACACATATGGAGTAAGATTTGCTAGGAGACAGCTATACTTCTTACTGAATACCAGTAAGGTATTCACTATGCTGGGGGAGACAGACAGCAAAGTCCCACCGTTCACGCAGGTTCCTATCCTGTGTACAGGACCTCCATCTGACGCAGGAGGTACATGGTCCCACTAGGGGGAATGCCTTACTGGACCTGGTATTGGCAACGGGGGATGACATGGTAGGAGACCTACAGATCGGTGGTCACCTGGAGGACAGTGATCACCAAATAATAGAATTCACCATAAGACGTCGAGTGGGTAAGGTAACTAGTAGGGTGAAAGTGCTAGACTTTAATAAAGCTGACTTCAATGAACTGAGGCGTTTAGTCAAGGACGCACTGCAGAGTAAGAGTTTTGAAGAGTTGGGAGCCCAGGAAGGGTGGCTGTGCCTTAAGGAAATGATCCTTCAGGCACAGAGGGAGACGATCCCGATGCGGGGGAAAAGGGGGAAAGGGGCCAAGAGTCTTCCTTGGCTGACCAGAGAAATCCAGAGCAGTCTACGGGCTAAAAGGGGGGCATATAAAAAGTGGAAATGGGGAGAGATTACTAAAGAGGAGTATACCTCCTCTGCTTGCGCTTGTAGGGAGGCAGTTAGACAGGCCAAAGCTACCATGGAGCTGAGGATGGCATCCCAAGTTAAGGATATCTAAAGAACAATTTTTTGTTATATAGGGAGTAAAAGGAAGGCCCAGGGTGGAATAGGACCTCTACTAAGTGGGCATAAGCAATCGGTGACGGACAGGGGGAACAAGGCTGAACTCCTCAACGAGTTCTTTGCCTCAGTGTTCCTAAGCGAGGGGCAAGACAAGGCTCTCACTGGGATTGTAGAGAGGGAGCAGCAGGATGCCAGACTACCAAGTGTAGACCCTAAGATGGTGCAGAGGCACTTGGAGAAACTGGATGCCTTTAAGTTGGCAGGTCCAGATGAGCTCCATCCAAGGGTACTGAAGGCACTGGCTGACTTCATTGCGCAGCCACTGGCGGGAATATTTGAACACTTGTGGAGAACGGGCCAGGTCCCGGAGGACTGGAAAAGGGCCAATGTGGTCCCCATTTTCAAGAAGGGGAGGAAGGAGGACCCAGGCAACTATAGGCTAGTCAGTCTCACCTCCATCCTAGGCAAAGTCTTTGAAAAAATTATCAAGGCTCACAGTTGCGAGAGCCCGGCAGGACAAATTATGCTGAGGGGAAACCAGCACGGGTTCGTAGCAGGTAGATCATGTCTGACTAATCTAGTCTCTTTTTATGACCAGGTTACAAAACGCCTGGACGCAGGAGTAGGGGTTGACGTTGTTTACTTAAACTTCAGGAAGGCCTTCGATACGGTATCCCACCCCATACTGGTGAACAAGTTAAGAGGCTGTGACTTGGATGACTACACAGTCCGGTGGGTGGTGAATTGGCTAGAGGGTCGTACCCAGAGAGTCGTAGTGGATGGGTTGGTATCGACCTGGAAGGGTATGGGCAGTGGGGTCCCACAGGGCTTGGTCCTTGGACCGATACTCTTCAATGTCTTCATCAGCGACTTGGACGAGGGAGTGAAGTGTACGCTGTCCAAGTCTGCGGATGACACAAAACTGTGGGGGGAAGTGGACACACCGGAGGGCAGGGAACAACTACAAGCAGACCTGGGCAGGTTGGACATATGGGCAGAAAACAACAGAATACAATTCAACAAGGAGAAATGCAAAGTGCTGCACCTAGGGAGGAAAAATGTCCAGCATACCTACTGCCTAGGAAATGACCTGCTTGGAGGCACGGAAGTGGAAAGGGATCTTGGAGTCCTAGTGGACTCCAAAATGAACATGTGTTGTCAGTGTGATGAAGTCATCAGAAAAGCTAATGGCACTTTATCGTGTATCAGCAGATGCATGAAGAACAGAACCAAGGAGGTGATATTTCCCCTCTATCGGGCGCTGGTCAAACCGCAGTTGGAATACTGTGTGCAATTTTGGGTGCCGCACTTCAAGAGGGATGTGGATAACCTGGAGAGGGTCCAGAGAAGGGCCACTCGTATGGTTAAGGGCTTGCAGGCCAAGCCCTATGAGGAGAGTCTAGGGCACCTGGACCTCTTCAGCCTCCACAAGAGAAGGTTGAGAGGCGACCTTGTGGCTGCCTATAAGTTCATCATGGGGCACAGAAGGGAATTGGTGAAGTTTTACTCACCAAGGCGCCCCTGGGGGTTACAAGAAATAATGGCCATAAACTAGCAGAGAGGAGATTTAAACTAGACATTAGGAAGAACTTCTTCACAGCTAGAGTAGCCAAGGTCTGGAATGGGCTCCCAAAGGAGGTGGTGCTCTCCCCTACCCTGAGGGTCTTCAAGAGGAGGTTAGATAGGCATCTAGCTGGGGTCATCTAAACCCAGCACTCTTTCCTGCCTATGCAGGGGGTTGGACTCGATGATCTATTGAGGTCCCTTCCAACCCTAACATCTATGAATCTATGAACCATATTAAACAAAGATATCACATTCAAGTTGTACTAATTTAATGTATGTAATTGCCAACAGGCCCACAATAACTAATAAAGAACTCAGTTCTAAAAAAGAACTTTGTGCAAGTGAACCCAGACTACTGCACCTGGCAGCACAGTCTGGGGAGGAGGTAAGCAGGCAACAGTGGCGAAAGAACAGGTTAGGGATTATTTACAAAAGCTGGATGTGTACAAGTCCATGTGGCCAGATGGGATACATCCGAGGGCGAGGAGGGTGTTGGCTGATGTGATTGCAGAGCCACTGGTTATCATCTTTGAAAACTCGTGGAGATCAGCAGAGGTCCCAGATGACTGGAAAAGGGCAAGTACAGTGCCCATCTTTAAAAAAGGGAAGAAGGAGTATCCAGGGAATTACAGATTGGTCAGCCTCAACTCAGTGCCTGGAAAAATCGTGGAGCAGATCCTCAAGGAATCTATTTCTAAGCATTTGGAGGAGTAGAAGATGATTGAAAACAGTCAGCATGGATCATAACAGACCACGTCATGCCTGACCAACTTAATTACCTTCTATGACAAGATGACTTGTTCTGTGGATGTGGGGAGACCAGTCAGTGTGATATACTTTGACTTCAGCAAGGCTTTTGATCAGATTTCCCACAGCATTCTCACAAGCAAGCTAAAGAAGTATGGGTTAGATGAATGATCTGTAATGTAGATAGAAAACTGTTTGGATCATCAGACTCAGAAAGTAGTAGTCAATGACTCAGCGTCCAGTTGGCAGCTGGTATCAAGTGGAGTGACCCAGGGGTCAATCCTGGGACTGGTTTTGTTCAATATCTTCATCGATGACCTGGAAGTTTGGAAGGAGTACACCCTCAGCAAGTCTGCAGATGACACCAAGCTGGGGGGGAGTAGTAGATATGCTGGAGGGCTGGGCTAGAATTCAGAGACCTCAACAAATTGGAGGATTGGACCAAAATAAATTTAATTTAATTTAATTAATAGGGGAACTTAATAGCAGCCTCCAACTACCTGAAGAGTGGTTCCAAAGAGGACAGAGCTAGACTGTTCTCACTGGTAGCAGATAACATAACAAGGAATTATTATCTCAAGTTGCAGCATGGGAAGTTTAGGTTAGATATTAGGAAAAATTCTCTCACTTGGAGGGTAGTAAAACACTGGGACAGGTTACCCAGAGAGGTGGTAGAATTTCCATCCTTGGAGATTTGTAAGACCTGACTAGATAAACCTTGGCTACAATGATTTATTTCGGGATAGTCCTGCTTTGAGCAGGGGATTGGAATAGATGACCTCCTGAGGTCCCTTCCAACTCTAATTTTCCATGATTCTAACCCAAGCAAAGTTGAGTTGCAACCTTTCTGTCAAAGATTTTATTTTCTTTAGTTAAAAATTAAAGCGTTGCATATTACATCTTAGAAGGATGTTAGCAGACTGTCTTTAACTGTAATTGTGCAAACTTTAGGTTCGCAGGTTGTTAAGTGTCTGATTAAATTACTAAAACGGGAATAGGAAGTATGCCATTCCAAGAGAACTGTGGGTAAATGTAGAATATCTAAATTACATAAATGATATCGGAACAACTGGGGATACCAGCTTTTTTTTAATTAAAAATTAAATAGACAAGATTCTGAATTAATTCTTTGGTTTTGCTGAGTAAGAAGGTACAATGTTTACACAGTAATTCTGCAGCTATAGCTACACTTTTAAAATAAACCAACTCTTCAACAAAGGAAAATATGCAACTGTGTGGAAAAAAATTGGGATTTGCAAAGTACTGGAGAACAAATAATTATATAAATGATACAATGTACAGGACAGATTTTAGAAAGAAAAATCTTTTTCCTTGTGAGAATATACATTTGTTCCAAAAACTGTTTTAATGAATACCATGTTTTTAAGTTGGATAAGTTAAAATTGATTGACATATATTACAGCAAAAGCAAAATTATCTGGAAATTAAAATACTGTGTACTAATTTTTTACTCTATGGGTGAAATTCTGGTTCCACCAAATTTAATAGCAAGTCCTTCATTTACTTCTTGGACCAGGACCTCCACTATGTGAGGCATACAAAAAACAAAGCCTGGCCCCTGCTGAAAAGAGTTTATACTCCAAGTACTTCCATTAAATGAACCAGCTGAAATTTTTCATCATATTATTCTGAAATGGTTTGGAAAACAATTATAAAATAACTTTAGAATTTTCCTAACTGAAGGTATAAGTTTTGTAATGTATTACATATAGAAAGCTAAACTGTTGGCTAAAGAGAAGTAACTTGTTTTGATACAAAATTCCATAAAACAGAATGAAGATATTCCAGAAGACAGAAAAGATACATAAGTAAAAATAGCAAAACAGTAATAGATTCATTTTCTTTAGTAATATGACTTGGGTTTACTTACAATTGACATAAGTGTTAATATATAATGCTGTAAGTTCTGTCCGTGGTGGCGAACCATTTTGGTATCAGCTGTAACCATCACTTCTACATATCTTGGATAGGAAAGAAAACGCTTTTTCCGGGAATGTGGATTGCTTCTACCATGCTCTATAGAAAGGTTTTTAAAGGTGTATTCTAAAACTGGAGCCTTTTGTAAAACATTTAAATCTTCATTTAAACTGCTATAGTTTGGAAATGGTAAAGCACTTTTCTCCATCTGTCTGTCTGTAAGGTAAAAAATAGTTAACACAGAATGAAATTAAAATTAAGCACAACTAAACTTAGAAAGAGAGAAGAAAAAACAGCACAAAATAGACAAAGTTGGAGAGCTGTAATACTTACAATCTGCCTACAAATGAATCAATGTAAGATGTTTTTTAAAGCTATTAAATATGAACCAACAGGAACATCACATTAGATATTTATAGTATATTATTATGTATCCCATATTATTATTATCCCATATTTGGTGTCATATAAGAAATCATATTTTAAAATACACATAAATATTATATATTTAGTAGAATACGAGTAATTTTGTCATTCAAACTGACCAGGTGGTAGAATATGAATAGTACAACCTGTGTGAACCTTAGCATAAGTCACTGGAAATAAATTCATTGTAATAGCCACATTCATTACCTAGATTTACAATAAACAAGCAGAAATAACACAAAAAGGTCTATATAAGAAACAAAAGAAATATGTCATAAAATCACAGAATATTAGGGTTGGAAGGGACCACAAGAAGTCATCCAGTAGTCCACCCCCCTGCTCAAAGCAGGACCATTCCCAATTAGATCATCCCAGCCAAGGCTCTATGTAGCCGGGTCTTAAAAACCTCCAGGGTAACCTCTCTGGGTAACCTGTCCCAGTGATTTACTACCCTCCTAGAAAGGAAGCCTTTCTTAATATCTAAACTAAATTTCCCTTGCTGCAACAAACAAACCTGTCACATGTAGCAACAGGACGGGGAAAAATCCTTCCTGGATCCTGTAGCAACCAGCAATGTCCAGAAGCATGGGCTATACCTAACACTCCCCACTCTGTTCTGCAACCTAGGACCTGTAAACACAACTCCATGCATCTTACACCCTGACTGGAGAGCCAGGGCTCCCTTTACTAACATTCTTTTGCCTCCATAATTTTATCTCAGCTCTTTTAATCTTCTTTCATAAGCAAGCTGGTTGTGGAGTTCTGCCTCATCCTCCTATTACTGAGCATGGTCCTCTCCTGTTTCCACCTAGCTGAAAACATCAAAAGCCAACCTCCAAGGCCAGGGATAGAAGTTACACATAAACCAGCTTAAGTAATCAGAAACTGGTTTAAACCTGTAACAGAACAGAAGCTCAATAAATATAAACCAGTTTCAAAATGGCTGAAACTGGTTTAAGATAAACCTGGTTAAATGTAGTATCAGACTTAACTCTTTTGGGTCAAACTAGTTTATGAAACTTCTGTCCCAGACACCTTCCTGGTTCAAGGTAAATCACACTCCCCCAGCATCCCAACATGCTTTCCAGCCCTGGGCTGGGCTGGGCTGTCTGCTCCAGAGAGCAGGGCTGGCCCCACCCCTCTGCTCCCTAGCTGGAGCAGTGAGAGCTAGCTGACATGGGGGAGGGATGGAGACAAGCCCAGCTGGGGATGCAGTCCAGTCTATGGGAGGTGGAGGGAATGGGGTTCTGCCCCCCAGGTAAACCCTGGCTGTGGCCTGGGGCCAGGCAGGGGGGTTAAAACATCCTTTCCCCACTCAAACTTACTGCTGGCTGCAACTGTGGACTACAAATCTCAGAGGCATCTGAAAGCACAAAGAGGAAATGATAAGCAACCCTACAGAGTCCTGTTGCTATAATTCTGGACTGAAAATCCTAGAGACCTTGGGGGCAGCAGGAAGAGGAAGCAAACACACAGCCAGAGAACCAGGCTCTAGCACCCCCGGCTTCTGGCCTGAGCCACTACAGACATGTGGCTGTATTTCCTGAATCAAAGGTCTGCTCACTTCTGTTTCAATTTAATTTGTGCAGCTTAGACTAACTTGCAAAGACTGAATTGATTCAGCGTTGGGCTTTTTGACTGTCTGTACCTAGACCAAAAGCCTGCCTAGCACCACATCAGCTCTAACTTCAAATCTTTTAACAATAGCTCCACTGTCTATCCTGTAGTGAAAAAAACAAATGTCTTGTAACCCAGCCTCGTGGTCACTAATGCCAGAATCAGGTGAGCAAAGTAGATAAGAGATTTCCAAAGCAAATATAGTCCACCCAGAACATTCTGCTACCATTTTAAACCAGAACTCTGGGAGCTCAAGTGCTTTGGTATCAGAGTATGGTTCCGAAACAGTCTTCCAATACCAATGGAGGGGGACAAATAAACTAAATAGTTTTATAACAAAGTATACAACAGGGTTGCCTGCAATGGTAGGGAATTGGGGGTTCAGTTGCCTAGGGCTGAGAAGTAGTCAGGGGAGGCAGGGGAGGAGGAATGAGTAGGGGTGTCCATTCCAGTCCTATGATGCAGTCTAACAACAAGGAGAAATGGGGGACCCTCAAGGACATTTAATAAAGCTTTTTTTTTTTTTTAATTAAAAATAACGCTTTTGTAAAATAAAATAAAAAATAACACCTTAACTCAGAAATAAACTGGTAAATAACGTAGACTGTACAACTGAAATGCTGATATGAAAAGACAACTAGTGGATTCCTAATGAAAGGCAGTAATTAGCTGTATGGTTCAGGCCAGCAAAAAAAAAAAAAAAGAGGAAAAAGGACTCTGAAGGCCTGAAGAAGATTAAATGTGGTACAAAAGTTACGGGACTCAAGCAATGTAGGATAAATTACTTTATATAGTAGTAGTTTAAAACAGTTGGCATGTCTACGATGTTTACTTCACAGTTGACTAATTAGCTGTGCAGTAAATGACTTGGTGTCTACACGTGTGCCCCTATTAGGCCAAAGCAAACTAATTTACTCCACATTAACAAACTCCACAGCAGCACATGTATAGACGCTGGATGGGCTAGTTGAGGCACATGGGTGCTTCAGTGCAGGGGCTGCTGACGGCTAGCCCCACATTGAGGCTCCCTCATGCTCTAGCTAGCACCTCCATATCACTTTGAGCCAGGGAGGAGCAGCCCCAGCTTGCAGGCTGGCCCCTGGGGCCCCGTGTCAGCCAGGGCTGCTCTGACCCAGCTTTGCATGCTGCACATGAATAAACTTCAGAGCCTATTACTCCAGAGTTAATTGCTATTCAGCGCATGTTCAAACGGCATGCCTGGGAGCAACTGGGCCAGGAGTTTATTCATGAACAGTAATAGTACACGTATATGCACCCAATTTAACCTAATCATAAAACTGCAATTAAAGATGACTTAATTTGTTCATTTGCCTTCAAAACAATATTTTTACACTCTTTTTCAATAATTTGAGGTATTAGCGTAACTTTATTTTTAAATAAAATACCAACTCCTAAACAAAATACCAATCAGTAGATATTATCATATTTCTAAAATAACCTTAAACAAAAATACACATGCAGATATGTGCTTTATTATAGCCTGTATTATTCAGGAAGTCAATCTAGATGATTATAATAAACCCTTGGTAGCCTTAAAAATCTATGAATAATCAGAGTTCTCACCTTCTACTTACTGCTTCTAAGTTTAAAACGCAGTTGTTTGTAGGATTAATGTCATAAGCACAAGCTACCAAAATCAAAGCAAGGTACAATTTATTGCAATTGATCTCTTCAAATATTTGACCACATATTCTTTAAGAAATGGAAAAGGGAAGGTTTGGCTTTCTTTTGACTCTTTTCCTCCTAAGGAAAATCAGGTAGTTGTCAATTTACAACTTTTGATAAAACATTTCTGTAATACATATACATTCAGAATGTGAACAGGCTCATTTCAGGCCCCATCAACAATACAGAATTAAATAGGATGGTCCTAAATGCTGAATCAGGCCAAACAAACTGCTTTCTCCAGCATCCTATTGTAAAGCTGCACAGGTTTGTGTTTTCTTTGAAGCTATATAACACAGTTCTCATGCTTATATTAAAATCACAAGGCACTGAATATGTCAATAGTTTTAACACACTGCCTTAGATACCATGAACAATATTTCTAAAATGGCACAAGTATAATAGCAAAAGTTAAGAAATACATTGCTCAGACAGGGTCTTGAAATACACTGACATGGAAGTATGTCTGAACACATGGTATCTCACTGTTTGCAATGATAGCTTATGGACACCTACACTCCCAAATAAAGTCTTTCTAGTCCTTCCCCTTTGTCTCAGTTTGTACATTTATGGTAGCTGCGAGTGTCTTTTTTCCCTGATCACATCATTTTGTATTATTCAATAAACGATGCAAATACATTCATACATAGGAACAAAAATGCTATAAAATGACACTAAACCCCATGTTTAAAGCACTCTGCTACCCACATTTGTCCTTATGCTATTTGTTGTGGGGTTTTATTCCTTTTGCAATCATTACTAGGGACCTACCAAAATATCAATTTCGCATTTTTATGGAAAATACAAAATTGGGTGTTTTCCGCAAAAAAATGGAAGGCTCTGCTGTAGCCATGTACAGGTCTGTGCAGCATGAACTATGGGTAACAAACAACTTAAACCAAATATATGTTATCCAAAACATAACCAAATTGCAGGGAAAGTGTGGATGTCAGGCTTGGCCATTTTCTTGGAACCTAAGTCAAATTGGTTGAAACATGACTAAACAGCAAACCAAGGGTCTGTATCCTAGATGCTCTGTATTACAATTGCATCCTAAAACATTAATAACTAAGGTGACCAAATGTATTAATGGTTATTTTACTATAATAAATGTATTTTTGCTAACATGTTCACATAATTAGACACAAAGGCAGCCTTAAGGATGGAAAGAACGAAGCAGCTTTGTCAGGCTACAGGGCACATTTAGTAAGTAACTGACCAACGGCCAAAAAGTACAACATAAAGAAGATAATAAATCTGTTCTTCTGCTATCTCAAAAAATATAAATTTCAAATGATTAACATGATATTGATTAAGGGTTACCAGATGAATGACAGACTAGAGTAAGAGCCTTAGCTAAGTGGATCCCTCAAGCCCTTTCCCAGGGCCATTAAAATCTGGTTCCACCCAGGCCCACAAGTTCCAGTGAAACAAAGAAATTTAAATCAAACCAATCAGATCAATTATTAGCATGCCAAATCAATCATCCATAAATACTGAGCCTGGGGCAAGCAACAGATTGGACTTTTCCCAAAGCTTAACAGAAAAAAACAGCTCTGCAGCAGTCCCCAGGAAAGCAGATGCCTAGCCAGCAGACCTGTTCTTCCCAAATCTAAGGTTGCGTAAACATTAGCTTTGTTAGTACCAGTAAGTTTTTGCTATTGCGTATCCTAATAAAGATTTGAGCTGCAACTGGAACAACCTCATTGATTAATTAATCTCACTCCTAACCACGAGTCCAATCAAAAAGCAACAGCATGCTTTCGGAAGGCTTGCTGGAAGGAGAAAAAAAACAAAACAAAACAAAAAAAACTTTACCAGCAAGCAAAGAAAAGGGCACGAAGCCCTGCAATCTTGGAGCATGGAAAGGGGGGAACAGGGCTGTTTGCAGCAGGAGTGCGGGAGGCTGCGAGCAGCTGCACCAGGGTCCGTGGAGCCCCGGCCCCGGACCATGGACCCTGCATGCATCCACCGCTGGCAATGAGCTGGGCCAGGGCTCTGCAGACTGTTACAGTCACTTACAGCCTCCTTGCTGCTTGTCACATCCAGCCTGGGCCCAGACTCTGTGCAGGCCCCTATTGCCAGCCATGGAGCCCAGGCCAGCTGTGGCAGGCAGCCAGGAGTCTTCAAGAGGCTGCACTGGGATCCACAGAGCCCTGACCTGGTCATTGCCACTGACGGGTGCACACGCACCTTGGGGTAGACACACCTTGGGGTAGGGGTTAAGGCTATGCTGCACCCACCACTAGCAACAAGGTGAGCTGAGGCTCCATGGACCTCCTGGCTGTCTGCCATAGCCAGCCCAGGACCCCAGTACAGCTGCTTGTAGCGTCTCTGTTTGGGAGTGACCTGAAATTGCAGCTTAATTGCCCTGGTTAAGCTGGGGGAAGCCATTAATCCACACTTAATGTGTGAATTAATGGCTAGTCATCAATACTACTACAGAAAAATAACACTTTATAACTTACAATTTGTTAAGATGCTGAGACTCCCACAATAACAAAAAAGATACAAATACACCAGAATGTAAAGTATAACTATACCTGAAACTTCACAAGGTTCATGGAATTTCTGATAAACATCTTTTTTAAATTCTTCATTTCTGTATATAAGATGTGGTTTGTTATGTTCATCTTCATGTTCACTTCCATCTGTTTTCATCAGAGGTTCTAAAAAATATTCACCATCATGTGCTTTAAAGGTGCCCATCTGAAAAATCAAAGATAGGTGGTCAATGCACTTCACATGGAAGTCATTGGTGTACAAAACATTACCGCACGTAAGAAGATGATTATGAAGTGTTTAAAATTAAATTAAATTAAGTTGAACTGTCTGGTATATTTTGTTGCCATTGAAGTTTGCGGTTTCATTTGAGAATATTATGTACTATATGGAAATCTGTATCTATATTTCTACTTTTAGATGCTTCCAATCCTGAAAATACATGTAGGAAGATCCCAGAGCACAGGCAGAATCCTAACAATCTCCATATTGAAGCTCAAGTCTGGAATTTTCCACTCATACATCAGTTCAGTTCAGAGTAACAAGGAAATCTCAACTCTGGGATTTGTACCTTGAGTTATGTTTCTGTTTTGAGCTGTTGTTCCTTCCTTTTGCAAGTAACATAACACTTTGCTCCTAAAATTTCAGTTTTACTCTATATAAAAGAAATATTGCTAATAGAAAATGTAGTTTATTTCAACAAAAAATATTTAAAACTAGTTTCAGGAGCTACTCCTGTCTAAGTTCCTGTTGTTATTCTTTTGAAATAAATGTTGCTATTCCTTAAATATTTTTCTGTCCTTCTGTTTGAAAGATACAAAAAGCTGAGGGAACCAAATGAGTGAGCAGAGGTAATCAGTAAAACTGGCCACCCACAAAGTGCTTTTACCTGCACAAAGTAAACAAACAAACAAGCAAAAAATCAATCTCCCGTAGTGAAGCCCCCCATAAGGTCATTCAATAGAGACATCCTACTATAGCATCTTTCCCTCTTAATCTTTCTTATCATTTTAATTAATGGTTAGATATTTAATTTTTAACAGTGAATACAACATTAAGATATGAAGCAAAGATGTATAGAGCAAGCTGGCTAAGCATAAGGGGAGAAGAGGAACAAGATACAGGGCCTACGGAGAGGGAAGAAAGGTTTAGAGGCAAACAGAACACATCAGCAACCCCTAGATGCATTGTAGGAGCCCAGGTTTGGGGCAAGGGAAGCAGCAGGCAGGAATGTGTCACACAGCCACAAAAAGGCAGCAGCACGTAAGATCTAGGAAGCTATTGTTTATGACTAAGAGCCCAGAAAAAGCTCCCATCAGACCTAGTATGACATGACCTGTAGAAGAAGAGCGACTGGAATTTCAGCAAGACAGCTGAAAGCTCAGTCACAATAGAAAGCCCTCAGACAGCAGCAGCATGAAGTGGTATAACAGCAAAGACCTAGGGAAACAAGGCAGCAGTAACAGTACCTGAGTACACCTCCAGGTCACACCCTCTTCTTGTAGTGTACAGGAGTATTTCAGACTGCTCACCCCTTTTTAAAAGTAAAACATATTCACAACCCCCTTCATTTACTAACAAAATGTTAAAACGTATAAGTGATCACCTCTTATAAATTTATTAGTGTGCATGTTTTAAAAAGTAGACAGAGAATATTTATCCTTGAATGGTAAGGGTGTGAGTGGAGTAGGAGAACAATATTTTCTTTGTTTTAGATTGTATTAAAATAGTTATTTTCTCTTGATTGCCTGAATGCTTTCTGTAACCTGCCTGGATGTTGCAACTCCTAGCTGAGCAATAGAGATAGAGGAATTGACAGGATCTGCTTAAAAAGTGTGAGCCTTTAGTGGCTGGCAGTGTTTTGTGTTTAGAAATATGCAAGATGAGCAGGCCAGAAACATGCCAAATGTAGCCTTGAATGCAGTTAGGAAACAGACCACTTTGATTGGATTGTTCCTTCATATTATGCTTCCTGTGTAAAGAGCAAAATCATAACACATATGCTCATACAACTATTCCCTGACCCCCGGATGTTTCCTCTCATACCTTTATATCTCACTCTGCAGATGTAGCTTTTTCTCAGTATCAGACAGATCTAAGTTCTTAGTAAGGCCTAGGCATACAAGTGGCTCCAAGTCCTATAGGACCTTTACAACCTGAGACCTCCTATAAGTTCTACAGCCTGTCAGTCAGTCCTCTGCAGGTATGTCTACACCTGATAGCTTGGGATATTCCCAGGCACACAGCTTCACCCACTCCTGATTGCATGCTCCAACAACAGTAATAACGTATTAATTCAATGTGCAGTAGCCAGCACTAATGTGCAGTAGCACCGGCACATGCCTTAGTGGCACTAATGCACAGTAGACTAATTCTACTGTGCATTACCATGGCTTTTGCCGTGACGCACTAATGCACTGTTGAATTAGTCTACTGTGCGTTGAGCATCTCGTGTAGATGCACCCAGTCTCCAGCATGCTTGAGACTAGCTACTGGGAAGGACCCTGGAGCAACCTCATCAATGTATGTCCAGGTTTAGAGAGTGAATACAAAAGAATAGGTGAGACATGCTCAGGAATGTCCCAGGCAGCATACATTGATATCCTGGAATACATATACCACAGGTTTAATTCTATGAGCCAAGCAACAAATGAAAGAGACCAGTAGGTCCGCTTATTTAGGTTGGATGGAGTGAAGTTTTAGCTAAGATTTAGTGTTATTTTTTTAATTTAATTGATTAATAAAGCTATATCCTAAAGATGGGATAAATTTGACCTTGTCTGTGTAGACATTATTTATACATTCATTTGTCCATTCTTTGCAGGTTCTTTTAAAATCTCAGTTTAAAAGGGATAAAAATCATGTTTTAGAAAAATAAATTTTAAATTTAAATACAATTTTAATTTATTCCCCTTCATAATCTTAATTTGATAGTGAATATTTTATACTTGTTCCTTTAATAAATTTCACAATCAATAGCAGAGTTTCAGATTTTACCCATCTTTTGAAAAGGAAATTCCACACTTAAAATTTTTATCTATGCTGTAAAAGAAAATTAGGGCCCCAGGATACCCGTATTGTGAGCACACCACCAACAATGAATGCGAAAATACAAAGCAAACAGTTTGTGCCCCCTTTGTAATACATACATTATCACATTATCTTCCAATACATAAAACTTCAACAAGTCTTTATTGCTGAAAGTGAGATGTATAGACCAGGCTATAATCCTCTATCAAGTTTTGCAATTCGAAGTCTTTAGGATCAGCATTCATATTTATCTAGGTAACACATAAATTTCCACTTCTGGATGCCAATGGGCTCTGGAATTTAACTTAATACTGAAGCCTTTTTGTTTCAAGTGACAAAGAGGTTAATAATGATAAAATTACAGTTTTAGCCGCTGATGCTACAATTACATACATATTTATGAAATGTTTTTGTTTGCCCTGAATTTCAGTATTTGAAATTTGCTGGTAGATGCAAAAATCAAAATAAGATATCCCATTAATTGCTACATTTAAAACATTTTTTCTAATTTACAATTTAGGGGAAGAAGATGACATCCTGCTCATGGTCCTCCCTGCTAAGTGCGAAACACAACAAATGTCATTACTCCAGCAGTAAAACTTTGATCTTCAAACTCAAGGCCAAAGAAGCAAGAGCAAAGTACATTTATTTCAGTTACAATAACAGAAATGATCAAATCAATTTTACAAAGTATCAATCTGCTTAACATTTTTAAACATAAATCCTTTATTTGAGTGATTTAAATCAACTATTTAACTTGCCTGGTTCTGAATCTTGTTTCTAGGTGATTATCTGGAAACATAAATTTAGATATCAACTTTATGAAGTCACACAGCTTCTGCTCTAGATCTCTCTTCCTCTTCTTCCAAGAAAATCTCAACCTCTTTCTAATATATCCTTTCAACTTAAATTTAACATGGTCCAACCTGAGTTTCCAATTCTGTTTAACACAGAAAATTAAATTCCTTTGTCTAGTGACTTATTATTTATATTTTTATTTTTATTGTTGACAATGCTACTTCCATAATTTTTATGTCTGTTTGCTAAAGCTGAAAAATTATTTAAGATGGTAAGATAGGGACTCAATAAACCAAACCCTCCAGAAAATGCTGCACATGCTTGAGTATTTCTTGCCAAAATTTGGTAGTTTTTTGTTTGTTTTTTTCGGAGGGGCAGGGGGGTGGCATTAGAACTGAATGGTTTAGAACTGCAGCAGTCAACCAACTAGGGTGGCCACAGATGCATCCCCAAAACACGGGTGGCCCCTCAGCCAATCAACATTAATGGGTGGGGCCACCCGGCCCCTTGGCCAATCAGCAACAAGGGGCAGGGCCACCACAAAAAGGCCACCTCCCTACCTGACTTGGAATCCTACTCCTCCCGGCTGTGGACCGCCCTAGCTCTAGGTACAGCCAATAGCATCACGAAGACAAGTGATTGATATGTATTTCCAGGACTTTTTCCAGTACAGTCCTCACTGAGGAATGGACAGGAGACACAGCGTTTGAAAACAGGACAGTCCAGTATAAAACAGGACCAATGGCTACCCTACAACCAACCCACTGGACTCTCCACAAGTCTGGAAATTTAGTGGTGAGGGAGCACTGGCTGAGGTAATTTCTGCAGCTCTGGGAGCGTGTGTACTGTCCCAAACTGGGACTTGGGAGCCATAGCAAATAATGCTGACACCATTCCCCTGCTGCCAAATTCCTGGACCTATGGGGAGCCCAGCAATCAGGATAACATGGTCCCATGTGCTGAACTGCACTCATGGAACAAATCCAAACTAGATCAAACCCAGACTGACCCTTTGCTACTCATCCAGCCCACAGGGCCAGAAGGTTATGCATCACTGGTTTAGAATTCTGTAGACTTAACCGATATATGTGGTAGATTCCAAGACTAATGGAAGAAAAGACTGTAGAAGTAAGTACCCACAAAGAAATTAAATCTCTAAGTACAGTGGCACCTTCAAAGAACACAAGGAAAACAGAAGGCATATGTAACAGCAAAGACTATCAAAACATGGAATTAAAATGTCCAAATTGAAAAGTTGCAAAACTGAACAGCTGGGAATCTGGAAAACACGTTTCTAAACCAATGCAATTAAACAGCCCTGAGATACAGGCCTTCCAAATCATGCAGCATGCAGGCTGCCTTTAGCCCATTCCCAGCTATTCTATCCTATCATAATATGTTATAGTGAGAGACTTAAGAAGTATAATCTATTTAGTTCACCCAAGAGAAGTTTAAGAGGTGACATGAAGCAGCCTAAAAGTACCTGCATGAAGAAGAAAATTCTCACAGTAGATAAAACTTTAATGCAGCAGCAAAAGCCAAAACAAGATTTATCCTTGGAGGTTTTTAAGGCTTGGCTCAACAAACTTCTGTCTAGAATGATCTAGTCAGGTGGGAATGGTCCTGCTTTGATCAGGGGGTTGAACTAGATGACCCTAATTCCATTCCAACCCTAATTTTCTATGATTCTAAGATGCAACAGCTGGAAGCTACAGCTGAATGAATACAGATTAGAATAAGGCACTATTTTTTGTCAGCAAGGGTAACTAACCACTGAAACAATTCATTTTTTGCATGTGGTAGATTCTATAGTGTCTGTAATTTCAAGGTCAGAACTGGATGTCTTTTTAAAAGTGACGGTATAGCTCAAGGCAAAACTTCTGGGTTGGCAAATAGACTGAAACAATGAAGCTGGAGGTATTATTCAGTTTCATCATTTACCAAGCAGAAATCAAAAGATGACAACTACAAACACTGTTAACTATTTCATGGCCAATTAGCTGAATAAAACAATTTCATACTACCTCTAGTGTCTTCCCAAGTACCAAAACTCCAACCACTTTCTAGCCAGGTGCTAACATCTGTTTCCATTCAACAAACGTTTTATGATACCAATACAACAAACTGTACCACATCAGGAACTGGTAATTTACAGATAGCAGAAATGAATGTAACATCTTGAAAATAATAATACAATCAGCATAATAAACTTTGTATTTAGTTAATTAAAAAAATCTGCATCTTTAATTGAAAGAGAGCTTCTACAGACTTTTCAGTTTCCCTTTCATTGCAGGATTGGAGTTTCATAGATTCATAGATTGTAAAGGTGGACGAGACCTTGGAAGATCATTGGCTCCAACGCCCCTGCACGAGGCAGGAAAAACAACTGGGGGTCAGATGACCCCAGCGAGGAGTCCAGACTCCTCTTAAAGATTTCCAGGGTAAGCGATTGCACCACCTCTGAAGGGAGCCTATTCCACAGTCTGGACACACTAACTGTGAAGAAGTTTTTCCTTACATTGAGCCTGAAACGGTCTCCCAGGAGTTTGTGGGTATTACTCCTGGTTTTCCCCAAGGGTGCTCTGGTGAACAGTTGTTCACCAAGCCCTTGATGTACTCCCCTGATGTAGCGGTAAGCTGTTACCAAGTCCCCTCTCAGCCTTCTCTTTTTTAGGCTGAAGTGTTCCAGGTCCCTCAGCCTTTCCTCGTATGGCTTTCCATGCAAGTCTCTGATCATGTGGTTGGCTCTTCTATGGACTCCCTCAAGCTTTTCCACATCCTTGTTAAAGTGCAGTGCCCAAAACTGGACACAGTGCTAAAATGCAAGAATCACTTCCTTGGTTTTGCTTGAGATGCATTAATTGATGTATGCCAGAGGATTATTTGCCCTGCTGGATACAGCAGCACATGGATGGCTTATATTCATACTGTGGTCTATTATTACCCCTAGGCTCCTTTCATTCATGGTGCTGGTCAGTTTGGCCCTGCCAAGCCTGTAGGTGTGTAAGGGATTGTTCATCCCCAGATGGAGCACTTTACATTTCTTGATGTTGAACTTCATCTGGTTCTGATCTGCCCAACTTCCTAGCCTGTCTAGGTCTGCCTGTATCTGCAACCTATCTTCAAGCGTGACCACGCTTCCCCATAACTTGGTGTCATCTGCAAACTTGGCCAGTGAGCTCTTCACCTCCACATCCAAATCATTGATAAAGATGTTGAAAAGAATTGGACCAAGCACCGACCCCTGAGGGACACCACTGGCCACTTCTCACCAGGATGACACAGATCCATTCATTAGAACTCTCTGGGTCCTACCCCACAGCCATCTTCCTACCCACTTGTTGTGCAGTTAAGCCCACAATCATCCAATTTTCTTGTGAGAACAACATGGGATACCAGATCAAAGGCCTTTTGCAAGTCAAGGTATATAGTGTCGATCTCCTCACTCTTATCCAGGTGACGAGTTACCTGATCATAGAAGGAGATGAGGTTGCTAAGACAAGACCTGCCTGCTGTTGTTCAGAATCTTACCTTCTGTAAGCCTATCACACATAGACTCCTTAATGACTTTTTCCAGGATTTTCCCTGGGATAGAAGTTAGGTTAATTGACCTGTAGTTACCCGGGTCCTCTCCCCTTCCCTTCTTGAAGATGGCCACAACATTGTTCCTCTTCCAGTCCTCAGGGTCCAGAGCACCACGAGTTTTGGAAGAGTTTTGCCAGGGGTTCCTTGATGACTTCGGCCAGCTCCTTCAGCACTCTCAGATGAAGTTCATCCGGTCCTGCTGACTTACATGTCTATTTTTTTTAATTGATCACACACCAGTTCTACGTCAATAGTAGGAAGGTGGTCATTCCTACCATGCCCGTTCTGTATCCTATCTGGCATGATTTTCCCCTTGGCCCAGAGAAACACTGAAGCAAAGTAGTCATTCAGGAGTTCAGTTTTCTCTTGAGTGCCAGTAACCAGATGTCCTGTTGTTGAACAGTGGTCCCACACTCCCATTTGTTTTCTTCCGGTTCCCCATGTACCTGAAGGACTTCTTGTTGTCCTTGATTTCCGCTGCTAATTTAAGTTCAGTCACCACCCTGGCCTTTTAATCTGTTTCCCACAAGTGCGGGCCATTGTTGTATAGACCTCCTTGAGGACTGTCCCAAGTGTCCATTGTTTGTATGCCTCTTTCTTCTTTTTTAAGAGGACTGTGATTTCCCTGTTTAGCCAAGAGGGCTTCCCAGCCTTTCTGCTACCTTTCCTCCACGTGGGAATGGACTTGCTTTGTACTTCCAAGGATCGTGTCCTTAAGAAACGACCATACTTCATGCACTCCTTTTGCTGTCGATTCCGGGTCCTGCAACACTTCCCCCACTAGTGACCTGAGCTTGTTGAAATTTGCATTTTTGAAGTCTAGAACTTCAACCCTGCTATCTAATTTGTCTGCCTTGTGATGGACAGTGAACGTGATGGTTTCATGGTCACTGTCACCCAGGCTACCCTCTATACTTAAATCAGTCACCAGTTAATATCCCCTGCTTCTCCTATCTCACATCAGGATTACAAATCTACATCTGTATTCCACCCCCACCACCCTCCACCCCCCTTCAATCAGGAAAATTGTCAACTTTTGATTTCTACTTAGTAAAATCTGAAGTTAAATGTAAGTTGACCTAAAAGCTCACCTTTATATCTTACCTTGAGCTATAATAGCTGCCTTTTATGAGTGCTGCAGAATCCTGGGCCTTGTTGCAGGATTTAGCAGCAAAGTATGAGAGTTCTTGGATATTAATATGTATCTGTATAGTAAGAACCAGTGACAGGATCTTAGTAAACTTAAGTAATCCTTGTTCACTCTTCCCACATTTCCCATCCATTCTTCATCGCTGTTGGTTATTGTATTTTTTCACTTTTTTAGTTCTTGGTTTTGAAATCTTATTTTTATTCACTGCCTTTTTATTAGTTGTTGACTAAAATGTAGATTATAAATTCCACTTATAATATTTCTTTTGCATGTTTGTAAAGTGTCCAGTATACTTATTAACTTAATAAGTCACAAGAATAATACCCTGCCATTTTCTGTAATCTGCACTTAGAAGGACCTGCTGATAAACAGCTGATTGTTTGAACTTCCACTAGGAGTAAAAGTGGAGGACAGCTTAGATCCTAATCTTCAAAGTTCCAACATAAAGGCTAGGGACAGATGTTACACAAACCGGTTTAAGTGGTCAGAAGCTGGTTTAAACCTATAAAAGAACAGAAGTTCAGTGCACATAAACCAGTTTCAAAATGACTAAGACCAGTTTCAGGTAAATCTGGTTGAATGTAGTATCAGACTTAATTGATTTGGCTCAAACCAGTTTATGAAACTTTTTTCCCAGACACCTTCCTGGTTTAAGTTAAATCATAGTCCCCCAGCATCCCAGCATGTTTTCGAGCCCTGCTTCTGTGATTCTGGACTGCAAATCCCAGAGACCTCAGGGGTAGCAGGAAGTGGAAGTGAACACACAGCCCATGCTGGCTACGTGTCAGAGAGCCATGCTGTAGTACCCCTCAGCTACTGGCCTGAGGCACTGCATGCATGTGGCTGCATTTTCTGAATCAAAAGTGAATGCATGTCCAGTTGTTTCTCAGTTTAATCTCTGCAGTTTAGACTAACCTGCAAAGACTGAATCAATTCAGCCTCAGGCTTTTTGACTATCTGTACTTAGCCAAAGAGTTCCAGCTTTTCAGTTTTTGGAAATGGTAAGTTCAGATTTTACAGTTTAGGAAAACAAGAGGGAAAGAAAGAGCTAAGGATACAAACACAGAACATAAATTTACCCCAGATTTACACTAGTAAATTTAACCCATAACATGGAGGAACCAGCAGTAACCAGCTCTTTCAAGTTGGCTGACTGCAGTAGATATTATTACAGCATCTGGTGGCAAAAATAACATTTAACTGTCACATTCCTGTTTGTGCTTCTTCTGGCATCCAGATCTTTTGTTGGCATTTTTAAGAATGTCATCATATTTACCATAATTATTTTATATTTTATTATAGTTTTATGCTTATTTCTTTTTTGTGTATCTAAATTTAAGACACATGCCATTTTTAAAAGAAATATTTGGTTTATAGTATATCTTAAAATTTGAAAGAACACATTATTTAATATAAAATAAATAAATAGATTTAAATTCTTGTGTCAGTATTGTACATACTTAGGAATCTGTATATGATTGGACACCTGGAAAATTGCAACTACTGATTAAACATTTAATTTTGTTGACACAGTATTGAGCTTTCCCTAAACATAAACATTAAACTAAACCAGCAATATCATCTAGGAGTGCAATTATCCAAACAAAGTTGCTTGCATGGTATAACATCAGCTAAATCAAGTGGCTAAATCAGAGTTGGTTCATATGAATTATCACAAATTAACACAGCTCAGGATTATAAAATGCATGAATAGCCTTTCACATTAAATAGAAGTTAAGTGTACAGAAATTAAAAGTAGATACCAATACATAAAAAACTTTTTTAAATGTTTGAAATATTTAAAGAACCTATGTTTTTTCCCCAATCTGAACAAAATAAAAAATACTATATTCCTAAATATCATGCGAGTTTGACTGATCAATATAAGGGGAATTTCAACATTAGTTCTTAATTTATAATACAATTAATTTGACTCTCAGAGTACTGTGATGAAATCGGAAAAATAACAAAACGTGTATATACAAAAATGACAAGACAGCATTAATATTCAATGATAAAACTTCCATTTAATTTTGAAAAAAGCTGACTCTGGCAAGTGTGCTTTCATAGAGCAATCAGCCATGACCATATTGATGATTGCTTCAACTCCATCAAATACCAAGAAGTCTTCCCTTACTAGCTTAAATTCTGATGAAGGGCATTTGTGCCTGAAAGCTTGCAATTAAAGAATTTTTTTGCAAAAATTTTGTTGGTCTAATAAAAGATATCATCTCTACTAGGCGTCCTGATTGCCTTTTCCTCTAGACCAATACAGCTACAACCTGGATACCTGACACATGGACTTCTTTGGCAGTTGCACATGCATGCAGTGTTCAAAAAAACTTTTTAAATGAATAAGCTATATATAAGTGGAACACAAAAAAAAAGACTTTGTAAATTTCTGTATTAAGAGACAAAGGATAAATAATTCTGTCAGATCACCTGGCAACATAGGGGAGAATTTCACTTCCCTTTGGATGTCTAAGGCCGTCTGTAGACGAAACGAGGGGCATGTGTGCACGACACTTTAAAGCGAGCTAAATATTTAGCACTGCTTTAATGGTGTTGGTGCTTGCACGGGTCAGTAGCGTATGGCGCATTACAGCTGCTGTAAGAAATACAGCAGTGTAATGGACCTTAAATGACTTGGGGCGCAGCAAACTAAAACTCCTCTGAGGAGTCCTGCAGGCAGCCTGGCAGCAGCCTGAGAAGGTAGGCTCCGCCCAAGAGAAGCAGGAAGCCTGATCCCCCCCCCGAGCCTGCCTGCCTACCTGAGCTGCGCAGGGGTCCGGTGCTTCCCTCCATGGCTGCAGTGCCCCACAAGACTGCCCAAACCAGGTACCTGTGGGCAGGTGCCACTGGGGGGGGGGGGGAGGGGGCCGTCGCTGCCATGAGGGGAAGCACCAGCCCTCACTGCAGCCCAGGGACTGCTCCGCCCACCAGCAGCTTGCCCTCCCTTCCCTACTGCTGGAGAAGCAGGTAAGTCAGCAGGGTGTGTGCACAACACAAGGATTTAAAGGGCCCTAAATTGATGCAGTGTTTTTAAAAACTTACTGCTTCAATTTAGGGCCCCTGTTTCGTTTACACATGCCCTAACTGGCAGTTTTCTAATCATATACCTGAATGCTTCTGGCTTTGCAGTTGTACTGTGGATACATAAGTGTGTGTTCAGACTAAGCATGCACAATAGGGCTACATACTGGCCAGGAAAGTGCACATCTAAATATACTCGAAGTACAGGAAAAGTACTTCACACTTCAATACTTGAAAAATATTTGGAGTACAGGAAAAAGTTCAGGGAGGAGAGGGTATATAGAAGGAGGATCTGTTGCAGCCCCAAGAGCTAAGTAGGTGGGGAAGGGTGGGGAACTAGAAAATAATTCTACACCAGGGGCCGGCGACATTTTTGGGCCAAGCACCAAAAACACTCACAACCTCAACTTGTAATATGTTGATGTGCCAGGGGAAGTTGGGAGGGGAGTCATGAGGGGCCCAATCCTTGTTGAGGCAGTGCAGTCCCGGCCCCTTCCCACGGTCTGCCCTGAGGCACACATGCCAATCAAAATGCCATTACATGCCACACTCTGGCATGTGTGCCAGGGGGTGCTGACCCCTGTTCTAGGCCCCTTTCCCAGAGAGAATTTGACCCTGAATCTTTCTGACTTCCAAACACAGGGCTCTAACCACCTAGACCAGTAGCCAGCAATCTTTTTAAGCCACAGGTCAGAACATGCCACCTGTGGTCTGATGTGGGCTGTCAGTGGTAAAGGGCTTTCCCTGTGCTGCACCAAATCAAGGCAACTGGGGCATACACCCACACCACAGCTAGGCAAGGGCACAGCTTTCACCTGGTGGGGAGCTATGCCAGGGCCAAGCAGTGGACAGTGCATCCATTCTGCTGCTGTTTCTCCCTCCCCAACTTCCTTCTCCCTACCCTCCCCACTCCCGGTTGCCATTCAAAGAAGCATGAGCATGGATACAGCTTCCAGCTGCCCAATACCAGCGCATCTCCACACAGCTGGAAGCAGTCAGGGAAGGAAGGATAGGTGGCAAGGGGAAGAAGCAGCAGTGACAACGGCACATCTGGAAGCTGCCCAGCCCCAGCGCAGCTCCTCACTGTTTAGCCCCAATGCAGGTACAGGCACAAGCAGCCCTCAGGCTCTGCAGGCCACATTCAACCCATGGGTCATATTGTTGACCCTTGACACAGGCACTCTCCAGGCTCTTCTCTGTGCTCCTTTTAAAGCTGAGCCCCTGACTTCTTACATGTAGTAGTTATAGGAGAAAATGGATATGGAACAGTGCAGAAGCTTATATCCCTTTGGGAGTAAAACTCCAGGCTGGAGCCTGGACTCTGTTCCCTTCCAGGCCAGCACCTATCTCAATGTGCCTTCCCAATGGCTCTCCAATCCCTAATCCAAACAGCTGTCAGCACAGAAGAGAACCCAACCCCAAATATTCTAGGATACATTAACTGAAGTTTTCCATGATAGCTGGGATCACCAAAGTAACTGGCAGAGAGCATAATGAGCAGCAGTTACTGGATCCCCACAAGGAAAAGGAAAAAAACAAAGATTATTTTTTTACATTTAAATCATAATTTTCAGTAGACAGGTGAGAGACAGAGCACAAGTGAGCATGAGTGCATGTTAGTTTTTGTTGGCTTGTTAACATCCTTTATTGATTTATTTTTAAAGAACAAAAATAAGAATATAGGACTGAAGGGGACCTCTTGGGTGACGGGAGTCTAATGACCTGCTGCTGCTGGCTTTATGTCACGTAATCCTGTTAGTTAATTCATCAAGAAACTTCTCAAGCTATTTATCTCAAGTTGTGTTTAAAGTCATTTCATGGCTCTGACATAGCCAAAACTACTTATATGACCCATTTCATTAATATATATTATGGAGAATCAGCATTACATTCTCATATATCAGAATGGAAGATTCCTAAATTACAAACAAGCCCATATTTTTGTGGATAAAGGCCAGCATCTTAACCAATCCGCAGTTATTAAATTTCACTTGTTTAGAGGTATTGTGTTTATCAAGGGTTGACAGGTAATAGTATTTTTTCTAGCCTGTGCTAAAGTCTGAGTTTAAAATATTAGAGCTATTAAAATTAACCTATTCCTTACAGCATAACATGATGAAATGTTGTTCTGCATGCATTTTATTTTTATTCTTTTTTTTTCCCTTCTTTTTTAAAATTTTCCCCATTTTAACCTCCTAATATATTACTGAAACTCACACAGGTTATAAGGCCAAGTGAACTGCTGCAAAATGTTTTCTTTTTCAGAGTTAGGAAGTAATTTTTGTCAAGAGGTAGCTTGGTCAGTTAAAATTAAAAAGTACTGGAAGTGAAATATACATGTTAAATATTTAAATAAGTTGTTAAATATTTATTTTTAAAAATATTCACTCTAACCCATTAGGATGCTTGAATTTAATTTTATTAAAAGAATAAGGAAAAATAGCCCAATGATATTTGGATTTATCTACTGTATAATGTTATGCCACACAAGGTAAGCAATGGTATGCAACAGTACCAATCTCTGACTGCCAGTGTGGGCCTCGTGCTCCCACAGTCCGGCGATGCAGCCCTGAGCCATGTGGTGCTGGAGCAGTGTGAGAACAAGAAAGCAGGAAAATGGCTGGGGTGGGCCTGGGCTGCTGCATCCTGCTGATGGCTCCCCCTGGGTCCTACCCGCCCTGGCTCCTGTAATCTTTGGCAGCCAGCCAGAAGCAGATAAATATTTTCTGCATTTTTTAGGGGCCCCCACAGGCTGGATAGAAAGACCTAGCAGGGGCCGGATCCAGTCTGTGGGCCATATTTTGTCCACCCCTGTACTAGATGTATTCTATGTGGTGTCTTAAGGCAACCATAGAAATAGTGGGTAGCATTTGGCCAAAAGGTTGACCAACTCTCCCTTCTAGCTCAGAAAACTTAAGTTTAAACATTTCCAGAATCTACCATCACCTCCCTGTGAGATTCCTCAAAGGAATAAATGTACAGTTACTGAGGCCATAAATAACTTAAAATTTTACAAGCCTTGTTTTTCCTTCAGGTAGGATCCAGTTGGAACTGAAAGCTCACTCCATTCATAAATATTAAATCATGTCATCTCCTATATCAAATTATTTTGTTCAGTAATGTTTCCCCTGTATTTATCAATAATTTTGTGAAATCTGTGTATTTTTAAAAGTTAAATAAATATTTTACTTCCTTTTTCTTGCTGTTTGAAAAATGTTTGCGGCGTCACTTTAGTCCACATGTAGCCAATGACATCCTCAGGAGACCCTGATTCCCCATGTTTTTAGGAAGCTAAAATTGACCAATGCAGTAAAAGTTTAAAAAAAATCTATATATAGTAGAACTTTAAGAAAATAAAATGAAATGATGCCTGAAATTTTAGAAATCACTCAAATGATGTAAAAGTGCCAGCAAATAATCAGATGTTCATCCAGATGGCCAGGCCATCACTCCAAATGACCTCCTACCTTGATTGCATGCCCAGTTTTCCTAATAAGATTCCCTCCTTGCAATTACTACAGCCTCCCTAATGACCTCCTAGCTTCTCCCAGGAATGTATATTGCTGAGCCCAATTCAGACTCTGCCATATAAACACAACAAAAGTGCATTCAGGGTATCAAAAGCCATTAAGCAATGTTCCCTGTCCCAGGGGAGCGGGGGCACTGGGAGACCCCCACGGTAGCCAAGGGGTCTGCTTACCTCCCGCAGGGCCGGAAGACCCAAAGAAACTCCACGCACCGGCGTTGCTGGCGCGGGTCATCAGCCAGGCGTTTATCCGGCTGCGGCTGAGCGGCGGGGGCGGGGCCCGCCGGCCGGGAGGAACAAAAGGCGGCCCCGCCGAAGCAGCGGGGCGGTTGAAGGGAGAGAGCTGGAGCGCGAAGCCCCAGCGAGCAGGGAATCAGCCGCCACCCGCAGAGTGCGGGACGCCGCCGGGTAGAGGCAGAATAGGCTGCGAGCAGCGCAGCGGAGCACCCAGAAGTGAGGAGACAGGGGGAGAAGTCAGCCCCAGAGGTGGGGCAGCAGCCAGCGGGGAACCCGACACCCGAGGCAGCAGGAGGCGTAGCAGCTATCCCGAGAGTGGGGCCAGCTGTAGCCTGTATTGCGGAGCTGACGGCGCGGGTAACTGCGGCCGGGACTATTGGGGAAGCAGAGAGGACGTCTGCATCCCAAGGAAGGAGGGATCAGGGCAGCACCCCCCAACTGGGAGGGGCATACCCGGTCCGAAGACAGCTGGTAGTGGCTAGGGTGACCGAGCCGAGAGAAGACGAGACGAGGACGGATTAGAGGCCAGGACAGGAAGACCTGAGGTGGCGTATGGCCGGGGTGCAGGGGAGGACGGAGCCCCGAGAGTACCCGCGAAGAAGTGTGCCGGCACCAGGGGATACCCCAAGGGAAGACCCCCCACTGAGAGAGTCATCAAAGTCGTGGCAGGCGAGTTCTGGGGTCCCCCTTAATACCAGCCGGGGTAAACCCTGGGGCGTACCAATGAAGCTCGGGGGCGCAAGATCCCGAGCCCGGGCGAAGGTGGCGCGCGAGCTCCTAATCGAACGGAGGCGGGTACATTCCCCAACTATTACACATGTGCTTCTTGGCATATTTGGAAACAGGTTAACCCTGGGATGAAAATAGGAAGCAGCTCAAGAAAGAGTGTACAAGAGTTGGAGATACAAGGATGTGGGAGAAAGAACCTGGGAAGAGGTAGTGAAGGCTGCAGGTATAGTCAGGCCAGTAAAGGAAGGGAGCTAATAATTTTATTATCCGGTAAATTGGGGAGCACCTGATTTACTAGATAAACCTCTGATCACTTTCAGGCAGACTGAATACATCTTCACAGCAATTTTTTTAATTAAATTGTTAATATTCTTTTAGCATTTTTAATGTCATTTTTCCCTTAACTTACAGTATTGGTTCTCAAATATATGCAAATTGGATGGCACAAATATTACTATATAGTTTTAAAATCTCTCATATATAAAGGTAGAAGGCAAGGTGGAGGTACCCCATAGAGACTAACTAAATTGGAGATGCATACGTTTTCATGAGTCCAAGCTCACATCATCAAATGCTGACTTTAAACCAACACGGCTAACTACCTCTCCCCTCTCATACTATATCAGTCACTACTTGGAAATTACAACTAGTATGAAATCTTCTCGCTTTTCACCTCCACATGCCAGGCTCAGTCTCTGGGTAAGCAAGGAAAAGAAAACAGTCCCATGAAGAGAAGGTGGATTTGCCCTAATTACAATAAATGGGTTCAGACTAATTAAGGGCTAGAGTCTACTACCCTTACAGTAAATCATCCCCTACTCAAGGAGTACCCCTATTTAAATCAGTACAATATGAAATCATGCTAGCTGATAATTCCATAATATAACTGATTAACTTACTATTATAGAACTATGATGAATGCTAGCTATTGAATACAAACAAACTTTAAAAACAAATCTTAGAAGCACGTGTGTTAAAACTGATAGAGAGGTTTGCAATAAATTCTTTCAGTTTATGACAAACTTAATAATTACTTGTAAATGGAGTAGGTACAACAGTTTTACATATACATGGTTTTTGTGTCATTGATATCCTTCAAGCAATGAAAAATTCTGCTTTATAGGTAATAAGAGTCCTCATTGGTAGTGAAAGCTGTAAACAGAAAAAAAGTTCTCATACTTCTGCCCTTGCTGCCATAGTCTCAAAGCACTTTCCTGGAGATAATGAATACGCAGGAAAAGGATTGTGTTGGTACAGTGTTTTGTTTGGGCAGGATTTTAGTTTTGGATTACTTTACTTTTGTTTGTTTCTTTGTTTGTTTTACTTCTAATTACAACAGCACTAATTAGGTGTGCTTCAAAAGCAAGATCAGTGCTTCTGGATGCACATTAATATAATCTTTTCTCTGGACAGTTTACTTTTTTAGTTCATTTCTAAGGGATAGATTAAGTCTGTAGGCACAGATCAGAGTATAGGGTGAGAAATATTTGCACATCCCAGAAAAAGCACTGGGAGATAATGTTATACCCCTTTCAGGTGTAATTTCTCTGTGGCTCTCTTTTTCCAGTGTGCGCCATGGGGCAGTAGACTGCATCTCAGCCTTTTATAGGATAAAGTGTATTTCCCCTGATTATATTCTGCCACCTCCAATCCATTTTTGTCTCCATCCTCCCTATTCATGTGGCTGCCTTTCCCAATGCTCAAACCTAAGGCTTTCCCCCTTTCACTTTCCTAAGTGGAGACAGCTTCTTAAATTGTGCTGTAATAATTACACAATCAGATTTTTAAAGGGAAACTACTATTTTACATCTATGTGTTAGACCTGCCACCCAGACATCACAGCTGATATCATAGCTTCCACACTTCATCCTTCTCCTCTGCCACAGCTGCAAGATGGTTTAAAGTGTTGTCGACTTTTTTTTACCGCTGTGAAATAAAAATATCAATAAAATAAAAATATTAATAAAAGTGCCAATAACCACTTTTTGATAAACACTTGAAAAATACCGGTCCCACATTCTAAGTTTAGAACACTTGATCTGTAAAATAAAACAAAAATAAAGTGGCTCCTTTCATCTTGCTCTTTTCTCTGCACATCCCCTCTACCACCAATTGGCAGAGGGCCCCTGGCAGCCCTGTCGCTTGCTCCATATCAGGAGGAAGGATATCAATGGCACAAAAACCACATATATGTAAAACTATTGTACTTACTCTATTTACAAGTAATCATTAATATGTTATTGCAAACCTCTCTGTCAGTTCTAACACACGTGCTTCTAAGATTTGCTTTCAAAGTTTGTTTGTATTCAGCAGCTAGCATTCATCATAGTTCTATAATAATAAATTAATCAGTTATTATTATGGATCAAGCCCTGCCCCTGAGGCAAAAACCATGGTTTGAAATATGCCGGGGTTTCTGCCTCCCAGCCAATGAGCACCAAGCAACAGGACTGCTCGGACCCCTCAGCCAATCAGTGACAGGAGGCAAAAACCACAGAATATTTAAAACTGTGGTGTTTGCCTCCTGGCCAATCAGGAACAAGCAGTGAGATCACCAGGGAACCTGTGCCAATCAGTGGCAGGGGGGCTCACAGCAAAAAGAACAAGATTAAAGGACCTGTAGCACTTCCGGCCCAATTTAGGTAGATCCCTAATTATTTGTTCTTGGCCAAAGAAGCAGAGGGAGAGGTTTCATATATTGTTGTGCCTTAGTCTTTCCCCAAGTAGTTCTGTTACCTTAGTCTTACCCCTCTTGCCTAAAGAGGGGTTGGAAGAGGAATAAAAGAAACCAAGTTAGTACAAAATTGGCAATACCCCGGTATGAAGAAAGAGGCCTGATGGGTTTCCACTGAGGTCAGTTGCAGACTTTCGTCTTGCTTCAGTGGAAGCAGGATCAGACCCAGGCGGAACCAGTGCTGACTGCTGAGCAACAGAAAGACAGGGGGCTTCTCTCCCCTTCCCCCCACACCCCATCTCTCCTCACAGACCTTGTGTAAGCAGAGAACAGGAGAGCACCAGGTCCCCATGGGGCCACACCATTATTGCCCCTGTTCTGTCCCCACGCATTTCAGGCCAAGGGGTGCCAGGGATTCACTGGAGCAGTGGCACAGCCCTGCTGCACAGCCCTTTCCTTTAGCACAACCCTGCTGGGTGTCAGGCTTATTTGTCACCTTTTAAAACATGTGGGTCCAGCCCACCAAGTCTTTCATAGGCCTCCCTTCAGCAAAGGAAAAGGAGGCAATAAATTTCTTGGGGAAAATCATGAAAAAACAGGGAGGAGAGTGCCAGTCAGAGTGTGCCAAGTGGGGACACGGAGCAGAGCACACAGGACGGTGCCCCCTAGCCCTCAAACGAGTCCAAGGAGCCAGTGCACACTGCCCAGTGATAGTCTGGTTCAGGGCCGCCCCTAGGGGTGGGCGAGTGGGGAGGCTGCTCCAGGTCCCGAGCTTTGGGTGGCCCCGCACACACTGCCATACAGGCCCTGCTGCAGCCACCGCCGGCTCCACAGTCCAGCTGCTCGCAACCCCCCCACCCCATGGTCCAGCCGCTTGCCACCCCCACTCCCTAGCCCCGCACACCCCTAGGGATGGCGTTGGGATGTCGGCAACAAAAGTGCCACTGGGCCCCCCCATGCCCCGGTTTCCAGCTGGCCACTGGGGGACCCCGCCTGGGTCATGCCCTGCTAGTGTCCCCCCAGACTCAGGAGGCGCCAGTCGCCCATCGTGCCAGGCAGGGTGGCCAACTTGCCTTGGAGTCTCCAGGAATTAGAGATAAGTCTGCAGGAGACTGCTGAGAGTCACCCAGGAGAGAAATAAATGGGCATTCATTACAAAGAATATTAAGTGTTGAAGCTGATTTATACAGTTGTCCAGTGGGTTTCTGAAATGTAACAGTAATGTGCATTTGCCTTCCTGACGTCAAGTCATTAATGTCATCACATCACGTGATGAAACCTGCGGGGAATAGACTCAACCAGAGCTGGCAACCCTAGTGCCAGGGCAGCCCGCAGCCGAGGGGAACGTGCTGGGAGGAAGCGGTGTCTCACTCACCAGGCCGCCGCAGAGGCTGAGCACGGCGGCGTGCGCGTCCCGCGCGTTGACGGTGCCGCGGTAGAAGCAGTGGCGCAGGTCGGGCGGCGGCGGCGGCGGCGCGGGCGGGGGGCGGCCGCGGTGCAGCACGGCGAAGCCGGGCGCCAGGAAGCCCGCGTCGGCGCTGAGGTTGAGGCGGAAGAGCTGTCCGTAAGCGGCCAGCTGGAAGTGGTAGCGGGCGGCGGGGCCCGGCGGCGGCTCCGCACTCCTCCTCCTCCTGCGGAAGGGCTGCGCGCGGGGCAGCGGCGCGCCGCGCTCGTCCACCCGCACGGGCGCCACGATCTCGTAGGACGGCAGCTGCCGCACCAGCGCCTCTGCGGGGACAGCCGGGCCAGCCCTTAGCGCCCCGCCCGCCCCCTGCGCCCCGCGGACACGCGTGGGGGAGCGGCCCAGCGGCCGCGCTTACCTTGTGCGGGGTGCAGGCGCAGCGGCCGGCACCCGGCGAGGAGCAGGCAGAGCGGACACAGCAGCCCCGCCAGCCACCGCATGGCGCGCCCGGCGCCCGCCCTCCCGGCAGCGGCGCCCGTCTCAGCACTCGCCCGCCCGCATGCCGCCCCCGGCCCGGCTCTCGCCTCGCTCCTCGCTCCCCGCGCCCGGCCGGCCGGCCGGGGGCGGCTCCTGTCTCCCCCCCCCGCCGCCCGCTCCGCTCCGGCTGCGGCCGCCCCGGACCCCCGGCATCAAAGCACTGCCCGCCCCTTGGGGCAGCGCCGCACCAATGGGGGGAGTCGCCGGCCCGCCGCCGGCGCGCACGGGCAGCCCCCGCGCGCGCATACACACACACGCACACACACACACACACACACACACGCAGGCAGGCACCACACACACGCGCGCGCGCGCGCGCACACACACACACACACACACACACAGGCAGACACCAGACACACAGTGGCAGGCACCACACACGCACACACACAGGCAGGCACTGGACACACACGTCCTCCACACACACAGAGGCAGGCACCACACCCACGATCCCCATGCACACACATGCGCACATACACACAGGCACTGCCTACCTACACAGGCAGGCATTGCACACACACACTGTGTACACACACACACAAGCACAGGCACACCAGCAGGCACCACACACCCCTCCCCACACAAACACAGAGGCAAGCACCACACACACAGAAGCACTGTGTACACACACAGGCAGGCACTGCACACATGTGCGTGCACAGAGGCAGGTGCCCCCGAATACACACACACACACACACACATGCAAGCAGGCACTGCAGAGGGAAACACCAAGCACAGCCACTCCCAGCAATATAAACCTATACACTGGGTTTGATCAGAGTGTGCATCTGTGCTCAGTCCACACAAACACAAACTCCAAGCCAGGGCACTTTGTAAAGCCAGAGTTGAGGCTACAACTATGCATTATTTAAGGGAAAATAAACTTGGGTGGGTTGTTCGAGTAAGAGGCTCTACCATTTTTTACAAACCCCACCAGACTTAGAAAGCTGGGAATGCAGAGTTTCTTGGAAAATGAAGAAGAGCTGAGTACCACAGTCCACAGCAGCTGTCCCCTGAGACCCTGGTTTGTGCCCACATCCCCTGCTGACAACACTCCACCCATTGCACAGTCTGTAAGATGGACTCATTTTGCTTCAGGCCTTTGGGTGAAGGAGGCCTGCCCAAAGATTTGAAAGAGTAGCCACCTGATTGTAAACATAGTTGATTTGATTTTCTGTTAAGTCCTTCATCTTCCTTGATAGGTGAAAAGTTGCAATAAAGCCCCATAACTGATCATACAGGAAAGCCAGAAGCCAAAAGCAGGATTACCAACTTTGTGGAATACAAATTTTCAGAAGGTATTAGAAGGTATTTTGTTCACAAAAAGAATCATCCAGAGACAGCACAAGAGCTAGTGTAATTTCCCCTGCGCTCTTCACAGCATACATAGAGAGGAAAGACAGAGGTAAGTAGCTGGAGTGCTTTTTTCTGCATCTTGGCTATTTTTGACTGCCAGAATGGCCCCTTTAGTCTACCAGTGCCCCCCCCCCACACCCCCACACCCCCCTGCAAGCGCTGGCCAAACATTGCACTCGCTGCAGCCGCTTTTGGGAGTGCAGCCGCTTCTGGAAGCAAGTGCAGCAATTGACTGTAGCGATCGTTGTGGGAACATCCGGGGGACCTCCCCACCACCCCCGGTCAGAGTGTGCCGAGTGGGGACACGAAGCAGAGCACACAGGACGGTGCCCGCTAGCCCTCAAACAAGTCCGAGGAGCCAGTGCACACTGCCCAGTGATAGTCTGGTTCAGGGCCGCCCCTAGGGGTGGGCGAGTGGGGAGGCTGCTCCAGGTCCCGAGCTTTGGGTGGCCCCGCAGACACTGCCATACAGGCCCTGCCTCAAATGTGCAAGTGCAGCCTATGCATACCTGAGGGAATGGGTGTTCAAAGATCATGATATCAAGTTGGATCTGATAGCTGCATTTACACATCCGAAGTGATGTTGGATTTCTTTGTTGATAGCCTTCTGCAGGAGATGACTTCCAAGGTATGCAAAATACTCAGCATTTTCCAGAATCTAACCATAAATCTGAATTACCAGAACTGGGGACTTCTCATTAAGAGCTTGTTGATGGAGGACCTTAGTCTTCTCAATGTTAAGCATCAGTCCCATTTTCTTGTATGCTTTGGTAAAAATATCAATGATTGCCTAAAGGTCTGCTTCTGAGTGAGCACAGACTACAGTATCATCCATGTACAGGAACTTGATGATTGAAGTCAGTGTAGTCTTGGTTTTGACTCGGGGTCAGCTTATATTAAACAGCTTGCCAACCATACAGTAGTTTAGCTCCAGGGTACAGAGAAGGACTACAAGAATGATTAAGGGCCTGGAAGACAAACCTTATGAAGGAAGACTAAGGGATCTGGGTCTGTTCAGCCTAGGGAAGAGAAGACTGAGGGGGGACTTGGTGGCCATCTATAAGTATGTAAGGAGTAAATATCGGAAGCTGGGAGAAAAACTGTTCACTAGAGTGCCCCAAAGGAGGACAAGGAGCAATGGTCATAAACTGTTAGAGGATGGTGCACCCACCTGACCTTGTGTAGGCAGTCCCTTGCTGCCTCGGAGCGTGTTCCTGCTGTCAGCCATGGGAATTGTTCCTGTGGCCTTGGTACTGGGTTGCATTCACTGTGAGGGAGACCCTAGCAGTCGCCTGCCACAACTGGTAGGGCTCCTTCTTGGGACTCCTTGTGGGTTGGGCACTACCTCTAGCAGGTACTGTCAGGGCTCCACCTCTCCTACACCCAGTCATGCACCAGCCTTTAGGACCACCAGATGATGGACCACTGGCTTGCCCTCTGATGTCATAGAAGTAAGGTCGGAAGGGAACTTGCAGATCATCAAGTCCGACCCCGTGCCCTGGGCAGGAGAGAAAACTGGGCTCAAATGACCCCAGCCAGGTAGACATCAAGCCTCCTTCTAAAGAGCCCCAGTGTAGGAGCCATCACCACTTCCCTTGGAAGTTGGTTCCAGATCCTAGCCACCCTGACTGTGAAGTAGTGCCTTCGGATGTCTAGTCTAAACCTACTCTCTTAACAATTTGTGGCCATTATTCCTTGTTACCCCGGGGGATGCTAGGGGGAACAGGGTCTCTCCCAAACCCTGCTGGTCCCCCCTGGTGAGTTTATAGATGGCCACCAGGTCCTCCCTCAGCCTTCTCTTGCAAAGGCTGAACAGGTTCAGGTCCCGTAGCCTCTGTTCGTAAGGTTTGCCCTGCTGTCCCCAGATCATGCAGGTGGCCCCCCTCTGGACCCTCTCAATGCTGTCCACATCCCTCCTGAAGTGTGGTGCCCAGAACTGAACACAGTACTCCAGCTGCGGCCTGACCAGTGTCGCATAGAGGGGGAGGATCACCTCCTGGGCCCTGCTTGAGATACATCTGTGGATGCACGACAAGCTACAGTTAGCCCTACTGACTGTGACCTCGCATTGTTGGCCCATGTTCATCTTGGAGTCAATAATGACTCCAAGTTCTCTTTCTGCCACCATGCTCTCGAGAAGGGAGTTTCCCAGCTTATAAGTGTGCTGCTGGTTCCCACTGCCCAAGTTCAGCACCCTGCACTTGTCAATATTGAAACCCATCCTATTTTCATTAGCCCTTCCCCTGTAACCTGTCTAGGTCCTTCCCTACTAATGTGTCCACCTCACCCCAAATCTTGGTTTCATCAGCAAATTTAAACAGGCTGCTTTTTACCCCCTCACCCAAGTCACTAATAAAGAAATTGAACAGTGCGCGCCCAAGGACCGAGCCCTGGGGGACTCCACTGCTCACTTCCCTCCAGGTCGAAAAAGACCCATCCACCACTACCCTCTGAGTATGACCCTTCAGCTTATTTGCAATCTATCTGGCTGTGTAGGCATCAATGCCACAGTCACCTAGTTTTTTTATGAGAATGGGGTGGGAGACAGTGTCAAAGGCCTTGCTGAAGTCCAGAAAGACTACATCCACCGCGACACCTGCGTCCAATGCTTTTGTGACCTGATCCTAGAAGGCAATCAAGTTGGTCTGACAGGACCTGCCCCTAATGAAACCGTGCTGGTTGCCCTTGAGCATCATCTCTGCTGCTGGCCCGTTGCAGATGTGCTCCTTGATGATCTTCTCAGAATTTCCTCAGGATGGAAGTAAGACTAATGGGCCTATAGTTGCCCAGGTCCTCCCTCTTCCCTTTTTTTCAAGATGGGGACCATGTTGGCTTTCTTCCAGTCATCTGGCACCTGGCCAGAGCACCACGAGTGCTTGTAAAGCCATGCCAGGGGCCCTGCAATAACCCCTGCTAATTCCCTCAAAACCCTGGGGTGGAGAGCATCTGGACCTGCTGATTTGAACACATCCAGCCCCTCCAGAAGCTCTCTAACCTGGTCCTCCCCAACCTTAGGCCTGAAGGCATTTCTCCCAAGTCTGTCTGGAATCCTGGTCAGGGAGTCCCGGTCCCTGCACAGGAAAATGGAGGCGAAGAATTTATTAAAGAGCTCTGCTTTCTCCTCTGGTGCAACCACCAGATTGCCAAGCATATCCTGCAGAGGCCCCACATTACCTGGTGCCTTCTTCATTCTCCCTATATATTTAAAAAAGGACTTTTTATTATCTTTGATCCTTGATGCTAGCCCTAGCTCCATATCTGCCTTAGCTTTTCTAACAGCCCCCCTACAAGCAGTGGAGATATACTCCTCTTTGGTGATAGCCCCTCCCTTCCACTGGGTGTATGCCTCCTTTTTGGCAATCAGGCATTCACGAATGCCCTTGGTGAGCCAGGAGAGCTTTTGGGCACTCTTGCCCCACTTGCTTCTTGTTGGGATTGTCACCCCTTGGGTTCTGAGTATCGTCTCCTTAAGGAATGACCACTCATCTTGGGCACTGGGTTCCCCTACTCTCAAGGACCCCAGCACCTCTCCCACTAATCTCAACTCGTTGAAGTTGGCCCTCTTAAAGTGTAGGGCTACTGCCTTGCTGCAGGCCCTTGGCACCCTGCGCTGGATGGTGAATTCCAGCAAGCAATGATTGCTATCGCCCAGGTGGTCGAGGACCTGCAGCCCTCTTACCAGGTCATTGCCCCATGGCCAGGACCAGGTCAAGCAGGTCATTCCCCCTGGTAGGACTGCGCACCTCCTGGGTTAAGTGGAGGTCCTGTATCTCAGCCAGGAACCTCTGTGAGTGGTCCGACCTGGCTGACTGCTCCTCCCAGCAGATGTCCAGGTAATTTAGATCACCCATGGCAACTACATTCCTTGCCTTAAGTGCCTCTGCAAGCTGACCCGAGAATTCGTGGTCCAGCTCTTCCCTTTGGTTGGGAGGTCTGTAGCAGACCCCACCATTAAGTCCCTTTCCCCATGACCCCCCTGTATCCTGACCCAGAGCACTTCAGCCTGCCCCTCCTCTGACCCCATCCTGCTGGTGGAGGATATGTATTGCTCTTTGACGTAGAGTGCCACACCCCCACCTTTCCTTCCTGTTCTATCTCGCCTGTAAACCCTATAGCTCCTAATGCTAACTACCCAGTCATGGAATGAATCCCACCAGGTTTCTGTGAGCTCTACTATGTCTGGGTTTGAACAGGCTATTTGGAGGGCAAGTTCCTCCTGCTTATTCCCCATACTATGAGCATTTGTATAGAGGCATTTAAGGCCTTGGATTGCTGCGTGTGCCACCCCCCCAATTTTCAAGACTATCTGGACCCCTTTTACGTACCTGGGTACTCCTTGAGCATGTCACCTGTCTTGGTCGGGAGGTGTCCTTAAGTCTTCCTGCGGCCCCATGTCGATGTCTACCCTCTCTTCACCTGCTCATCTCCCGCCAGTCTTCCCGTGCCCAGGATGATTATGGGATGTTAGGCAGGCCGTCCCTAACAATATGCCGGGTCTTCCCCACTGTGCTGCTGTTTGCTGGACTGTCCCAGATCTTCCTGTTCCATGAAAGTCGCTTGTGTTTCCACTCCCTGCCTTGGGGCCCCAAGGTAATGGAGCGGTCACAAAGCTTTCTCTCATGCGTGGATGAGCTCTATCTGACACAATAAGTCAACGGACCAATGAAAGGTAAAGTGCTGCTTGACCTGGTTCGGCCAACAGGGGACGACCTAATCAGTGACTTAATGATCGAAAGGAAGCTGGGTGACAGTGACCACAAGCTGATCACCTACACCATCCACCGTAAAGCTGGCAAGTCAGTTAGCAATACAGAAGTCCTTGACTTCAGGAAAGCTGACTTTGACAAGGTCAGGAGGCTTGTCAGTGAGGCCCTAAAGGGCCACAACTCAAAGGGGAGGGGGGTTCAGGATGAGTTGTTGCTCCTCAAAGGAGTGAGCCTGGATGCACAAGCAAAGTCTATCCCATCTCAGAGGAAAGGCAGCAAAAGGGCACAGCAGCCCCCTTGGCTCTCCAGGGACCTAGCAGACCTCCTGCATCTAAAAAGAAAGACCTACAAAGGATGGAGGATTGGATCCAACTCCAAGGAGGAATACTCTGCACTAGTCTGGACCTGAAGGGAGCGAACCAGGAAAGCTAAGGCTGCGACAGAACTCCAATTAGCTACAAGTATCAAGGACAATAAAAAGTCCTTTTTTAGATATGTGGGGAGCCGGAGGAAAAGCAAGGGCAACATTGGACCCCTGCTAAACCAGATGGGACAACTGACAACTGACGCCCAGGAAAAAGCCAACTTACTAAATGGGTACTTTGCATTGGTCTTTCACCAGTCCCATGGGACACCCCTGCCCAATACAGGACATGGAGGCCCAGGTGAGGGAGATTCCTTACCCCCCATCAATACTGACCTCATGAAGGAACACCTTGAGAGGCTGGACACCTTCAAGTCAGCCGGCCCTGACAGTTTACACCCCAGGGTACTCAAGGAGCAGGCAAGCATCATAGATCAGCCCCTGGCATGGATCTTTGAAAGCTCCTGGCACTCTGGTGAAGTGCCCAAAGATTGGAAGAAGGCCAATGTTGTGCCTATCTTCAAGAAAGGGAAGAAAGTGGATCCGGCAAACTACAGGCCCATCAGCCTGACCTCTATCTCAGGGAAAGTTTTAGAAAAGATTATCAAAGAGGCCATTCTTAACAGACTGGCCAATGGCAACATCCTGGGGGATAGACAGCACAGGTTTGTTGTGGGTAGGTCTTGCTTGACCAATCTTATTTCCTTCTACGACCAGGTGACCTATCACCTGGACAAAGGAGAAGAGATTGATTTCGTATATCTTGACTTTAAAAAAGCCTTAGATCTGGTATCCCATGATCACCTCTTAGCAAAACTGGCTAACTGCAGCCTCAGCCTCACCACGATCCGCTGGCTGGGGAATTTGCTCCATGGTAGGACCCAGAGGGTGGTGGTTGATGGAAGTCAATTGTTGTGGTGCCCTGTGACCTGTGGGGTCCCCCAAGGCTCTGTCCTTGAGCCTATACTATTTAACGTCTTCATTAATGATGTAGACATTGATATCAGAAGCGGACTGATCAAGTTCGCCGATGACACCAAACTCTGGGATAAAGCATCCACACCTGAGGACAAGAGGGTGATCCAGGCTGACCTTGACAGGCTCAGGAAATGGGTGGACAAGAACCTGATGGTGTATAACACCGAAAAATACAAGGTTCTCCACCTTGGGAAGAAAAACCTGCAACATCCTTATAGGCTCAGCAGTGCTATGCTGGCTAGCACTACGGACGAAAGGGACTTGGGGGTCATAACTGACCACAAGATGAACATGAGCCACCAATGCGATGTTGCTGCTAGTAAAGCAAGCAAAATGCTGGCTTGCATCTACAGATGCTTCTCAAGCAAATCCCAGGACGTCATTCTCCCATTGTACTCAGCCTTGGTGAGGCTGCAGCTGGAGTACTGCATCCAGTTTTGGGCTCCACAAATCAAAAAGGATGTTTGACAAGCTTGAGAGGGTGCAGTGGAGAGCCACATGCATGATCAGAGGTCAGGAAAACAGACCTTATGAAGAGAGGCTGAGAGCCATGGGACTCTTCATCCTGGAAAAGTGCAGGCTCAGGGGTGATCTGGTGGCCACCTATAAGTTTATCGGGGTGCTTACCAGGATCTGGGGGAACGTCTGTTCACCGGAACACCCCAAGGGATGCTAAGGTTGAATGGTCACAAACTCCTCCATGACCGTTTCAGGCTGGACATAAGGAACAACTTCTTTACTGTCCAAGCCCCCAAGGTTTGGAATAGATAGCCACCAGTGGTGGTTCAAGCACCTACTTTAAACACCTTCAAGAGACATCTGGATGTTTATCTTGCTGGAATCCTATTATCCCTGCTGACTTCCTGCCCCTGGGGCAGGGGGCTGGACTCAATGATCTTCCGAGGTCCCTTCCAGCCCTAATGTCTATGAAATCTATGAAATGGAACAAATTAAATATACAAAAGAAAAAAAATTGAGAATGGGGCCTCAGTCCGTCCCACTCATGATTCTGGTGTCTGTGGCTCCTACGTCCCTCGATGCCGTCCTCCTTCGTCTGCCTACACAGCTGGGCCAACTTGGTGGCTCCTTCAACTGCTCCTGGACCCCTCTGACAGGTCCTCCCTAGATCTTTTGTTTCAGCCTGTGTTTGGCTCAGGGAGCAGTCCTGCTGCCTGCTTCCAGCAGTGCTCTCCTAGCCGTCAGCTTTTATTTCAGCCAGGTGGCATTTTTGGATGATGTCATCTGCCCATGCCGCTCCCAGCCAGCAATAAAAGTGGATGATGAACCTTGCAGGTGTTCCATCCCAGCATGAGTCGTCTGGCTCCTTTTTTCCTAAAAGAAGTAAGCTTGCCCTGTCTTTAGGGCTTTCCTCTTTCTTGTCGGGACAGGTCAGCCTTGTCCTGGGTCCCTCCACAGGAGGGGTCTTTGGGCCAGATGGTTTCAGGTTGGATGTAAGGAGGAACTTCTTTACAGTAAGGGTGACTAGAATCTGGAACAGACTTCCCAAGGAGGTGGTGCAGTCCCTAACTTTGGAAGTCTTCAAAAGGAGACTGGACAGACACCTTCTAGAATCATTTAACCTCAGCAGTATTCCTGCTCACATCAGGGGGGTTGGACTTAGTGATCTTTTGAGGTCCCTTTCAGCAATTAATTTCTATGAGTCTATGATTCCAAGTGGAAGCTTGTTGGTGGTCAGATGTAGCATCATAGTAAGGAATATCAGGAAAAGTGTTGAAGCGATTATGCAGCCTTGCTTAACTCCCATATTAACTTCGAAAGGATCTGTGATAGATCCATTACTGAGAACCACCACTCACATACCATCATGGAGCAGGCAAAGAATGGTGATGAATTTTGGTGGGCATCCATATTTCCAAAGGATCCTCCACAGTTCTTGGTTGATAGAGTCAAAAGCTTTCATGAGGTCAAAGAAGGCCATATAGAGAGGTCTATGTTGTTCCCAGCATTTTTCCTGCAGCTGGCAAGCTGTGAAGATCATGTCAGTTGTGCCTCTTAATGTCTTAAACCCACACTGAGATTCTAGGAGGAACTCATCAGCAAGTGGAAGGAGATGGTTCAGGAGAGTTCTTGCAATGATCTTTCCTGTGGTGGACAGCAAGATGATCCCTCTGCCTGTAATTTCCAGTCAGAATTGTCTCCTTTTATGAAGATTGTCACAATCATGGCATCCCTGAAGTCATCTGGGATTTACTTACAATTCCAAATCCTTAAGGTGAGGGCTGCTTTGATGCTTTTTAAACTTGCTGATGAGCAGGGCCATAAAAATGTGATGCGGAAGGTGCAAGACCTTGAGAGTACTTCTGTTTCTGATGCAGAACTTCTACAGCTTGCTGTACGACACAGTTACCTAGACCTGGAATGTCCTACCTGTTCAGGTAGAAATTACAGTAGTTTTGCCTTAGGATCTAAACAGGTACAGTTTAGAGATGAGGCAGGAAAGCTTGTCAAACCTCATATATGATCTGAATCTCTAGAACATTTAGGTCAATGGTAATTTGTGTTCAATTCATAATGTATCTGCCTGCAAATTGGTAAAATAGGAACCCTAGCCTAAGAAGGATGCATCTCTGCCCAAGGTTTATGATAGTAGAAAGAGAGAAAATTCAGATGTTGGCCAGGTTCCTTCACTAGCCTAAGGAGAAGAGGACTTTGACAGGTAGATAAACCGGTATATCCAGATGGTGTCTGACTACCATGGACATTGTAAATACTCTCGATAGGCTATAGTAGTGATGGAGGTTTATCACCACACATCTTAGGTATTTCCAGTGGCTGCAATCGATCATCATGTAGGTGTCCTGCAAATTCCAAACAGCATACTAGTAATCAAGATCTGGAGGAGGTATGATGGAAGCCAAGGCAACCATGCAAAATTTTATTTTCTGGAGGAAATTCTCTCTTTTACAGGTCTAGGGGCCTTGTTACATGTTGCACCTTAAGCTGCTCAGATGTTGATCAGTGTTAGTGCTAGCTTGAGTTTGGAGCAGTCACACCTTAAGGCTAAAAACCTTCTCTGACTTTCCCTCACCTGCATAGCTGTGACTTACCACTAGAGGAATGGCGAGCAGGGACCTGACTAGGAGCTATAGTTGTGAGTTGCCACTGCTAGGCTCTTCAAGCTGTGACAACATATCTTCAAAAATAGAGACCTTCAGAAGTTGACGAAGGTCCTGGTTTATAAGGCAGGTAGATGGTCTAGGTTTTACTGCTATAGAGGAGGGTGGCAGTACACCCTCCTCTATAGCAATAAAACCTAGACCATCTACCGATGCCACATTAAGACCCTTGAGAGTGTTCTCCAGCGGTGCTTGTGTCAAATCCTGGAGATCAAATGGGAAGACTGCCAGATCAGCACAAGCATCCTCCAGGAAGCTGCATCCAACAGCATTGAAGCCTTGCTCTTGAGAAATCAACTCCAATGGACGGGCCACTGCATCTGAATGTCTGAGAATTGCCCCCCTCACCAGATTCTTTTCTCAGCTCTCTCTTAGCTAACGCTCAAAAGACGGCCAAAGGAAATGGTACAAAGACACACTCAAGGTCGCCCTCAAGCATGGAGGCATCAACACCAACAGCTGGGAGGAGCAAGCTGCTGACCATTCAGTGTGGTGCCACCTTGTCCACCAAGGTGCGCACCACTTTGAGACCCAACAACTCGATACTGAGGTGGAATGGCAGTGGTAGAGGAAAGAGAAGGAGACCAACCTGGAGCTACAAATCCCAGTCTCCTGCTCAACAACATGCCCCATTGCCGAAGAATGTGTGTATTCAGAATTGGGTTCCTCAGTTACCTGGGGACCCATCAAGCCTGATGGACATCATCCTCAACTTCAGGGGACTGCCGATGGTGATGGTGAGCTAGGACAGACTTCTTTCTATCCCTGCTCTAGGTAGGAGTGTGTGAGAGATGTGTTGAGGGGAAGAGCATGGGAACATGAAACTACTACTAGTCCTCTGAGGTAAAGCAGAGTCTTCACCTCTTGTATGAGCACAGATTTATGAGGTAAGTCCCTGGAAAAGGAAATAAAAATGAAGAATTACATGGAACTGTATGGAATACACAGTCTGATAATACTTAGGACTCACTGGTCTGTTGTTATGGCTTCCCAAGCACTAAGGAAGTGCCAAAGTCTTTCCACAAAGGGAGGGGAGGCAAAACGAAGATCTCAATTGATTGGTAAAGTGCTCCCAATGAAGCGGTAAAATACATTGTTCAGCGGAAAGCAACAATCACAATAAAGAAGCATTAGGTAAAGAAGTAACTTGCTCTGTGCTTTAGGCAAGCTCAAGCCTGAAGAAGAATGTGCTGTATTTGAGAGCTGATCTAAATCTATCCCAGCCTTGCAGTTGATCCAATAAAAGATATCACCTACAAAAATCCTTGCCTCTTGCATATTTTCTAGACTCTCACTACCACAACATCACTCCAACACTATCTGTTTTTTAGAAAATTCAAGTTGCTTTACTACAGTAGTATCCAACCTTTTTCAGTAGGAGATCACTTTTGTAATTTAGAAGCAAACCAAGATCTACCCCCTTTCCCCATGCCCAGCAGGTAAGTCTGTGGGGAGGGAAGGGGGGAGGGAAGATTGAGGGAGAAAAATTGGGGGGGGACACCCCCCCCCAGCAGCTATGTCTGTGGGGAAAGGGGCAGGGGGAGAGGAAAGGGCCATGCTGAGGGGCGGGGCAGATTGAAGCCCCAGCCCTAGCCCCACTCCTCCTCTCACCACTTGGGCCTCAATTTACCCCCTGCCCCAACAGCAATGAGGGAGAGAGTTGGGCTGGAGCAGGGGCAGGCTTTGCAGCCAGGGTGAGAAGGACAGAGCCACAAGTGGCTCATCCAGGGGGTGTGGGGAAGGGGGCATGCAACCTGGGAGGACATGGGGGGCACGTGCCCTCAGATCTGTATTCAGGGCAGGGTAGAGCAGGCAGCAGCTGCAGGCTGGTGCCAGGGTCTTCCCAGCAGGGGGGTTGGGCCACCAGGAAGAGCCCAGCCCACAGCGGCACTGGGAGCAGGGGGAGGGGGGCTGTAGTCCCCCCTCTCCTCCTCCCAGCATGAGCACAGCATAGCTTCCCAGCCCCAGCCTGCAGCGGCAGCTACCCAGCCCTGTGCAGATCCCATGCACATGGCTCCCATGCCCTTGTGGGGGGGCAGGGAGAAGAGAAGGCTGTGCCAGGGTGGTCCCGGCTGTACTGTGCTGCACTGTGGATGGGCAGTGGTGGCACTGGGATGGAGCGTTGGGGGGCTACAGTGAATTTTTGGGTGGCTGTAGCCCCCGCCCCATGGCCCCAGTTCCAACACTGCCACCATGGGCCCAGCTCTTCCTGGCAGCCCAGCCCCCACCTCCAGGAAGAGCCCAGCCCCAGACCATTGATGCAGCCCACCCCACCCCATGTCCAGATCTGGGGATTCATGCCCCCCATGCCCTCCTGGGGTGCAGGTCCCCCCTTCCTGTGCCCCGCAGATGAGCTGCTCACAGCTCCATCCCACCCCGGCTGCAGGGCCTGCCCCTGCTCCTGCCCCACTTCCTCCCTCACTCCTGTTGCAGCTGCTCATGCTGCCCTGCATTTGGAGGGGACATGTGGCCCCCTGATCTCTATGTGGGGTGAGGCAGCTGTCACTGCACACTGGACTTTGCACCCCAAGCCCCGCTGCAACTTGGGGCTTGGGGCACAAAGCTCAGGGTGCAAAGCCCAGTGCACAGCAGCAGCCACCTCACCCTGTGCACAGATCAGGGGGGGTGCATGCCCCCCAGGGCCTCTGCCAGGGTGTGTGCAGTGGCGGGAGCCCCCACAATGTGCCTGGATGAGCCACCTGGGCTCCAACCATCCCCCAGCCCAGCCTGGCCAGGGTCCCACTCACCCAGTGGCAAGGGTCATGGAGGGAGATCGTTCCAATCACCCAGCCCAGCCCTAGTGGCAGGGGCACAGTTCAGCCCAGCCATGTGCGTCCTGCCACTTCTACATCCCACTGCTCCCAGACTGCATCCCAGCCACTCCCCATGTGCATCTCTCCTCTCTCGATCACAGAGCCTCTGACAGTCGATCTCAGTCTGGGGGGGGACTAGCCCCGGCCAGACTGAGATCGACTGTCAGAGGCTCCCCAATCTACCAGTTGATTGGGATCAACCGGTTAGTGACCACTTCTTTATTAGGCAATAAAACTGCCTGGGATTGGTTTTGTTCAAGAGGTAATCTGTACTCACATATTCAGACCAGGGGTATATACTTTATGTGAGTGTAGTGTCACCATGAATCCTTTAGGAAATGCAGACCTTCATTATTTTCCCTACTCACATCTCTGAAAACAGGGTGAATCCCCTCAAAGGGTAGAGACTCAATAGCTCACTTGATTTTGGCAGACTTCATTGATGTCTGATGCCATGAAGCATGGTGCATGGGAACCACCATAGGCATTGCTCTTGCACATGAGTCTACCACATCAGGAGAAACATCTTTTCTCCAAACCTCTGTCTGCTATCAGATCCTTTAAAGCTTGCTGAGTATCCTCAGGGAGTTTGTTCATTTCCAATTGGTAAGATAGGTAACCTGTTTTGCAACTAGCAGCTGATGATTAAAACGTTTGGAGACTTGCTGTGGAATAAACTTTTTTTCCAAAGAAATCTAACTGTTTAGGCTTTTTATCTTTTGATATAAAGTTGAAGCATCCATATTTAAATCTTATGTTGGCTTCTGTAACAACTAGTACCCCGTGGGTTATGTTAAAAGATTTGGTCACACCTGTAGGCAGGTATCTTTTAACAGTAGTCAGTACACCAGTTTGATGGTGTTAGGGTGGCTAGCATCTGCTACATAATTCAGCTGACTACAGAAGGATATCTTTGACTGACGGAGTGACTTTACCTGGTATGGAGGAGTTAAAAATAACCACCATGCTGTGAGGATTTTTTATTGTCCTTGATGCTTGAAGCTCGTTGGAGTTCAGTTGCAGCCTTGGCTTTCCTGGTTTGCTCCCTGCAGGACCGGACCAGTGCAGAATATTCCTTCTTGGAGGTGAATCCCATCCTCCATCCTTTGTAGGCCTTTCTTTTTAGCCTCAGGAGGTCTGCTAGATCCCTGGAGAGCCAGGGGGGCTGCTGAGCCCTCTTGCTGCCTTTCCTCTGAGATGGAATAAAATTAGCTTGTGCATTGAGGATCGCTCCCTTGAGGAGCAACCACTCTTCCTGGATTCCCCTCCCCCTGGGGTCATGGTCCCTTAGGGTCTCACTGACAAGCCTCTGAGCTTGTCAAAGTTGGCTTTCCTGAAGTCAAGGACTTCACTGTTGCTGCCTGACTTGCCAGCTTTATGGCGGATGGTGAAGGTGATCAGCTCATGGTCGCTGTCACCCAGCCATGACTTGAACAAGAAAAATAAATACATGAAAAGGGAGGCTGTAATAATGGGAGGTCTCCTTCCCTTCGGGGTGGGGGGTGGGATTCTCTTTGGTGTGTTTCTTGTGGCTCCATCTCCCCTACACTCCTTCCATATGTGAACCGTGATGTTAAACGGGTGGTGCTGCTCAACTCAGGATCAGTAGTGTAGTCTGTGGCTGCCAGTCATAGGCCATACACAAGACTGAGAATAAAACTTGCTTCAGGAGTCTGGAGTCAGACATCCAGATGACATGGGCAGCCCCACAAAATTGATGGATAATCATCGCCTCAGTGCTCATGGTGTTTGTTTGCAAGAGGACGCTAACATTGGTGTATCTGTCTTCCCATTAGAAATGAGGGATCTTCTGCAGGCAGCACTGATGGTACTTCGCCATGACTTGACGTGTCTCCTGTATATTGTGAATGTGCCAGCTCCATACAGTAAGGTGGGGATCACAGTTGCTTGATAAACCATGAGTTTGGTTTTGGATCTGATGTCAAGATCTTCGAACACCCATTCCCTCAGGCATCTGAAGACTACACTTGCACATGTGTGGTGATGTTGGATTTCTATGTCAATGTCAGCCTTCTATAAGAAATGGCTTCTGAGGTACAAGAAATACTCTAAATTCTCCAGACTCTCACCATAAATCTGAATCACTGGAGCTGGGTACTGCCCATTAAAAATTTGTTGATGGAAGGCTTTAGTCTTCTGAATGTTAAGCATGAATCCCATTTTCTTGTATGCCTCAGTAAAGACATTGACAATTGTGTGAAGGTCTGCTTCTGAGTGAGCACAGGCTACAGCACCAACAGCATACAGGAGCTCAGTGATTGAGATTGGGGTAGTCTTGGTTTGGGATCAAAGTCAGCTGAGATTAAATGGCTTACCAGTCTTAACCTCAAAGGGATCTGTGGTTGATCCATTACTGAGAACCACTGCCCGCATACCATCATGTAGCAGATGACTACACCTGTCAGTACAATTTGAGGAGAAGGTGAGAAGCCAACAGTAGTGAAAAAACAGGTTAGAGATTATTTAGAAAAGCTGGATATGTACAGGTCCATGGGGCTAGACAAGCTGTACCTGAGGGTGCTGAGGGAGCTGGCTGATGTGATTGCAGAGCCATGGGCCATTATCTTTGAAAACTCTTGGCAATCTTGGAAGGTCCTGGATGTTTGGAGAAAGGCAAATAGAGTGCCCATCTTTAAGAAAGGGAAGAAGGAGGACCTGGAGAACTACAGACCAGTCAGCCTCACCTCAGTCCCTGGAAAAATCATGCAGCAAGTCCTCAAGAAATCCATTTCTAAGCACTTGAAGGAGAAGAAAATGATTAGGAACAATCAGCATGGATTCACAAAGGGCAGGTCATGCCTGAACAACCTGATTGCCTTCTATGGTAAAATGACTGCCTCTGTGGATGCAGGGAAAGCAGTGGACGTGATATATCTTGATTTTAGTAAGGCTTTTGATATGGTCTCCTACAACATTCTTACAAGTAAGCTGAGAAAGTATAGGTTGGATGAATGTACTTGTGCCAGGGCTGTCACAAGGCCTGTCCTGATGTCTACCTGCCCACCTGTCTAGGGTGGTCTGCTCTGTCTCACCTGCCACACCTTGCTGGTTTAAAACTGTAATAAAAATACGGGAAGCTGCCCATTAAGTGCCCCAATGCTTAGGACATTATACATGGCTCCGACCTTCCCTATACCATATCCCATGCCTTGCAGGTGGCCTCCAATGTCACCAATAGGCCATAGGCCCACTACCCACTATAACTCCCCCTGCTCCTTTGCTGAGCTGTACTCACTAAACTCTTTGGGACTAGCCTGTGTGCAGTCTTTCAGGCCACTCCTGCAGCCCTACTCTGTACAGCCCTTTAGGCCTGCCTACGCAAACCCTACTCTGCACCCACTCAGCACAGGCCTTCAGGTAGCCTATGCACACCCTGCTCTGTGCAGCCTACTTCTTTCTCTACACCCCCTCACTGGGACCACTCTTCTTCCCCTTCACTGGGGTCATTGGGGTCTTACACCCCATGGGGCTCAGGTGCTTTACTAGGTGTGCCTGGCCCCTTTCCTGTCTCTGCTACTGGGATAACCCACCAGGTTGTGGGAGCTGGGACTATAAGGTGCCCTATACTCACTAGGGAGGCAACTGGTATGGCATGTTCTAGGGACCACCCTGCCACAGGCTGCCCTACTACACCATCCTGCACTAGCAGGGTGTAGTTTTAGATCAAGGATATTATGTGTATAGCAGCTCCAGCCAGGCAATATTCCCCCTCTGGCTGCTTGCAGCGAACTGCTGGCTCTCCTGCTCAGACCTGCTCTTATTGCTAGCAGCTGATCCGTCTTTCCCAATCAGGCGGTCTCCTGCTGACCATGTGACTCCTGGTTGGGAGTGTAGTCATCTTCAGGCTGCTCTGCTGTTTGGTCTTAGCCCTTAAAGTGGCAGGCACCAAAGGTGCCCTGCCACAGTACTGTAAAGTGGATAGAAATCTGGTTGGATCACCAGGCTCAAAGGGTAGTAATCAATGGCTTGCTATCTAGTTAGCAGCCAGCGTCAAGTGGAATGTGCCAGTGGTCAGTCCTGGGGCAAGTTTTGTTCAATGTCTTCATCAACGACCTGGAAGGTGGGATGGAGTGCACCCTAAGCAAGTTTACATATAAGACCAAGCTGTGGAGAGTAGTAGATATGCTGGAGGGTAGGGCTAGGATTCAGAGCCACCTAAACAAATTGGAGAGTTGGACTAAAAGAAATGTTATAAGGTTCAATAAAGACAAGTGCAAAATCCTGCATTTAGGACAGAACAATGCAATGCACCAGTACATGCTGGGAACTGACAGGCTAAGCAGCAGGTCTGAAGAAAAGAACCTGAGGATTACAATGGACAAGAAGCTGAATAAAAGCTAACAGGGTGCCCTCGTTGCAACAACAACATAATGAGTTAACAACATAATAGGCTGCATTAGTAGGAGCATTGCCAGCAGATCGAGGGAAGTGATTCTTCCCCTCTATTTAGCACTGGTGAGGCCACATCTGGAGTACTGTGTCCAATTTCCCCCGCCCCCTACAGAAAGGATATAGACAAATTGGAGAGAGTCCAGTGGAGGGCAACAAAAATGGTTAGGGGGTTGGAGCACATGACTTCTGTGGAGAGGCTGAAGGAACTGGACTTTAGTCTGGCAAAGAGAAGACTAAGGAGGTGGGAAAAATTTAATTGCAATCTTCAATTACTTGTAGGTTGGTTCCAAAGAGGATGGAGCTAAACTTTTCAGTGGTAGCAGGTGACAGAACAAGGAGCAATATTTTCAAATTGCAGCAAGGGAAGTTTAAGTTATATATTAGGAAAAGCTTTCTCACTAGGAGAGTAGTAAAGCACTAGAACAGGCCTGTCAGTGAGGTTGTGAAATGTCAATTCTTGGAGGTTTTTTAGACACAACTAGACAAAACCTTGTCTGGGATGATCTAGTTGGGAATGGTCCTTATTTGAGTAGGGGATTGAACTAGATGACCTCCTGAGGTCCCTTCCAACCCTAATTTTCTATAATTCTATGATTCTGTGATTCTAACCAGGCATCAGAAAAAAGGTTAGAGGGACAGATCCGTGAGATCAAACAAAGGGAGAGGGACTGGGGATGAAGAGATTTAGGAGTTGTCAGACTAAAGGGATTAGATGAAGCCCATGAAATGGAAAGGAAAAACCAAGGAAAGGATCCTCAGAGATAAAATGGGGGAGGAAGAAGGATCATCATTATAACATTTGAAGAAAGAAAGAGGTAGAAATAAAGTCTGGAGAACATTGGGTCAAGAAATACCAATAAAAAGGAAGAGAAAGTGAAGCATAACAGAAAAAAAATTTACCTCTTTTAGATATTAAGGAACAGATTTTCAGATGACATGCATTGTAGGACTGTGTGAAGCTTTGGGTGCTGCATTGATTAGAAAGAGATTCAGCCTGATTCAGTGGCCAAATCTCCAAATCCAGATCAAATCAGGGGACCAATGAAAAGGTCTGAATTGATTCAAAGCTCTCTGAATTGTTTCAGAAAAGATTTGGGAGAGCCTTGGTAATTTGGGCAGACCCCACCCACTGCAGCAGGGAACTGGACCCAGACTCCAAACTGGTAAGTAGGGGCCAGGGTAGGGGGGACTGGAGGAGGGGGGAGGGGACTATGGGAGGTCACCTGCCAGGCCCCATCCCCTGCCCACTCCCCCAGCCCCTCCCACCCCCCATGACTGCCCACCTGGCCCCAGCTCCTGGTGCTTTAAAAAAAAAGCCCCTACTCACTAGCTGCTGCCTGGCAGGGGGGTGATCCCTGCTGCCCCCGCACTGCCCCCACTGACCCACACTGCATGGAGGGGCTCTGTAACAAGCCCCCCAACCCCACTCCCATTCCCTTAGCCCTCCCATGGCTGCCCTGCATGCTCCAGCTCCTGGCCCTTTAAGAAAAAAACCCCAAACCTGGACTCACCTGCTGCTGCAGTGGCCTTGGGGCTTCAGGGGGCTTGTGACAGAGACCCCATGCAGTGCAGGGCAGTGGTGGGCAGCATGGATCACCCCCCATCAGGCAAGAACCGGTGAAATCCAGGCTTTTTTTGTTGTTTTTTTCTTAAAGGGCCGGGAGCTGGGGCAGGTACAGCAGCCATGTGGGGCAGGGGGGTTGGGACAGCAGGGGCATTAGGGCAGAACTCCCCATGCAGTAGATCACCCCCCCCCCCCGGCCAGGCAGCAGCTGGTGAGTGGGGGCTTTTTTTTTTTTCTTCAAAGAGCCAGGAGCTGGGGCCAGGTGGGGCAGCCATTGCTGGGGCTGGGAGAGTGGGCGGGGGATGGGGCCTGCGTGACTCAAAGATTCGGCTGATTTGGCAGCAGCTGAATCTCCAAATCAGATTCGGCCGAATCGATGAAGTAAATAGAACTATGTGAATTTACACCTGATAATCTGGCCTTCGGTGATGTAATACATTCTGATTTCATGAAATCTGCATTGACATTACTACTGGCTAGTAAACAGTTGCGTTTAAGAATGCCTCCTACGCTGGTGGAATAAATCCATCTATTTACATTGTTTATTCTTTTCACTTATCTGTCTTAATGAAAATGCTAGGAATGAAGTATGCATGCCAGTTATTTTCAAGATCATATAGTACAAGGCTATTCTGTGCCTATTTATGTGTTTCAGTTTTCCTGCATTTGCACTATAATTGTAGGGATTTCCTAGATGAATTGAATTGAGGTCATGATTATTTAAATATTTGTAATTTTCTTTAAATCATGCAGTAGATAAGGTTTGTTAGTTAAAAGAATAACATTTGTACAATTAAACATGTTAAGCACCTCACAGTAATAACATTTCTTATTTGGCTACATAAAAATAAATATTTTTGAGATGTAGTTGTTTATCTATGAGCAGAATCTTTAAGTGTAGCAGCAAGCCTCCTGGGTTCTTGTCTCATCAACTGAAAAGCAGCAGTAGCAGAGATATTAAAATACTGGTGCTGAGAAGAACAGGAAGGTAGAATTTAGACAAATTAAGTTATAATAAAAATAAGTCTGATGTACATATGTTATTTGTAAACAGGTTGTATGCAAAATACATTTCAATATAATCACTGAATTTTGCTTTCTTCCCCATCATTCTTCCTTGATAATTTTCTGTTCTTTGAAAATGACTTATATCATTACATTGCGCTTTTTAAGACTCCAAGTTTGTCCCTATTTTATTGTATATTTTCATTATTTTTTCAAGTTGATTGTACACCTGTGCTAAGTCTATAGTAGCTTCCCCTATTTGTCAAGACTCTCACTGTATTCCCATTTTTTAGAGTCCTAGAGAATTAAACTGGGCTGAAACCAATAGGTTTCAATAGAGTTCAGGAGAAAACGTTTGAACTGTGTTATAAAATTCTTAGTTGGGATACAGTTTTCAATTTGATTTTGTAGCTGATTTAGAAAACTGGTAGGAAAATCATTGTGTAGGAATTCTTTAGTTATGTGCCTGTTCAATTCCATAGGACTTTTATAAGACTGACTCATCCTGTATAAATTTGATGCTATCAGGTTTATTTTAGCCTCAATCTAAATTGACCAAAACACTTCATTTCTTTCCAATATACAATTTCCATTTTCTTTGATTATTAAAGTTAAAACCTAGCATTGTAAGTAAAAGGAATATATATGCTTGTCATTGTCAGACCAGCCATTTCAAAATCTAAAACAATAACTAGTTGACAAGGTGGTAGTAGTTTTTTTAAAATCTATGTTATACTTTCAAAACTGCTGATCAAGTGGACTTTCAACTGCTTTAAATAATTTGTTACTGTATAAGTAAGAATGGACACCTAGATGTTACAAGTTCCATGCAGGAGGAAAATGCAGAAACAAACCCTAGTTACAAATTACGCTATGCAGGCACCACTGTGCAATCACCATGTAAGCAATAAGGCTAAGTTTCACAAGATCGAAAGTTGGCAAAACTTTTATGTTCATTCTGCCAAGTCTGAAATGGCAATCATGGGTATGAGCTTCACCCTCTTCTGGAGCTCCATCAGCACAGTGCAGCTGTTGTATCATCAGCCACCGGGAATTTCAGCTGCAAGAAATGAAATGTAGGTCACAGCAACTCTAGAGAAAAGTACATAGGAAGGAAAAAAGTTCTAAGATAAGTATTTGAAGTCCGTACAAATCATTATGTAAAAACAAAAACAAAAACTTACTACATTACTACATTAGATGAAGAGCCTATATATTCATTCCACCAAAAAAACCCTAATATTTTTATGTTTACAAATATACTGCAGATGTTACTTTGGATGAAGAGAAAAGTCTCCTCACAAGTAAAGAGACTTAGGGCTAAATCCATCCCTAGCATAATTCTATTGAAGGCAATGGAGTGAAACCAGAAATTAATTTGGCTGATTATAGTTTTTTCCTAGGTACACAGGTTTTTTCACAGTATTACCCAGAATAGCCCTATAGATTTACTTTAAAAAGAACATACATTTAATATGAAATATTATAACCAACAACGTAGTGATAACATTTAGGCTAGGAACAGACATTACACATAAACTAGTTTAAGTGATCAGAAATTGGTTAAACCTGTAACAGAACAGATGTTCAGTGCACATAAACCAGTTTGAAAATGGCTTATACCGGTTTGTGATAAACCTAGTTGAATGTAGTATCAGACCTAACCGATTTGGGTCAAACCAGCTTATGTAATGTCTGTCCCAGGCCCCTTGCTGGTTTAAGTTAAATCAGAGTCCCGCCGCATCCCGGCATGCTCTCTGGGCTGGACGGGGCTCTCTGCTCCACAACAGGGCTTGCCCCTTCCCTCTGCTCCCTGGCCAGAGCTCTGGCAGACTTGCAGGCACAGCAGGGTCTGTTGGCTTCCCTGTGCCCCTCTCCTCCTGCCCCCTCACCACTGACTGCTTAAGCAGGGATCCCTTCCTCCTCTCTGCCAGCATGTGGTACTCTAGCTAATTCTGTGTAAGGCTCCAGCAGAGACTGCAGACACAGCAGGGTCTGCCTGTCTTCCTCCTGCCCAACGACTCCCCCCGACCCCCACCCCCACCTGCTGCTCAAGCTAGAAATTCCTGCCCCCCCCCTCCCTCCCTCCCTCCCTCCCTCCCATCTCCCACAGCATGGACCCCAGCCCCAGGGACCCTAGGCATGTTGTATGCTAGATAATGCCAAAAGGGTGTGTGTGTGTGTGTGTGTGTGTGTGTGTGTGTGTGTGTGTGTGTGTGTGTGTGTTTGTGTGTGTGTGTGCGTCCAATTTCACTGGGGCAGGCAGACAGAACAGTGACTGCTTAGGGCTGTTTGGACCTAATCAACAGGTCATCTAGTAAGCTGTTTAAGAAGCTGGAAGTAATAGGGAGAGGTCATTGTTTTGCTAATTAGGTAATAAAGACTGTTATCACCAGGGATCCTGGTTTTGCCTGATAAAAAAATCACAAATTACATAATAAAAATTGTAAATTCTCTGATATTCCCCCCAAATATGTGTTTAAAATTAAAGGCCCCCCACAACCTCCCCCAGCCCTGCTTGTGCCCCTCACTCCCCCCACAACAGTTCCCCAGCTCAACTGTGTCCACTCACTCCCCCCTCACTACCCCCTAGCCCTGCGGGAGGGGGCCCCCAGCTGCCAGAGCTATGGGGCCAGGGACCCAGGCCCACAGCTCTCTGCCCCCAACAGAAGACAGTGGCTGCTGCAGCAGAAGGAACAGAGAGCCAGCTCCCACAATGCTGCCTGTCTGCTGCTGGCTCGGGTGGGGGTGAGGCTGGCTCCTGGCTGCAGCATGCACTCCTGGGGGGTAGGAAGTACTCACACCTCCCAGATCTCTTTGCAGGGGGCAGGGCAGATGTGTGCTGTGTGCAGCTTCCCTGAAGGGCTGATAGTGCGCCACTCTGGGTCCATGTGCCACTGGTCAGGCAGGCACTCCATGTGGGGCTTCCCCCAACACCTCCCCACTCCCTCAGTCCCCAGCCAGCTTCCTGCAGGAGTGCCTGCCCAGCCAGCAGTGCGTGGACCCAGAGCAGTGCACTGTCAGCCCTTCAGGGAAGCTGCATATGGAGGCACGGAGCCCAGTTGAGCAAATACCACACCACTCGTGGCCCACATGCCGCTGACCAGGTGGGCACTCCATGTCTTTCCCTAACATCTCCCTACTCCCTCATCCCCCAGCCAGCTTTCTGCAGCCAGCTTCCCCACCAGCCAGTTTACCCCCAGCCCTGTGGTACCCATCACCCTTGACCCATAACCCCCCAGGCCTCTGCAAGCCCCATTTACCTCACAGGCTTCAGGAAGGAAAGTGAGTCGGAGCCAAGACTTGGGTGATTAAGAGCCTCAGGCCCTGCCCTTTCCCCTTCTCCCTCCTGCTCTGGACTGGGCTGCAGGGTTTCCCGCCCTTTTTGCAAGAAGCTCTTGCATGCTGGAACTCTGCCAAAAGTGGGAAATCTGCACGTTTCTCTGCTAAAAAGTAAAATCCATTTTTTCTCTGATAAAATAGATCTGTGGTTTTCTCTGTTTTCCATGGGAAACAGAAAATCCGGATCCCTGGTTATCACTATCAGCCCTCAGCTGGCTTGCTTGCCTGTCAGCTTGGTGCAGACAGTATGACAAAGCAGGGAGGGAGATTGAAAAGCTCCATATCATCAACAGATGCATGCCTTGACTCAGAGTGCTAGCATCAGGCTGGAGACTGGCAACACTCCCACCCCTTGAGCAACCAGCGGGGAAAAGCCTGGAATGGTACAGGCAGACCTCCCTAATGAGAGAGTCCTCCTGGGGCCTGGCCATGTCCCCCTCAGCTCAGGTCCCTGCAGAAAGGAGGGCTGCTATAGTGCCCACCAACTTCTAGCCTGAGCCACTTCAGGCATGTGCCTGAATTTCCTCAGCCCATAGAGAATGTCTGTCCAGGTTCAAACCAGTTCAGCCTAGCCAGATAAGATTAATCTGCAAAGATTGAATCAATTCAGGCTCAGGCTTTTTGAATGTCTGTCCCTAGCCATTAACATAAAAATACAATACTAAGCTGACTTGGATCCATGCCATTGTTCCAATAGATTATACTGCTCTGTATGTATAAAAAAGCACACAATTTTGAGATGTTTGTAACATTATAACATCAAAAAAGAGGGTTGGAAGGAACCTCTAGCATACTGTTGGCTCATATTTGGTTTGCTGTTTACTATAACCCCCAGCTTCTTTTCTGTAGTGCTGCAGCCTAGCCAATTAAACCCCATTTGTGCATTTGATTGTTCTAGCTCAGAAGCTAATAATTTTGACTATATAATGAGATTGTAATGTTAAGAAAACTGAAGATACCTAGAGCCTCAAACTGTATATACCATGTTTGTATGTTTGGGGATAGACATCCATTACACTAGGGGTTGTCAACCAGGAGTACGTGTACCCCTGGGGGTACTTGGGAAGGCCCTAAGGGGTACGCAGCAGCAGCACAGGGGGCAGGGCTGCCAGAACTTTGTGCCACTTGTGCCGCTGCTTTCATCTTCGCTGGTGCTTTTGCTGCTGCATGCGCTTCCACTGCTGCATGCCGCCAGCACTTCCAGTTTCGCTTGCATTACACCTTGCAAGCAACTTCTAGACAGAAAATCTGCCAGCTGTCAGACCATGAGTTTCAGTCTCCATTTGATTACTTAAGCACATGATTCTTTAAACTCTTCTGTGTTTATGCCACTTGTTTTCTAACTAGGACACATCACAATACAAATATTAAGCTGAATATGAAGACAAAGTGAGGATGCGGGAATCAAGACAATAAAAAAACAGTTATAGATAATTACATTCAGTACAAGAGGACTATGAATAGTTCTGACATATAACATATCCATATTCCAACCAGGCTCTACAAATAATTGAGCCTGGTTGGAATAAATGTGGTTGGTGTCTATGAATTTATGATATGGTTAAAATATTGTTGAAATAACTACAAATCTCTTTGCCTTAGTGAGTTTTTCTTTGATGTATCATTTTGATACTGCTTTTTCACATTAAATTTATTCATTTCTTCTTAGTTTACTAAAATTAGTTCATTTCCTTACTTGTGATTTTATCTTGTCTGCATGGAAACCCACTGCACTGTTAGGCTTAAAATTGTTGGAGTTTTCTGCCTTTTCAATTCCAAAAGGTAGGTAAGAAGATCCTCTTCCCACTACTTCTCCTGCATGCCGTCACCTTGATAATTTCCTGTACAACAGACACAAAGGCATAGCTTGAAATGTTGGCTTCCTGGGTGGTGTAGCACAGGAGGAAGCAAGCACTTACGACTTCACACAGGGGCTGCTGTAGTTGTGGTGGCAGCACAGACTATCTCAGTGCAAGCTCCCTGAACATGGGCTGTTGCTGTGGTGGTGGCAGCCCAAGCTCCCTGTGGGGCTACCTTTCTTAAATTCCCTTTGATGCAGCACATGGGGCTGGGGTGCCCTGCTCAACCCTCCCTCCCCACAAGTACAGATGTGCCTGGTTAACTGCACTAAAACTGCTGTTCTAGCCAGACATGCTAAATTTGAGGAGTATAAAGTGTAGTGGGGGGAGAGAAGGGGGCTGTAAAAAAATCAAACAAGGGTATTGAGAAATCAAACAGAAAACTTTCCTTCAGAAGAGAAAGAATGAAATAACACCAGACTTGCCTTAGCCTCAATCTTTCTGCCCAGAAAATGTGAAGATAAGAATCTATCACCACCCCTGGGAGACCAGACACTGGAAGTGTCAAATGCAATAAACCACAACCCTGTGAGAACAGCAGATTTGTGCTCAATGAAACCAGTGTTAAAGGTCTGGAAACTAATGTTGGCCTCAATAGCACCTTATATAGAAAACTTTGACAATAAAGCTCCTTTATGGAAAGGGCCCCCCATTCACTAAACCTGTGAGCCTTTCAAAGTCCAGGAACATTTTCTCCAGTGGTTCAAAGCTGACAGGGTAAGAGATTCTAACAATAGACTGAGACTGTATTGTGCCATTGGCCATTAGATCAGGGATTTGTAAAGCAATACTGCTTTTAGAAACTGGGAGATATAAGGATGAAGCAACAAGCTAGAACTGGTATTTTGTGACGATATTTATATTTTCAAGAAACTAGAACTCAAACCCAAATGCCACCTAGCAAAAAGCCCAGAATATCTCAAGTACAGTTTCATAGGTGGAATTCTTTTTCCCTTTGTACATCTAAATGGTAACTTTTTAGACACATTAAGGGGCAAAAATGGCCCCTGTGCATAGGTAGCATTTTACTTCTCCAGCAGCATAAATGTATAAATGAGTGTATGTAGACTGAACATGTTCAGTACTCTATGCACTGGCTGGACATGCATGTGCCTCCATTGTGGCTACATAGCAGCATCTAAGGCATGTTGGCAGTTGGAAATCTATGACTAGCAGATATTAGGGTCTGGAGTGTGACCTTCTTGTTTTAGCCCCAGTAGTTGAATGATTGGGACCCTCATGGAAAAACCGGGAGATGCAGGTTGTAGACTCCTCCTCACACAGAGGGGGTTGAACCTGTGCTCTACCTAGCACATCCTAGGTTAGGCATTATGCAGACCATACTCTAGTGCTCCTTTTGAAACTGAGCCACTGCCCCTTGCATTTGGATGGCTAGCAGTTTAATAGGCAAAGTTCTGCCCAACCAAAAACAAGCCTCCAGGACAGCATCTGTCTCACTGAGCCACACCTCTCTTACTTGATTTCTTTTTCCTGGCTCCACATCCCTTCATGGATGCTGAGGGGGACAACTTTAAAGGACTGCTCAAGAGGGGACCTATGGCATTGTGCTTAAAACATTGTATTAGGCCTTGGTCAGCTAAACCAGAAAGGTATTTGGAGTCAAAAGAAGAGAACAAGCCAGGGGCTGCAGGCCTCAGTGAGACAGATGCTGCTTCTGAGTTGTAGCTTGAAGTCTTGATCACAATGGGGCAGAGCCTATTCTACTATCCTCCCCTCCTTTCATAAATGCCTCCTGAGCTGTGGCATGCTGGTTCAAACACTACACTGGAAAGTCAGAGGTACAGGTTGAAACCCCCGGTTGGTAGGAAAGGTCTAGAACCCACATCTACCACTTGCTACACCCAAAACCCTCATCCATGGGGGCAAAGGTGGTGCTCAACCAACAGCCTTTTGGTCAGATTTGGCCAGCAGAGATGTGTCAGATGGCCTGCAGGGCCCCAACAGGTCCAGAAATTTGGTGGTGAGGAAGCAGTGGCAGCATTAATTGCTATGGCTAGGGTAAACATCTTCCCTGAATGTAAGTGGGCTAAGGAGGTGTTACAATGACCTCCTTCAGCCCTTCCCTGATGTTGCTTTCTTGCCCACCACAATTTTGATGTTTCCTATGTTTTGATATCGGGAGTTAGTTCCTCAGGGGAATCATCTCAAACTGCCAGGTGGGACTGTATTATGGGGCTCCTCCTCCCCTATACCCCAACCTCAGCACACCCTTTCTTGACAATTCCGGAGAGAGAAAAAGAAAAACCTTTCAGGGCTAACTCTTCCTGGGTAGGGCTGTTTTCTCCCCTGCTTCACCAAGATTGAATGGAACAAGCCCACAGTCCTCAAATCCCTCTTCCCCCTACCCCCCATCTAGGGGTAGACTAACAAGTTCAAGTCCAACACAACCAAAAAAACCACCCTCAGCTGAGGTAAGACAATAAAGTAGCAAAAGAAAACAAAATGGAGGAAAAGAAACCAGACGCCGTCCCTTGGGGGCTCCAGCAAGCAGTCCTGCCCTTCAGGAGAGCAAAGCTCACTGGATCTTCCCTCTCCCCTTCCCCTACCTACTTCTTGGTGAAGGTTCCTGACCAGTTGGCTGTTGTCAATCCAGGTTCCTGCAGTGGAACTTCATCTAGCAGTGGTCCTTGGACTTTCTGTAATGTCTTCCTGATGCTTCAGTGCTGCACAGCTCTTCATAGACTGGCATCAAAAGGGAAATCTCCTTGTGTCTACAGTCTCTTGACACTGGAGTCTCCCCGTGGATGCCTCTCTCCAGAGCTAGAAGTACCTTGTGTGGCTCAACTCCCACCAGTCCAGAGTGAGCACTCACTCTGGAAATGTGGCATATTGCCACACATGCCTGCAACGATCCTCCGCTCTCCTGTGGTAAGTACGAGGGGATCACCTCTATTTTCAGGGGTCTTTCCTGCTTTAAAATCCTTCCCCTGATACATCCTACCCCTCAAGACACCCTTAGGCACTGTTTAACAGTTACCCTTTATACAGAATTTCCCAATGTTACCTGATTGACCTCTGCATCTTCCTCCTGATGGCAGGAAGACAGGAAATCCACTACTATGTTTGTCTTACTTGGTCTGTATTCAACAGAAAATTGGAATGGCTGCAAGGTCAAAGCCCACCTCATAATTTGAGCATTGTTAGTTTTAGCAGATTAGAGTCACTTCAATGGAGCATGGTTTGTAATTAACTTAAATTCTCTATCTATCAGGTAGCATCTGAACTAGTCGATGCTCCATTTAATGGCCAAACACTCTCCTTCAATAGTTACATACATTTTTCATGGTTGTTCAACTTCCTACTTGCATAAGCCACTGGCCCCTCCACTGCCCCAACAGCCTCCCCTGATGCACCTGCCTATAAAATGAAAAATCATGTGTGCAGTACCACATCCTGGCACAGTGCCACCTTGACTGCTTCAAATGCTTCTTCACACTTTGCATCCCATGTTATGGGGCCATTTCCTCTTCCCCAGATGGTATCATTTAGGAGGTCTGTGGTCTCTGCAAAATGTGGGATAAATCTACAATAATAACTACCCAATCCAAGGAATGCTCTTATTTGTTTCTTACTTTACAGGGGAGAGTAATTTTTATGGCTTCTACTATATCTGCAAGTGGTTTTATACAGCCTTGCCTGACTAAAAATCCTAGATATTGCATATAAGCTTAGCCCAGGACACATTTCTTAGGGTTGGCTGTTAAGCCAGCTTGGCAGAGTTCCTTCAATACTGCTTTCACTGCCTGTACATGTTGGTCCCACCCTTCAGTATAGACCACTATATCATCAATATTAGTCACAGCATTGATGTGGAGCCCGTGTCCAATTCATTAGTCGTTGGAAGGTGGCTGCCACTCCATTCAACCCAAAGAGTATTCTCTTCAATTCATATAAACCCCAAGGAGTTCCAAATGCCATCTTTTCCTGATCTTCTGCCCGCAATTGAATTTGCCAGTAAGCTTTGGCCAAGTCGAAGGTTGAAATAAACCTAGCTTGTCGTATTCACTATAAGAGATCCCCTACCTGGGGCATGGGAAAAGCATTGAATCATGTGATGAAGTAGAGCTTACTAAAGTCTATGCATAAATGGATTGTCCATCAGGCTTAGGGACTACCACTAGGTGGCTTCACTATGGACTATGAGATGCTGTGATGACCTCCTGTTTCAACATCCTATCCAATTCTTCTTTAATTGGCTGGTACTTCTGATATGGGATCCTTTGCCACCTTTCCCAAACTATCTTCCCTTCAGGAGTCAAAATCTTGTCCATCACTCCACAAGCACTCCCCGGTGCCCCACTAAAGACATCTTTAAAATCTCTAACAGTTCATCTCAATTGCTCTAACTGCCCCTCTGACAGCTGGCCCCTTAGGGTTACTCTGTCTTCTAATCATGTGGTCCCCACATTCCTTTCTCTGTCACAACCAAATTCCTCCTTCTCAGGGAGCAGGGTGACTAAAAAACCTTCCCTTTCTCTCCATAACTTCTGTTGCACTTAGAAACCAAATTGTTAACCTAGTCCTTTATGAATTGACTCAGTTGATGAATAGCAGAAAGGCTTGTTTTAATAACTATTAACAAGTTATAAAACTAAATGACAGAAAAAGACTCTTTCCCAATATAAAATAAGCTATTAGTCCTTGTTATTATCTTAGCTGCACAGAGATCTTTACCCAATGCAGGCAGGAAGCAGTTCTTCTACAGTAGGGGTGGCCAAAATATGACCCATGGGCTGCATCTGGCCTGCCAAGCCATTCTGTCCAGCCCAAGGGGCCCCTAAAAAAAGTGAGTAAATTAATATTTATTCGCTCCTGACTGCATATCAAAGCTGACAGGAGCCAGGGGCAGTAGGACCCAGGGGGAGCCCTCAGCAGAACTGAGTAGCCCAGCCCTGCCCACCACCAGCCATGTCACACTCTTCCTGCCCCTGTCCTGCTCTGGCACCATGTGGCTCCCGGTTGTATCACTGGATGGGGGAGCACAGGGTTGCGCTGGTACATGTATATGTGTGCGTGTGTGCAGGCATAGTTGCTGTGTGCAGCCAGGGGAACAGTGTCTGTGTGTAGGCAGGGGCAGTGTGTGTGTGTGTGTGTGTGTGTGTGTGTGTGTGTGTAGGCAGGGGCAGAGTGTACGTGTGCACAGGCAGGGGCAGTGTGTGTCTGTGTGCAGGCAGAGGCAGAGTGTCTGTTCACAGAGTGAGTCCCACATGCACACCCCACCATACACATGCACCCACACCGCCCCTCACACTGCCATACAGGCAGATTCCCATGCTGACACCCCCTCATACACTTCAGCCACCTTTAGCCCACAAACCCCGCACCCACCAACACCCCACACACCCACAGCACCCCACAAACCTATATGCACCTCCCACAACATACAAGAGTAAGACTTCATTTTAAGCTATTGTGCAATCACCTCAATGTACACTACACAAACACATGTAAATCAGAACAAAAGTATTTTTTTAAAATCAAATTAAAGAATGCTGTAAATGTTTGCTTCTTTTAGGATATAAATTGGTATTTTTCTGCTTCCGAGATGGCAAAGCCCCTTGCTGAAAGGAGTACTTCTGGGGGCAAAGGCAGGGACTTCAGGTGGCAAAGGTCAGGGTTTAGGGGGTGGGACTTCCAGTCACAATATGATGACCAGGGGGCAAGACTACCCATGTAGCCCTCAACAGCTTACCAAAATTCAGTAAGCTGCCCTCCACCCAAAATAATTGCCCACCCCTGTTGTACAGCCTTACAGTGTGGATCCTTCACTTGTGGCCAGGTGGTGCAGGATGGCTTCTTGATCTTCCTTGGACTGCACAGACACCTTGCTGCAGATAATGAAGATCAGAGACTACTGGATACAATAGGTGTGAGTTTCAGGAGAATACATACTGGTTTAGCATAATAAACATTTAAAAATTGACTACCTATTTTGAGAAATATGCCTTAATTAATAAATGCAAATGTGAGGCAGTGAGGATCAGACAATAGGTGTGAGGTAGGATAGATGCAGTCATATAGATTGATTTAAGCATAAAACTTTAGACAGATATTTGAAGCTTGCTTTGGGAAATAGGTCTTAATCAAAGGGGGGAATGTGTTAACCAGGATACATTTACAGTCATGTTTTCAATGCGCCTTGGCTTTTCTTGAAATTAATATTTTAGTTCTTTTGTTTTCTTTAGTGACACTGAGCTCAATTGAGATGTAGATGTAGTTTGTAGGTTTCTCCCCAGGACATTTGGCTTTCTGGCTTGCCCTCTGAGTCTTGTTATATTTGTGTAATGAGTGTGTTAGGTCTCTGCCAATACTTTTAACCATCACTTATTTTTTTAGGCTCAGGCATGGTAGAAAGTTTAGGACTGTTATTATGACTGTTAATATCTTATGACATGGGTCTGGTATTGGGTACCACAAGCATTGCACTCTCTCTTATACCAAATGGGTTGCAAGCCATTAGCAGAGTTTGATTTTCTTGTGACAGTTTTGTTTCTACAACCCAGTCTTGCCCCAGCCACTGCCTTGCATTTTTGTGCAAAAGATGCTGTCTAAGCTTTCACAGTTTTCATACACAGCAACTTCAGTAAATTGATATAGTAAATTTGTTTATCATTTTATATCCTGGTCAAAGAACTTCATAATCTATGGGGCCCACTCGCCTCACAATTTCAAAAGGGCCTTGCCAATAAATAAGAAATTTGCTGGTTGAACTGAGCAGAGGAACTGAGACTCTCTGCCCCACTTGGAACTCACGCTCTGTAGCCTGCTTATCATGTTGTTCCTTCTGATGAGCCTACACGTTCTGTAAATTCCTAATGGCCACCCTATTAGCTACCCGGAGTCTGTCCCTCAGGGAGGTCACATACATGGTGAGTTCTGCCCCAGATTCCCCATCATTTTCCCATCCTTCTCAAACTACATCCAGCTAACTTTGTGGTGTATGGCCAAATACTAGTTCCAACAGCGCATAACCCAGAGAGGCTTAGGGGCTTCCCAAACTGCAAACAACAAGGGGAGTACCAGGAGGTCCTCCTTGGGTCTTCCTGGACACACTGGAAAAGCATTCCTTTCAGGGTCCCATTAAACTGGTAAACTGAGGTCTTGAGGTGTTTAATTTTCAATACCTGACATACACTTCTAAGCATGTTGGTCATAAAATTGGTTCCCTGATCTGTTACAATCTCTCTAGGGAACCCCACCCAAAAGCAACTCAGATGCTACTCCTATGGGTATTTCTCTAGGAACACCCTCTATTGTCACTGGGCCCTTCTAATGCTCATATGTAGAAGCCTGGCCATGCATTCAGATCTTTCTAATGGGAGAAGTTCTTCCCACTCCCTCACATGGCAAGAGATCTGCCATAAGCAGAGACTGTGAACAGCCTGTGTCTACTATAATGTGCCCTCATCTGCCAGCCACTTCTACCATCACTGTGGGCTTTTTCTGTGTCATGACTCCCATAGCTTCACCCAGACTACAGTCCATCATCTCAGTCTGTGATTGTTCTTGTATAGCAATTCTGCCCCCTTTCTGTTCCCCCCTCATCTCTGTGGCTAGCAGATAGTTCAGTGAGCTGCTGAAACAGTCCCTGGCTATGTGTCCTGGCTGACCACAAAGGAAACAGATAATCCCTTGTGGTATTCTCTTCAGTTCCTTAGTTTCCCTCCCTATTCTCTTATCCAGGGTCTTGGGAGTAATTGGCCCCCTGATCTTATTGCTTTTTTCCCATTGTGGGTCAGCCTGGGCACTATCCAAGTCCTCAGCCAGGCACAGAGCCTCCACCACTGTCCTAAGTCAATGGCACCTGACCCACTTTTGTGTGGTTTGCTTCAGGGTGGCCAAAAACTGCTCCAGAAGAATAAGGTCACATATCTCTGCCTTATACACCTGTGTAGGCTTCAGCCACTTCTCCGTGGTCTGCAGCAGAAGCCTTGGCATCTTGTATTCTCTCCTCTTTTTTGTTCAGAATTACCCCAGAATGATATCAGCAGTTACATTAAACTGATAAAGAATCTCTTTTTTTACTTTCTCATAATCTTGAGCCTTTTTCTGGGGCACTGCTTGGTAGGCTGCTTGAGTGTGTTTCACCAGGAGTACCCCAACTTATTGGCTCATCTTCCTTTTTCCAGGCCTTCAGCTACCACAGCCCACTCAGAAGCATCCAAAAAGGCCTCTAGGTCATCTTGTCCAGTCATTTTTTGGGATCCTGACATCAGTCACATGCTGCTGAGCCCACTCCTGTTGCTGAGCCATCTTCTCATCCAGAGCTATTTCATAGATTTCATAGATTTCATAGACATTAGGGCTGGAAGGGACCTTGGAAGATCATCGAGTCCAGCCCCCTGCCCAAAGGGCAGGAAGTCAGCTGGGGTCATAGGATCCCAGCAAGATAAGCATCCAGTTTGCTCTTGAAGGTGTTCAATGTAGGCGTTTGAACCACCTCCGGTGGCAGGCTGTTCCAGACCTTGGGGGCTTGGACAGTAAAGAAATTCTTCCTTATGTCCAGCCTGAAATGGTCTTGAAGTAGTTTATGACCATTCAACCTAATCGTCATCCCTTGGGGAGCTCTGGTGAACAAACATTCCCCCAGATACTGGTGGTCACCCCGATAAACTTATAGGTGGCCATCAGATCACCCCTGAGCCTGCGCTTTTCCAGGCAAAAGAGCCCCAGGGCTCTCAGCCTGTCATCGTAGGGTCTGCTTCCCTGACCTCTGATCATGTGCGTGGCTCTTCTCTGGACTCTCTCAAGCTTCTCCACATCCTTTTGGAATTGTGGAGCCCAAAACTGGATGCAGTACTCCAGCTGCAGCCTCACCAAGGCCGAGTACAAGGGGAGAATGACGTCCTGGGATTTGCTTGAGAAGCACCTATGGATGCAAGCCAGCGTTTTGGTCGCTTTACTAGCCGCAGCATCGCACTGCAGGCTCACGTTCATCTTGTGGTCAATGATGACCCCCAAGTCTCTTTCTTGCATAGTGCTAGCCAACTATGCCGAGCCTATAAGGATGCTGTGGGTTTTTCTTCCCAAGGTGGAGAACCTTGCATTTCTTGGCGTTGAACACCATCAGATTCTCGTCCGCCCACTTGCTGAGCCTGTCCAGGTCAGCCTGGATCACCTGCCTGTCTTCTGGTGTGGATGCTTTGCCCCAAAGTTTGGTGTCATCGGCAAACTTGGCCAGTCCGCTTCTGACTCCAGTGTCCACATCATTAATGAAGATGTTGAACAGTATGGGTCCAAGGACAGAGCCTTGGGGGACCCCACTGGCCACAGGACACCATGATGAGTGACTTCCATCAATTACTACCCTCTGGGTCCAACCACGGAGCCAATTTTCCAGCCAGTGGATCATGGAGGACCCAAGGCGACAATTGGCCAGTTTCTCCAAGAGGTGATCATGGGAAACTAGATCGAAGGCTTTTTTGAAGTCAAGATATATGACATCAATCTCTTCTCCCTTGTCCAGGTGATAGGTCACCTGGTCGTAGAAGGAAATGAGATTGGTCAAGCAAGACCTACCCGCAACAAACCCATGCTGGCTATCCCTTAAGATGTTGGCGTCGGCCAGTCCATTAAGGATGGCCTCTTTAATAAACTTTTCTAAGATCTTCCCCGGGATAGAAGTCAAGCTAATGGGCCTATAGTTAGCCGGATCCACTTTCCTCCCTTTCTTGAAGATAGGCACCACATTGGCCTTCTTCCAGTCTTCGGGCACTACACCAGAGCGCCAAGAGTTTTCAAAGATCTGTGCTAGAGGCTGGGCTATGATGCTCGCCAGCTCCTTGAGTACCCTGGGGTGAAGATTGTCAGGGCCGGCTGACTTGAAGGTATCCAGCTTCTCAAGATGTTCCTTCACAAAGGCAGCATTAATGGAGGGCAGGGGATCACCCTCACCCGGACTTCCCTGTCCCGTAGCAGGCATGGGCATCCCATGGGACTGATGAAAGACCGACGCAAAGTACCTATTTAATAGGTTGGCTTTTTCCTGGGCGTCAGTTGTCAGTTGCCCCATCTGGTTCAGCAGGGGTCCAATGTTGCCCCTGCTTTTCCTCCGGCTCCCCACATATCTGAAAAAGGACTTTTTATTGTCCTTGATGCTCAAAGCTAGTTGGAGTTCAGTTGCGGCCTTGGCTTTCCTGGTATGCTCCCTACAGGACCGGACCAGTGCAGAATAATCCTCCTTGGAGGTGACTCCCATCCTCCATCCTTTGTAGGCCTTTCTTTTTAGCCTCAGGAGGTCTGCTAGGTCCCTGGAGAGCCAGGGGGGCTGCTGAGCCCTCTTGCTTCCTTTCCTCCGAGATGGAATAGACTTAGTTTGTGCATTGAGGATCACTCCTTTGAGGAGCTATCTAGCAGGCCACTTATTGTTGCTGCCATTGCTGTACCTGGGCCATTAAGCTCAGAGTTTGCTGCAGTGCCTCTACCCCTACCATTGTGCTGGGCTATAGATCCATCTTCCTTTCAGGAGTTAGGCCTTGGCTGGGGTTCCTGGCCAATGCACCAAGATGTTAACAGTAGGTGTTATAAGGCCTGGGTCCTCAATGTGCTTACATCTTCCCCAAATGTAAGTGGGCTAAGGAATTGTTCCAGTTACTTTCTTCAGGTTGTCTCTGATGTTGCTTTCTCATCCACCACGACTTTGATTTTTTTTAATGTTTCAACATCAGGAGTTAGTTCCCCAAGGGAATCACCTTGGACTACGAGGTGGGGCTATATTATGGGGCTCCTCCTCCCCTACACCCTGACCTCTCCACACCCTTTGTTGACAATTCTGGAGAGAAAAAAGAAAAATCCTTCAGGGCTAAGTCTTCCTGGGTAGAGCTGTTTTATCCCCTGCTTCCCCAAGATTGAAGGGTACAAGCCCACAGTCCTCAAATCACACCCAGCCCCTCCACCCCCTAGGGGTAGACTGACAAATTCAAGTCCAACACAATAAAAAAAAACCATCCTCAGCTGAGGTAAGAAAATAAAGCAGCAAAAGAAAAACAAAATGGAGGAAAAGAAAACAGACACCACATCCCTTGGGGCCTCCAGAAAGCAGTTCTGCCCTTCAGGAGGGCAAAGCTCACCAGATCTTCTCTCTCCCTTTCCCCTACCTACTTCTTGGTGAAGGTCCCTGAGCAGTTGACTGTCATTAATCCAGGGTCCCATGGTGGCACTTCATTTAGTGGTTGTCCTCCAACCTCCTGTATCTATTGGTGGTTCGGCACTGCACAGCTCTTCACAGACTGAAGTCGAGAAGGAAATCTCCTTGTGTCTCCAGCCTCTTGATGCTGGAGTCTCCCACTGGCTACACCCTCTCTGGGTACTCACTGGATACTCACTGTACTCACTCTGGAAATCTGATGTACTGCTGCGCATGCTTCTGGCAATCCTCCACTCTCCTGCAATAAGTATGGGAGGATTACCTTTATTTTCAGGGGTCTTTCCTGCTATAAAATCCTTCCTTCCCATGCTCCTTATTCATGTGGGCACCAATGACACAGCTCGGAGCACTCCCAGCCAGGTCATGAGGCGCTACAGGGATTTGGGAGCGGGGCTTAAGGGTCTGGGGGCACAGGTGGTGTTCTCGTCGATCCTCCCAGTCTCAGGCTATGGGCTGAGAAGGGACAGGAGGATCTATGTGGTCAACCAAAGACTGCGGTGCTGGTGTTGTCAGGAAGGCTTTGGCTTTCATGACCACAGCCCGCTCTTTGGCGAGAGAGGCAGCGAGCTGCTGGGAAGAGATGGTCTCCACCTCTCTCCCCTAGGGAGGAGGCTCTTCTCAGCCAGACTGGCTGACCTGCTCCACCGGGCTTTAAACTAAGCCCACTGGGGAACGGGGGGACTACCGCCACTGCTGGCCCGCTGAGCAATCCTTGCAAAGCCAGCGGATCACGGCACTCAAGGGAGCCCGCCCCAGCCCCAGCCCTGGTACAATCTGTGGGCAAGGAAGGAGCCCCCCAGGGGGCACTTGCCTGCCTGTACAAAAATGCCAGGAGCTTGGGGAATAAGCAGGAGGAGCTCATCCTCCTGCTCAGTGCAAACAATTACGATGTCATAGGGATCACGGAGACCTGGTGGGACTCCACCCATGACCGGACCACGGGGATAGATGGCTATACCCTGTACAGGAGGGATCGTGTAGAGAAAAGGGGCGGGGGTGTAGCTCTCTATGTTAAGAAAAGCTACACGTCCCTGCAAGCCGATATTGGCGACCAGGGTGGACAGCTGGAGACCCTCTGGGTTAAAATCCGTGGGGAACACGGCACAGGGGACACAATGGTGGGAGTCTATTACAGACCTCCCACCCAAAGTCCTGAGCTAGACCAGGAGTTTGCCCAGGAACTGGCTGAGGCCGCTTGCTCCAGGACCATGGTTGTCATGGGTGACTTCAATTACCCAGACATCTCGTGGGAGGATCGCTCAGCAAAATCTGAGCGGTCGCAGAGCTTCCTCTCGTGCGTGGATGACCTCTACCTGACTCAAGAAGTCTATGGGCCAACAAGAGGCAAAGCGCTGCTCGACCTGGTGCTGGCCACTGGGGAGGACCTAGTCGGCGACCTAGTGATCGATGGGAAGCTGGGTGACAGCGACCACGAGCTGATCACCTTCACCGTCCGCCGAAAAGCTGGCAAGTCGGTCAGCAACACGCAAGTCCTTGACTTCAGGAAAGCCAACTTTGACAAGCTCAGGAGACTTGTCAGTGAGGCCCTAAGGGACTGTGACCGCAGGGAGAGGGGAGTTCAAGAAGAGTGGTTGCTCCTCAAGGGAGCGATCCTCAATGCACAAACCAAGTCTATTCCATCTCGGAGGAAAGGCAGCAAGAGGGCACAGCAGCCCCCCTGGCTCTCCAGGGACCTAGCAGACCTCCTGAGGCTAAAAAGAAAGGCCTACAAAGGATGGAGGATGGGAGTCACCTCCAAGGAGGATTATTCTGCACTGGTCCAGTCCTGTAGGGAGCAGACCAGGAAAGCCAAGGCTGCAACTGAACTCCAGCTAGCTTTGAGCATCAAGGACAATAAAAAGTCCTTTTTCAGATATGTGGGGAGCTGGAGGAAAAGCAGGGGCAACGTTGGACCCCTGCTGAACCAGATGCAGCAACTGACAACTGACGCCCAGGAAAAAGCCAACCTATTAAATAGGTACTTTGCGTCGGTCTTTCATCAGCCCCATGGGACGCCTGTGCCTGCTACAGGGCCGGGAAGTCCGGGTGAGGGTGATCCCCTGCCCTCCACTAATGCTGACTTTGTGAAGGAACATCTTGAGAAGCTGGATACCTTCAAGTCAGCCGGCCCTGACAATCTTCACCCCAGGGTACTCAAGGAGCTGGCGAGCATCATAGCCCAGCCTCTAGCGCGGATCTTTGAAAACTCTTGGCGCTCTGGTGTAGTGCCTGAAGACTGGAAGAAGGCCAATGTGGTGCCTATCTTCAAGAAAGGGAGGAAAGTGGATCCGGCTAACTATAGGCCCATCAGCCTGACTTCTATCCCGGGGAAGATCTTAGAAAAGTTTATTAAGGAGGCCATCCTTAATGGACTGGCCGACGCCAACATCTTAAGGGATAGCCAGCACGGGTTTGTTGCGGGTAGGTCTTGCTTGACCAATCTCATTTCCTTCTACGACCAGGTGACCTATCACCTGGACAAGGGAGAAGAGATTGATGTCATATATCTTGACTTCAAAAAAGCCTTCGATCTGGTGTCCCATGATCGTCTCTTGGAGAAACTGGCCAGTTGTCGCCTTGGGTCCCCCACGATCCACTGGCTGGAAAATTGGCTCCGGGGTCGGACCCAGAGGGTAGTAATTGATGGAAGTCACTCATCATGGTGTCCGGTGACCAGTGGGGTCCCCCAGGGCTCTGTCCTTGGACCCATACTGTTCAACATCTTCATTAATGATGTGGACACTGGAGTCAGAAGCGGACTGGCCAAGTTCGCCAATGACACCAAACTTTGGGGAAAAGCATCCACACCAGAAGACAGGCGGGTGATCCAGGCTGACCTGGACAGGCTCAGCAAGTGGGCGGATGAGAATCTGATGGTGTTCAACGCCGATAAATGCAAGGTTCTCCACCTTGGGAAAAAAAACCCGCAGCATCCTTATAGGCTCGGCAGTGCTATGTTGGTTAGCACTATGGAAGAAAGAGACTTGGGGGTCATCATTGACCACAAGATGAACATGAGCCTGCAATGCAATGCTGCGGCTAGTAAAGCGACCAAAACGCTGGCTTGCATCCATAGATGCTTCTCAAGCAAATCCCTGGACGTCATTCTCCCCCTGTACTCGGCCTTAGTGAGGCCGCAGCTGGAGTACTGCGTCCAGTTTTGGGCTCCACAATTCCAAAAGGATGTGGAGAAGCTTGAGAGAGTCCAGAGAAGAGCCACGCGCATGATCAGAGGTCAGGGAAGCAGACCCTACGATGACAGGCTGAGAGCCCTGGGGCTCTTTAGCCTGGAAAAGCGCAGGCTCAGGGGTGATCTGATGGCCACCTACAAGTTTATCAGGGGTGACCACCGGTATCTAGGGGAACGTTTGTTCACCAGAGCGCCCCAAGGGATGACGAGGACGAATGGTCACAAACTACTACAAGATCGTTTCAGGCTGGACATAAGGAAGAATTTCTTTACTGTCCGAGCCCCCAAGTTCTGGAACAGCCTGCCACCGGAGGTTGTTCAAGCGCCTTCATTGAACACCTTCAAGATGAAACTGGATGCTTATCTTGCTGGGATCCTATGACCCCAGCTGACGTCCTGCCCTTTGGGTGGGGGGCTGGACTCGATGATCTTCCGAGGTCCCTTCCAGCCCTAATGTCTATGAAATCTATGAAATCTATGAAATCCTCTGACAGACTGGCCCTGCACCAATCATCCAGCTGGAGGGGCCAAATACGCTGACCACCACTGAGCTAAAAGATAGAAGTGCTATCCTCCTCCCTTTCCCAATCATTTTTTTCCAGGACTTGCACTCAGGCATATGAGTACTGGAAATATGTGCGTGTATACATAGTCACATATATGAGCAAAAAATAAACAGGTAAATGGCTTGAAAATTATGACTTAGATCAGGGGTGGGCAAAATACAACCTCTGGCCTGGGCCTGGCCCATCAAGGGATTTATCCAGCCCATGGCAGGTTGTTCAGCCCTCCTCAGCACAGATACAGGAGGCAGCCCAGGCCATGGCAGCTGGTCCTACCACCCCTGGGTGCACAGTGAGGTTAGGGCAGTGTGGCAGTCAGGCTCCAGTTCCTGGCAGCCTTGGTGGTGACAGCACCTTCCAGCTATCACTGCCGGCGTCACTGCCACCAGTGGACCCAGCCCTACATCCTGCTCCCTAGCCCATCTCCGCCACACTGACCACCGGGAGCACCAGATGAAGCATGTGGGTAGACAGGTGTGGTCTCAATGGAGACTGGCCCAGGACCCCCACAGCAGAACGTGCTCAGCCAGGTGGATGGGATGGTGCCATGGTGGAGTGCAGCATCTGGGAGTGGGATGGGCAGCCAGGGCAGAACTGGGGCTGGCGCTATGGGCTGGGCCAAGATCATGGGTCAGTGACAACATAAGGCCATGCTGGGAGCAGATTGTGGCTCTGCTTTGGGCTCTGAGCCCACACTGTCACCACTTTGTGATTATGGCTCTGGCCCCACCCACCCACCCTGCTCCCAGATGCTGCTCCCACACATTGCTCCCTACTCACCTGCGGCCCCATCCTATTAATTTGGCCAAGTTTGTCCTGCCCACAGGGGTCCTGGGCTAGTCTCCAGGGAAACCTCACCCACCTGCCCCCCTCTCCATCCAGCACCCCTTGACCAGTGTAATAGTCTACCTCTAGGGAGTTTTGGTGAGCTGTTACATGCCAGGTGGGGGTGGGGGAGAGGTGCTGACCTGGTCTGGCATGGTGGGGGCGAGGGCAGGAAGGGTGCACTCCAGCCCAGATAATTGGCCACCCCTGACTTAGATACAGAAAGGAAAAAATAATTCACCTCATGGGTTTTGCTCTAAATACAATAGTTCATAGATCCATAGATTCACAGATGTTAGGGTCAAAAGGGACCTCAATAGATCATCAAGTCCAACCCCCTGCATAGGCAGGAAAGAGTGCTGGCTTTAGATGACCCCAGCTAGATGCCTATCTAACCTCCTCTTGAAGACCCCCAGGGTAGGGGAGAGCACCACCTCCCTTGGGAGCCCATTCCAGACTTTGGCTACTCTAGCTGTGAAGAAGTTCTTCCTAATGTCTAGTTTAAATCTGCTCTCTGCTAGCTTATGGCCATTATTTCTTGTAACCCCCAGGGGCGCCTTGGTGAGTGAAACCTCACCAATTCCCTTCTGTGCCCCATGATGAAATTATAGGCAGCCACAAGGTCGCCTCTCAACCTTCTCTTGCGGAGGCTGAAGAGATCCAGGTGCCCTAGTCTCTCCTCAAAGGGCTTGGCCTGCAAGCCCTTAACCATACGAGTGGCCCTTCTCTGGACCCTCTCCAGGTTATCCACATCCCTCTTGAAGTGCGGCGCCCAAAATTGCACACAGTATTCCAACTGCAGTCTGACCAGCGCCCAATAGAGGGGAAGTATCACCTCCTTGGTTCTGTTCGTCATGCATCTGCTGATGCACAATAAAGTGCCATTAGCTTTTCTGATGATTTCGTCACACTGACGACGCATGTTCATCTTGGAGTCTACTAGGACTCCAAGATCCCTTTCCATTTCCATGCCACCAAGCAGGTCATTTCCTAGTTATCTTGTGATATGGATACCAGCCCTGTAGGAACTGGCTTAGAATCAATAACTTATTCCAAATAAATAATTGAGCAGAATACAGACACATTTTTATTTTATTTTTTTTTGCTGCTAAACTGAATCTAAACTGATAACCTATAATAAAAGACTTCAGGACCATAACATCTCCTGACATCCAATTTCCTCTTGTTTAAAAAATTGTATTTTTTGTACTTAATTAATTAATTGCAAAAAAAGGGAAAAAAAAGATTAGATCTCATTTCACTGCAACTTTAACTCTGAATCCATCACTAAAATCATTCATTTATACATGAAGGCAATAACTAGCAGGTTGATACAATATGCTATAAATGGCAAAACCCAGCAATTTCCCCCTCTGATTCATCTTGACCAGCTAAATAGGGATATAAAGTGTTCACTTGCACCTTCACTTAAGGAAAGTGTTAACATTAGCTACAATGCATCAGCAAACTTTGACAGCTTTTCCTAATGCAGATAAAGGCAGATAAGTTCCCTAATATAGATAAATGTAGGCAAAGAAGCTGTTACCAGTTTAGAGCAGTTGCTTGTATTTCTATTTCAAGAATATGCTGAGTAGCACATGTGATAAGACCATATGTATATGCAACATTGTTACAAGCATTGTGCCAGATCCTCCACAGCCTTGCACCTTGTAATTTATTTAAATCTCTAAAAAATAAATTTAAAGTGGGTAAAATGTTATTAAATCACAACAATAAAGCAATTTTAAAACAAATTCATAGTATTTGAATTTGACAGGGAGCCAAAGTAACTACTTGAAATCTGAAGGGTTTTCCCCATTAATTTATTCTTATAAAGTCAGATATTTGAACAGGTTGAGATATTGCAGCCTGTTCTCAGAAAAGCCCTTAGTTTAAAATATGGGTCACAGAAATTTTCGTTACAATCTTGTCATCAGTCTTTAAAAGAAACAGCTGAATTCTGGTGATATTCCACATGGCTGGTGGCAAAAGGAAATAGTAGCTGATCTGACACAACGATCCAAAGTTAGCAATACACATGCTAAAACTTAGGCTTTTGATTCAGAACAAATTAGATCAGTTTCAACAGAAAAGGTTCCTAAACAACAGACACAGCACATCTCTTGATTGACATTTATTCTAGAGATTTCCTCCTGAAGATTTTAGCCACATATAGTAACTTTTGCATATGCTGACACTGTGGGACTAGATTCTTTTTTTTCTTATTTGAGTTTGTGTCAAAAACCCTCTCTCCCACAGCTGTGTGTCATACTTGGCTCTTTTATTTTCTTAATTGAGGTTTAGCTACACAACCATTGACCATGCATATTACCTAGATTGGCTAGTAATTCTAGGCATGTAGCATTAGGTCCCATACAACAGCATATCAAAGAAACACAGAACCTATCGATGAAAAAGTATGTCAGTACTGGAAAAGCTGTAGTTGACAATACTCATTAATAGTTGAGTTTCTTTATACCTCCAAATTAAAAGGTTGGTTTATGCCAAAAATTAGAGTTTATATGTTTATGTTTCTTTCTTTAAAATCCTAACTGACATAATCATGGCTGTTATAATTCTTGTTTGTTCTTCATCTGAAAGATACCTGGTAGCAATGAGTTGCCCATCCCAAGATGCATTGTGTAAAACATTTCCTTGTATCATGTTTAAATTGGCTGTCTTTCATTTTCATTGGATGTGTCATTCTTGTCAGTATATCATATAAATATAAGGTATATATGCTAAATATGATCATGAATATATTATGGTAATATAAGGTAAACATGACCAACAGATTTACATTCACCAAATTGTTCATTATTTTTAATACTTTTTCCATATTCTGTCTTGTTAGACTCCTAACTAAACACTTCAAATATTTATACTTTTTCTTTATGTGAAAGTTGTTCCATGACTTTATACAGATCCATTTCCTACTTTTACATTTTCTGGCATGTGGAAGAATCTAGTTTTAAATGTAACAAACAATTCAGGTGACTTCATCTGAAAGCCAGTTTCAAAGCCCATTAGATGCCATGGTGCACTGTAGTAATGTTAGTCCAATAACATGTAGCATGTTTCTTCAACCAAAAAGAATGTCAGAGGGCGTCGTGGGAGAAATCATCCACCTAAGGACCCTGGCTCATAAAGAAAAAACTAGAGGTATGAAGCACCATGGCAGCTCAAATAGTCACAACATTTTTGAATGGGCTCAAAATGAAAAAAAATATATTTGGTATGGCAAATCAAATTATTTCTATTTGATGGGATGGACAAGAAACAAAATATTAAGTTTCTATTCAGCAAAACTTAAATTTTCTTGAAGAAAATGTTAATTTTTAAAGAAACTGTCTTGCATAAAGAAGTTCTTGCCCAGCACTCCTGTGTGTTTTTAACTCTTTTATCATTCTATATAAATTAAATCAGTCCCAATTCTCTATCATTGTTACTATAATTTTATGAATATTCATCAATTTGTTTAGGTTATGTTTGTGGTAATATATTTTGTGATACTATAGAATTTAAAAATGACAGCAATCTGATTTTGGCCATTAGTTATTATAGTAACATTTAGCCATTGTAACTGCATTGGAACCAGATAGAAATGAAAGGTCTGTTACTGCCCTGCTAACGGAATAAGATCTGCACTGGGTATTTGCTGTCTGCTTGTTGGAATCTCACATTTAATTTACAGTTCATTTTCATTGTTTCTTTTAGTACTGCCTGACTAAGACCTATATCCCTAGAAAGCACAAAAACCCAGGCATAGGCATACTTCACCCTGGGCTTCAGAAAAGCAGACTTCGACTCACTCAGGGAATGTATGAGCAGGATCCCCTGGGAAGCCAGTATGATGGGGAGAGGAGTCCAGGACAGCTTGCTGTACTTTAATGAAGCCCTACTGAGAGTGCAGGAATAAACCATCCCCATGTGCAGGAAGACTAGCAAGTATGGCAGAACACCAGCTTAGTTTAGCAGGGAACTCATCAGTAAACTAAATCACAAAAAGGAAGCTTATAAGAAGCAGAAACTTGGACAAACAACTAGGGAGGAGTATAAGAGCATTGCTGAGGCATGCAGAAATGAAGTCAGGAAGGCTAAAGTACATTTGGAGCTGCAGCCATCAAGGGATATGAATGGTAACAAGAATAGTTTCTGTAAGTATGTCAACAACAAGAGGAGGATCAGGGAAAATGTGGGTCCCTTACTGAATGGGGGAGGCAACCTAGTGACAGAGGATGCAGAAAAGGCTGAAGTACTCAATGCCATCGCAGGGCCAGTCACTATGTTGGCCCACCCACCTGCCTCATTTGCCACGCCTTTTTTGTAACTCAGAAGTTGTTTCTAGGTGGAACGCTGCCCATTTAATGCCCTGATGCCAAGGATGCAATACACAGTTCTGACCTTCCCTTTACTGTATCCCATGCCTCACAGATGGCATCCAAAAATCACTTCCATTATTGCTCCCCTGGCATCATTACTGGGCTGCACTCAGCCTCTGGCCCAAATGTGGCCTCAGGTGTCCTTAGACTTACCTGAGCCACATGCCTGTCACAGGCTGGCTAGGTGCTGTGAGTGTATCAGCCATAAGGCTTCTGGGTTCGGGATCGAGGAGGCGAGTCAGGAGTGAAGTAAAGGCAAATTTACTTATAGCTTAGCATACAACAGTTAACAGAAAGGTTAATGCGACAAACAGACAGTACAGTAATAAAGAGCTAATAGTGAATGATAACAACAGATAGACCGACAAAGAGTTCCCACATGCGGTTGGCAACTTATTGGCAGACCCTCTATGCCAGGTGCGCGCCAAGTTGTTCCAGCGAAGTCAGGTGTCCCCGATCAACGCTGTCCAAGAGGTCACCGGGAAGGTCCCTTGCTCAGGATCCAGTCCTCACTTACACTGGGAGTCCAGGGTCCAGGCTTGGTACAGCGAAGGTCCTTCTGTCCCGTCCTTCATGCTGGTCACCTGACATACATGCTTCTTTATACCTTATTTTATGCTAATCTGCTGGCTTTAAAGCCACTCACAGTCTTGCCCTATAGCTGTTACCCTATGGGATCAAAAGGTGTTAGAAATTATCATGAAAGGTTACTGCCCGAACTCGGGTTCACCCAATAAGCAAATTACACCACATTACTTTGAGGTTTGAAATTAACATTACCTGCCTAAGCTCAACTCCTTAGGTTTTTATTCCTGGATTCCTTGGAATGTGCTGATTATATTAGGTGGTCAGATCTTGTTATGGTTTGACCTTTAAAAAACCTGTTAGATCAGCTAATCTTCTAGCTCTGCTTATTTTTGGGGCTCAGTGGTCCCATGATCAGTGCAAACAGTTAGATTCAACACTTTGGTTAAATTGTGACAGACAAATTCCACTTGCAGGTTGCAAACTTGCAAGCTTTGCATTAGCTAATCTTAACTGCTTATACAATTGCCGAATGCCTCCAAGAGCATATATTTATTGCTCATGATAGTAACCCCTCTGGTTCTGGCTACCACACATGCCCCCTCACTGTGGCCTCTACTCATGCCCCCCACACTGGGGCTTCTGGGCTTTACACCCATTGGACCTCAGGCATCTGTCTATGTGCCTGGACTCTACTCTTGTCCTACAGCCCACTCAGGCCTCAGACATCAATTGACCTGCCTGGACCTCACTCTCATTCAGGCATCCCACTAGGCCCCACTCTCATTTAGGCCTTGGGCCTCAGACCTTCCTGACCCCCTGTGCTGTTGCCCAAGTCTCACTCTCTCAGCCTTGGCCCCTCCTGACCCCTGTGTTGTTGCCCAAGTCTGGTGCTTTTCTCTTAGGGTGTGCTTCCCTAGCCTTTCCCCTCCATAGGATCACCCAGAAGACAGTGGGGACTGATGCTGTCCAGCACCCCATACTCACCTTTCACTAGGAAGGCACTGATCTGGCATTTCCTGGGAACTGCCCCACCACAGGCAGCCCAACCACACCATCCAACCCTAGTGTTACACCTCAGCTCTGTATTCTTGGGCAACCCTGGCACAGGATGCAGTCTGGCTGACTCACAAAGGATTCCCCCCCACCCTCCCTCCCTCCCCTCCTCTACCTAAACAAAACTGATTAAGATGCAGTGAGAGACGCACCTAAAACTCTCCAGATAAGGGTGATAAGAGTGAACAACTGCCCTCGGTCTCATCTGCATCTGAGATGGAACCAGATGACCATTCATTTACATGAGAGATGGAAAACAGAAAGCCTGAAGCAGAGACTGCAGTGAATTCTGGGACCAGAGAAGCAGGAGAGCGCTGCATGATGGGGAATCTGTGCTTCCAATGTTAATTAACCCATGTTCACACACACCCAGCTCAGCATTTATCAGACCAGTTCTAATCTGGATTTGCTAAGGACTTCCCCCCCCCCCCCCCGACACACACACACAGCTCTAAGTTTAATAGGCATCTCGGGCCGTACATTCCCCGGTCCCACTATGGGAGGCCTATTTAAACTTGATTGACTAAAACTCGGTTGCCGGGTTAGGGAATGCTGAGGCAAGAGACCGAGTCCGAGGGGGTACGGGCAACATTTGAACAATGATTAAGGGTTCATCACAGCATCCAGCCTGCTGGAGCCCTAATCCCAGGTGTTGTCGTATCTTTCCCGAGACGACTGGTGGGAGTCCTCTCCACAAAAGGTTATGAGCACCCCAATAATTGCTTTAAGTCTGTTAAAAGACTATAGTAAAATCTGGAAAAGTCATGCTAAGCTGAGGCTTGTGCACAACAAGTAAAAATCCAAAATCCTGATACTGCAAGCTATCTATTGTTCCTGAAGAAACCATGAGATATCCCATCAGGATATCTGCCATCCATAGGAATCTCAAGCTGGCTCCCAAGTATTTGGGTTACTCCCTAATCTTAAGTGTTTCCTGATTATCAATCAGTTTCCTGAGATGGTCCAAACCAGATAACCCCTTGTCAATAGAAAAGACAATGATTTACACTACTGAGGGTGCTTCAAAGCAACTGAACTGAGGGTATAAAAATGTGTAAGTGTGTGTGCTTAAAAGAAGAAAGAGAAAGAAAAAGAAGAAGCAGGAGAAAGAAAAGGGAGAAAGAAAGAAGAAGAAGAAAACTCCTGTGCTGACACCATCCCCTGTCGTTCTTGGGACGCTGGAAGAACAGATCGTCTCTCTCTTCATGGATTGTGCTACGGACTGTGCCTATCAGCTTTGCAGCCTGGGTACCGTGGACTCGGTGAGATTCCCAGCGTTCTCTCTTCTTTCTAGGCATAAACTTCTGAACCTGACCTGTATCAGTTAAGCTTGAGCTAAGTTTCCCCAAATACTTAGTGAAACCAGGGTAGTATTGTCATTGTTTGTGTTTGTTTTTCTTTTGCATGTCTATTACTACTAGTACTATTATATATTTCATATGCTTAGCAATAAATAACTTTTATAGGCAAACTGGAAGTAATTGGGTATATTTTTCCTTCTCTGCTTCTTTTTCCTCCTGTGCTCTGCAGCAACGCTTCTTTTACCTATGCTAAAGATCCCTGTGAAGCCTAAATTATTGTGGGGTCTGCTCATCAAGAGGCCAAAGATTGGGACGTGCTGAGTTTGAAACACATAAGGGGATCAGCTTGTACAGGCTGATTGACCCAGTTTGACTCAGACGTGCCCTTATGAACTGAATGCTGGCCCATGAGGGTGTCAGCTGGACACCCAGCCGGATTCAGAGGGATTCTGTTTACCTGTGTGCTTGTGTTTGACTGCATTTTATTGTTGCTCTTATGAACTGATTCTTGGCATATGAGGGTGTCAGCCTGTCCATGCTGATCAGCCCGGCCAGATCAGGCGTGTCACGTTAATTTGTGTGTGTATGTGTGTATGACTGATTTGGTGACTGGAGGAACCCAGTCCCATTGAGATTGAGTCCTGCAAGATAGCTCCACTGGGGGTGAGGGCTTGCAGAAGGGAGAAATACAGCTCCGTATAGTAACACAAGCAGCACATTGACAGAATCACCAAGACCCTAGAAACTATCCCTAATAAATGAGCACACCCCAAAGTAATGGGCAAATTTGGTAACACTAGCAGGGTGTAGTTCAGGTCATGCCCTAGGACCAACTGCAGGCCCTCCTGCCCTGGTCCTATTCCTCCCTCATTGAGCTCCTGGATGTTCTTCCTGAGCTGCTCTCCCTCCTGGGGACTCTATTCCAGCCTTTCCTTATACTCTGTTTCTCAGCTGCTGGCCCTATCACTCTCAGACTTCCATATAGGCTACCTCCCATCAGGAAGCTGGGCTGCAGCCTCCGGCATTCCAGTGTGCTGGCTAGCTGACTGCCTATCCTCTTTTGGCAGTTATGTCTCCCCCCCACCAACTACCACCACCATCAAGGGGACCTTCAGCTTCTTTTAGGCTCCGGCCCTGCCTCTAGGCCAGTCAGGGTGCCAGTAGCTCTCTGGCCTGCCCCTCGCAGTGGGCTTACTTGCCCTTTGGCCTGCTGGCCCTGCCCCCCTTGCTTTGACCAGTCAAGATTTCATGGCCTCAGGCTAGCAGCAGCTGACCTGCCTGTTCAGCAGGGGTCCCCCTCTGGGCCCCATCTTACAGCAATCCTCTCATTCTGGGCTTGCCTCGTGCCCTACCAATCTAATATCAAGCAGCCCTTCACTCCACTAGGCCCATCTGAGCCCCTGGCCTCACCACCAGATGTAATCAGGGCTTGCCTAGCCCCTACATAGACCCACTAACTCTAAGCCCCTTCCTAAGCTGACCTGTGCCTTCCCTAGGTATACATGGTGTCTCCTTAGCCCCAGGCCTGTAGCCTCTTCCCCAGGGCTTGGGATAACACTAGGTCTCTAGGAACCTCCTCCTTCCCCATAGTTCCTACCCTGACCTTCGGATATACTGGGAGCAACAGATTTCTATCTGGGTGATGTTATCTCAGTGGCATCCCTGCAGTGACTGCCAACTCTGCTCCTCAGGGCCTGCTTTTATACTGAGGCTGCTCTGCCTTGCTCCAATCAGGTAGCCTTCTGGTTGTCATGTGACCACCTGATTGGCTCTGTTGTCACCCTCAGGCTGCCTCACAGCCTGCTCAGGCCCTTAAAGTGGCAAGCACCCAAAGGTACTCTGCCACACACCTCCCCCCTTAAAATCCTTCCCAGGGGAAAGTATCACTCTGCCTCTCCCATGCGCAGGCTCCTCTGCAGCCTGCACAGACCCTTAAAGTGGCAAGCACCCAAAGGTACTCTGACATACTTTTTCACCTCAGTCTTCACAGGCAAGGTCAACTCAAAGACTACAGCAGCTGGCAGCATGGTTTGGGGAGGAGGCCAACGGTGGTGAAAGAACAGGTTAGGGGCTATTTAGAAAAGCTGGACATATACAATTCCATGGGGCTGGATGGGATGCACCTGAGGGTGCTGAGGAAGTTGGTTAAAGTGATTGCAAAGCCACTGGCCATCATCTTTGAAAACTCATGGCAATTGGGAGAGGTCCAGGATGATTGGAAAAGGGCAAGCATAATGCCCAGATTTAAGAAAGGGAAAAAGGAGGATCCAGGGAACTACAGACTGGTCAGCCTCATCTCAGTTGCTGAAAAAATCATGGAGCAGATCCTCCAGGAATCCATTTCTAAGCACTTGGAGGAGAAAAAGGTGATTAGGAACAGTCAGCATAGCTTCACCAAGGGCACGTCACGCCTGACCAATGACTATGATGAGATGACTGGCTCTGTGGATGTGGGGAGACCAATGGATGAGATATACCTTGATTTTAGCAATGTTTTTGATACAGTCTTCCACAACATTCTCACAGGCAAGCTAAGGAAGTATGGGTTGGTTGAATGGACTATAAGGAGGATAGAAAACTGGCTGGAGCATCAGGCTCAGAGCATAGTAATTGATGGCTCAATGTCTAGTTGGCAGCTGGTATCAAGTGTAGTACTCCAGGGATTGGTTCTGGGGCCAGTTTTATTCAATATCTTCATCAACAACTTGGAAGATGGCATAGTGTGTACCCTCAGCAAGTTTGCAGATGACACCAAGCTGGGGGGAGTAGTAGATACACTGGAGGGTAGGGCTAGGATTCAGAGTGACCTAGACAAACTGGAGGATTGGACCAAAAGAAATGTCATGAGGTTCAACAAGGACAAGTGCAAAGTCCTGCACTTAGGATGGAACAATTCTATGCACTAGTACAGGCTAGGTGCTGACTGGATGGGCAACAACTCTGCAGAAAAAGACCTGGGGTTTACAGTGGACAATAAGCTGAATATGAGCCAGAAGTGTGTCCTTGTTGTGAGGAAGACTAACGGCATACTGGGCTGCATCTGTAGGAGTGTTGCCAGCAGGTCAAGAGAAGTGATTCTTCCCTTTTATTCAGCACTGGTGAGGCCACATCTGGAGTATTGTACTCAGTTTTGGGCCCCCCACTACAGAATGGATGTGGACAAATTGGAAATAGTCCAGCAGAGGGCAATGAAAATGGTGAAGGGGCTAGGGCGCATGACTTCTGAAGAGAGGGAACTGGGTTTATTTACTCTAGAGAAGAGAAGACAGAGAGGAGAATTAATAGCATACTGTCAGGGGATGGGGTCCCCAAGGCTGGCCATGATACCCCTTGGACCCCTCAACCATGCCAATTCGGTCCGATGGGCACCCTCTTTTCTCGCCTACCATGTCTTGGTGTAACTATAATAAATAGGGAGGCAGCCTTAAATCTAGTTGGACGTGGTCCTGATGGACCCCACTGAACCCCGGGGGTTCTTGGATCCCTTGTGGGTCCCATTTCAAAATGGATGTCTTGGGACACCCCCAACCTTATGGGCTAGATGCATGGCTCCAAACTGCCCCTTTACCAAATGGTATTCCCACAGCCTCCCTCCGAGGCCTTGGTTTCACTCGGCCTCAGGTTGTCACTGGGCTCTCCTCAGCCCTGTCTCTCTATGCACCCACATTAGCGCTGGACTCTCCACAGCCCTACCTCACTCTGTGCCCACACTGGTGCTGGGGTCTGCTCTCCTTCCTTGTCACTGTGCCCTCTGATGCCAGGGTCTATTTACCCCCGAACCTGCACCATCTCTGGCGCCGGGGCCTGTGCATCCTGAATACTGCACCCACATTGACGCTGGGGTCCCCACAGTGTAGTGGGCCCCTAATGAGGCCTCCTCCTTCCCCCAATAGCCTCAGCCCAATCCACTGGTCTTATAAACAGAAATCAACATTCAAGCCCCCAGGCTATAACATAACTCAAGCCATACAGGGGTGCTCTGTCCCTTAACATTACCAGAAGCTGAACCTGCAACCAGACCTCTTCCCTTTGCTTCCTCTAGGAGAGCTCCTTCCCCCTTAGCTGCTGGCAGAGAAATGCCTTCCTGGTCCCAGCCCTGGGGTTTATATATGTGTCAGGCCCTGCCTCTTCTGGTCATCTGACTGCTGGCAGGTGCCGGCCAACTCTCTCATTCTTGCTGCCCTGGTAACCAGCAGCTGGGAGGGTTCCCTACTGATTGCTAGGGCTCTCCCCTAGCAGTTTCAGCCCTTAAAGGAGCACAGCACCCTCGTACCCTGTGACACATACCTGAACAGGGTTTGAAAGAGGATGGAGTGAGACTGTTCTCCATGGTGACAGATGACAGAACAAGGCACAACAGTTTCAAGTTACAGCAAAATTTAGGTTAGAAATTAGGGAGAATTTTCTCACTAGGAGGGTACTAAAACACTGGAACAGGTTACCCAGAGTGGTGGTGGACTCTTCATCCTTTCAGGTTTTTAAGACCCAGTTAGACAAAGCCTTGGCTGGGATGATATACTTGGGGATGGTCCTGCTTTGATCAGGGGGTTGGACTAGGTTACCTCCTGAGGTCCCTTCCAACCCTAACTTTCTATGATTCTATGATTCCTTTTCCACAACATTTCATACCTTGCCCATTGCTCAGTACTGTTTATTTTTTCTTCTTCCACTTACTCTTTTTGCCTGATACCGATATTACAATCCTCCTGTCAGAGTAAAATTATAACTATGTTAGGTTATACATAATGAAGATTAACACCTTTCTCAGATTGAGGTCATTCTTTATCACACTGTCCTTCACTCTTTTTAGTCAGAGGTACCAGTTCTCCTGAATTCCCTTGCTCTCAGATCATCACAAAGAACTGAATTCTGGTTTAACTGTTCCAATGACAAGCAGTGCTTCTGTTGACATCACAGGTCTGAACACAACTTTTGTCTTTAAAGTAGGTAGTTACCTCAATCTCAATAAAAGGCTGCATGAGCATGCTCTTAACTATTTCCATTTTCTAATCCAGGGGTTTTCAAGCTTTTTGGATCAGTGTACCCCTGGCAACTGGATGCGGAGCATTGTACCCCAGGTGGCTAGATGCAGAGCACGGCGAAGAAAGTGATGGGTGAACAGTAGCAGCACATACCCCCTGTGCTCCAGAGCCGTGTAAAAGCAGTGGCTGTGGCCAGACCCTGTGCTGGCCAGACGGTGAGCTCAAATAGCTCCCAGCATAAGCAGTGCACAACTGAAGGGAGCTGCAACCACAATACTGTACCCCCCTGGATTCCCTCTGTTGCAACATGCACTACATTATAACAAGGGATGTTTCACTACATGCACTACTTACAAGGGTGTTTCAGAAAGTAACTGCAATTTTGAAACAAAACTATTTTCTGTGCAATGATGATTTATTGGACCAGATCATTTTTTTACAGTCTTAAATGATGGATGCATTCAACAGTGCCACTATCAGTGTTCCCTGCTGCTGCTAGTTTCCCACTTTGTTGTAGACATAAATGTCAGCACCCATCTTGCTGTTAGTTTCTGAAACATTTGTCTTTGTATATAAACACATATATATTGTAGCATGTATGGAATTCTCATAATTAGCTTTCTCAGCCCAAAGCTCCAATGCTTGGATCTTAGGCAGTTATTTACATGTATGCAAAGTGAGTATCTGTAAAACCCTGCCATTCTGATATGATTGCCTTTTGCATTTCCTTGCACAATTGTAAATAACTGTACAGAGTGCATGAAGTGGAGAATCAGGTTCTCTCATTTCAAAGAGATCATTTTGATAATGCATGGGAATTCTTACTACAGATTAAGCTATAACATTCTAATCTGATATACATAGCATTCATTATTCAATATCCTAACAATATGCTTTTGTATTGCACTCAGTAGAGTGGGTTATATAATACTTCAAACATAGTAAAAGACCTTCTTAGAAATATGGCACACACCAAGCATCTGAAATTAGAATCTGCCCCCATTGAATACATGATACTACGACTATTACTGTATCTCATTCCTCTCTGGGGAAAAAAATCCACGTCCACCTCAACCTTTAGGAAACTTATAGAGTGCCATATGCTGCTCTGAATTATGCCTATACATCTCTATTGAATTCAATAGTTTTTGCAAGGGTGTAACTGAATTTGCCCCTGCATCTATCAGGCACACAACATATCTCAGTTCTTTGCAATAAAAGAATTGCTCTATTATTTTTCCATCGCCAAAATATGAGTGAAAGCTAAGAGGTGGCATTTTCTGAGGGGTGACTTGAGTCTAAAACACAGCTTGAGAGCCTCTGCCCTAGGCTGTCATTTTCAGTCATCGAATCTTCCAGTTTCATTGAGGGCTTGTGTCTATGCACTTCAGCTAGATTCAGAAAATGTAATGTTTCTGTAACATTTCTTGATTGTTGAAGTCAAAATATTTTTATATTCATTGTGTGATTTAAAAATATATATAATTTAAAAATCCAAACTTCTTCCTTGAAGACCGTGTTTCATTTTGCTTATAAACTATTTTTATTTCTTAACTAATATTAGTTTATTAGGTGCCATTCCATAAACCTCCTTTTAGTTACTGCAATTAAACATTAGATATCATTAAACAAAATGGAGGGAACAGAAGCAGAGAGAGCTGCTACCAGTGAAGAATTGTATTTGAATAGGAGGAGAGATTCTAAATTTAGAGAATATGAAAATAACATCCTTATATGTGTTAAAAGGTGGTGTTAAAAAAATAAAAGGGCACTATATGGCACATATCCAACCACAAGCTCTTGCCAGGAAAATCATCTGGCATGAGATTAGAGAGAAGATAACTTCTCTTAGAGTTTACCCCAGTGACCTGACACAATGCCATATAAGGTGGAACGACATTAGGGCAGGGGTGAAAAAGAGGCAAAGAGCTACTGGCAGTTCATGTCAAAGGCAAGAAGGCAGAAATCCAAGGAACTCTTTACGTTCCTTTGGAGAAGAACAGATCTGGGTGACTACAGCAAACAATTCTCTGCACATTCTTTTACACATAATACTGATGCATGCACTTTTCTTATATTTGGAGTTCCTTTCAATTAGTATTGGCAAATAATGAAGAGAAGTAAGTTGCTATTGATTAAATGTTTTTGTAAAATAAAAGACCTTTGAATATTTGCACACAAAAAAATTACTCAAAAGAGTATCTGCCCTAGAAGTGTTCCTGCTGGCACACTGAAAGCTCAGTCGGTTGGGATCGGGAAAACGTACATTTGCTTCAGGAGTTGAAGGATGTATTTAAATAAAATTTTAAAAAGAGAAAATGAGCCGCATTAGTGAGAAGGTAAAAAGTGATATGCAACTCCTCTATCAGAAGCAGAGGATTCACTAGTGTTCAAGGGGTTCAAGGATTTGCTTGTTCATTGTCTATGAGTCTGAAGTGCTGCCAAGCCATAGCAACCTCTCTACCTGGAACAGTTAGTTGCCTTTGGTGCTCCCTAGGAAAATAATCCCCAGGGGCATGTGCTGTATGGCATCCCGATAGGGTGCTGCATCTGTCCAACTTCTAAGTGACTGGGGGCCACATACTGTCCTGGCTGCACCAGCAGGAGCCACAGGCTTGAAGAGTGAGAGCCATAGGTTCCTTGAGGTGTTACTTTGTGTTTCCCCCTTCCACACCCACTGTACATCTGGGTGACACCCCCATAACTACACTATACAAGGGGGCAGCCCTGCAATACTGTTACACCAGGTGTGTGGGCAGACCCCGCCAGTACCTCCTCAGTTCACCAGCCACAAGCTCCCCTCTGAACCACACTGCACTCCCCCAGCAGTATAGGCTGGACTGGGTTGTGCCATGACCAGGGATCCGGGTTTTCCACTCACCATGTAAAAATGCAGTAAAACCCAGATTTTCTCATTTTAAGGAGAAAAACCCAGATTTTCTCCTTTAAAGGAGACAAGTGTGGGAAAAAGCAGGTTTCCCCTTGCAGGCTGGCAGAGCTCCAAGCCTGCAAGGGGTTGGGGCAGCAGGAGGAGGGTGATCAGCAGGGAGTGCCATGTGCATGTGCGCATGTACATATGCACATGGCCAACATGCAGCCTGGAGAGCAGCTCCTGTAGCTCCCTACAGGTAAATTAGTGGAGAGGGGTGGGAATTGAGGCCCCCACAGAGGGAGCTGGGAAGGGCTGGGGCTGCTGCCCAGCTGGTGTGGTGCATGAGGCTTGGGGCCTGGGACTATGTGTGGCCATAAGGCCTAGGCAGGAAGCAGGACAGAGCTGCAGGTGGCTCGTCCAGGGCCCAGGGAAGTGAAGCTGGCTGGGGGTGGGGGGGGAAGCCAGGCTCCACTCTGCTCCCTGCTTAGGCCACAGCAGCCACTGCCTCCCACAGGTGTCAGCTGGGTTTCAGGCACTGCTGTAGGCAGGCAGGGTGCTGTGGACCTGGGTCCCTGGCTCCATAGCCCTGGCAGCTGGGGGGCCCTTCGGTAAGCAGGGCTGGGGGCAAGGGCCTGTAAGTAAGGTGTGAGGGGCACTGACAGGGTCAGGGGGCGCCAGCAAAGTCAGAGAGCTGTAGGTGGGCAGTGAGGGGCACCAGCAGGGCTGGGGAGTAAGGGGCAATAGCACAGGCAAGGCACCAGTATATCAGGGCTGCTCAGCACCACAAAGCAGCAGGGGCAGACAACCACAGCTGCACCTGTATCCTGATGAGCAAAAGGGGAGAAACACCCCACTGGGCGCTTCCCTCCTCCCCTGTTCCCCAAAACTGGGGAGACCCTGGCTGGGGGTCTTGTGTGGGGTTCCCCCCATGTCCCTTCCTCAGCTGACTGGAGGCTAAAGAGGGAGAATGGCTGGGGAAATCGTGCATCTCCCAGCTCTCTGTACTGGCCAGTAGGCTGGCCCCTCGCTTCTGGTATGGGCCACTGCAGGGGTCTGGCTGCCTTTCAGTTTTGAAAAGTGAACATCAGTTCACTTTCTTATCAGTTCAATCTAAGTAGTTTACAAAGATTGAATCAATTCAGCCTCCGGCTTTTTGACTGTCTATACTTAACCTTGGTTTGCCTCTCAGCACTGTCTGAATACACCTCTACCAATTAGCCCTGCTAAGAGACAGCGTTAATTAGCTCAGCCACTTGTAATGCTGCTTCCAATGCAAGGAGTAGCCACAGGCTCTCTTCCAAACAGGAACCAGCATAGACAGGTTCACACAGCACTATGTCCAAGACCTAATTAGCAGCAGCGCTAATTCTCCTGTCTGGCACTCCAAAAACTAGAACTCATGTGAACTCCTTGTTCCAAAGTCTATTGGGTTCCTCAGACTCTGTCCCAGAATTTGGTTAGTTTAGTCTCCAACCATGATAATGCCTTACTTCTGCTGTGGGCTTCATATTAGCATTGTAAGGAAAAACATGGTAATTCCTATGTTCTACAGAAGAAGAGGACGCACATACGTGACCAGATCTCAGGAGTGAGCCATGTCTTTCCTGCCCAAGTGCAGTGGGGCTGGACCTGATGATCTCGAGAGGTCCCTTCCCTAACTTCTATGAATCTATGAATTTTAGTCATGTCACTCTGGATTCCCAGATAGCACATATCTATGTAGTTCCTTTGTAATCTGAGAATATAATTCAAAGGTGTTTACTGTGGATATGTTGAAAAATTCATTGTTAGAACTTGGAAAATACATGAAGTAATAGCAACTGATCTATCATCCTATGTGCAGGGTGTCACACAGCAGCATCTGAACATGCTAATGTGTCACCTACTGTAGAGGTGACAATCATGACACCTAAAACCAAATACAGAACTCTGCAAGAGCAAAAGCAATGTCAACCAGGTAAATGTTCCATTAGAAAGCTACAGAGCTTGAGAAATGAGCAAAAGGTTGGAAGTCACACATGTTCAGGTTCTGATTCTGATTTCTCTGTTAATTTTCTCTGTAGCCTGGCACAGAGGGGTATCAAGACAGCTGGGCACCTGGGATGCATGGGGGCAGCAGCAACTTCTGACTATTGCTGTGTTGCCACCACAATTGTGTGGCTGTGGTGGCAGTTGTTATTTTTCTGTCTCCACCCCCCGAATTATTTTGGTACTCAGGGCTGCTGTCCCCATCACACCCTCTCCCCTTCTCTCCCACCTTGTTAACCTAACACAAATCTCTGCAAATTTCTGTCTAGCTTTCTCACTTGTGAAATACCGCTAATAATACATACAACTGTATAGTGCTGGTTGGCTTAAAATGACAACTTCATCCAATCATATCTAAGGCCTAATGCAGTGACTTACTATAAGGACTTGCTTTCTTAAATAAAGTACTGAGTTGTACCAAGCCAACACATTTGTATTCAGATGGCTTCTACAAGTCTTGGATACGTTCCCAATAACTGCATTTTGTGAAATACTCAAAGTTCTCCCCCTCCCCACCAGCACCACCAATCACTCTCTGTATGACACCTGCAATACTGAAAACAGATCATACTCAGTATATACTCAAACACATTAACTAGGTGACCTTCACAGAGTTTGAAAGTTTCAATACCTTTTACCAGGGCTCTATTGTATTTTTACAGAATGCAAACATTCAGACACCACAATGAACTGCAGTATTGAAAACAAAAATACAGGCCATAGTCATCTCCAGTTGTTCATCCACAGATGAATACTGAACTAAATGGTTGTCCTTTACTACGTTCTTTTATCTCCTGTCGTTTATCAGAAGAAGAAGATATATCCCAAGTCCAATAGTTTTAACATCAGCCAGGCAGACCTACTGAGTATTTCAAAACCTGACCTGAAATTCAAGTTTACTCTCATTAGTGGATGCCAAAAAGCCTTTTAGTGAGAGCAGGAAAACTATGAATGGTAGGGAGAAAAGATCTGAAAAATGAAGCAAATGAAGCAAAAACTGTCCTACACTAAACAATCTGAAAACAGGAATGATTATGGACCAAATGTTGACTGGCCCCTGTGTGGGTGTGCAGCGAGGGAAGGGTGCAGGAAGTTCTTGTGTGGCCTGCGTCAGACCACACTGAAATACCCGTGTGAAAGGAGTGTGGGGAAGGTTTTTTTAGGTAGCAATAAACAGGTGTAATTCTAATCAAACTCAGGGACATGGCAGCTAGTTTCAGGTGATATTCTATGCCTTTCAGTTGCACCATCCTTTCCTCCTGATTTTATCTAGCAGACGTGTTATAATTTTATGAAAGGAAACTTATTGAGCTTAATTTTGCCTCCACAAAAGCCAATGAGAGTTTTGCCACTAACATAAATGAAAGTAGAACGTAATTCACTATGTAATGAATTCTAAAAGTTCTACAGTATTTTTAGTGTAATATTTTAGTATCTTCAACAAATAGGCTCAAATCAAGTAAGCACACTCCTGCTGAAGCAGTACATTCTTTAAAAATTTTCAGTTTTTAAAGAATAATTATATTTCTTCATTAATGTAAAACACAGTAGTTATTCTAGATATACTTCCACTAAGTAATTGAAAGGACCCCTTTGATAACTTTTACTGAAAGGCAGATAAATGTAATCATTCAGAAAAAAAATAATGTAAAGCATTTTAAAAGAATACTGCCACAGACACAAAATATGGGCAGGGAGGGAAGGGTGTTTGGCGAATTGCTTTTTCAGACCAGAAGGACATTTTTAAAAGGTTATATAAAACAGAACTGTTTTTACAATTTTAAAATATGTTTAAATTAAATGTTCAGTGTTTCAATGTGAAATTGACTACAAAATGCCAAATATTTTTAAGAAATAGTTTCACTGTTCAAGTTGAGAAATATGAAAAAAATACAAAAGCAATAAATACGTAAGTACATTTAAAATTATTTCCACTATAATGTATCATGGTATTATCAGTCAGACAGAACAGGGTTTGTTAAATAAAAAATTAGGGGCTTGATCCTGTACCCTTTACTCAAAAAATTGAATGTTGAAAAAATGCAAAATAGAAAATGGAAACTGATGGGACCATCCATGAAGGGCCTACAAGACTGAACCATTGTTTTGCCTTGATAATGTCCTTCTAATTTCTCAAAGCTTTTAACAACATGTTTGCACAGTGTAACAAAGAAACTATTGCCATAGTGATGCCAGTGTAAGTGTTGTCATTGACTTCAGTTTTTCCAGGAAGCTACACCAGTTATTTTGTGCCTGATTCTGTAAAGGGTTGAGAACACTCTCTGAAACGTTGAGCACCCACACACCCATTGATCTCAGTGGGGACTGAGAAAGTTCATCATCCTGAAGGAGGCACACCACAACTTGTTGTACCAAGTTTGATATGTAAACATTTGGTCTTCTGTTTATAGCTATTATAATTAATGTAAGAGCTTAACCCACTTTTCACATCTAATTAAACTGGTTTTGGAGAGAGTGCAAGTTTCCACTATATCTGTTTGCTAAAATTACATACAGATGCTGCAGAGTGCTTGTACAAACTTGTGCCTATGAACAAATTATAAGCTTTTAAGATCACAGGAAAGTTTTTGAAGTTAAAAATTAACTAGTATTACAGACACAATAACCTGTCACTTCTTTTACACTTCAGTAAAATAAAATGTTGGCAAGAGGAAATAAAATGTTCTGAAGAACTGCCAGGTCATAACTTTACACTCTCTCACATGCATACCTCCAAAGCTGTTATTAGAAATGTCAGTGAGCCGTTTATTATTATAATATATCACTTGTTTAAAAAGAACTATTTATGGTCTCTTTGATTGACAATAAAGGGGTATGTAACACACAAGATTACTTGCTGCATTACAGTAATGGTTAAAGTGTACAACCTATTTCCTAATTTATAGCTAGTAAATATGATTAGCAATGCTCTTTTATTAACATTTAATAGTGCCAAACAATGCCCTATGAAAAAGATATACACATACACAAGAGGAAAATATCTGGTTTTACTTGTCAGTAAATGAAAGTGTGATTGAACGCTGAATTAGTAAAACATGTTCTACCCTGTGTAAAACATTTATTCTTCTGATGCCCCTAATATGAGGTCTGAGTTGTATATTAAGGTTTGTAAAATGAAGTTAATATTTAGAGCCGGCTACACATATACTGCCATTGATCTGAATGGACATTTACATGGCAAAAGATAGATTGTGGGAAAGCAGGCCTTGCCTAGCCTTCTCCAACCTGTAATGGGGCTAGACATTGTCTCAGTACATGTGATCAGGCAGGGCAAAGACTGCTTTGAAAGAAAAGTCCTTGCCTTTTCTTTCAGAGGAAAGAAATGCCACAGGCCTTGTTCTTATCCCACTCAAGACAATGAGGACTGGAGATATCTTCATGGAATCATTTGCTTATATGACAAACAAAAGTATACTGTTCAATAGCACAAACTTCAGAAATGTGAGAATACATATTCAATATATTACAATACTGGTCAGTTTTCTTCCTATTTAATATGCATCTAAAATCAATATAAACATATTTCCATGTGCTAAAAGGAATTCACAACACAGCATACACATGATGCGTTCTACAGAGTGATTTAATTTTTTTCCACTAATGTTACTGGCAAAACCCCCCATTTAATTAATTGGGTTGCATGCCTAAACCTAAAGCTTATATCAAGTGTATGGGGTGGCTTATTTATCTGTGGTTAAATAAATTCTTTCTCCCATTTCTAAACTTTTCTTGCAATAATATCATGTGATTCTCTTCTCTTTAGAGTTGGGTAGGATATAAGGAGATGTCTGCATGAAACAAGGCAGCAGAAACTGCATGACGGGTTAATTAGCCTGGGCATAACACCATACTAACCTGGCTATACTGTTTCCAACACCCATGCTAGTTTAGGTTCTCTATATAGTACTAAATTGTGCTGCACAGACATACCTGAGAAAGAAACACATATAGTCTAGTCAGCTGAGGGGATGGAACATACTTAGCAAGGATGGAACCTTCAACCATAAAGACATCCCAGAAATGCAGGCACATGCCTTCAATGGCTCAAGCTAGAAGCCGGGGAGCTGAGGGGGGTGTGGCCAGGCCCCAGCAGGATGATCTGATCAGGGAGGTGTTTATCACTCCTAACTCAGTGTTTATCAGCCCATCAGAAAACAAAGCCTCTCTATTAGTTCAAGCTCTTTTTAAACAGTTTTTCCAAGGAAGAAACAGAGGGACATTACCAGCTAACTGTTGATTAGCTCCAAAAAGACCTAAACTGACACAGTCCTGTCTACCTTTGTCCTGTCTGCCACAGCACAGACCATAGCCAGCATGCAGTATGCTAGGTAATGCTGAGGTGTCTGTGTAAGGCAGGGGGCAGGGGGGAATCCATGTTTGAGCAGGGAGTGGTGAGTGGGAGGGGGGTAGCAGTAGGAAGCTAGGCAGACCCTGCTGTACTTACAGTCTCTAACAGAGCAACAGCCAGGGAGCAGAGGGGAGGGGCCACCCCAGCTCTCTGGAGCAGAGACCTCCACCCAGCCCAGAGAGCATGCCAGGATGCTGGGGGACTCTGATTAACTCAAACCAGGAAGGGGTCTTGGACAGACATAAGCCAGTTTGACCCAAATTAGTTATGTCTGATACTACATTCAACCAGGTTTATCTCAAACCAGTTTCAGTCATTTTCAAACTGGTTTATATGCAATGAACATCTGCTCTGTTACAGGTTTAAACCAGTTTCTGGTCACTTAACCTAATTTATGTGTAATGTCTGTCCCTAATCTCAGAGAGCTTAGGTCTTAAACTCTCCCATGCTACTGATCAGATCTGAATTGTGGCATTTGTTTCAAAGGCTTATAATTTGGTCAAATTTGGGGATATTTTTCATGGGGATAGTAAATGGCAAATGACATGACTTTCACACAAAGGCAACCCCATTGCCAAATTTCATGATGCTACTCCAAAGAGTAGGGTGCTAGAGGAATAAAAATAAAATTCACATAATTTTTTTTTTATGTGGACCAAATAAGATAAATACTCCTTAACCTTGGTCTCAGATTTTCCCAAACTGTTTTGGCTGAAATTTAACAAAACTATTCAGATCAAAGCAGATGCTTGTGTGATAAATTTCAGCTGAAATGGTTTAAAAGTCTGATAAAATGATGAATAAATGACATAATCTATAAAGAAAAGTGTCAGCTAAACTTAAACAAAACCGATGCTATCAGTCATGCCTAAAAGAGCATTTGTTAAAAACCACTAGAAATTACTTGGTACTTTTGAAAATTCTACTACAGTTTTAGATTCCACACTAACAGGTAATACATGATTGAATAAAGCTATCATAATTTAGATGTTTCCATCAAAATAAGATGCCATACTGCTTGATTTGCTGAAATCTCTGCAAACTTTCTCCTCTCTGTATTGTTTAACAAGGTTCTCGATATCGTCCTTCTTATTCCCCTCAAGCTGAGAAATTTTCTTGACTTCAAACTGTACATCAGAATCATCATTGGGTCTGACAGTTTCCAGTGCACTTCATCTAGGTGCTTTAACATAGGCAGGTAAAGTAAGAGGACACAGATAGGTCATGTAAACAAGATTTGTGCTAGTGAACTATTTTCTGACAGTATTACAGTTCTGTATATGGAAATAGTGTGTAACAAGACTTAATCTCTGAAGCTGGCCAAGACCCACCCCCATTGCCCCACTTACCTTGCCTCATTGTCTGGCCTCCCTAACCTCCTCACTCTTTCCTGCCATGTCTTTGATGGTAACAATGATACACTAAGGAGGCTGTCCCTAGAGGCTGAAATAGCTTCTTCCTTGGTGCCTTCTTTCTTGGTAAAGTACTGGGTGCTTCTCCACTACCAAACTGAGTCTCTCGGGGTTTCTCTGACCCCAAATTCAATCTCTCCAGCTGTGGTCCCTCTGTCACTGTCTCTCTTATGCGGAGCCCTGGCACTATTGGCCCTAGGCCAGATCTACTCTCACTGTGTAGGGTGACCACCCATCCCTAATTGGGTGGGACAGTCCTGCAATGGGAACCTCAAGTCCTGGTCCTGGGGTTGCATGACTCTGGGACAGCATTTGTCTTGGATTCACAGCATGTGCAAGGATCAGGAAACAGAGGGTTTCCCCTTCCAGCCTGAAAGGGGTTGCTGGGAGAAGAACTCAGAGGGTGCTATTTGCATGTGTGCACCTGCACACATGGAAGTGACTGGGAAATGCAGCTGGGAAAAATAGATTTCAGCTCACTGCAGGTAAGGGTATGAGAGGGGATATGGGGAGTGGGGGGAAAGATTGAGGCCCCCATGATGAGGGAAGGAGTGGGGCAGGGGCTGGTACACTGCACAGCCAGAGCAGTGCTTGGGGCCGGTGTGGGGAGCAGGATAGAGCCACAGGTTGCTCATCCAGGAGGAGGAGCACAGGGCAGCGGCGGATGCAGGCTGCCCACTGCAGGGTCGGGGCTTCCTGCTCTGCTGTCCTGCCCCCAGGGGCCTTGCACTGGTTGTGCCACCATGGTGACATGCCCCCCACCCACACGGCAACAGCAGGGCCTGTGGCAGCATCAAGTTGTGCCCTCTGCTGCTGTCAGGTAGACAGGGGTGTACAGCTAACATGGTGATCCCAAGGGAAAGGCAGCAGGGTGGGGAGCTCCAAGCTCACAGCGGACAGGCCACATCTGCCCTGACTTCGCTACATTTGGCTCCTGTCCAGCCATGGTTACAGCAGTGGAGTGTGAGGGCAGGAAGCGGGTATGTGTCCCACCTTTCCCTCTTGAAAATATGGTCACCCTATCATTGTGTCTTAAGAGCTTTAATCATGGTCTCCAGGTGCCCCCATAGCCACACCTGTGCCTCATGGGTATTATTCCAATTTTATTCCTTGTACCCTCCAGACCACTCCTGTAGCCACAACCAAGGTCCCAGTTACCCAAAACCTAAAAGGAATCAACTATATAATACACAAATGCTTGTTTTTGTGAAACTCCCCACAGGCCTCCTTACCCTTCTGAAAATCTGAGTTAGTTTGAACCCTTACCCTCAGGCTCAGGCTTATATGGCCCCTTGCTCCTGCCTCTTCCACTCATCTGATTCAGCTCTCTGTTAGCAGGTCCCAGGTGCTGCTAACTCTCTAATCAGCATCTCATATCTGCAGGATGAGTCCCACAGCCCATGTAACCCTGCTACTCACACCAGCTGTTTCTTGAAGCCAGGCTTTCTGCAAGCTGCACTAGCTCTGCTCTCCCTGTCCTGCCCTGCTCTCTTCCATCCAGTAGCAAGGGTGTTACAGTGATCGAAGAAAAAGAAAAATTATATATGTACAGTTAGCAGGTCTTCACACATCTCAAAAAGTCCTATGGCCATAAACTAGTGATTTTAAGAAGTACAATTATCCATGTCTGTCTTCTGTGCTACATTCAAATGGGATTTAGATTTCTGTTCAAATGCTGACTCCACCTGCCCCTATGTAAATCTTCTCATTCAGCTTACAACAGTAAAATTCAATAGTCCTGAGAAGTAAGCATGTCAAATTGCTCCCCCCACAGTACACCGGGTTCATCACAAAACTAACATACAAAGGGTCATTTCTGAAGTCATTTATACAAATTAAATTGGAGTGTGCATGACTAATTAAAACTCTTAAATAGTTATTTTCCAACTACTCATGGTGGAGGATTATCTTAAAGCTAATGACATAGAGTTCAATATTTTAAGGCAGGCAAGGTTTTTTGGGTAGCTGTGATATCTTTTATTAGACCAACATATGCCTGAAGAAGAGTGATTGAGCCCGAAAGCTTGCAAAAAAACTTTTTTCCAACTATTCAGTCTAATAAAAAATATCACATCTACCCAAAATACCTTGCCTGCCTATGTTCTTAGACCAGCACGGCTGCAACCAAAAACCCAGCAATATTTTAAGGTACACTTTTTATTGATATATTAATTACATAAGTTATGGAACCAGATTCTTTGGTCCACCTAAGCTTGGCACAAGATTAAGGCAGAAAAGGCAAAAGTAACATACTACTTTTCCAGCTCCATGATTTTCTGGCTCCTGGGGAGAGCACTTGATCTCTGGCACAACAGACTCAGCACTGCTTAAGTTATGCCAAGCTGTCAATGACTTGAAAGGGGTTGTTTTAGTAGCCACAGACTGTGAGAGCACAGCAGTACTTTACTCATAGCTCCATTCCCAAGAGAATGCACTCTGCTATCAGAAGAGGTGCCAGCACCAGGAGACCAGCACCACCAAACCTATTGCCAGCACCACCAAACCTATTGCCATTTTCTAACATTTTCAGAAAATTGGAGGATGTCCCAAGGATCTCTTGGGGAAGGATGGCCTTCCAGAGTGATGGGAAGATTCGGGAAGGTTTCAGGTGCTGGATTTATTCAGCTATCCAGTTATAGTTGTGCTTGTTAATTAAATTTGGTGCCTTTTGAAATAAACAATACGGTATATTGAGAACGTGAAATAGAAGTGAACTTCTTTGTATTTCAAATTATTTTTTAAGGCTCAACAAAGCAGCACTTCACGTTGAGGATTACTGTGCATCCATGCTAAAAGGCAAGCTCCAAACATTCTTGTTCAATTTCTTTAACAGCTGAAAGGCACAATTTTTAATACTCGGATAATTCAAAACCAGCTGAATGGATTTTTCTTCAAACTTCACGACAATCACACCCACACTAAGAGAGGCATACAGCAAATCAGACTAAGGAAACTGAGGAAAGCCACTGAAAACAAAGACTTAAAAAGAAAATGCTCTCTCAATCATCACTTTTTAAACCATGATAATAAAAAATCCTAATTGCAAATAGTAATAATACGTTATACTTACATATCTACTTCCATCAATAACCATATGCTCTAAATGCAATTTCTCTCTCATAATACATCTCTGTTATAATTAACTGTTTCTTTATCATCTGTTTCTTTCTCACAAGTCTGACAAACCCTTGTTCCAGGCCTCTAGAAATATCATCAACACCTTGTAATTATAACACTTACTGTAGTATGCATGGATCTCAGAAAGGGTGTTAAAGTAAAGAGGGGGTTAAGTATGCAGCCCTACATTCTTTAGAGGGATATATTAGTTTGTACTTCCAGTCTGACAGAGTACACTATTATACTCCTCTTTAAATGTATTAAGGGTTATGTTAGGTAAGCAATGTAATAAAGAATGTGCTTGAAGATCCAAAACACTAATTTTAATGGTTGCAATTCATTATTTGGTAAGACTTCTTCCAGTATGATAGTAAGAGAGAGCACAGCTATGTCTTCTTCTCCTCCATTACATGTGTGGAAGATAAAAAATGTAGCAAGACATCTTTTTTTAATCCTGAAGGGTTTTTGTGACAGCTGAAAAATATCAAACGCTAATCTAACTGTCATGCTTGCTAAGCACAATAAAGAGTCACAGCATCCTACTTTCTGTCTCTGAATACCAGTTTATTCATATCAATTTAGAAATAGTCCCATATAAATATCCAGGCATTTTTCAGCTGTCACAACCTGAGTAGTTTGGCTTTAACCTACCAGTAGTTTCTTATGGGACTAATTTTGAGATAGACTCTTGTTCAGTTTCTGGCACTAAAGGTCAGACTGGTAAATTTATCTGAAGCCAGATATCAAGAGCAGCTGCTTCCACAACAAGAGGGAAAACTGAAGAGAGATTCTGAGACCTAAAACTACAGCATGTATAAACTAGCTACTAAAATAAAAATCAGAAAAGATTTCTAAAAACTCCAGAAACAAATTAAGTGTTGAAATAGAGCAGCAATAAAAGTCCTAATTATCCAGAATTATCCAGAATTAGGCATAGGCATCTCACAGCTACGCAGCAATATTCATGTAAATCATGTAAATCACTGACAAGAAGAGTATCTGGTATATTTTTTTATCTCCTGCTTGTGTTATGCCACAGCAATATAAAAGCCTTCTCAATGCCGAAGCTGTGGCAGTAGAAAAAACAAATGGAGCAGCTCAGTGATGGTGTATTGCATGAAACACAAATTGATGACACTGAGGCTAGGGACAGACATTGCACACAAACCAGTATAAGTGATCAGAAACTGCTTTAAACCTGTAACAGAACAGATGTTCAGTGCACATAAACCAGTTTGAGATAAACCCGGTTGAATGTAGTATCAAACTTACTTGATTTGGGTCAAACCAGTTTATGCAATGTCTATCCCAGACCCCTTGCTGGTTTAAGATAAACCAGACACCCCCAGCATCCCAGCATGCTCTCTGGGCTGGGTGGGGCTCTCTGCTCCACAGCAAAGCTAGCCCCTCCCCTCTGCTCTGCTCTCTGGCTGCAGCTTCCGCAATCTCCTCTACTCACCCCTCCCCTCTGCCTTCCTGAGGAGGTATCAGTGTATTAGCTACAATACCACATGCTGGCTATGGTCCGTGATGAGTCAGCAGGTAGAATCAACAGGCAGAATCAGTAAGTAGCTGGTAATGTTCCTCTGTTGTTTTCTTGATTGGGTGATCAACACTGTTATCAATCCCCTGCTGGGTAGGCCTATGCGAGTCGGCAGTGATTCAATCTGGCTCCAGATCCAGCCGCTTCAGGTGGCCGTGATCCAATCTGGAGCTCCAGACTGGGTTTCTGCCTCGATTCAGCCAAAGCAGCTCCAAAGCTTTGGAGCTGCCTCAGAGACCTGGCCATAGGGTATAATGGGGAATCAATGAAATATCTATAACTTCGTTGTTTCTTGTCCAATTTGGATGAAACTTGTAGAGATGGTAGCTGCTGAAGACAGCATGAAATCTATCAAGTTTCAAGAAGATCAGTGCAGTGGTTTAGGGGGAACTGTACCCCAAATTCTTGAAAGCCAAACTCATGTCACGACTGTGTGTTACAACAAAGGGGGGGGGGGGTCAAAACTGCACGGGTGGTAGCTCTTACTGAGGCCACAAAGCCTGCCAAGTTTCAAGGAGCTCAGTGCAGGGGTTTGGGAGGAATTGCACCCCAAGCTGCAGACAAGCAAAACTCGTGCCATGGGTGACACTGCGTGTGCTAAGGCACAGCAGGGTGACAGCTGCAAGGGTGGTGGCCCCTGCTGTGATGCCTGCCAGCTGTGGAGGAGATTGGTGCAGGGGGGTTCTGGGGTCCTGCACCCCTAGCTGCTGACAGACAAAACTCATGCCAAGACTGTGTCTGTCTTGGGGCAGTTGATTGTCTGTATTGAGTCTTTCCTCTCCTTGGCCTGGGTTTGTAGGTGCTAATTGATGCTTGTTAAGTCGTTATGTAGTAGCTAGGTCTTGTGTATTGAGCTGCTCCCTGAGTCCCTGGTCCCTGAGGGAATTATGATTGATTGATTGATAACTGGTAACACAGTAGCTTATCAGCCAGGCCTGCAGTAGTGTCTCCCCTCCCCACCCCAAGCCAGACACAGTCAGTCCCACAGCACACATGGCACGAGTTTTGCTTGTCTGCTGCTTGAGGGGCAGTTCTCCCCAAACCCCTGCACTGATCTTCTTGAAACTTGACAGGCTTTGTGGCCTCAGCAAGACCTACCAGCCCTGCAGTTTTCACCCCACTGTGTTGTAACACATAGATATTACTGGAGTTTTGCTTTCAAGAATTTGGGGTACAGTTGCCCCAAAACCCCTGAACTAATCTTCTTGAAACTTGGCAGACTTTGTGGTCTCAGCATAGGCTACCACACTTGCAGTTTTCACCCCACTATGTTGAACCTAACGAGGCCAGTGCCCTGAAGCGTCCGAAATTTCTCTGGTTCTGAAGCTCTGTCTGAAGCCTCGCACAGCCCTACTCCTGGGCTAATCACAGCATCCTGCTGGGGCCTGGATACACCCTGCTCAGCTCCCTGCTGTGGTAGGAAGTGGGGCTACTCTAGTGCCCCCTAGCTTCTAGCATGAGCCACTACAGGCATGTGCCTGCATTTCTGGGTTGTCTGTCCAGTTACAAAACTGATTTAGCCCAGCCAGTTTGGACTAACCTGCAAAGATTGAATCAATTCAGGCTTGGGCTTTTTGAATGTCTGGCCCTAGCCTGAAAGAGATCTTGTCACTTTGGCTAAATACAAGCATCCAAGAAGCCTACTGTGGAAGAACCTTAACTTCTGAGTTTTATTCTAAATACTCCCATTCATAGGTGATTTGTAGACAGGTCACAGGGGGGCACATGCCCCCCCGACTTTGGTCGCCGCTGCCACTGCTGGCTTCTGTGGGCAGTCGCCACTCACCTCCCTCCCTCCCTCCCTCCCTCCCCACCTGCTGCTGCTGCCAGCTTCTGCAGGCGGATGCTGCTGCAGCTTCTGAGTGTGGTTGCTGTTTGCCAACAACAACTTGACAGGTGGTTGCCACTCACTGCTGCCACTGGCTTCTGTGGGTGGTCACCAATTGCCACTGCCGCTGGCTTCTGCAGGTGGTCACCAGTCACCACCCCACCAACAATGCTACCGATGCTGCCACTCACAAATTGTGCCCCCCCACCAGTCTTGGGAGGCACCAGTCGTTCATGCTCCCATTTAGGTCAGGAGGAAGCAGAAGACATGTTAGCCCTCATGGGGGAAGGGGGGCCTGGAGCCTGCCTGCACAACCTGAGCACAGCAGGTAGGGGGATCTCTTGCACACCTTCCAACATACCACAGAGGTTCTCTGGGCTGCTGAAGATGCCCAAGCAGAGCTGAATGGCCAAGCCCCTCCAACACGTGCACACAAACACACACACACAGAACCCAGGCACCTTGGACACTCACACAAATGCACACAGAGAACCCAGTTATCCAGGGCACAACTGAGCCACCAGCTTTCATGCAGCCAATAAAGATAATGCCTACCTCTTGTGTAACTCCCCATTCCCTGGAGTGATGGAGTGGGCTACTATACCCCTGGGGTCCCCACTTTCATCATTGGTGATGTCATTGCCCCCCACACACACACTTCTCACTGCGGCCTAGCCTACCTGCTCTTGTCCTGGCTCATGAGGCCCTATGAGGGCAACTGGACCACTGGAAAGAGTACTTCAACTATGGACTGGACCTGACACCGCAAGCACACGCAGTGCAGGGATGGGGGAGAGGGCGAGCCGCAGCTGATGTGTGTGGCCCCAGCTCCACACCACAGCAGGCTGTCCAGATCTGCAAAGCCCTGACTGACTGCCGCCTCACCTGCATGGACTGGGAGTCCTCCCCAAATGAGTAGGGCTTCAAGTGCCCATATCCTGGCACTGGGTCATAGGCCTCCTGCCATGGGCTCCTCTGGCCCTATGTCACAGGCACCATTGTTCACAACCCAGACTGTCTAGGCACCATCCCCCTTCCCTTTCCCTGCCTAACCATCTCAGGGACACATACCAGGGTGCAGGGGAATGCAGTGTGAGGAAGAGACATGCCTCATGTTAATGTTGAAGCTGCATTTTATTAAACAAAAACTGTGCAGTGTTGCCTGCTCTGGGACTTAGAACCATCTTCTCAGTTGACACTGAGAGAGTGGAGAAAGACCATGCTGTACCAGGCAGTTATGCCATTGAGGTGGGTAAAAGGATGGGCATCCATGGGGGGCTCATCTTAACAAACACAAAACCTTGGGGCAGCAGAGGGAATGCCACACATGAAACTGCCACCCCTCCATTTGATTAAATATTGCAGCTACCAAACTTTTTGTGTAAATTATAAAGAAAAACTATGAAATGTTGCCCACTTATGAACCTGTATCAGAGCCCAGGAGACTGCCATTCCTCACAGAGGCTGTGCCACTCCCCCACATTGGTACTCAGGCCCACAGTGGCCTGGGCTGGTGGAACATGCCTCCCACCATTCTCTTTGGAACACTGCTCCTATGCTGGTGACCACCAGGGGCCAGGAGTAGCAAGCTGGGCCTAGAAGGCAGGCTGAGTTAATGCCAGCCCTGGCACTGGTTCTTGGGTAGCCTCATCCCCTTCTGGTCCTGCACTGCTGTTTCTTGGAGCAGGCCCCACTGGATGCCTTCCTGGCTTCTTGGACCATGGGGCAGCATCTCCCATGCAACATCTCTCCTGTCCTGGAGTCCCCCAGCATCTCCCAATCAATGCATGATGTGGAGTGTTCCCTCATTGCCAGCATCTAGGGCCCTCCCCGTGGTACTCTTGGGCATTTCAGCCCAGGGAGGAGTCACTGGAGCAGGGCTCTCTATGGCAGTGGGGTTGGTAGCAGCCTTCCCCACCACTCTGGCCCAGGAGAGCAATTGTCTCCTTGCAGGCAGTGGCACTGATGTCACTCAGGGGTGTCATAGCTGAATCACAAGCAATATTTGACCCTGTGCATAAACTTCTTACCTTACCTACTGCAGGTCTCAGCTCTGTAGCAGCACATGCGGCATCCCTCAGAGAGTAGCTGGCTATCCATAGACCTCATTCTTGAACCTTTGCAGTGTGTTCCTTGTCCTGGACAGCTCATTTAGGAGTCACAGCACCACGGGGGCAAGCAATTGACAACCTGTCTATACCAGCTCCCAACATCAAGGGTCTCCTTTGGTCTTCATATCACTGGCACCATCTATGCGCACATATCTGGTGCTCTGCTGGTATCTAGCTAACCATACTGGATCCAGCATCTCAATCTCCATGACTGGGTCTCCTGTGCACAAATGCAGAGTCTGCAGACAAAGGAGATACTGAAGGACCTCTGGTGAGTCCCCTTTGTGGACCTTTTTCCCTGACTGGGGCCAGAAGCTGCATGGTTCCTCATGACCCGGCACTGATCACAGCATCAAATACCTGCATTCTGCCCCGCAGCTAGCAAAACCCAGATGCCTGGGACCCATCTCCCTGTTGTAGGAGCTGGGAGGGGTGGGCAACCCAAGCCTCAGGGCCCAGAAGCATGAGATTTCTCTGGTTCTCTAGGAGGGTAGGGAGGCAAAGAGTAGCTTTTCTTAGGAAGGATTCCCATTTTCCACTGTGCCTTACCTACAGCAGTGCTCATTTGTAGCTGCTCTGCCAAATGGCACCTGAAGGACTGCCAGCAAAGACAGACAGATTTGTCTGTTGGTTACATCTCAATTGTGGGGCTTGAAAAAACCTTTCAGTGTATACCAGGGTCTGTTTGGGTTAGGATTTGTGTCAGGTGGATCCAGGTAAACACAATGGCCTCTCAGTAAAGCAACATGGCCTTGAGAGTGGTCTTGTCAGTTACCCAGATTTATGAGCCCACTCAATGTAACAGACTGATAAGCCCCCAACAACAGTAGGAGGGACTGAGCCTGGTGCCTTTGCTTCATTCTAGGTCAGGGGTGTGAGGGTTGGGAGTGTGGGTTGTTTGAAAGGCATAAGGTCAGTGAAGAGCAGCAATAAATCAGTATCAACAGTCTTTCATGTGGACAATCAGTGACACAAAAGCATGCTGAATATCAGAATAGGCAATTATTAGGGGTGTGCAAAGCACCCCATATTCGATTCAGCCCGAATAAAGGACAGTGATTCAATTCATTGATTCAGATCAATATCCCTGATTCAATTTCGCTGAATCCAAATCTGAAGATTCGATGCTGATTTGGAGAATCAGCAATTTGGACATAGATACAGCTTTAAATGCTTTTTCTACATACCTCAAGGTATCAGTGTGGCTTGTGAATGCTGCCATGCTGGGGTGCATGAAGCATCCCACAGGAGTGTGAAGGGACCCTCCACATGCTTGGTAGCAAACCCAGAAGTGGACTGGAAGTCCCATGGTGGGGGCTCCCCCACATCCCCCAGCTTGACAACTGGCCATGGGGGGGACCCTGGGTGCCCCCACTACAGACCCAGGAAGCACCAGTTGCCAAGCTGGGGGGGGTGTAGTGGACCCCCTCCACACTCCACAGGCAGAATCGGAAGTGGACAGGAAGTGCTTCTGGTCCACTTCCGGGTCTGCTGCTGAACATGCTGGGGAACCCCTGGTACTTCTGTGGGACGTTTCATCTGCCCCAGCATCTCAGCATTCACAAGCTGCCTGCTACCTAGAGGTATGTAGAAAAAACATTTAAAGCTGTGTCTATGTAAATCACAAATCTTTCTGAATCTCTCCAAATCGATTCAGAGGGTTCCAATTCGATTTGGAGAGATTAAAGGGTCCTTTGATTCAATTTGAATTTGGAGATTCAGCCATCGAATCAGGCCAAACCTCTGCTGAATAAAATCAGGGACCAAAGCTTCGCACAGCCCTAGCAACTATATCCTTCCCCATGAGCATACCCCAACTCAACAAGGATTCACATTAGACCATTTCCTCACCTGTAAACATCACATTCAGAAGGTCATCAGGAAAGTCTCTACATGAGTAGCTGACTTTTAGTCAGCACAATATAGGGTGCCAACTTCAAAGTGCTCAGAACCACCACACTTACAGTGGTATATACCCAAGCAGATTACTGTGCTCCTGTATGGTCCAGAAGTTGTCACACTAAAATGCTCAATGCTGCAGTGTGCTGAGACTCATAACAGGCTGCACAACTTGCCCACACAAATGTATTCTCTGGGCAGCTAGCAGACGCCACACAGGCAAGGGAGGCGGTGGTCATGGGAGATCTAAACTACCCAGATATCTGCTGGGAGGAGCAGACAACCAAAACAAGCCACTCATGAAGGTTCTTACACTGTGTGCAGGACCTCCACCTAACCCAGGTGGTGTCTAGTCCCACCAGGGGTAGCACCTTGCTTGACCTGGTCTTAGCAACAGGGGATGATCTCGTGGGGAACATACAAGTTCATGCTAGCCTGGGAGATAGTGACCATCACTTGGTCAAGTTCACTATCCAGCAAAGGGTGGGTAATGTAACTAGTGGGGCTAAGGTGTTGGACTTCAGAAGAGCCAACTTTAGCAAGCTTAGAAGGCTAGTTAGTGTGGGGATGCAACTCAAGAACATAGAGCAAATGGGGGTCCAGGAGAGTTGGAGGTATCTCAAGGGAGTGATCCTTGGGGCTCAAAAGAAGTCTATCCCATGATGTAGAAAGGCAGGTAAGGGGGCAAAAAATCCCCCTTGGCTGAACAGGGAACTCCAGGAGAGTCTGGGGGCAAAGAAAGAGATGTATAGGCAATAGAAGCAGGAAGCAGCCACCAAGGAGAAATTTATCTCCCTGGCACACACAATAAAAAGTTCTTCTTCAGGGATATAGCAGGCAAAAGGAAAGCTCAGAGCAACATAGGGCCCCTCCAGGACAAATCAGGACAGTTGGTGGTTGACGCAGGGAAAAAAGCAGAGCTCTTCAATGAGTTCTTCGCTTCAGTATTTCTATGTACCGGCCAAGCCAATTCCCCCACCTCGATCATTGACGGATGTCCACATGGCACCAGTCCGCATACGGTTAGTTCTGAAATAGTTAAGGAGCTCCTGGAGGAGCTGGATGGGTACAAGTCAGCAGGGCTGGAAGACCTCCATCCACGGCTGCTGAAAGAATTGGCCAGTGTCATAGCTGAGCTGCTGGCACAGCTGTTCGAGCACTCGTGGTGTTCCAGCCAGGTCCCTGAGGACTGGAGAAGGGCCAATGCGGTGCCCATTTTCAAGAAAGGGAGAAGGGATGAGCCGGGTAACTTTAGACCAGTCAGTCTTACCTCTATTCCTGGGAAAATGCTAGAGAAAATAAAGAACACATTTCTACTGACCCAGCAGGGGAAACAATGCTGAGGGGAAACCAGCACGGGTTTGTCACAGGTAGATCCTGCCTGACAAACCTTGTAGCCTTCTATGACCAGGTCACATTGCCTGGATGTGGAAGCCGAGGCTGATGTCATCTTCCTGGACATTAGGAAGGCCTTCGACACAGTTTCACACCCTATCCTCATTGGGAAGCTAGCAGACTGCGGAGTGGATGCCTGCACCGTCAGGTGGGTGGCCAACTGGCTTAGGGACCGCACCCAGAGAGTGGTGGTGGATGGTTCCTTCTCAGCCTGGAGGGAGGTGGGCAGTGGGGTCCCGCAGGGTTCGGTCCTTGGACCGATATTATTCAATATCTTCATCAGCGATTTGGACGAGGGCGTGGAGAGCACCCTCTCCAAGTTCGGTGATGATACCAAGTTATGGGGCAAAGTTAGTACACTGGAGGGCAGGGAGAAGATTCTGGCTGACCTGGACAGGTTGGATCAATGGGCAGAGAGAAATAGGATGCAATTTAATAAAGATAAATATAAGGTACTCCACCTGGGAAGGAGGAACCCCCAGTACACCTATAGGTTGGGGAGTGTCCTTCTCAGCAGCTCGGAGGCAGAGAGGGATCTTGGAGTCATAATTGACTCCAAGATGAACATGAGCCGACAGTGTAACAAGGCCATCAACAAGGCCAATCGCGCCTTGCTGTGCATTAGCAGGTGCATGGCTAATAGAACAAAGGAGGTGATGCTCCCCCTCTATGTGGCACTGGTTAGGCCGCAGTTGGAGTACTGTGTCCAGTTTTGGACACCGCACTTCAAGAGGGACACGGGGAATCTGGAGAGGGTCCAGAGGAGGGCCACTCGCATGATTAGTGGCCTTCATGATAGACCCTATGGGGGGAGGTTGAGAGAGCTGAATCTCTTCAGCCTTCACAAGAGACAGCTGAGGGGAGATCTTGTGGCCGCCTATTAATTTATTAGGGGAGGTCAACGGGGACTAGGGGAAATGCTGTTTACTAAGGCACCCCAGGGAGTGACTAGGAATAATGGGTGTAAACTAGTTGAGAGTGGATTTAGGTTAGATATTAGGAAGAAATTTTTCACAGTAAGGGTGGCCAGGATCTGGAATGGGCTTCCAAGAGAGGTGCTGCTATCACCTGGCTTGGAGGTCTTCAAGAGGAGGCTAGATAGTCACCTGGCTGGGGTCATCTGACCTCGGTCCTCTTTCACGATGATCCATTGTGATCCCTTCCGACTCTACAATCTATGAATCTATGAATCTATTCTCTGCCCTCTTGGACATAAACCAAGTGACATAAAAGGACAGACCCTAACCGCTCCTCTGCTGCCAGGCTTCTGGGCCCATGGAGAGCCCAGCAGGCTGGGTACTATGGCCTTGTGTGTTGTGTTAAATTGAGATAAGGGGTAGGGTGAATGGAAATAATCATTCAGAGTTATCCAGTCTGAAATCTATTCCTACTGTGTTTTATACGAACACCAAATGAATTCTGCACCGGGCACAACCTTGACAGACAAGTATGGGTTAAACTGAACAGACCAAGATCTGGATACAGATGCTTCAAAACAATACTTTACGACATGAACATCTTGAACAATGCCCTGTGTGAATGCAGTGTCCACAATCAGCACAGCACTTAATCAGAAGCTACAATCTTTATAAATGTCCAGATGGCATAGATGAAATCCACACACTGAGACATCTCCACACATTCACACACATACCAGACATCTAGGCAGAAGGGACAAGGTGGAGGATTGGAAATAGGGGCTCTGCTGACTCTTGTCAGTGACAGACCAGTTGTGGGGCCAGCCCAAAGCTCAGGTAGACTGTACGAACTCTGGCTGAGGCTAGACAGTTACCCCATGAGGGGAGATGAGTAGGGTGCTGCAAAGTCCCGTAGGTTGCTAGTGGAATGCAACATAATGTGAGTTACAATGGAATCTGGTACCAGAGCCGTCCCTAGGGGTGTGTGGGGCCTGGAGTATATCAGCCTGTGCAGGGCCAGCAACCATCTACAGAAGCCACCAGTGGTGGTGGGGCCAAAGCAGGGCCTGTACAGCACTGTCCGTGGGGCCCCCAATGCATGGGGCCTGGGGCAGTCGCCCCGATTTGCCCCTGCCCTCCCCTACCCGGGACAGCCCTGTCTGGTACCAACACATGGTTATTATGACTGAAGTCTGATACCACATCCAGCCAGGGTTATCTTAGAGTGGGATCCACCATTTTTACAGTACTCTATGTGCCCTGATTATCTGTTCCGTTATAACTGTAGAGTGCTTTCTGTATGCCTACCGTGTAATAAGGGTGACTTCTGTACCTGGCCTTCAAGGCTTACATCAAGAAACAACAGCAGGAAATTAACTCGGGAAGGAGAGTCCTCTGCCAACAACTATATAGAGCAGTCTTGTCTGGGAAGTCTTTGCATGAGTGCAATTCATTTTATTACATTATATAAGGATTAGAAGCTGCTTAAAATGACAACTCATAATTTAACATACCCCCAACACACTAGAAGAAATATTTCTGAAACCCAGGTTAGACAGAAGAAACTGAAATCTTCAGGATGTAAAGTAGACAGGTGGGCAACATTTAAAAAAAAACTGGAAATCTTGATCTATATGTTGATACTGGAAATCATCCCAGTTGACTGCCAACCTATAGAAAACTATTTGAAAATGTAAGAATCTTACTGGACTCAAAGCAGAAACATCCCAGTTCAAAAATTAAGTTAAATTGTAACAACAATTTAAGCCCAGTAGAGTGAAGAGATGAAACATTAATTCTGCTTCAACTCAAAATGAAGGGTGTCATATTTGCACATAGAGATGACATTTTGAAAGACAGAATTTAATCATGTCAAACTACCTAATGGAAAAATTATTCAGTGAAGACAGCCTAACCTTAGAGAATTTGTGGATAAAAGTAAGAGTCCATGGGGCTTTCTTAATGAAATATTGAAAAATAGCAGTCAGGAAGTAATTACAATTACAGTGAATTACAAAGGCAAGGATGTAAGCACAGAGGTGGGCAGCAGAAAAGCAGGGTGTTTCACACATATTTTCCACTGTGCTTGGGCATCTCTGTTTTTGTTTAGTTCAGAAAATGAGAAGCTGGGGTGAAAAAGGTAATGGACAGCACTAATTTTGAACAGCCTGCATATGTGAAGACTGGTTATTTCTACCAACATGGCTAAATACAATCAGATAGCAAATAATGGTTACTTGTCAGTAATGCAACATTTAATTGCATAAATGATCTACTAAGTTTAACTGTAAACTGATGATTTCAGTCAGTGCTAACATAATACATTCTTCTTATAATGCTCGTACATAGCAATCACTATCAGAATGGACCACGGTTATTACCTCTTTACATTATATAACAGGAATCATGCAATCACAGAAAAATAGAGCTGGAAGGGACCTCAGGGGGTTACCTAGTCTAATCCCCTGCTCAAGGCAGGATCACCCCTATCTGAAACATCCCAGACAAATGTTTGTTTAACTGTAGCTCTTTATGATACAGCAGTTTCTCCCTGGCTCTATACTTGCGGCACCCTCCTTATAGCATAGAAGGAAGATGAAGGGGAAAGGCAAAACTTTCCAGAAAATGTTCATTTCCTCAGGAAATCTGATGCAGAGTGCCAGGATTAAGTTGTGGACACCGATACTGGTACAAGAGCATTTCCAATTAATAAAACGCTTTGGAAAATGTTGACTACACTTTTTTAGAGCTAGATGAAGACCACATGAGAGGTCAACACAGCAGTCAACTTGTACTTGTCTACTTCTGCGAGGATACATTAGGAACTTCCCTGGCAGCAAGGGTCACATCCGGTCACGAAGCCTGCATGAAGACTGTTTTCTAGAAGTTTGCATTTATAACTTCTTGGAGTTGGCAGCTTTGGTACAGATGGTTGAAGGGGCTGCTTACTCTCCTTAACCTTCTACATACAGACACCTTAGGGAAGTCATTGCCTTTACATAAGCCAAACCTTATTACCACTAAAGTAATTTATCAATGTACCAAAAGTAATCTAAAACTTAAACACTTTCAAAATCTTGCAGTATAAATATCATAGACCACTCAGTCAACTGGAGAAGCAGGACTACTTGACATAGACAGAAGCTAGTTCTTCCATGATAAACCTACCACCATGTGATATCTCTGTATTCAATGGAGCAGTTCAGGTTTCTGCTTCAAGAATAAATCTTTTGAAGCACTTTTCAGGCTCGGCCCACGGGAGGCTTTGATGGACACTTCTAAACAGCCTCTTGGTGTTTCGAGCAAAACTTGATTTTCCTGGGTGATGATGAGTTTTCTCAACGAGCTATCCATATTTTTCTCTTCTCCCAAGCACAAGCTATGGTAGCCATACCCATCTGTGTGTAGCCATCTGATTGCACTGGCAACATTAAAATCATTGAGATTCTTTCTGCCATCCTGAGTAGGAGTAAGAGGAAAGTACAACATACTGGAATGGAAAGAAAATAGCAAATTAATTTTGATGCACTAATGGGTACTAAAAGAAGCTTGCACATAAGCCCCTTGTTTGACTTTCCACAGCTCTTTTCCCTCACCCCTGATGCAATTGAACTATAGCATTCTGTGGCCCCTACTATTTTGGATGTAGTTTGCCTACAAGGACATAACGCTTCATTGTTATGTACAGTAAATGTAACCGTGGTACTACAGAGCAACTGTAATGTTGTGTGCCCTTTCTAACTGACAGTTGTTGGCAGAACAAAATAGTTAGCAATCTTTTCCACAGCTGCAAAAATCCTTTGTGTATTCATTTTTTCTGGGCCTAATGATGAATCAAAATGCTGAATTCATTTTCATTTAAATAAACGTATCTTTTGGAGATCTGATTTCCTTGTTGAAATGGTTTCTTAGCCACCTAGGAAACTAGCTAAATAGTGCTTACCTTCTCAGATGTTAATCCTCAGTTTAAGATTACTTTAAGATACTATGTATGTGTGGTGCATTAAGCAAGCATTAAACTTAAACCATTTGACCAAAACCTGCAGAACTGTATGCATGCCAAGACGGTTGTGATTTATTAAGATAAAAATTGAGCTCATAAATGTTTGTGGAGGACTGGAATGTTACACTTTAAGGCTAATATTCACTGACATACTATTATCTCAGAACTATAATATTTTGGAATTCAAAGTGTCTGACGTAGTGGATACCACAAAGCACCACACAAATACCCTCTGTGTGAAGAAAATCCCTCCCATGTTACCCTTGCACTGCCATCCAGAGGTGATAAATTACAGTAAAGCATAATTTTCAATCAAAAATAGCACCCCAAAAGCAGGCAGGTGTTAAAAGTCAAGTCAGGTAAGCATTTTTATAAATCTGTAATCAGCAGATAATGAAAATAAAAGTATCTATGGAAAATATTCCCAATCATGGAATTATTTACTACAATAAGAATTGACTGAAAATGAGTAATTACAATAAATCATATACAGAATTATATATGGTATGTATTTTCAGGATTTTATCAGCATATATTTGGGATTTATTCATTGGTTATAAATGGTGAAGAAACAATGGAGTTATGAAAGCCATCCCAAACAAATGCCTGTAAAATCTCTATAGGATACTACACTCATCACTTTACTCCCAGTGCCTTAATAACCCCATCTCTAAAATATATATCATGCCACACTAATGTATGGTGTAAAGCATATGTATTAGCATGAGGCAGAAACCCAGAAGGGCAGCAAAAGAATGTACAGCTGTACTCACTCAGCATGTTTAAGATTATTTTTAGAACAAATGGTCAAAACATTGAGCTTAGGGACAGACATTCAAAAACCCTGAGCCTAAATTGATTCAATCTATGCAGGTTAATCTAACCTGCCTAGGTTGAACCAGTTTGCTACTGTACAGACATTCCCTCTGGACTGAGGAAATGCAGGCACATGCCTGCAGTGGCTCAGGCTAGATGCCCAGGGGGCGCTAGAGCAGCCCTCCCTCCCTTCCATAATGCTGAGCTGAGGGGAGGCATGGCCAGGCCCTAGCAGGATGCTATGATTAGGGACGGGTGTAAAACCCCACCCTGCCTGCACCATCCCAGGCTTTTCCCCACTTGCTGCTCAAGGGGCAGGAGTGTTGCCAGACCCCAGCCCTGGGCTAGCACTCTGAGGCAAAGTGCATGCATCTTTTGATGATATTGAGCTTTTCAATCTCCCTCTCCCTGCTTCTTCATACTGTCTGCAAATCTGGCTGGCAAGGGAACCAGCAGGGGGCTGATAGCAGAGCATTTATCAGCCCATCAACAAAACAAAAGCCTCTCTCATTAGTTCAAGCTCTTCTTAAACAGCTTTTTCCAAGGAAGGAAGGGAGGGATATTACCAGCTGACCTGTTGATTAGCTCCAAAAAGCCCTAAACTGACACTGTCCTGTCTGCCTGTCCCCGTGAAATTGGACACACACACACACACACACACACACACCTCTCAGCATTAACTAGCATACCACATGATTAAGGTCCATGGGGCTGGGGTCCGTGCTGTGGGAGATGGGAGGGAGAGAAGGAGGGAGGGAGGGGAGGATTCCTGCTTGAGGAACAAGCAGTGAGGTGAAGGTGAGGCAGGAGGAAGCCAGCCTCTGCTGGAGCTCCAGCTAGGGAACAGAGGGGTGGGGCCAGCCCCGTTCTCTGGAACAGACAGCACAGCCCAGGGCTGTAAAGCATCTGGAATGCTGTTGGACTCTGGTTTAATATAAACCAGAAAGGGGTCTGTGACAAACGTTGCATTTTGCAAACATTGCAATTTGACCCAAATCAGTTAAGTCTGATACCACACTCAACCAGGTTTATCTTAAACCAGTTTCAGCCATTTTGAAACTGATTTATGTGCACTGAACTTCTGTTCTGCTACAGATTTAAACCAGTTTCTGATCACTTAAACCAGTTTATGTGTAATGTCTGTCCCTAGCCTGACTATCCCTCAGCTGTCTTGTTGGGTAAGCTAAACACAGTTTAGTTTCTTTTCATTATTATTTGGCAAGCTCAGTGCTGTACAAAGCTCAAAAGAAGATGTATTCCCCACCCTGAGCAGGTTATAATGTGAGAGTTAGATTCACATCAGTATAAATCCCCTTTGCAACACAGTCCCTTAAACTGTAGAAAAGAAGATGGTCATGTTGTTAAGGCAAAAGGGATGGAAGCAGATATTGTCTGATGTCTCTTTTATGCCACCTTAACATTTTAAGGTGTCAAAAATGCTGAGCAAATACATGTCCTTACCCCTTGTTGTGCCACATGAAAGGAAAATCACTGATGCAACAAAAGGTGGTAATAGACTCTATTGCTTTATTGTGGCAGACATTTCTTACCTCTGTGGGCTTCCCTACTCAGCTACACCCTGAACTGGGTCTGGCAGGGAAGGGGCAAACCCTGCTCCTCCCAACTCAGCTAGATCTTACACAAAGGAAACACCTCTAAGTGTCTGCAAATAGGGTTTTTGGGGGGGACCATTGTCAGTCTCTCACTTCTACCCTTGCAGACATGTGAAGGAAATCCCTTGTACAGGGATTTCCCCCACAGGTCTACAAGCACAGAGAGGGGAAGACTTGTACACATCCCTCTATGCTTGCAGGTACATGGGGAAATCCCTGTGCAGGGGATGTCTACAAGTGCAGAGGGGGGATCACCCCTGCAGGGGATTCTCCTGCTCCTCAACACAGTGGGCATATCTATAAACAGGAATTTTCAGATTTGCCCCAGGTCAAGGAGCAGCAACCAAGACTGTCTTATAGATGTTCCTTGATTGTGATCAGCTGTGCTGCAACATGTGGTGGCACAGCTAACTGTGCTTCAGTGACAACATCTATTTCTAGCCCAAAAGACTGAGACAAGATCAGAAGGAATCATATCCCTGATTTCTTCTGTGATCTTGAGTAAGTCATTAATTCCTTCTATGCCTCAGTTTTCCATGTGTAAGACTTTTGTTGTTTTTCTACCTTGCCTAAATTGCGAGTTTAAATCATCAGCATTAACACACTGCAATGATACTGTGATGCCATAGAACATGTCCCCTTACATTTCTGTTTTATGTTTTAGCTGTTTATTTTTCATGCACTGTATACTGAGCAATAGCATGAGAGGACTCTATGTTTAAGATACCCATTGTCTCCCTTGCTCTATAGCTATGGCACATTCTAGGATTTTTCACAGGGTGCTTTGTGTCTGTAGTATGTGAAAAGGGTCAGAGTAGATGGCCTTGTGGATCCTTTGGACAAATGACTGCCTGCAAGGGATTGGACCTGATAATCTGGAAGGCCCCATCTAATCCTATATTCCTCTTCCTGTTCACCAAGATGCTGCAACTACAGCCAGGATTCTAGCTAGATTCAAAGAGCTTGCCATCCTTGTACTTTCTCCAAGCTCTTCCTTTCTGACACCTGCGTCTTACTTCTGTTCTCCCTTCCTTCCCTAGTCTAAAGAGAAGGCAAGAAATTCCTCTTTTCCTTTGCCTTTCAGCCTGCCTTGTTAACTCACTCTAAATGGACTTGAACAGGGATAAAGAGGCCTTACACTGGTTCTCCATATTGGAGAGAATGTTATATCCTTAGCATTAAATAATATCAGTGTTGTTTTCACTTTATTTTTAAACTTTGCTGTCCTTGTCAAGTCAACTGACTTGGGATAGTATAAAAAAATTTTCTATGGGAGATATTTCAAATATACCAAAATAGATAATTAGCTGCAACTGATCATAGCATAAAGATGAATTAGGAATCAAAACAATGCTAAAATATTACAGAACTATTTTTTAATTGCCTGTAATTGTTACCTAAGAATGTAATTGTTACCATTAGCGGCTTATAGCTTAATCAGGAAAATATATCATGAGGTTGAAATGTGACTTAATCTTGGAAGTCTTTCATTTTAGAAAATCAATTTAAAAATATAACATTTGGTATATTTAAATCCTGGAGATGTGGGCAGGGGCTGCTGGGAAATGGAGTCTAGCTATGGGCCCAATCTGGCTCATGGGCTAGACTTTGTCCACCACTAGCTTAAGCTGACTCGATCAGTGTAGGAGTTATATTATTAGAGCAGATAAAGTCCCCAGAAGGAACTACTGAAGACATTATGCTCTTATTTCAACCTTTCACAACATGCACCATGCATTTACCAACCCAGCTCTACTAGCTAAGAGCAGGCCATGGCCTTGCCTCTCTGGATTCAGTAGTTTGGGGAAACATGGGATTGGCCATTTTGATGACATCCTGCTCCTTTGTTTTTTACTGTGCTTGTGTCCTCTCCCCTGTACTTCTAGGAAGACCAATGAAGAAATTGTTAATCTTTTGGAGCTCTATTTTGTTCCTCATATGTTTAAACTGTAAGGCCACAGTGTGTTTTTGTCCCCTTTGTTCTGTGACTTCAGAGTAGTGTAGACAACTCTATTCTACCTAGCTCGAATACAAAGTGCATGCCAGCTGCAACAGCACAGATCTTATTATGTCTAATTTAATGGTTTTTGACCCCTGATTGCAACCCCTCCCCAATTCTTTTTCTAGGGACATATTTATACAACAATAATCATGATAGATAACACTTATAGATTTCTTAAAGCTGAACAGGTCTTCACAGGCATTGGTTAATTGTTCACACAAAAAGTAATTATACTCAAATACAGAATTGTATGTTGTTTATATATGAGAGTCAGAAATACAAATATTTGGACTATTAATAGGAATACAGAAAGAGTAGATAAATGTTTACTTAATTCCCTTTCCCATATCTTATTATAAAAGGAAGCTATAGAAAATGCAGGCAGTTGTGATAAAGATAAGATTTAAAGACATGACAATGAAGACATAGATAATGCTAAAGCTCACTTTTAAACATACCTTGTTGTGCCCAAACACTACAAGCAAATATGTCCAAACTGTGTGATATTCCGTATCATATGTGAAATACACATAATAAGATGCATTTAGAAATCTTATGCAGTTTCAGATTTCTTCATGTCTACATTTGTGAATCTGAGTCAGAGTTTTCAGATTATTTGAAAGCAGTTTTTGGTACTTTAACTACTTATCCTTTTTCTGAGCTAATTAATGTCAGTTAGCAAAAATCCCCTGCAGGACATTGTTAAACATCACTTGTTAAAAAGATTGTGTTATTTGTTCCTGACAAATGTGAAGTGACATTCTGCCAGTGTCTTTTGTAAGAACATATAAAGGAGCTGGTTCATCTGAAGAAAAAAATCCCACCAGGAACCAATGAAAAAGACAATGCTCATCATAAAGAGTAGTGGGCCTTAGTAAATGGTTCGCACGTCTTGCTCACATGAGATGAAAGGGGATGATTTTGAATTCATTTTACATTTGATCACAGACAAGGAATGTTCCAGATCAAAGTGTGCCACTATAATGGAGACTAACTAAATGCAACTAGATCCAAAAACATCTGTCAAGGGTTTGATGTCTAAAAATGGAAATCCTTTGCATTTATGTACTATTACATAACCACATAAGAAGCAGCAGACTCTATGACTCTTAAAGTTTTTCTCTTAATGCACCATGGTTAGGAAAATTAAATTAACTTTAAAAAAACCCTCAAATAAATCTAACTCTTTAACATACAGAAATTGCAATGAAACAAACAGTTGAGGCTTTAGGCTTCGCTTTCTTTGTGTATGATGAAGCAATATTTAGAAAAGGTTAACAGTGTAGAAGTGGTAGTGACCTGAATAAAACATATCGCCAGCATAGGAAATGAGTTTGATGGTCTTAATCCAATTCCCAGTGGACAAGGGTCCACATCACAAAAACCTCCACTACAATTAGCACTAATTGGCAACTTTTTTTGGCAGACTCTTTAGAGAGGCTAAGAACTGAATAAGCACCGAGACTGAACTGTCCTTTCACTCTTAGAGGTGCTCCCTTCAAGCAAGAGTTGATGTTTATTGGTGAGACAACATGGTTGAAGTCTGCACTGGAGCTGCCTATGGAAGAACAGACTTTATTTTTTAGACTTGTCAAGGCAATATCTTTAGAAGAACTAAATCACAGCCAAAGTGATTGAAAACAAGTCTTTTGAGCTGATTGGGATAAGGCAATTAAAATGTAACAAGGGATTAAAGGTGTATTACTCCAAAACTAAAAAAAAGTGCAATAAATTAAACTACAATTAAAAGAACGTCAACTTCATTTTAGGGTATTTTAATAGAAGTTTTCTTTTTCTTAGCTGAGGGCAGTTCATTAAAGAATCCATGTTTACATAAGACATTTCTCATAATGCAAAATTTGGCTAGTGTTGGATATGTATTTTGGAGTTTTGGAGTGCTCTGAAAGACCAATTGTAGTTTTCACATGGTATTTTAATCATCAGGTTCCAAGCTAAGGTTGATCATATGGTTGGAGTCATGTTATTCCCCAGACTGGAGGGGTATTATGCTCTGGCTATAACTGCTGGTGGATTGCTTTATGGAAGCTGGCAGATTTTCAAGTAAGCCACAGCTCCCTCAAGGTTAGAATTAGTACTAGCATACAAGTAGCCTTCATATTTCTTCTGGGTACATGGTTCCCAGCAAAGAATCTGGCACATTTATACTGGAATGCAGTTTTACGAGGCAAATCAGAGATTAGAGCAGGGTCTTCTCTGCCATAGGCTAATAGGCTTGCTGTGTCAGTCTGAAGTCAGACAGAATACAGGGCCAAGGGACACCTTATAGACTAATTCAGAGAGTCATGAGCTTTCATAGGTAACAGCCTACTCTGTCAGATACTATGAATGCACCTGCTGAAAGAAAGGGTCTTAAATAGAAATAAATAAGGAAGTTGTTTATGGAGTCTTGTTTCATAGTTTCATAGTTGGTGGGGTCGGAAGGGACCTGAGTAGATCATCAAGTCCAACCCCCTGCCATGGCAGGAAAAAGTACTGGGGTCAAATGACCCCAGCAAGTTGTTCGTCTAACCTCCTCTTAAAGATCCCCAGGGTAGGAGCTAGCACCACTTTCCTTGGAAGTTGGTTCCAGATCCTAGCCGCCCTGACAGTGAAGTAGTGCCTCCTGATGTCTAGTCTGAATCTACCCTCTGCCAGCTTGTGACCATTATTTCTAGTCACTCCTGGTAGTGCTCAGGGGAACAGGGACTCCCCCAATGCCTGCTGGTCCCCTCTGACTTGTTTGTAAACAGCCACTAGATCCCCCCTCAGCCTTCTCTTGTGGAGGCTGAACAGGTTCAGGTCCCTTACCCTCTCCTTGTAGGGCCTGCCCTGCTGCCCCCTGATCATGAGAATGACCCTCCTCTGGACCCTCTCAATGCTGTCCACATCCCTCCTGAAGTGCGGCGCCCAGAACTGGACGCAGTACTCCAACTGTGGCCTGACCAATGCTGCATAGAGGGGGCCAACAAATGTTGGGTCAAACTAATTTATGTCCCGGACCCCTTGCTGGTTTAAGGTAAATCAGACTTTGCCAGCATCCCGGTATGTTCTCTGGGCTGAGTGGGGCTCTCTGCTCCACAGCAGGGCTGGCCCCTCCTGTCTGCTCCCTGGCTGCACCTGCAGCAGAGACATGCAGGCACAGCAACATCTGCCTGGATTCCTCCTGCTTTCCCCCTCCCCTTCCCAGTCCCTGCTAAGCAGGGATCTTCCATCCCCTCTGCTTTACATCTCAGCATTAGCTAGCAGACCACATGCTGGCTACATTCTATGCTGTGGTAGATAGCAGTGTCAGTTTAGGACTTTTTGGAGCTAATCAAAGCCCAGCTGGTAATGTCCCTCTGTTCCTTCTTTGTTTAAGAAGAGTTTGAGTTAATGAGAGAGGTTGTTTGTTTTCTGATGGGGTAATAAATGCTGATAACAGAGCTGATAAATGCTCTGTTATCATTCAAGGAGCAGGGGGAATCCCTCCCTAATCCAGCCAGGGCATAGCCACACCCTCCTCAGCTCAGCCTTGTGGAAGGGAAGGGAGGGCTGCTTTAGTATCCCACAGCTTTTAGCCTGAGCCACTGCAGGCATGTGCCCGCATTTCTGGGATGTCTATGCAGTTACAAAGTGATTCAGCCTAGCCAAGTTAGACTAACCTGCAAAGATTGAATCAATTCAGGCTCAGACTTTTTGAATGTCTGTCCCTAACCAAAAGGGCTGGCAAACAAGGGCTTGACCAGGAGCTACAGCTGTGAGTTGCCTCTACAGGGCTGGTGAACCAGGACAAGCTGCTATCCCTGCTCTGCATGGGGCAGTGTGAAAGATGGGTAGAGGGATGGGACAGAAACATGAAGCTGGGAGATGGAGAGTTAATGGAATGGGTGTGGGTAATTAAATGGGGACTGGAAAGGAATGGAAGTTGGGGAAGGGTGGTGAAATGAAGGAAGTCAGTCACTGAAGGATAAAATAAAAAGCAACAAAAAATAATTTTAAAGGAAATAAAAAAAGAAGCAAATTAAAGAAGGTCTCATGTTTTAATAAATAGGGATTTGGGATTAGGGGTATTGGTTATGCTTCCCAGGGTGGCTGGGAGGTAGGAGCAATGATGGAAGACACTTTTGGGGGAGCTACTCATAGGGACGTGATTCAGACCCCTACCTTCCCCCGCCCACACACACACACCCCACACATGGACTTGGCATGTGCTCTGAAAGCTGTTTGCATGAGGTAGCATCCCTGGGGGTGGGGGGCAGGGCATACCATCGGGGTGGGAGGGGGAGTTGGCTTGGTGCCAGAGGGTAGAAAGTTCATCCACACAGAACAGAAGGGTTGGGGAGAGGACACTGCATCCTCAGATGCTGGAGGACTGCAATTTGGGCAGCTCATCTGTGACCACACATTAATGGAACACAAACTGGGTAACACAAATTAGAGAGAAACCTTCCGTGGGGTGGTGTAACTTTAAGCCTCCTAAAGTGCTCTTAAAAGTTGTTTCAGGGGTTGTGTGAACAATCCAGGGGTTAAGAACTCCAGAAGCCACCTTAAAGTAATGTGTAAATCTCTCTGAACCAGTTTGTCTCTGTCCTACCTTGTACCAAAGAACCAATTTGTTTCTTCAGTCTTATAAACTTCTGAACCTCACATTATTAGACCTCCAGAATTTAAGGAAACAAGCATAGATACTTCTCTAAGGAAACCCATTTCTGTTCTACTAACATCATGCTTTAATCTAGTATATATTATCTATGTATCCTGACCACACAGATGAGAGAGGAGGCTACTGTTACATTCCCTAGTCTAAAAGTACTAACTTCTGGGAATTAGAGTTTATATTTAGCAGGAATTGTTCCTTTTCAAAGAGATTTCCGAATTTCCTAGTTTTATTGACTTTCAGTGTTTCATGCTTTATCCCTTCCTTCTGAAAGATCAAAATTCTCTTCTATTTTTGTCTTCCTTTATTATTTTAGTGCCAACAACATGCTGAACCCTATATGGGGCATGCCTACATGTGCATTAATGCACTATAACTATAGCACATTAGTTTAGTACCTGTAATAACAGGTACTAACTAGAGCTGTATGAAATTTCAGCAGCTGTTTCATTTCAGAGGTGTTTTGGCCTATTTTGGCACCCGAAACACCAGATCTAAAATGAAACAGAAGGCTCCAAAACATCTCCAAAATGAAATGAAACCATCCAAAACATTTTGGAATGTTTCAGATGTTTTGGAATGTTTCAAAGGCAGGCTTGCAGGGAAACAGAAACTCAGAAGGAGGGGGAAGTGGGGGGGGGGAAGGACTGCTCTGATATTGACATCTGTAGCTGGCCAGTGTCTGTGAGCTGTCCCTGAGGTCTCTTCCAATCCCAATGCTCTGGGGGAGGGACAGAGAATCATCATATAAGACTCTCTGTGAAGCCTTTCTCTGCCTTTGTGAGCTGTCTGTCTGGAAGCAACAGCGTGTGAAAGGTACTGGCTGGCTGCTGTGCCTGGCTTCCTAGTCAGTCTCTTGCTAGTCTCTCTTTTTTAAAAGGATTGGATATACACCTTTCCAATATATTACAGATAGAAGATACAGTAAGCAGATAGAAGAAGACATAGTAAAGACATAGAAGATATATTACACACGCACATATTAAACAGATAGAAGAAGATATATTGCCCGGAGAGGATATATTACACACACATATATTAAACACATGCAAGATATATTACACGCACACACACACACACACACACACACACACACACACTTTCCAGCACAGCAAACATTATGAAGTGTGCTGGAAAGGTAGGTGCTGGGTCTTCTGGCAGGGGAAGGAGAGGGGACAGAGGGAGAGCTGTAAGTCTACCCCCCACCCCAACTTAGATGCACCCACTTCCCTAGCAGGCATGAGGCTTCTGCTGTTAGTGGCAGCAAGGAGGCAAGAGCAGTGTCTGCACCTGCCGTACCTCCACTAACACCAACAATAATAATAACCCCCAACATCACCAGCATGACAGTCTCCTCCACCCCAATTTCAGTTTCCAGCATGAGCCTTCCAGTGCTAGAGGATGAGCTGGATCTGGAACCAGGGGAGCTCAGTGCCATAGCCAGGGAACTTCTGAGGAAGGAGGGGGAATCTGAGTTTCTGCTTCACATCCCTCAAAGTTCCCCTAGAGCCAGGTCTCCTTCTCTGGAAGGCAGTGCAGAGGAGGTTGTGGAAGCAGGTGGCACAGCTTCCCCTGTCATTGTGCTTCTGCCTGCTGAGGAGGGGGATAAAGCAGGATCTGCACCTGCAATCCAGAAGTGAGGGGGTAGTGTAGCGTGGGATCATTTTGAGTTGGCAGATGATCTCAAGTATGCTATCTGCCTGCACTGCCAATACAAAACCAGCTGGAGCAGGGATGAGAAACACTTCAGCACCACGGGGATGGTGATGCATATCAGGAGGCACCACCCCCTTGCCCATTCTCCTCCTCAGCCTGGCATCAGTGGGATCATGCCCAAAGGGAAGTTCCCCTCTTGCTCCAAAGCTCCTGTCCCCCAGAAACACAGGCAGACCACCCTGGACCATTTGGGGAAAGGTGAAGACAAAGGGGGCATGTTCCCAAGGTGAGTGAGGTCACCCAGAGCATTGGGAGGATGTTTGCTCTAGATGCAGCCCTTCTCCTTAGTTGAACAGCCAGGGTTCAGGCAGCTCATGGTGCCTGTGGCCCCATCATATTGCGTGCCTGCATGCACCACCTTCAGCAGGATGGTGGTGCCCTCCCTGTATGAGACATGCAGGGAGTACTTGAGGGAGGAGCTGCACAAGGCAGGTCCACAAGTGGCCTTACACTTCACTTCAGACATCTGGAGTGGACAGGGTGGAGATCATGCCTACCTCTCCCTCACAGGGCACTGGTGCGATCAGTCAAAGTGTCAGTGGGCTCTCCTTCAAGTGGAGGTGATGGATGAGTTCCACATGGCAATGGAAATCATAGGGATGATCAACCACATGGTGCTGGAGTGGCTCATTTGGCAACGTGAGCTCACTCATGGGTTCATGGTCACCAACAATGGGTCCAGTATGGTCAAGGTGGTCTGTGATACCAACTTTGTTGGCATCTGCTATGTGGCACACAAGTTCCACCTCATAGTCAGGAATGCCTTGGAGGGGAACAGGGCTTCTGGTGATGGTGCTATCACAACAAGTCAGATGATTTCAAAATGCAGGAAGGTGGCAGGCTACTTCTACCAGAGCATCAAGGGGCCCAAGGTGCTGCGGGACAAACAGGCAGAGCTGAGCATCCTGCAGCACAATACAATGCAGGATGTGGAGACTTAGTGGAACTCCACATACCTGGTGTTCAAAAGGCTGGTGGAGCATCCATGAGATGGCCTTGTTCAGGGAGATTGGGATCAGTGGCCTCCTTCACAAAACAGAGTGGGATACCATCTCTCAGATCTTGGTGGTCCTCAAGCCATTCCTCGAGGCCACTGAGAGCCTCAGCACTGGTTATGCCTTCCTTAACCAGGTGATCCCCATAATGAGGGAGCTTCAGAACCAAATGGAGAAATGCCAGGGGATCAATGTTCTTGGCTGGGGCAAATTGCTGTCACCAGAGGTGCACGCACTGGTGAAGTGGCTGAAGAAGGGCATCAAGAAACATCTGGATCCATTGTGGTCCAGTACGGTCCACATGCTGGTGACCATGTGTGACCCGAGGGTGAAGAGGAGCATGTGCTGCAGCTAAACCCTGGATCACTGAATGGAAGTGCTGGTGAACAGAGTCAGGGAGGCAGAAGGGCAGTGGCGGGGGGATGTGGAAGAGAGGGAACCACTGTCCCATGTCAACACTCCATGCACTAGCCAGTCTCCTCCACCACAGATGTTGCCAATGTGGGCCACAGACATGGGTTCCATGTTGGGGTCCAGAGGCACCAGATCCCAGCACCAAGGCCTCACTGGCTACCTATCTTGCTGATGATGTGCAGCCACTGTTGTGCAACCCCTTGGCTTACTGGTCAAGCCACAGCCAGATGTGGCAGGATTTGTCCATAGTTGCCCAGGAACACCTGTCCTGTCCACCGACCGGTGTTCTGAGTGAGAGGGTGTTCAGCATTGCTGGGGATGTTGTGACACCTCCTTGGAACCTGGTTTGGTGGAACAGTTGGTGTTCCTCAAGGTGAACCTCCCACTGCGGGGGTTCCCCAAACTCCACATGCTCCATTCCATTCTTACTTATTTCCTTTTTTTATTTTTATTTTTTAAGCATTTAATGCCCCACTCTCAGAGCTGGAGGCAGCACTCACCAAATCACCAGCCAGCAGGGGAAGAACATCTCCCTGCTGAGCTCCCATACCAAGACAAAATTGGAGATATGGGATGGGGCTATAGGGAAGGAGGAGACCCCAGGTCTTGGGCATGACCTAAAACTGCACCCTGCCAGGGCCAGGAGGCCTGGTGGGACTGTAAGTGGCATGGCAGCCCTCAAAAAATGCCAGGACTGCAAACCTCCCAGGTGAAAGGCGGGTAAGAGATGCCTTATAACCTCCAGCCACCACATGCATGCACAGTCCTGGCTAAGGAAAGCTGAGACCTATAAGATCTTTGAGAGGCCTGAGGCTTGCTCATTGCAGTAGAGTTGTGAGGCTCCAGGTGAGCTTAGCTGCCTGGGATGCCATCTGTGAGCCATGGGCCACAGTGTTAGGGGAAGTATGGAGCTGCAGAACAGATGTTACCTCTAGACATCAGGGGCCTAAATGGGTAGCCTCCTGCCTGGGAAACATCTGAATTGGTTTTCCATCAAGGCGTAGCAGGAGAAAGAGGGGCAGGTGGTTGGCCCAGAAACAGGTGGGCAGGCCAAGATCTCACCTGCACTGGGAAGGCCTCTTGCTCTTCCTAGATGGAAGGAATAGTGAAGAAACCAGAGTCTTGAATGGAATGCAGGCAAGACAGCCAGTCAGTGAAAATGTAAACTGAGGTGTCAGGGGGCGAGGGGGATGTAGCAGGTAAAAGTGGAGAGGTACCTGAGGAGTCAGATGTTGGGCAGGTTATAGTGTCATAAATCCAATGTCTATATTGAGTCCATGAATTACTGTATGTAGGAGGTTGATGAAGTAAAGTTCATATAGGCTCGTCTGTGAAAAGTGGTTTGTAAATTGAAACAAGCACCGAACCTCACTAACCTCATCACCAGAAGCACACTTCCTACAGCCCAGAACACACTAAATGGATACAGACCATGCCAAAACAAGAAATACAAAACCTGCCAACATATCTCTGGCACCATGAAGGCCCCCTGTTACAGGCTACGATCCCTGTTGTTTTCATTCTGCTGTGCCTTAACACACACACACACACGAAGTCACACGTCACAAGTTTTGCTTTGAACATTGTGAGGTGCAGTTTCCAAAAAAACCTATTCCTATCTCCTTGAAACTTGACAGGCTTCATGCCCTCAGAAGCAGCTACCATACCAGCAATTTTCATCCTAATCAGGCAAGAAATGGTAAAGTTATTGGCATTATAGTGATTCCCCATTATAGCCTATGTCCGAATCACCAAAACAGCGTTGAAACTCCAAAACAGATTCTGCCAAATCAAACAGAACAGTGATCCAAAACACCAGAATGAATCACTGTCCTCTGAAACAGGAGAATCCAAAACCAAAATAAAGCATAGCTATTTTGCAGAGTTCTGGTACTAACTAAATGTACTGCGATTGGTAGTACTGAGCATTAGCACCAGCCCATGCTTTTTAAGTGATGCTAATGCACAGTACTCTGATTTTACTGAGCATTAACCCGGGGGGGGGGGAGGGGGGGTTGTGCCATACTAATGTGCAATAGAATTAGTCTACTGCACCACTAGCATCTCATGTAGATGAGCCCACAGGGTATAAAACTTATGCTGTACTGCTCCATTATAGGGTTTACCATGCAACTAAAGCATACACAGAGTATATCTGGGGCAAAAAGTGAGCCCAGATGAGAGAAAGACTAGAATTTTAATTGATTTTTTTTAATCAATTTTTATGTTGCTAATTAATTTCTTGTGGCTATTGCAAAACCTTCGGAAGATGTCCTACAAGAATAGGATGCAGATTTGAATTGCATTTTGTGCATTTCAGAAAGAGTAGCTCTCTTTGAAGCCTTCACTACTTTTGGTCCTTTGATATTCTCATACATATTATGGCCTGGGAACAAAACTATTTTTGAGAATTTGAGATTCCAATTAAGTGTCACAAGAGATCACATCTGATAAGATACCAAGGTCCCTTAATTTCTACACATTACTTATTATTGACTTCTGTGGGAAACAGTCTCCTGGGAAGCCCATTACTAGAAAAATTAATGAATTCTGAGACTGCTTCAGTGATAGAATAACAAAGCATGGTAACTTTAGTAAAAGAAAGTCTCAGTAGATGGGATTTAGGTCTTTGATGCAAAGCAGAACATGGCAATGATCTGTCTCTGGTAAAAAAAAGTGGTGGGGGGAAATTAAGGGTAGCTTTAAAATCTTAGATTTTCCAATAACATCCATTTCTTTAAAGTTCCAGTGATTATGATGGCAAATGTGCAAGAAAATGTTGAGTGTTTCCTCATCATTCTCCCTACTGATCACCCCTACTTTGCCAAAATTGAAACTGAGGCACAAAACTGCTCAAAATAAAGTGGCAAAAAATGTTGCATGAAATTTACTGAGTTTTCATTCCTTCAGTGCAGGTCCACTCTCCCCTTTTAGCACATTCTGACATGCTTTCTTATATTTCATACTCCCTTGTTTTGTGTCTACTACTGTTGATTATTCACAGGGCAACCCTCCATTCATCATGAGCAGGGGTAAAGGATGTTATGGCACCATAGTGACACACTACAGCGCCATAGCATTCATTGGCAAAAACCATGGCGACAATGCTACATCTCCATAGCAACACACTCCTTCATTATGGTGTGTTGCTATGATGACATAGCAGCCAAAAATAACCACACGCCGCTGGCATGGCCCAGTACAGGCTGTTACAGCCCCATCTTTTCATACCTCCGAAAGGAAGCACTAAATGACAGCACAGTAACAAAGGCACTGTACAGCCATGTGTAGATGCACGCAAAGGGTATCACAGTCTAACCCTTTGAGATCATATTCAGATATTTCACAAAGAGCTAATACTGTGGAAGTGGTAATAAACTGAATTAGAGCTTTACCACTTTCAACATATCAACAGCATGAGGGTGTTAGATGTATTGTGAGTGTGTCTGTTGAACATATGAACTGAGAACAACTAGCTAAGAATAGTGATGGAGATAAAGACATATCCAGTGGTTCCCATGCTTTAAGCTCAGAAGTATGATCCAAATTCCAGTCATTCTTAATGGGCATTTGATTTGGTTTATATGAAGTTTTGTGTGTTGTTTTTTTATAAAAGGTGTCAATTAAAATAATGTATTGCCTGACAGATGTATATCCTAATGAATGTTGTCTGCTGACAACATACATTTCTTAGAGGCCATATTTTAGAGGTTCACTGTTTAGTGTTTTCTATAAGTAAATGAGACATTTTATTCTTTTTAAATATTGCTAGCAGTGATTTAGATCATACAATTTCTTTAAATCAAAACCATTGCCACAACAGTTAAAGAGCACTAGCAAAAAATATATACTGTCAGTATGAGGAAGTTTTTCTTCCTACTGTTATTTTTTTTTAACTTATGTACAACTTTAAAACCAAATTCTGTCCCTAGTGATGTTAAATGAACCTCATTAATTACGTAGTGTCCCAACTGAGAAGCTTGGAAAGTGTTATTCTGGCTTCCTTGAGGTCAGTGGTCTCCAGCCCTTTCTACTGCTGAGATAACTTAGGTGGGTGTGTCTACACAAGACACTGCGCATTAGCCTAATAACACTGCACAGTAACACATCACAGCACATATTGTGCTAACAGCCTACTGTGCAGTGTTATTAGGCTAACGGGCAGTAAGCATTGCTAAATAACTATGCGCCAACACTACTGGGCAGCAACTGTAAGTACTATGTATTTAGTTAGTACTTATTAAGGAGGTACTAAACTAAATGTGCAGTATCTAAGGAACATTAATGAATGAGTAGACGTGCCCAGTGTGTGCAACCATTCAAAAGAACTAGTAGAAGTTAAGCAGTTGTAATGTAACCCAATAGAAACTGAACCAATAGAACTCATTACAAGTGTTCATAGGGCCGGCTGTGTGCTCTAAAGCAGTGGTTTTCAACCTATTTTCATTTGCGGACTCTAAAACATTTTGAATGGAGGTGTGGGCCTCTTTGAATTGTAAGAGTAGTTATTCACATACTTTTGATTGATCGTAGTCATCTTTCACAGACCCCTTAGACATAGTTTGCAGATCCAACAGGGGTCCATAGACCACAGGTTGAAAACCAGTGGTCTAAAGACAGTGTTGCTGATTACACTTAGCCAAGAGGCCCCACAACACACATCCCAGCATGCTTTGCAGACTCCCCAGTCTTCCTAGAGACAGATGACAGCACCAGAGAACACATCTACTATATTTTCAAGCTTGTCAATGTCTACTCCAGCATCCCAATGTATCTTTACCTCTCTGAAACTAGCCAAGACCCAGTTCCAGTGGAGGTTGGCTGATTCTGATGTGAGTTGGGTGCTAGTGGGGCTGTTACTGAGGGCTGGGTTAGGCCAGGCCAGGCTGGTTCCATTGCTGGGGGTGGGTCTGGGATGTTCAGTTCTGGATGGAAGAGTGGGTCTGGAGACTCCAGGAATGGTAGAAATCAATGCACTTTGAGTAGGTGGGGTAAGGCCTGGCAACCTGGGCCCACCCTATACCCAAAGGGCATTGAACTCTGCTGTTCCTGGAGACTGCTGGCCCATTCATCACCAGACTGGCCTTTCAGGTAGGGTCTCTGCAGTGGGGTCAGGGAGCCCCAGGAACAGTGGGGATAGGCTGGTCTGGGCTAGTGGAGTGGGGAGGGGGAGACTTTTCCAGCCCCGGGGCTGATAGATGGAGGGGTTCAGTCTGTGACTCGGCCAAAGCAGTGGAGTCCAACCAAGTCGCAGACTGTTTTTCTGAAGGGAAGCGGGGGAACTGGAGTAAGGCATGCTGTGAAGCTTGAGGACAGTGGGGAAGCTTCTATGGGTATAGATAAGTGCATAAGAACTCACTCAACCAGTAGAACCCCTACCAGGCTAAACTTCTACCTCACTAGATGAGGTTTAAATTTAAATCACAGGCATCATTTTTAATTCACACAAAGCATAGTACACCCTTCTCTTACATGGCTTTTGCTTCCCCGGCAAGGCAGACATTATCTCCCACAATGTACTATAATCTGTATCCAGTGGCTCAGCAAGAGGGAAGACAGCATACATCATGGAAGATGTTCAGTCATTTTAGGAGAATGGAGGCATAAGGCACTCAACTAGAACTATTATGAAAAGGGACATACTTAAATAGTGGTTTTACATTTTTTGTGGAAACTGTGAAAATGGCGATCTCCACAATTGCCATGAAAAATGGCATTGGCTGCAATTTCCCAGGAAATCAACCCCCCCAAAAGTAATAAAAACAAAATGTTGGCTCCCCAGTAAGAGCCAGTGGTCCTCACTGCTGCTACAGCCTAGCTTCACAGTGTGCCTGGGAGGGGAAGGTGCCGGAAGCAGCCAAGATGGTGGCTTCCCCCTTGTGCCTCTCTACCAGTCATCGCAGAGTGGGGCTACACAAAGGGCAGCCAGCAGCCAAGATAGCAGTCTCCCCCTGGTCCCTCATCCCCCTGGGGCCTCCCTGCCAATCCGCACTAAGGGGCAGGGCCACCGCAAAATGACAGTGAAATTGGATACTCAGGCTAAGAACAAGCAGGAAAAATTGCTCTCTCTCATTGTGAGTTAGATAGGTCCATGCCTATGAAGTACCAACAAGCATAATCAAATAAAAAAAATTAGTTTCAAATAAACATTTTCAGGCAGAAATGTTTGGCTGTTAACTCTTTACTGAGAAGTTAAAATTTGTTATGGAAAATTTTGATGACAACTATTTTTGTATTTGTTTTTGTATAATTTCTTCATGGGGAGGAGGAGAGAGTGGGGAAAAAAAATCACAAAACAATAATTTCCAGGTTTGCAGAACAAATGCAAAATTGTAACAATCTGCTCTTACCAATCTGACACTGCTTCTACTCAAAGCAGTGGCAAAGTCCTCACTGATTTCACAAAACAGACCCACTTTTTAAAAACAGCCCCCTTTAAAAAACAAAACAAAACAGAAGTGACACACCCAGACATTTAAAATGTGAGCAGTCATTAAAAAATTCAAAGTCCACTTTCCAACTTGAAAATTTGATGGAACTTGGGTGGCTGACTATTTAGCACAGGAACAGTTTCCCAGGAGCTGGGGATATGGAGGGAGATTGGGCCAGAACTAGAAAAAGGATCTGTGGCCAAAGTCAAGACAGACCAGGGTCAAAACCCAGAGCCAGAGACAGGGTAAGCTGAGGGATAACCAGGCTCAGAAACTAGGAATTAGAGCTGGAGCTTGAATCAGAGTCAAGAGCAGATCAGAATCAGAGGATGCCAAGGGAAGTTGGAGTCAGAGCCAGGAGTCAAAACCAAAGAACCATCAAGGACGTGCACAGAGGCTCAGGAGAAAGAACTTTTGCCTTTGCCCAGACAAGGAGATTGAGGACTGGGCCTGGTTTTTAAGGGCTACTGGATGAGGTCTGTTGCCTTTCCCTGCCCCCCTGATTGAGGTTGACTAAGTCTGGAGCTTCACTGTGGCCTCATTACAGTGGTTCTCTGGGTCATCTTATAGTAGCAAGAACTGACTGAGGCCCTTCTTACATGGCAGTATTGGGCAGTTCCTAGAGCTCCTAACACCTGGATTATCTACACATTAAGACCTGTAACTAGTTTTAAGCACTTGGTAGGCAGCTCAAAGTTGTGCCACTAGTGCAGGATTATCTCTGATCCATATTACCCATATTGTGTCGCACTAAGGTGTAGCCACTCTAGGCTACACCTTGGTGTAAATACCCCACCTGCTCCCCCACCTCACTGGCCCGGATTGGGACCACTGACCCCCCACACCCTGCCCAGGACCCCATATCACCAATCACTAACCCCCTCCCCCTCTCAAACTTATTTGTGGCTGCCTGTGCTGTCTGTCCTTGAGAGCAGGCAGGGAAGGGTTAACCTGCCTGCCCAGCTGCCACCACTGCTCTCTGGGCCAGGCTCAGCTCTGAGAAGAGCTGCAGCCTGGCAGTGGAGGCAGAGGGGCCAGGATTGCAGGTTAACCCTTCCCTGCCTACTCCCCTGGGACAGACCGTGTGGGAAGCCAAAAGTAGAGTGGGGGGCACGGGGGTGGGGAGTAGGAGGGGCAGGGAGGAAATCTGAGGGGCCTGGAGGGAGGCCGAGGGTGCAGTGGGGAGGGGGGGAAGTTCAGAATGGGGGTGGGATTCTTACCTTTCAGTCCTCTAGGCACCTCCTGGCCTCAGTTTTAACTGCTCCAAACTTGAGCTAGCACTAACACTGATCAACATTTCATAGTTTCTAGGGTCAGAAGGGACCTGAACAGATCATCAGGTCTGACCCCCTGCCCTGGGCAGGAACGAGTGCTGGGATCATAACATCCAGCCAGATCTCTCTGCAACCTCCCTTGAAGACCCCCGAGGCAGGGGAGAGCACCACCTCCCTCGGGAGCCCATTGCAGAGCCTGGCAGCCCTCACCATAAAGCAATGCCTCCTGATGTCCAGCCCGAACCTGCTCTCTAGCAATTTGTGGCCGTTATTCCTTGTTATCCCAGGTGGAGCCCGGGGGAACACAGTCTCACCATTTCCTGCTGGTCCCCTCTGGTGAGTTTGTAAATGGCCACTAGATCCCCCTCAGCCTTCTCTTGTGGAGGCTGAACAGGTTCAGGTCCCGTCGCCTCTCCTTGTAGGGCCTGCCCTGCTGCCCCCTGACCATGCGGGTGGCCTCCTCTGGACCCTCTTCATGCTGCCCACATCCCTCCTGAAGTTCAGCACCCAGACCTGGACACAGTACTCCAGCTGCGGCCTAACCAGTGTCGCATAGAGTGGGGGATCACCTCCTTGGACCTGCTCGAGATGCATAACAAGGTGCGGTTAGCCTTGCTGACTGCATCCCCACATTGGCGGCTCATGTCTGTCCTGGAGTCAACAGCGACTCCAAGATCCCTTTCAGCCGCCGTGTTGTTGAGAAGAGAGTTCCCAGCCCATAGGCGAGTTGCTGGTTCCTTCTCCCTAGATGCAGCACCTTGCACGTGTCTGCATTGAACTCCATTTGTGTGACTCACAGCATAATGTGTAACAAGGCCCTGTTCTGACACTTCCATACAGGCAGTCCTCAGGCTTACGACACAATTGGTTCCTGAAAACTGCCTCTTAAGTCAAAACATTGTAACTTGGAACCATTTTCCCATAGGTCACAATGTTATAAATGGGGGATTAGTTCCTGAGACAAGGCCCGATACCCTATTTTCACCAAAAATAATTGAGAATTTTGTACTCAATCAACTATAGATAAGTAATATAGTTACATTAATGTATTTATATTGTAAATAACAATCATATTGATTTGGAAAGACTTCCTTGAGGTGACTTTGCTGCACTTTTTGAAGGGCTCTTGGTTGGACTTTTTGAATGGTTCCTGGCTGGAGTCTTCTCAGGAGTCTTGGCTGCAGGTTTTTCTGCAGTCTTGTCTGCTTTTTTATAGAAAGTGTCCAAGGAAGTTATTCTCCCTGGAGAATGGCGACACAGTGAACTTGTTTGCTGGTCTTGCATTGTGTCATATCAAATGTTGTAAAGTCAAAACAGACATCAGAAAGTTGAAACAGTGTCAATTTATAAATGTTGTAAGTGTGAAATGTTGTAACTCAAAACATTGCAAGTCAAGGACTGCCTGTATTCCCTTGTACTCTAGCTCTAAGAGTGAATCCTTCTCCTGCTGATCAGGATCCCAATGTTCTTCCTGCAGATAAATGCCCTTAAATGGGTTACTATAAGCCTTTTGCCACCGATTTCCTATCCTGCTTATCACAGATTCACCCCAAAACCAATTGCCCTTTGGGATTCATCAGGTGGCATGCATGGATATTCTCCTAAATTAGATTTAATTCTGTGGTTTTAGTCTCTATTTTTAGCTGGTGGGAAGCTGGGTTCAGTTTTGTCATTTTCATATTTGAATGGATTATAGTATTTGAAATCAATGTAATGTTGACAAATCTTTATATTATAGTCTCTGTTGTGACATAGTGATTGACTTAAGTGGACCTTGACTGTCAACACTTAGAAGATACTATTGATGAGAATTAGCATTTGATAACATTTTGAATAGTTCCTACCAGCCAATGATACATTTACACTTTAGACAAAACGCCACAAGCATAATGCCTGGATAGGAGGAGCATATTCCCAACTGAGGGGAAATTACAAGAGAGAGGGATAATGGATGTTTAAAAAGATACACATATGCTCCTGGTCTTAACTAGATTAAGAAAGATTTCTGCTCTGTAGACATGTACCTGGGGGGGGGGGGGGGGGGGGGAGTCAAGAAGTTACTGGCAGAATGCGAGTTCCCCTAGACATGAAGGGGTGACAAGTTAATGGCCAGATAGGCAAAAGCGTAAGCATGCCTAGAGAAGTTGGCTGTCTTCAGTTTTTCCATATACAGGGTGGAGGGCTGTCCCTTGGCCAGGGCCGACTGAGAAAAGCAAGTTGTCAGGGGAACTACAGGAGGCTCTGAAGAGTCTGCAGCAAGGATTGCATTTTAGCTTGGTAAAGTTGGCTAGAGACTGCATCCTTGAATTTAAGGTGCAAAGTAAAAAATATTTTCTTTTGTCTTTGTATCACAGCAAGTGGTTACTGATTTCTTATGTTTGTTCTTGTTTTTTTTATAATAAATCTTGTGTAATCTTTTGTTAATCCTTTGATGTCAATGATTTATATGATTCCAGAGTATTTTGACCATTTAGATGTTCCCATTCCACAGAAAGAGGGATCCATTTTTTCTGAGCACATGACTGAGCAGGGGTGTAAGCCTTCTACCTGGCAATATTCCCTCTGCTAAGGACTGGAAAGACATAAGCAAAACATGTAGGGCTGAGGTACCACAGGCTAAGGAGCTGGCCTCTGGTGCACCTCACCTGGTCAAGCTGCAGATACCAGAGGGTAGGACTTGGGGAAAAGGGCACCTCAAGTTGTGGAAACACCTCAGGAATGTTTTTCAAGGGCGCGCACAGGCTGTATCTGGGGCCAGAGTCCACCACAGCTGTCATTTAGCCAGTAATACCCCATCTCAGAATTTAAGAGAGTAGTTCAGTGGGATACATCCTGGAACACAGAATGTTTCAGGTACATCAGCCAACTAAATAATATTGCTTTGATTCCTTTATTATTGCTAAGTATTCCTTGTACTAAGCATAAAGAGGTAAAATAGCTAGTACTGCAAATACTGAAGTAATGTTACAGAAGATAACATTTGAAAGTATTATTGAAAGGTATTACTAATATCGAAAGGTATTACTTGATTATTAATATCACATACCTTGGTAGAGTTCAATTTTAAGTTTCCATTTGAACAAGTATGCAATTAACCTTTCCAAGTAATAATATGAAACAATGGTAAGTTCTCAGGATGTAACTGACCTGCATTATACCAAGTCTGGTTTTAATTAAGCACCCGCAACTATCTAAATGCCTATATAATGGTGGAAATTGGGGCTTGGCTCATTTAATTTATGTTAAGTAGGTCAACAGATAACCTTTATCTGACCCACCCTCAGGAGACCCTGGAATACAGTGCTGTGTGCACACCCACGTGCCATGTTCAGAGCCCTGGCATGCCGGGTTCACTACCCCTATAAAGGGCTCTGATTGACAGAAACTGTGTGTGTCTGGGTGTGTGTGGAACTGGGAGCATCTGAGCTTGGTGTGTAGGGTGCATGTGAGTGGCTGAACTGAGGTGGGACTGTGAGAGGGAAAGAAGTCGGGGTGCTTGTGGACAGAAAGGAGAGAGAGATGGAGAGACTGAGTGGCTGGCTAACTGTGTGGACCATGGAGGTTCCTGGTACTGGGCCCAGTCACCATGAGAGATCTTCTGTCTGCCACTGGAGCAGGAAGGGTTGGCTCCCTGGGCCTTTCCTTCCTGGTGTGTCTTTCACGCAAAGTAGCGGCCCTCTGTTCTGTTTGGTAAGCATTACCCCATTCCCCTCTGGGTATTAAGGTTCTTCTTCTTCTTGGCGGGTGTCCAAAGAAGATTAGAAGTCAGTGTCTGAGGTGCAGTCGTCTCCAGTCCAACAACTGGAGCCAAACTGAATAAAGATCCCCTGCTCTTTATAATAAAGTTCAGTCCTCATATTTTTGTTGTTGTACTTAGGATTTGATAGATAATTAGACTAAGTGTGTTCTTGTGTAATTGTATACTTACCTATTCTTCTCAGTATTATAATAAACCATCTTGTTTGTGTACTGTTATCAATTCTCTTAGTTATTTATTTAATAAAAGTAGTGATTAGATATGCTGTGGGCAAAGAACGAACCCACCTCTCAGAGGGTTAATTGACAGAGAGAACTGCTGCTTGGGCAAGCTTGGATAATTAAAGACTAAATTGATAATTAACCCCCAACACCTAGATAGTTCCTATTCTTATTAAATCAATGCAGCTTGTGTCCATGATGTTTCACATTAGTCTAAATCTGTTCACTGTCGAATAGTTTTGCTAAGAATGGGAAAAAATTATGACTTAGATGATGGATGTCCAAACAAAATAATCTACTTTTTCTAGCTGTACTGCTTTGGAGTTCTTTAATATAAGTTGATGGGAAATCTAACAGTTAAATAACAGAATTTCAGGTTTTTTAAAACTGTTTAGATTTGGTCTTCCACTCTGGATTCCTTGAAGGCCCTTTGATAATATATTATCCTTCTGATAATAGATTCTGCAGATCTCCTGGAATCTGTTAAAGTGTGCTTGAGTTAGGACATACAAAAACAATGTTTAATTAACAGTGGCTATTTATGGTTTTTCAGTTCTTAGCAACAATAGCAACAGATCAAGGCCCAGCAGTGTGGAAGGGAGTGGGGCTGAGGCAGGTGCTGCCCAGCCAGGGTGGAGCACGGGACTGAGCCATGCGGGGGTGGGGGCGTGATTCCCACCTCTATGTATACCCCCAGGAGGGCATGGGGGGGGTCATACACCCCCAGATCTGCACACAGGGCACAGGAGGGCTATGGCCGGTACCGGGCTCTTTCTGGCAGGGGGCTGGGCTGGGCTGCATTCAGGACGAATAGGGGCAGCACTGGGAGGGGGAGTTGGGGGGACTATGGCAAATTCTGGAGTGGCTGCACTGCCCCCCCCCCCCTTATCCCTGTTACCATAGGCCCTAGTGGTGAGGGAGGGAGTGGGGCTGGGGCTGGGGCAGGCGTTGCACATTCAGGGTGGAACACAGGATAGAGTTGCAAGCAGCTTATCTGGGGGTCATGGGGGTGACAGCTCCCACCACTGCCTGCACCCTTGGAAGGCATGGCGGGGTGCATGCCCCTGGATCTATGCATGGGGTGGGGCAGGCTGAGCCAGCTTCTTCCCAGTGGGGGGCTGGGCCAGGCTGCACTCGGGGGGTGTGGCAGCAGCCCTAGAAGAGGACTACAGGAGGAACTGCAGCCACTCCAGAATTTGCACACCCCAACCCCCCTTCCCAGTGCAGCCCGACCCAACATCCCCAATGGGAACAGCCCAGCACTGCCCTGCCCCCAGCCCACAGTGGCCTGCAGCCCTCCCTACCTTGCACAGCTCAGTCCCGCACCCTACCCTGGCTGGGTAGCCCCAGCCCCACTCCCTCACCCATGTCTCTTTCCCAATATCAGACTTACTAGCCAGACCTGGATGCTCTCCATGTGGCTAGGCTGCACTCCTCGCTGCCTGCGTGCTGCACTGTGGCTGCTCAGATACACATGGCAATTATCAGACACATTAGTTCTGCATACCCCCTATGCCCTTTTAAGTACCCCTAGAGCAGGGGCGGGCAATTATATTGGGCAGAGGGCCTCTTACTGAGTTTTGGCATGCCATCAAGGGCCACATGACAGGCAGCCCAGGGTAGATTAATATTAATTTTCTAAATTTTTTAGGGGCTCCATGGGTTAAATAGAATGGCCTGGCAAGCTGCATTTGGCCCTCGGGGCACATTTTGCCCCCTGGTTGGCAACCACTAGACTAGATGAATGATATTTCACTGCACACACATATAACTCGTTATGTTCAGATATTTAACTTTACACAGCTGAAATCTCAGCAGGACATTTTTACTATAAAATGAAAAAAAGTCTTTGTTTATTATGCCTTCTCTTTGCTAATTATTCCTGGACTTCCAATCTGATATGCATAGAGACTGTATACATTGGCAGATTCCTGGCTGCACCCTCCCTTCTCCAGTACCTAACCTGAATACTTGCAGAGCTCACACTTTCTCAGATTGCAGGGAAGGGGTTCCCCAGGAGAAGTGGAGCTCTCCTATTTGTTTGTGGTGTTGTGACCTTATGAAAATCCACTGATCATTTGTAAGGTTCTTTTCCTATTTCTAGAATACACTGTACCCTGTTTATCAATAATAAATAATATTTACTAGCTAATAAGGTGGCTTATTTCACTATATTGCATTACATTTCATTTCTTTTCTCCAGTAAAACAATTCTCTTTAGTGTGCTGGTGGCTTATCTCCAAACGAAGGTGCTATTTAAAGGAGCACAGTGCAATGTGAAACAGTTCAGAAGCAATGTTTGAGCAACAAAGAATCCATGCTACATTTCAGTTAACAATTATTTCTTTTCCCTTATTAAAAAATGCCCTTTTTAAAATTAGAAGAGTGCATTGAAAATTACTTTTTCTGCTCTCCAAAGCTATTTTCAATGTTAAGCATAAATTTTTCCCTGTATTTAGTCAATAATAATATAAATATATTAGAGGAATTTCTCTTTTAAAAATTGATATTTTGGGCCTCCAAAACATCTAGCATTCATGTACAGTAGTTCGTACTCATATAGAATCTTACATTTATGGCCACCGTTTTTAAGGGGTTTCAAATATGACTCCAGTTCTGGAGGTGGAATTAATTGAATGGGAATATTAGCATCTAAATGTCTCAGATTTGTGGGTGTGATCTGTTAGTTATGCGCCTCATTTCCTACTGTTTTACACCCAATACATCTACATCTTTGCAGAGTGGCTATAAAAGTGTACCAGTCAGACCTAAAAATGCGAATGACTGTACTAGGTGCAAGTGTCAGGTAACTGCTTCCACACCTGTGTAATACGTGGTGGTTGTTGAAAAAAAAAACAACAAAAACAAACACCCACAATCAGTCTCCTAGTGCTATGGGTCAGTGATCCAGATTTTGCGTTGGAGTTTATCCTCAGTAATGACTTAATAAAGGAAAATACATTCAAATTCTTATTGTTATTTGATCCTAGCATTTAGTAATTTACTAATGACAAACCACAGCAGCCTTTACCTGTATAATAGATCAAAGGATAAATCTACATATTTTACACCATACCTGTTTTGAAGTAATTGCTTTGAAATGTGATCTTTGCAACAACCCTTTCTTATTCCATTCATGGTTGTGGTATCTGCTTAAAACAACAAATACAGGACCTGATTCTGCAAATATCTGCCATAATGAGCACTGACTTCAAAAAAACTTTTGAACTATTTACAGCAATAAACACTACATCTGGCAGTAAGGGTATGCAGGCTTGGGACCACAGTTGTAAAAATAATGTATTGAGGCGTTGTAGCAAGAGGCATACCCTGACAGGAAACTACTGAAAAAACTGCAGTTCTTTTTATAGGACTATTGATTTTCTATGCTTTTTGTAGAGAGTAATGAAACATTCACAGCCAAAATTTTAGCTATCCCACAAGTATTGACAAGACATTTTTGTAGGAATCTACAAGGCACAGGGACTTCTGTGTATCTCACAAAATAAAGACTCAAAAGTATTAAAGAACAAATTAATTTTGTTCTGCTTCTACCCACCAAAACCCTCTTATGATGGGACATGCACAGCTGTGTAGAATTGAGTTTCTATGACACTAGAATTTCAAAAATAGATCTGACACATCAACTTCCACAGCGAGTATACTTATTAAGGTCTAATATATACAGGACATAATCTTTTGCCGAATCAAACATCAGGAGAGAGAAATAGAGCCAACTGTAACATTATCTTACCATATTTCATGTTGTAGTACAATTTTTTCATTCAGGTTTTATTCACTAAGGGCTCCAGATTTGTCCACATTGAGTCTATAAAAAGAGATTTTTTAACCGCAGCTCTCACAACCAGGTGAGTTACCCCATAGTAGGGCCAAGAAGACAGACTCATGTTAGAGAGTGGGCTAGAGGCTCAGAAACCTGACTTGAAACATGCTCGACTGGTCAATGCTGGGGCCAGGACCAGAAGAGTCAAAAGGGCCAGGGACCCACTGCAAGGGATGCCCAGAGCTAAGGGCCTGGGTTTACAATTGGCTTTGGAGGTGAGGCCAGGGCCTATGTGGCCAAAGGTCCAGGGGGCATGCCTGAGAAGGAAAAGACTTCAGGGAGCTAGGCATCCCAGGATGAGAGCAGAGTAGGCCACCTGGTTGGAGGGATCTGGTTGGGGTATGGACTGGAGGATTCTGGGGCCCAGTGCAGAACATGTTTGAAATGTATTGATAAATCTGATTACATGATAAGCAACAGGAAGGAGCTGTAGTTCAGGAGAGTGAGTGGAGGAGGTATGGATTGACTAAATAGAGAAGCAAAATACAGATGAGACAAAGGGAGTAAGGAGATGAAGAATCACAGCTATCTATAAAGTGGCCTTTGACATAATGGACATGTTATTATACAAGACAATGCACAGAAGACTAATGCTACTGTATTAGTGCAGCGGGCAAAGCCTGTGCTAATGCCCAGTAGATTTAGTCTGATGTGCAGTAGTATCACTAAAAAACAGTTCATATGCTTGAATGTGCAGTAGCACCAATTACAGCACATTAAGTTAGTACCTGTCATTACAGTGCTCCCCAATCATTCCCCCCAGCCCCCGTGTCTTCTCCCAGGGCTGCCAGCACTGCCTGCCTTGCCCCGGCAGGGGGGGGCAGCCACAAGAGCAGCTAGATGAGACAGCTTCTCCCGGGGCTGCCAGCTCAAACCAGGGCTTGTCTAGCTGCTCCCCCAGCTGCTCCCACTGGCACTGCCTGCCTGTATAGTCTATGGCCAAATAAGATTCGGTGCCAAATATCTTCAGGTTTAAATTAAGCCAAATCAAATTGGGACAGTGATTCAAATCACCGAATCAAATCACTGTCCCTCCGAATCACCGAATCCGAAGCAAATACTTTCTGCTTTGCACAGGCCTACTACTCAGTACCCCCCGGTGCAGCCCTTCAAGCCTCCCTCAGAGACCCTACTCTGCACATGTAGTCCTTCAAGTGCCCCTTTTTGCACAGGTCGTACCCACCTTTCACCAAGAGGGGTACCTAGTCTGGCATTTCTTGGGAGCTGTCCTGCCATGGACAGCCCTGCCAGAGCCCCATCAGGGTGCAGTTTCAGGTCATTCCCAGGACCAAGAGCCTCCAAATCATGCCCATAGCTCCTGCCCTTATCTCCAAGATGTTCCTGAGCCATAGCTCAGCCAGCTGATGTTTCTCTCTCGGCAGCTGGCTGCAAACTGCTGCCTCGCCCTAGAAGAATTGGGTCCTAAAATGGCTGCCCTAATCGGGCACCTGCTGGTTGCTTGCCTCCAGCCCTTAAAGTGGCAAGCACCCAAAGGTGCACAGCCACATACCTTCCCGCTTAAGATAAAAACCATGGGGGACTGCAGTGCTCAGCCATCAGGCTAATATGCATTTCCCAGCCAATGCACCACAGGTAGCTCCACCAGGCCACCCTTACCCAGCAGGGTGCAGTTTCAGGTCATGCCCAGGACCAATGAGGCCTCCTCTTTCCCCATAGCCTCACCCTTACCTCCAGGATGTTTCTGGAGCCAGAGCTCAGCAGATGTTTCTTCCTGGAGATGTTTCTTCCATGCTGGCTGATCTCAAACTGCCCCACCACAGGGAATTGACCTTTAAATGGCCACCCTCATCAGGCACCTGCCATCTCCCTGCTTTAGCCCTTAAAGTGACAGAGTACTAAAGCTGCTCCATCACCTTAAGTCTTTAAGTAGTTCCACTTTTGAAGGCTGTCGCATCAGACACTTATTAGTGTTAAATGCACTTAAGATGCAAGCAACCATGTGTTCAAGCAGTAAAACAAGTGCTAAATATTCATATCATAGCAAACATGACTTTTACATTAGGACTATCTCCAGCTCTTATTAAGAAGCATATGTTTACCTACCATCAGCCTGCTCTATAGAGATAATATGAGCATTTTGCAATCCTTCAGCATCCCAGAATGCACCACTCCCAGCTCAGCTGTCTTTCGATGCTGTTGGAAATTTGTGAAAAATTCACTCCACTGCAGCATGCTGAAATGCCAGCTTGCTGGCCCTCTATTGCCAGAGCATGAGCTGTGCATTTTAGTGTTTGAAGTAAACATGATTGTGTGCCTGCTCAGAACATATTCTAACTTTCATATTGTATAATGTTCCACAGATTTAATACATACTAAATGTCCTTTAATATTAAAGGTGTTCAAGGTTGTCAAAATGCTAATATCCCTTATTGAATAAGATCCCTAGACCTCTGCTGGAGTACCATGTGTACTAAGTGGCAGGAAAAAGCCTGTTGTGTTATTCTGAAGTTCATCTTTTGGCTAAACAAAGTTCTTCTGAAGCCTACCCTCCAGGGCCCAAGAGATCTTTACAGCTTCACCTGCAGTTTTGTGGTAGTATTTCACCATGTCCATGATAAAAAAGCCTGATTCAAGCATGTGGAAAGGAGATACACAATGTAAGCCTACAACTTATCTACTAAACACCAAAGGGGGCTGCCACATGATAGTAACAAACTGCCAAATCCTCTGGATTTTTTGGCATCTAATAATAGGGGCGGTACAATAAAAGAAAACGAAGGAAGGAAACTATTTGAGTGTTGGGAAAAAGCATAGGCCTCGTGTCACTTTCACAGGGCAAATTCTTTATCCCACACCATTAATACACAGATAGTTGGGTTGATAAAGGCTTTAACACATAGTACATCTGCTGTAGAACAATGGTTGCTCTTCATTTATCTTTCCTATGGGTATCAACAAAGTTTAAAAGAGGAGTTCACACTCCTCCTACACTTCAACCTCTCACCCCAGTTCCCGTGTCTAGCATTTTCCTTCCCCCTGCTGTGTTTCAGTTAGAAAAGCTATTCTAAAGTATGGCTTTGTTTAAACTACAGAAGATGGCAGATTTCGTATCTTTTAGAAAGAATGACAGTGTCTCAGAGTACCCCTCAAGGCACTATGGATTCTGAAAAGAAAAAGGAAGAGAAAAAGGAAATATGAACACTTGAGGAAAACCCTCAGGTATTTTATGAAGAACAATATTAGAAAACTTGAAGAAAGTAAAAGCTTATTTTATATCTAAAGCAGCTGTGTGGATTAGTAACTGAATATAAAACAGTTTTTGTATAAATTAGTTTAATAAACTAATTTGTTAAAATTGAGTTCCAATTATTTTTAAGTGTTTTAATCAATTCTTTTATTAATAGTTCCTAGAACATACATTCTAATAGGCTAATAAAACTAACAGCACAAAATACAATCATGCTGAACAGATCTAATATCTTCATGGAATTACTCATATGATAACTTGTTTCAATACAGAAAATGACTACTACTGACTTTGACTTACATTTCCCTTGCCAAATGCTGCTCAGTTATGCTGCTGCAAATCCTGTGCAATTCCACTGAAGTAATTTAAATTTTCTTTGTAGTGAGAAATTGAGACACACACACATACAGAAGACTCAGTGGGCCATATGCTGAAGTCACTGGATTTTTTTAATTGGGATCAGGCTACATGAATAAATGGAGTAAACATCTAATCCATCTTGGATTAATTGAGACTATGATCTCTATAACTACCTTTAAAACATCTGCTGTAATAAGTTTTATTTATTTGTATTATTTGAACTTGTTTTCTGTGTCTTTCTACTGGGGAATATAGATATGTATATACATTTTCAGAGGTGTAACAGAAACTGGGTACCCAGCTTAGGAACATATACGGGCAACAGTGACTTCCAGCTGCCAGTGCCTCTGGCATGGACTTGCAGCTGCCAATATTTTTCCACCCTCCCTTAAGTCGAGACCAGGAGCTGCTGCTCTGGTTGCCCTGCATTAGTTATACTACTACTAATTTGGGGATAGGGGATTAGTTCTCTTTCTATCACTCCTTTGTTCATTTCCTTTTCACCTTTTCACTTCTCTTACTAAACCTATTATATAAAACTTTGATTTTTGTCTGTTCCCTTTAAGTTGTCTCCCTGCTTTTCTTTTCTGCCATACCCTTATAATGTCCTTTTCAGATGTATTTCCTGTATTTTTGTTTCAGGGATGATGTTGGGTGGCAAATAGTTGCTTCAGAGGCTACATCAGTATTCCCCAAAATGCTGTTTTGAAGTGGATAGTCCAAGGAGAAAAATAACAACACCCAGAGGTGGAGAGAGGTGAAAGCAAAATAACAAAATATTCCCCCTGACTAGGGATGGACATTACACATAAACTGGTTTAAGTGATCAGAAACTGGTTTAAATCTGTAATAGAACAGATGTTCACTGCACATAAACCAGTTTGAAAATGTCTTTGGATGCTGTTGGAAATATGTGAAAAATGCGCTCCACCACAGCATGCTGAAATGCCAGCTTGTTGGCCCTCTAGTGCCAGAGCATCTGTGCATTTTGAGATAAACTTGGTTGAATGTAGTATCAGACTTAACAGATTTGGGTCAAGCTGGTTTGTGCAATGTCTGTCCCAGACCCCTTGCTGATTTAAGATAAACCAGACACTCCCAGCATCCCGGCATGCTCTCTGGGCTGGGTGGGGGTCTCTGTTCCACAGCAGAACTGGCCTCTCCCCTCTGCTCCTGGGCTGGAGCTCCAGCAGAGACTGCAGACAGAGCAGGATCTGCCCTCCCCCCCCCCCGCCTGCCCGCCCTCACTGCTTGTTGCTTAGGCGGGAAACCTCCTCTCTTTTTCATCTCCCACAGCACGGGCCCCACCCCCACTGACCCTGGGCATGTGGTATGCTAGCTAATGCTGAGAGGTGTCTGTGTCTCTCTCCAATTTCACTGGGACAGGCACACAGAACAGTGCCCACTTTGGGCTATTTGGAACTAATCAATAGGTCAGCTGGTAAGCTGTTTAAGAAGAGTTTAAACTAATCGAGAGAGCCTCTTGTTTTGCTAATGAGGTGATAGACACTGTTATCAGCCCCCTGCTGGCTTGCTCGCCTGTCAGTTTGCTGCAGACAATATAAAGAAGCAGGGAGAGGGAGATTGAAAAGCTCCATATCATCAATGGATGCATGCACTGCACACCCCAGCTTTGCCTCAGAGTGCTAGGCCTGAGCTGGGGTCTGACAACACTCCTGGCCCTTGAGCAGCTGGTGGGAAAAAGCCTGGGATGGGGCAGACAGTCCTCCCTATTCAGAGGTCCTGCCAGGGCTTGGCCACACCTGCCACAGCTCAGTACTATATAAGGGAAGGGAGGGCTGCTCTAGCACTGCCCAGCTTCTAGCCTGAGTCACTGCAGGCATGTGCCTGAATTTCCACAGTCCGGAGGGAATGTCTGTCCAGTTACAAACCAGTTCAGTCTAGCCAGACTTGAGTAACCTGCAGAGACTGAATCAATTCAGGCTCAGGCTTTTTGAATGTCTGTCCCTACCCCCTCCCTGCAAAACCTACTTGTAATTAGCTAACAGACCCATTTAGCTCAGTTCTATAGTGGAATGAAATGCCTGTTTTAACACAGAATCATAGAAAGTTAGGGTTGGAAGGGACCTCAGGAGGTCATCTAGTCCAACCTCTTGCTCAAAGCAGTACCATTCCCAACTAGATCATCCCAGCCAAAGCTTTGCCTACAGTATTGGCAAACCCACCATGTCAAAAATCATGAGACGAACTCTTAAAAAAATCAAGAGATTGGCATGAAAATCATGAGGTGCTATTTTTGAAGTGTGTATGGAGGGGTTCTTTGTGAAGCTGTGGGGGGCTATGGGTGTGTGGGGGAGGGGGGCTGAAGCCCAGGGCTGGATGGTCCTCGCACACCCTGGTAGGATGTGGGGTACTGTGGGTCAGGAGTGAGAGGCAGCACAGGGCTAGGGGGAGGGGGCTGTGGATTGGAGTGAGAAGCAGACACACAGACACAAACACAGACACACAACTAGACAGCACCCAGCTGGTAAGTGGAAGAGAAGGGGTGGTGGGGCAGATGAAGGAGGGCACAGCTCCACGCAGCTGTGCACATCCCCAGGGAAGGCATGGGAGGCATGTACCCGCCTCCCCATAGGGCAGAAGTGGGCTGGCCACTGCAGGCTGGGGCTCTGCAACCTGCTGCCTTTGAACCAGGAGCTCAGCCATGCAACGCCAGTATGCTTCCTGCCACTGGGCAGGCAGGGGATGTGCCACAGGTCCAGCAAGTCCCACATCCCCTGCCCACCCGTGGGTGCCATTGGGTCACATGGCTGAGTTCCTATGACAAAGGCAGCAGGGTGCAGAGCCCTGAGCCCAAAGCAGGCAGCCCGCCTCTGCCCCACAGGGGGCACATGCCCCCATGCCTCCCCCAGGGGTGCACACTGCTATGGGGAGCCATGCCCCCCCACGCTCTGGGTGAGCTGCCCGCCATATGACCTGCCCCGGCCCTAGAGCCCCATTCATCCCAGCCCCTGCCCCACTCCCTCCTTCACCACTGGGGTCTCAATCTGCCCCCCCCCAGCCCCTTCCCCTCCACAGATTTGCAGTTAGGCCCTCTCTACATGTACCGGAAAGAAAATCCTGAGATTTGAAGGTTGTATCATGAGATCACGAGTTAGGATTAATTAGATTTGGAAATCGGGAGTCTTGTGACTATTTTGTGAGAATTGGCATTACTGTGTATAGCCAAGTTTTGAAAACCTCCAAGGATGGAGCTTCTATCACCTCTCTGGGTAACCTGTTCCAGTGTTTTACTACCCTCCTAGTGAGAAAATTCTTCCTAAATATCTAACCTAAACTTCACTTTCTGCAACTTGAGACCATTGCTCCTTGTTCTATCAACATCAGGGTTTCCACTTCTTACTTCAAAGGGCATTTTGGAATGGGCTTATCTCCTCCATCAAAGTTGGAAGTTTTAAGTCCTGTTTACCTGGAAAATGAAATAGAATTAATTAGCTTTTTATGAATCACATATAATGACTATTGTGGGAACAAGGTGATGTTCCCATGGTATTTGAAGCATAGCTAGAAGTAATAAAACATTTTCAAGCATGCAGGAGGAGAATACTAGGGAGTGGAACTGTCACACTGATGATTAACTCTGTGTTTGGTTTGTGCTTTTTGATTCATTTATTCTCAATCACTTGTTTTAACTTGCTCTCCTGCAAATGTGATCTTCAAGTCCTGGGAGTGTCAACTGAACCTTAAAGACCTGCACAGAAATAAAAGTAAAACACAAAGCAATGACATCTTCAGACCTCACACAGCAGGGCCAAAAACACCAGCTTTCTTCCACAACCTAGCCTTTTCTGCTTTGCAGTACAACAGCCACCACCACACAATTGTTTGGTACATTATCACTGCTCCAGCACTTGTAACCATTTGGTAAAGAAGTAGACAATAAAAGGAATTCTCCAATTCTCTGTAAGAAAGCACAATCTGGATAGCAACAACTGCAAGACTGTGGAACAGATAGATAAATCATCCTCAGCTTTTCAACAACTGGGTAATGGAACAAAACTCCAGAATATCACTGGTAGGGCAAATTTCTGGCCCCACTCAAGGCAGTGGGACTGGGATTCAGTTATAGAGTAGATGCAGGTTATTTTCCTTGGTGTGGCCACACTGCAGTCACAGCAGTGTAGACTTATCCTGCTAGCCCAGGTACAGGAAGCAGTCTAACCATGGTGGCACATGTATCGACCTGGACTAATTTACCATTCTGTAAGGATTTTGCAGCCCTCACTAAACTCTGCACTGGGAGTTTCAAGAAGAGCTGGAAAATGAAAACAAGCTTCCAAAGTCTCAGTCCACAACACCATTCCTTCCTTCGGGCAAAGTATTAGGAGTCAAAAATCACCACAGATACAAAATCTAAATAAGAAATATGAAAAAAAGTCTGGGAGAGGAAATAAAGAGGAATGAACAAGTAAGTAAAGAGAATATGAGGGATTAGAATTACTTTCTTTTTCCATTTAGAAAGCTATTGTCCCTCCATCAGCTCAGCATGTGTGTTGCTGCTATTGTGCCAAACAAGAAGTTTCAGAGACTTCAGAAGATAAATGAAAGGTCAGTGGAGTATAGTTTTCTTCCACTAAATCTTCAAAGGAAACAGGCTGCTAATCACCAGTGATGAAGTGTAGCAAAGTAGAATGAGCCTGAAATAGCTTTCTCAGAAGATGTTTTAACAATCAGACCCTTTTCTAGGGGTAAAGTAAGCACACAATGGCAACCTTTATCTAATAACCACTACCAAGGACTGCGATCTTGGCCACAGCTTTAGACAAGTATCACATCAACATCCAAAGGCAATAATCAGAGGAAGAGACCATTAACATTATTTAAAACTGTGTGTGTGTTCTGAACCGAGTTCTTTGGTTTCAAATATTTATTGTTTGTTTAAACTTTCTTATTTTTTTCCTGTAGGACAGTCTGATTCTCTATTTACCGAACTTCCTGTGACTTTGCATAGCTCGAAATTAAGGAAAATAGAGTTAAACACTAACTAGGTCAGAAACTTGAAAGAAAAAACAAAACTAAAGTAAGTCCTGTTTGCTACACAAACTGCATAAGATACATTTCCCCACTCTACAGACACCACAGACTAGGTCCAAAATGGAACATGGTCATCATGACTGACTGACTTTTAGGCCACTGACAGATGTTATAAAGATCACAATGGGATTTGATGCATGATGCCATGTGGGCATGGCAGGTGCTATGATTCTGGGGTTGGGTGTCACCCCTCTCACACCCCTGTGCCCCCCAGATGAGCTGTGCCTTCATTCCATGCCCCCCACCCCAGCTGGACAGAGCTTGCCCCTGTCCCAGCCCCTCCCTCCTTCACTGCAAGGGCATTGATCTTCCCCTTTTCTCCCCCCTCTCCTTCCACCACAACAGACCTACCAGCTGGATGCAGCTAAACCAATCACCCATTTACAACATTGTAACTATGGGAAAATTAATTTCAAGTTATGACATTTTGACTTAATTGATTCCTGAAAACTGTGCCTTGTGTCATAAGTCTGAGGACTACTTGTATCTCTTCTCCCAGAAGAGTACTGTAACCACTAGACTGCAGTGTTGTCTTCACACTTACTCTTTCTCTCTGACCCAGAAAATTGTGTATTCCTTGCTGCATCTTCCTTATTGGATCAAGATATGTGAAGAAATATCTAGTCTTTGGATTCTAGTCAGATTTAGGTGTTATAAACATCATGATATGCAGTGCTATCAATACTAAGACATTGTCAAGCATGCACAGAAGCAGAACTTTAGGCATAAATTAAAAACGTAAGAGGCCTACGTAGTTTAGATGACAACTGTGTGGGGGGTTTGGAGATAACAACTCATTTACGTATGTATGTAAATTACACCGGAGTCCTAGTTTAGATACCTAAATCCCTTTTAAAATCTGACCTTGAAGCCTTAATTTAGCAAAAAATTTACCTGCATATTTAGATTTGGGCTTGAGTGTTAACCATACATATTCTTTTTTGAAAGTTAGGTTCATGCTTAAATAATTTGTTGAACTGGGTTTGAAAGTGTAAGTGCAACATTTATGGATGCTACAATTCCTAACATTAGAAGGAAGTAGTACTACAACCTACTAGCAAGGCTTAGAAATGGTCATTCTTATGAGAACAGTATTCTTGAGTTTTATCATGAATCAAAAAGTCATGAAAGAATAAAAGGCATACTTATTAGTGTTACTCTAACTGAAAATGTTATGCCGATGAGATAATTTAATATGGTTTCCTCAGTGTTAGCCTTTGCTTCAGTCACCAGCATAATCCTTCACACTATTACATGAGGGAAAACATGCATGATAGTTCTAACAGGCATATTCTATCAAACACAAAAAAACCCACACTGTTTCTGACCCACTGAAAAACACTAGTCATTTTTAAAAGTACATCTTTCATTGCAATATTGTTTGAAATTAAATAATAAATGCTTTTATGGTGCATTTATGGAATATATAAGACATGCTTATGAAAATTTGAACATGAACTGCAACTAAACTAAAACGGCAATCAGAAGTGTTCAAGTACAACTGACTTGACATTTTAGGGGGCTGTAGATTAAAAAAAGAGGAAATCCATTAGATTTAGTTACACTCTTTGGCTAAGTACATAGGTAGACAAGGTTCCTTCGGTAAATCTGATATCTGTTATTAGACCACCTCAAATAGTAGGAAAGAAATCTTGTTTGCAAGCTTTTGGACACAAACACCCTTCACCAGGCTGAGGAAACATTTGCAGTTGGTGTGTGCTCTTTCTGGGTGGAATGAATAGTAAAGAAGCCAGAGGCTGATATGCATGCAAGAAAGCCAGTCAGTGGCAATATAAGTTAAGGAGTCAATGGGTGAGAGACAGATTGGGCTGGGAAGGGAGGGGAGATGAATGTAGCTGGTAAATAGTGGAGAGGTACCTGGGTAAGTAGAGAGATACTTGGCTAAGTACAGACAGTCAAAAAGCCCAAAGCTGAATTGATTTAGTCTTTGCAGGTTAGTCTAAGCTGCAAAGATTGAACCAATAAGCAAATGAACAGAGCATAGCTCTCTAGCACGTAGCCAACATGGGCTGTGTGTTTGCTTCCTCTTCCTGCTACCCCCCAGGTCTCTGTGATTTGCAGTCCATAATCACAGCAGCAGGACACTGCAGGGTTGCTCACCACTTCCTCTTCCTGCTTCCAGGTGCCTCTGGGATTTGTAGTGCATAGTCACAGCCAGTACTAAATAAGCAGGGCAGGGCATCTCCAGGGGAAGGGAAGTTGGGGTTTTCTGAGGCTGGGGCCAGTATGCCAGGGATGGAACAGAGGGGCAGGGCCAGCCCTGTTCTCAAGAGCAGACAGCCCAGCCCAGCCCAGCCCAGCCCAGGGCTGCAAAATGCTGGGGGACTGTAATTTTACTTCAACCAGGAAGGGGTCTGGGACAGAAGTTTCATAAACCGGTGTCAAATCAGTTAAGTCTGATACTTCATTCAACTAGATTTATCTTAAACCAGTTTCAGCCATTTTGAAACTGTTTTATGTGTACAGAATAGAAGTTCAGTTACAGGTTTAAACCAGTTTCTGATCACTTAAACTGGTTTATGTCCAACTTCTGTCCCTTGCTTTTAAGAATAGGGGCAGTGCACTTTTGCTGGTTTTCATTACCACTAAACTGAATAAAGTATATTGCAATATGGTTCAATCAACAGCACTCCTGCATGTTGTGAATTCAAGCTTCCCCAGACTGGGGCAGGGGGAAAAGGGAGGGAGAGAGAGTGAAGTAATATGTTCTCTCCTACTGGCAAATGACTAGGAAGGGTAGTCATGTGAGGGGAGGGAGAAGAAACTCAAAGGAGGCTTTACTGCATATGGCTACCTGTGTGCACAGGAATATGTCCTTAGATATAAGCTTTCAGTTGTCCATGACAACTGTTTCTGTGCAATTAGACGACGTTGTGATACTTCTTGAAAATGTGATACCACCTGCCATACTCTACTAAGAGTGTAATATTGTGTTATTTCACAGATAAATATGAGCCTTCTCCTTGCAGGGATAGAGAGATCTTGTTCCAACATTCTTGATTCACTGATGTTTTAAAAAGCAGAGAGTTTAGAAGAACTTCTTTTAAAATAAGTTATAATAGGCCATGAGTGGAGTACAGCTACACTAGGAATTAAACAAAAGAGAGGTTATTATCAAAGTGTATTTAGGTAACATTCTAGAAACTGGAGGGAGGGGGCAAAAGACGCACAGACTTTAATGATGATTCTGTGATTTTATGACTTAGTTTAATACCTACTCAAGTTTAAATTAGGTTCCAGCTAAAAATAATTCAGGTCTCATGTGAAAGCCAGCAAGGAGATAGCCCAAACAAAGAAGAAGTCATAGAAAGAGTAAAAGAGTGAGTTAATTGTTGGTAGCAAATAGTTCAGTTGCTCAAGTCTGGGCCTTTTATGTCAAGTATCTGAAAACCGATCCTGGTTTTCATGTCACATAATGAGTTATTAATCACTGACTACAACTTAAACCACATGGACTATCACTTGTCAAGGTGGTAGATCATAGGCTATTCATGTACTATTCCTATTAATATGTAAATGTGATCACAAACTTCCAACATGTAAATGCTTTTTGTAAAGAGGATAGTGATAATTTTTTCTTCTTGTTTTCAGAAAGAGGCAAGAAGAAATCATCTTACTTTGCAGCAAAGATTTAGATTAGATCTCAGGGATAATTTTCTAACTGTAAGGGTAATTTAGCACTAGACTAGACTACCTACAGAAATTGTGGATTTCTGTTAATAGAGATGTCAAGAGCAGGTGAGACAAACTTCTCTGCAGCATGCTTATTCTGCCTCAGCATAGGAAAATAAACTAGGTTATGGGAATCAATTTTAACAGGTGCTGCTAGCCAGTTGGGCTGGGCTGGGCTGGCCTGCAGGTCAGATCCAGACTGAAAGACCAGTCCATGGGCTGGATCCAGAGCATGGGAAAGAGTCATCTGGCCCATGGGACTGTACATTTGGTGGCAATAGTATTAAACACTACTTAGGGACACAGCACCCACTGCTTCTCACACCACCAAATGTCCAGCCCCTTGGGTAACCCTGTCAGCTCTATGACACTGCTCTGAACTCTGGATGAAGTCTGTGGAGCTCCCTATAAGGCCAGAAATTTGGCAGCAGGACAAATGGTAACAGTATTATAAACAGCATAAATAACACTGGAAGCACAGGCCAGAATCCAGTTCTCCCTCTATCGCAGGACAGTTTTCTCTTCCTCTTCTTCCCCACTGGAGCACAGAATCACACTTCCTCTTGTTTCCCCTCCTTCTTGCCATGCAACACTTTTCCTCTTGGCTGCCCAAAAGGCCAACTTCAAAGGGACGAGTGGAGGTGTCCTTGGTCCTGCCTGACCTTCAGGGTAACCTCTCTTCTCAATTATACCTAATAAATACCATACAGAGGATCCAGTATAGGTGGCTTTGTTGCCAGATTCCCCTGGCAGCATGAAAATTGACTACTGGGGCACTGTTTAATAGTAAGAGACACAATAATAATATGATATCAACATCACATCCTATTTCTACCACGTAATTAAAATTGGTATTATTATTATGACTACTAATATGCCACTCCTGTTGCATAATTCTGAATTTATATGGGAATATAACTTATTGGCCTTCAGTCCATGCCTACTCCCACCACTTATTTATGTGTTCATATTAAATAAATGCCAAAGAAAACTAATTTTCAGCATTTTTTATGATGAGAAAGTGGTTTATTTTTAATCCTGTGTTTATTTCATAAGTTTTGCCTTGCACTGTTACAGTCTCTTTCTAATTCCCTGATGTCAAAATGACCAGTTCCCGTCATTTCATCTCACAATACTTCTTAGTCCCAAATGCAGTGACTTGTTTTTATCCAGATACTCCCTTGTCTTGTTATTGTGTGGGAAAAAAGACATAAAATGCATAACGCTTGTTTAGAACAGGAACTCTGATCTCCCTTCTTCCACACAAATGTCCTAATCACCTAGAAAGTTATGATCACTCATCCTTCTCTTTCTGAATCCTTTTTTGCAAAGTGGCACAGCTTAAGAAAGGTAGAGAGTGTGTCCCCTACACCATAGATCAGGGATATAAAATTCACCCCAAGCCTCAGACCAGATCTGGATCATGCGCACTCTTCCCAAACCAGATCCCAGGTCCATTTGTGCAGGTGAGGGAATCAGGGTGGGCAGCCGCACAGGTTTGAGAATCAGGCAGCAGTAGGGGTCTGAAGGTAGACAGCAGTGGGGCAAGCAAGGGCTACATCTACACAGCCTACTTCACCCCCTGCTGCTTATGGCCATGTCCATTGTGGTCCAGGGACAATTAATGAATACTAGCAGTCCATGGTCCACTGGCCACATCCCCCAATTTCCAGTAGTCCACTAGACTACCAATGGGCCAGCTCAAATGTTTCCACAGGCCAGATCCAGCCCACAGGCCATTTGTTCTATACCTCTACTCTAGATGAGCTAGTCACACACTCTTCCGGGGGAGGAGCAGTGAGAAATATGGGGTTGAAGGCTTATGAATGCTCTAGCCACCAGAACAGTAGCAGATCCAGGAACAGAACAAGGGAGTGCATCCCTCTTCCCTATCCCCCACCCCTTTCTTCAACACACACACATTTTGGTTGTGCTATGCATGAGGAGTGAGCTTGCTGCCTGGTCAATGTAGGTGGCTAATGGAGCTCCACATGGGAAGTGAGCTCTGAGCTCATCAGCTGGTCAGGGCAGGGTCTGGCCAGAGCCACAGTTTTTGCATGGCTCCAAAGTCCAGGGTGTGAATCCTAGTACTATTCACCCTTCCCCTCCATCCTTCTCCTCACTGAATTCAACAGCAGGGGAAAGGAAGGGAGAAGTAGTGGCAGCAATCCTCAGCCCCTGGTCTCTGGAGTCACAGAAAAGCAGGGGCTCCAGCCAGACCCCATATCAAGAGAGCACATGCATCACAACCAGAGGGGGCTGCAGCCATACCACTTGGATCCACCCCTGGACTGAGCTATTATATAAAAGGAAACACAGCTAACCAGGAATTTTCCCATACATCAGGGGTGTAGACACCAAACCCAGGATACAGGTGCTTCAATATGCAGCCTCAGGGGGCAGACAGAAATGTAACCAAGAGCACTTTGCAGGATGTGTTCTGAATTACAACAATCTCCCAGACCAAGCAGAAGTTCACTTTCTTCCAGGAGGGAGGGGAATCTAGCTGCTGGCTAAAGCCTGCAGCTGGTTTCCCCTAGCAACAGCTCCTCCTGTCTTCAAGGCTGCAAAGTTTTCAGAATGGGAATGGAGAAAGGGAGCAGAGGGAAGCTCATTCTGTGGGTTCCTCAACCAGTTCTGGAGGGTGGGGTGGGTAAATTGGAGCCTCCCCCACCTCAGGGGCCTTCAATACACCCACCCCACCTCTAGGTGGGGCTGGAAAAAAAAACAACCACCAGACCAAACTCTCTCTGTTCCCTTTCCCCCCTCCCATTCTGAAAACAGTGACAGGCTGAGAGGCAGTGCAGACACAAGTTATAGAAGATGCTCTGTTTTGAAACGTCTTTATCTGACCCTTCATGCAATGAGGGTTCAGATATTTACCCTATCAGCCACTTTTTAAGCAGTCTGCAGCCATGCACTTGTGTTTGGTCATGGCTATAAACCTTTTTCTGTGACCAGATCAGGCTAAAATTGTCGCTTCTGTCTGCACCCTTGATGCCTAAGTCCCTTTGTGGATGCAGTCTTGTATACGTCTAGTTTGTGTGTCTTTATTAACTGAATAGATGTTCCTTTTGTTAAGCCACCCCCAAGTTTAAGTTTAGCTCACAGTGCCTCACTGCTAGTTACATTCTCTTAAGTTATTAGTTCCTAATGCATAAACAGGAAGTGCATTATTATCTAATTAAGCCAGAACAGTTAGTATTTTGAACCTAATGCTTAGATCACTACATTTAGAGGAAATGGCATGATCTGTTAATACCCAGCTAAGTCCATAATCCTTTGAGATATATAAATTAAGGTGTGCATCTTTCTGAAATATTAAGGCTTTGCTCATGAATCATTGGCCAATTTTCTCCTTCTTTATTGTTTATTCAATAGTAGGTGTGCTCTACTGCAGACAGAGCTGTATCCACTGGAGCACCGACTAAAATAATTACAGGTTCTTCCACTAAGAACAGAATATGTTTGTTTCCGTTCCCCCTTTTCTTTTCATTAGCAACTGACATTTTTGCCTCTACTTTTATAGAATGTGTTATAGGAACAACGAATGAACATTAGACTAAAAGGTCTTCTAGGCCATGGAGTCCAGCCTCCTGTATTTGCAAGTACCCATTTATCCAAAGATAAAAGATTCTCTAAAATCACCACTTCAGCATATACCACTACAGGGCACAAAATCAGAAATACCAAGAACACCCTTTAACATGCCAGATGTAAAAGCAAGGGAGACAAAGGCATTGCCAATGCTCTACCACTGCAGTGTTAAAGAAGTACTGTAATTACTTAATATATACTCAGAGGATTGTAAGACGAGGACCATGTCCCATACTACAGAGGAAGGCCAAAGCCCTTGCCAATCTCATCTAAGGGAAAAACTCCTTCCTGATCCCAAATCTGGCAGCTGTCCTGACCCTAAGTGGAAGAGTAAGACCTCTATGAATTTTTGTGTTTTCTATGTGTTAGCAGGAACATCAGAACACACCAGGTCTTAACTGTGGCTAATGTCCAATGCTTTCAAGGAAGGCAACTCCTTCGCACAATGCCAGTAGTATTCACGAGGAGAAAAAAAATCCTTCTTGGATCCTACAGGTGACCAGCAAAAGTCCTGAAGTTTGGACTTGCACATAACTACTGCACTGTAAGGAAGTTACCTCTATAACTCAACCTGGGGATTCCAAATACTTGATTCCACATATCATACACTCTAATTGTTGATTCTAAAGCTATTTTGTAGGGCTGTGTGAGGCTTCGGACAGAGCTTTGGATCCGGTGAAGCTTTGGATGCTTCAGGGTCCAAAGCAGCACATCCGGGTCAAAGCACCGGCCTCGTTCGGCTTCCTGAAGAGCTTCAGACCCGCCTCGGAGCCGCCTCGGGGATCCGGCCTTAGGGTATAATGGGGAAACAATAAAATATCTATAACTTTGTTGTTTTTTGTCCAATTTGGATAAAATTTTCAGGGTTGGTAGACCCTGCAGAAAGACTGAAGCTTGCCAAGTTTCAAGAAGATTAGTTCAGGGGTTTTTGAGCAGCACCCCAAATTCTTGAAAGCAAAACTCATGTCACGTCTAGACGATACAACATAGCAGCGTAAAAACTGCAGGGCTGGTAGCTCTTGCTGAGGCCACAAAGTCTGTCAAGTTTCAAGAAGCTCGGTGCAGAGGTTTGGGGGGAACTGCCCCTCAAGCTGCGGACAAGCAAAACTGGTGCCATGGGTGCCGTGGGACTGACTGTGTCTGGCTTGGGGTGGGGAGGGCAGACACTACTGCAGGCCTGGCTGATAAGCTACTGTGTTACCAGTTATCAATCAATCAATCATGATTCCCTCAGGGACCAGCTCAATACACAAGACCTAGCTACTACATAACGACTTAACAAGCATCAATTAACACCTACAAACCCAGGCCAAGGAGAGGATGACTCAATACAGACAATCAACTGCCCCAAGACAGACAGTCTTGGCACGAGTTTTGTCTGTCAGCAGCTAGGGGTGCAGGGCCCCAGAACCCCCCTGCACCAATCTCCTCCACAGCTGGCAGGCACCACAGCAGGGGACACCACCCCTGCAGCTGTCACCCCACTGCGCCTTAGCACATGCAGTGTCACCCATGGCACGAGTTTTGCTTGTCTGCAGCTTGGGGTGCAGTTCCCCCCAAGCCCCTGCACCGATCTCCTTGAAACTTGGCAGGCTTTGTGGCCTCAGTAAGAGCTACCACCCCTGCAGTTTTGACCCCCCTGTGGTGTAACACACAGTCATGACATGAGTTTGGCTTTCAAGAATTTGGCGTACGGTTCCCCCCAAACCCCTGCACTGATCTTCTTGAAACTTGGCAGGTTTCATGCTTTCAGCAGAGGCTACCATCCCTGCAAGTTTCATCCAAAAAACAACAAAGTTATAGATATTTCATTGATTCCCCATTATACCCTATGGCCAGATCTCCAAGGCGGCTCTGAAGTTTCATAGCCACTTTGGCTGGATCAAGGCGGAAACCCAGTCTGGAGCTCCAGATCGGATCACTGCCATCTGAAGCGGCCAGATCTGAAGCCGGGTCAGATCACTGCCAACTCGTACAGGCCTATTTTGTCATACTATCCTTCCCATAAGCTTAAGCAGTTCAGGTTCTTTACATTCTCTCTTTGGGTTAGAAGGCCATGTAATTTAATTGATTTGTTGGGTTGCTTTTTTTTAAAGATGATGTAGCATGTTGAAGACATGATGGCAAATAGAATTGTTTTAGAGAAAACAGGTTGTTATATTATTCCCAAGTTACAAGTGCAAGATTGAGGAATAAAAAGATTAAAGTGCAATATTTTAAAAGGTATTTAGACAATCTGCAAAAGGCCACAGAAACTCTGGTGCTGCTAGGAACTGAACCCAGATCTGATAAGTTGCAATCCAAGGCCTTCATCACAGATCCCCATGTCACAGGAGAATAAGAAAAGGGTTTAAACAAAAATAAGTTAGAGAAACCTAGCACCCTGCTGCAGGCTGTGCTACAAAGCAATATTAGTGTTTTTTTGTTTCATTTCATTGAAGTGATTCTTCTCTGCCTATTTTGAAAAATACTTTGGAAAAAAAAAAGGCTATTTGCTTAATCAGAAGTTGTTATCACTCACATCATTGCTGACTTAAAAGAAAGTCATGCTGTCAAACTGTATAGTTTACCTCACTTATTATTTTTGTTTCTGGCATTCTTTTTATTGTACGTGTTACTTTGATGTCAGTTAATACCTTTATTGGAAATTGAAAAAAATCTCTGGTATAGAATACAAGAGCTGCGATTGTTTTCACAGTGAGGGGGGTTTCTGTACCTTTCATTTCTTATTATCTCATAGTTTAATTAAATCAGGTGTTCCTCTTTTCACAGATCAACTTCTGGTTGTCCAAGCCAAAAAAGAAAGAGCATATCATTTACCTATAGACTATCATTTACCTATAGAATACCTATATTTAGCTCTATAAAGTAAATTGCTCTGTTAGGCATTTTCATTCAACTATTTATCATTATCAACCTCAAAGTAAATGTATATGGCTGATGGCTTCAACATCAGTGACAGTAACAAGATAGAGAAACTCTAGGTTACTGCCTTGAATTCAAGCTCAGATTGGTGCAACTGGAAGCCATTATTTGGTGCCTACTTAATCAATAACCTGAAATTAATATATTAATTCAGAGAACTATATTGTTAACTGGTGCTCACATCACAACAACCTGGCCTGATCCAGTATCTCCTATAAGACAGAGAAAATAGTTACAGCTGAAGAGCCTGATCTAATCATTCCTGAGGTCAGTGCAAGTATCTGAACTAAAGGCTATTCCTTGTTAATGATTGTAAGTTAGTATTGTGAGCTTACATGTAAAAGGAGTGCTCACATGTAACGAGTTTAAAAAAAAAAGGGCCTTTAGATCATACATTTTCCTGGGTGGAATATTTGCTTGTTTGGTAAAGTGCTAGGAACATCTTGGGCACTGTATACATCATTGGATACAAAAAAAAATGTAAAAAGAACATAAAAGTTATCAAGTCAAGTGCTCAGGACCTAGAAAATGCCAGCAGGTTGTCTATACAATGTTAATTCAGCTTCTTGGTGCCTACATATTATGATAAAACTTTTAACAACATGCTGAAATGTTATTTTTCCATGGGACCCCTGGCTCATTCTTAGATTTCATAGACATTAGGGATGAAAAGGACCTCACAAGATCATCAGGTCCAGCCCCCTGCCCAAAAGGTAGGAAGTCAGCGGGGGTCAGATAACCCCAGCAAGATAAGCATCCAGGCATTTCTTAAAAGGTATCCAGAGTAGGTGCTTGCACCATTTCTGAGGGAGTCTATTCCAGATTCTGGAGACTCTGACAGTAAAGAATTTTTTCCTTAGGTCTACTCTAAAATGGTCTTCCAGCAGCTTGTGACCCTTAGACCTTGTTATCCCTTGGGGTGTCCTGGTGAACAGATGTTCTCCCAGTTCCTGATGCACACCCCTTATGTACTAATAAGCTGCCACCTAGTCACCCCTGAGTCTTCACTTCTCTAGGCTGAAGAGTCCCATGCCTCTCAGTCTCTCCTCATAAGGCCTGTTCTCTTGACCTGTAATCACGCGCGTGGCTTTCTCCTGAACTGTCTTAAACTTCTCCACATCCTTTCTAAAGCATGGAGCCCAAAATTGGATGCAGTACTCCAGCTGCAACCTCACCAAGGCTGAGTAAAACAGGAGGACGACTTCTTGGGTCTTGCTTGAGATGTATTGATAGATGCAAGCCAGAGTTTTATTTGCTTTACCAGCTGTGGCATTGCGTTGGTTGTTCATGTTCATCTTGTGGTCATTCATGACCCCCAAGCCTCTTTCAGTTGTGGTGCTAGTGAGTGTAGCACCGCCAAGTCTATACGTAGGACATGGATTTTTTCTCCCAAGGTGAAGCACCTTGCATTTCTCAGTGTTGAATGTCATCAGGTTTTTATCCACCCACCTTGCGAACCTGTCCAGGTTGGCCTGAATTGCCAGCCTATCCACTAGCATGACTGCACTTCCCCATAGTTGGTGTCATCCGCAAACTTAGCCAGTACAGTTCCAACACCAGAATTCAGATGATTTATGAATATATTAAAGGGTACTGGTCCAAGTACTGAGCCCTGGGGGACACCACTATATCCCCATCACCATGTTCTCCCCATACTTTAACCTAAACGGTCTCAAGTTGCCCTCCTTAAGTGTCAATCTCTGCTTGTACAGAAGTGTACTGCTCCTTCACATAGAGAGCTACACCCCCACCCTTCCTTGCAACACAATCCCTCCTGTACAAGGTATAACCATCAATACCTGTGGTCCAGTCATAGGCAGAGTCCCACCAGGTCTGTTATCCCTATGAGATTGTACTAATTTTTGCTTAGCGGGTTCCTTCTGTTTGTTTCCCATGCTCCTGGCATTTGTGTACAGGCAGCTAAGCCTGTCATCAGAAACCCTGGGCTTCCCTGTCTCTAAGAACTGTCCCATCCTAGGGCTGGGTTAGGAATGAATTCCTTTGTGTTACCTGACTTGCTGATTCTGTAGTTGTCACTTCCAGAGCTTGTACTAGTGACTGTGCACCCACCCCCCAGTGATCTTCTTTTAGAGCCCTGTCAAGCAGGTCAGCCACTCTGGCAGAGAAGAGCTTCTTCCCTGTCAGAATGAGATGGAGGCTGGCTGTCCCTTCTCAACAAACTGCTGCCTCTCTCTCTCTAGAGTGCAGATTGTGATCGAAGAAGCCAAAGCCTTTGTAGATGTTGGACAAGTCTATGACTGGACATTTTTTTTCAATGTTTTGTTTGATCACCAGCATCCAGTATGTGACTGTAAGCCTTACTACAAGCCTTTCAAACCCTGCTCTGAACACAGAATCATTCTCCCAACAGGCCTCTCACTATTTCCCTTAAGCAAGGGAAGTTTAGGTTAGATATTAGGAAAAACTCTCTCACTTGGAGTGTAATAAAACACTGGAACAGATTACCCAGAGAGGTTGTGAACTCTCCATCCTTGGAGGTTTAAGACCAAACTAGACAAAGCCTTGACTGGGATGAGCTAGTTAGGGATGGTCCAGCTTTGAGCAGGGGGCTGGACTAGATGACCTCCTGACTTCCCTTCCAACCCTAATTTTCTATGATTTCCTGAGATTTTGGTAGCCATGTTGGTCTCCAAAGGAAAAAAAAAAATTCTAGAACTCTTGGTTCAGGTATGATACCTTTTATTAAACCAACTAAGAAATCACACGCACACAAAAAATTTTTTCTGCAAGCTTTTGGGCACACACACACCCTTCCTCAGGCTCAGGCTCAGGGAAGATAGATGATAAAGAGTCCCCATAGGTAGAAAATAAAACTTCATTTTTGCACAGAGGGAACTGAAGGTGGAAGTCTGTCCCTCTGGGTCCATAAGAGTGTCTTTGTGAGCTGCTCTTATGATTTGATACACTCCTTAATGTTCTGGAAACAGTCTAAAAAGGTTTAAAAGCTATGAAAATCTAAAGTTTCTTGTGATGTCCAAGGCAAAAGCAAATAATGGTACTTCAGACAGACAATTCTGAATCATTACTAGTTTATCCAATCAACATAATTATCCATTTGAAAAAGAAGTGTCAGAAGAGACATAGCAAGCCTCTTGTATGTTATCAGTGAGAAACATACAATGAGCTAATTAGGCAGCCCTCTGTTTTGAGTGGCTTAAGTTCTTACAGAGCAGAAGTGTTCATTTGTACTATTTTCTCTATACATACTGCCTTAGGATTATAGCAGACACAGCACTAGAAAAAGGTGAGATCAAGGTAGAGAGAGAGAAAATATTGCTTCACAAAAGAAAGGTTGTGGATACAATATTTCTGTCATTCTTTATTGCTACCCAACATTTACCTGCCAGTAAGGTAGCCACCTTACACCTCTGTACTACTGTACAATGATCTGATTCTCATTTGTAAATTAATTAGAATATTTTACATTGTGTATAGACGGAAGACGGGCTTTTCTTTTTTATATTTCCTGCTAGGAATGACATGTTAGCCATTTGCTAAACTAAACCTTAAAACTAAAAGCAAAACTTCCCTTTGAAGATGACAAATTACTTCTTGGTTCCTCAACAGAATCGTCTTCAAAAACATCCTGATAGAAAAGTATCAGCTGTAATCCAACTGCTTTGCTCAAGTACATATACTGTAGTTCTGCTAATTTGGTCTTTCTTATCTTTGTTGCATAACTCACTATATAACAGATTTGTCAAGATGTTGGGACCTCCCTACCACAAGGCCAGTAATCCTCAGGAGCCCTGAGTGGCTTGAAGAAACTGGCTCAAATGTAAGAAATTAGATTTTTGTGCCTAGATCCTTTTGCAAAAATAATCTATAGCACATCAATTTACAATGCTTCTCTCAGCTCTTTTCTTACCAGTGAGATATGAAAGTGAGACCAACAAGAATTACATAAGCTCTGTGGATGTCAGCAATGGAAGGGTGTAGCTCATTTTGAAATTAGAGTAGGCATTGATGTTGAAGGAGTGTGGCAGGTTCTCTTACTGGAATGATTAACATTAAAGGTCACGTTTTTAGCTTAGTGAGGCAAATGCTATTTACTGCTTCCTGTGGTGAAAGCACTTAAGAGGGAGGCTTTAAATGAAGGGAGAAAGGCCAAAATAGGAGTCATATATTAAAATAGAAAAAATATCAACATGGGGAAACAGGACTTGAAACAAACTTTTTAAAACTAGCTATTTAACATGAAATAGTCAATTGAGAATGACCAGAGAATCTATACATTAATGATGACACAATCATTTAAGGAAGTTTGTGACTTCTCTTCCCTTCCCCCCAACAAAAAAACAGCACAAAATGAAATCTTACACCAAATTTAAAACTTGCAAATGCTGTAGGCACTGACTGTGTACCTGTTGTAGCCTTGGCCAGAACTATACGGTTTCTCAATTATAGTCTCTTGACCTTCTGCCCAATGCCTTAATCAGTTTGTTCCTTGACTGTTCCATTGCTTGTCACACTTCAGACTCCTTTTAATATCTTCCAGCCACAGTCACTCTAGTTGGCACTCCATAAAACAATTTATATCCCTTCTCTATGTTCATGTCAAATTTGGAAGTCCCAGATACTTTAAAAGGGTGGATGCCTCTCCTGGGCTGTAATGACTCAGGGCATGTGCAGTGACTGATTTGTTGTTTATATATTTACATTTTGTAAAGCAAAAGCAAGTATAAAACACCATTCTGATGTGGCAACATTTTGTACAGGTCTGCATAAGTTATATCTGCCTGAAATAGAAGGCATCAAATAATTAGGACTTAACATCTCCCTAATTTCCAGTGGAACCCTGTAGTAATCCTTGGACATTTATACGCATGCTCTGGGAGGCGTTGGGGCTGGGGGAGGGAGGGGGGGCATGCTTTAATTAGCACAGCTTCAAGAGCTGCATTAATTAAAAGCACCAGGAGTGTCATGTGTATCAGGTTTCCCACACTGAAAAATGGCTGTGGGGTGCTTTGAACGAAGATCAAAAAAAGCTTTAGTTTAAAGCACCCCGCAACCATTTTTCAGCGCAGGAATGCTTATACACATGACGCTGGAGGCTACTGGAATATATTATTAATTAATAATTAATAATTAATATATTAATTATCAAGTCTGCTGATGTGCTGGAATTACAGCACATTAAGAGCAGGCTCCCTGCAGGTGTATAGGAGCCCCTTGTTACTTTTCTAATATGGTTAACTATCTCCATCCCTGCTTCTCCCCCCCTTGCAATTCTAACCTTGTAAAGAAGCAGCATAGCCCTCAAAAGTTAAACGCAAGATTGCTCTAGATTACCAAAAGCCATATTCTCAGTTGGGGTAAATCTGTATTGTTCTATTGATAAATGGCGTTAAAGTAATTTTTACAAGGCAAAGTTCTGATCCTCTCTCTCCATAATCAACTGCCATCTTTGTCTTCCTGTTTCACTTTGCTGACATTATATACTTTATAAAAACAACTCCTCCCCAACCTGTGTCTCTCTCATACTTTCTGTGGGTGCATCTACACATGCAATTAATGCGGCCAAATAAACTAAAACAAAATTTACACAAGATTTTATTGCTCCTGGGCCCTGTGTTTGCATATGTTGAGCCAAGGCAGAGTAGCCTCAGCCTGCCAACCCAGGGCTGGTCCGACCCACGTCAACATGCTACGGAGGGGCTGGCTGGGGCACAAGCATGCTTCAGTGCAGGGTTAGCCAGCAGGCAGCCCCTGCACTGAAGCACCCTCTTCCCTGATGTCGATTGTGATATTTTACTGAGGAGCTAATTGGTCAACTCTGCAGTAAACTTCTCATGTAGATGCTCCCTGCTAGGCTCCCATCCTGGCACTATTTATTGTCTTTAGTCTTACCTTTCCCCAAGTCTCTGAAGCTCTTGTCCACTCACTTCTTCAGAACATTTGTTCTACTATGGGATTACATAACTAACTTCCTTTTGCAACGATTCTTTTCCAGTCAGAAGTTTAAGATTTCTCTTTTTTATCCTAAAATGTACCCAGACATATTAAATCAAATATGGCCCTACCAAGGGAATGTTGAAGTTATTTATGTTTCTTGGGCTGTTTACAATGCACATTCTTTGCATATTTTTCCACTGGAAATTTTTTTTTTTATTTTGGTGCAGGATTATGGGCACACTCCCTCCCTGTAAGAGGGCTGAGGTTGTGCATCTTTTCCATTTCCTTCCTTAACTTTTCTATAACTTTGATATCAATCCCAATTAACTTTCACCCATGCCTCCAAGTTCCATTAGCTATTCCCATTTCACCCACTGCCTTAATGGAGTGCAAGGCTATCACTATCTAGGCTCCATCCCTCCTGAAATTCTTGCACACGTGTAGTACGTCCCATGGTGGTCATGATGCCCCCTGGTAGATACTCAACCTTTGCCAACCTGGCTCCCTTTGGGGGCCTCTCCCTTTACATGCTCACCACACCTTGATGTTATTGGCTTCTGATGAAAGAGGCTGCCCCACGGCTTCCAAAGCAGTCTTGCCATTTCAACCACAGGTGCCTATGGTCATTACCGTAATAGCTAATTTCACAGGCTCCTTCATCCCCGATACCCACCCCATGCTTTGCAGATAACCTCCTAAACACACTCCCCTCCTGGCCTATAGGCTGCCAGCCCCAGTTGTCACCCTCCTGAGCTACAGGCTCCTTAGCTCCCTCAGTCTCCAGCTGTGATCCCCAGTCTTTAGCTTATCCATTCCAAGGCCCCGGTCCTGCTTCTACGCCAAATGCAACTCCTACACTCCTCTGACCCTACCAGTCTCTAGCTGTGGCCCTGCTCAGCCTTTGGCCTATCTCTGGACCCTGGCCCAGCAAGATCTTCAGGGTCCCAGACCCTGTTGACACCTGTCCTTCCTGGGCTACCAACCTCTGAGCTCTCTGACCCTGCTGACACAGTGCTGTCTCTGGGCTTAGGCACTCTGGCCCCCACATTCAGCCCTCTGACAGGCCTCCAGGCACCAGAGGGTCCCTCTATGCACCCTAATCCCTCCCAAGCACTGGATCCTCCCAATCCCATCCCCCTCCCTTGCCCTCAACCCCTCGCTAGCAACAGGCCTTCTCCCAAGTACCTAGTCCCTCCTGGGCTCAAGCTCTGTCTCTCTTGGCCCTAGGCCCTCTATCCTTCTGCCCCCCCTTTCTCTGGGCTACTTGGGACTTCCATACCTCCCCTCTAGTCCCTTCCACAACTGCCAATCATTAACTGCATTAATGTGTGGCTGGGTAACTACTTAAGATGTGATTAACTGGTTAATCATATCAAGTACAAGGTATGCCAGGGGCCAGCAAGTGATCTAGTTGAAACTGACATATCTGTTGACTTCAGAAGACCTGACATATACAACAGTTTTTAAGATGAACATAATTTCAATCTATTTCATTCTGAAAGATATGTAATCTATACATTTTAATTTAAATAATTGTCTAGTTTGAGAGTAAAATTAAATTTGATAATTTTCTTAATTCATTAATATGGAAAAATGTTTTTCCCTATTAAAACAAACCAATAACCAGAAAAATGATTGAGATACTAAATTTAATACCTCTTCTGTTCGGAAAAACATAGCGGCCTGCTTTCACTAGTATTAGCCAAATACCATTAAGGCTCATCAAGCAAGGCTGACTAGCAAAAGAAACACAAAGAATCAAGACAAGAGATGCTCAGCTCTTTGATCTCATTCCTTCTTTAAATGAAATCTCTGCCTGTGATTATCCTCTTTTCTAAATGTACTACTATAAATCTTTCACATATGTAGAATGATGCTTTAAGAAGATGGTATTGCACTCTAGCAAAACTCTCATTTAATCAGTTTTATACATTATATTGCTGAATAAAACAGGCTTATAAAAATGAATATACTTTAATTTCTGTATAGTTTTACACTGAAACATTCTGACATGTTATTTTTAATATCCAGGTTTGATGTACATATAACAGTGAATTAATATCTATCTTGATTTTTCCCAAATGCAACATTTCTGTCATAGGAAGTGTATTCACAATTAGCTCTTTTACCTCAGAGCTGCTGAAAGAATTGTTTGCTTAAGATTAGTCCTTTTGAATGCTCAGAAACAATACTGACAAATAAGCCTAAAATTGCTATAGATCAGCCATCCAACTGAACCTTTAAAAAAGAGCATGCCTGTCTGAAAACTCTGTTAATCTAGCCTATTATGTACTCTTTTAAATCAAGTGTCAACAACTAACATGCATAACACTCTGTAGATTTAAGTCTTGTGTGTGGAGTTGATGCCAATAACACTGCTTTCCACAACTGTCTTGAATGAAATAATGGAAGCAAGAGCCTGTTCTCAATGTAAATTCATCCACTTTAAATATGCATTTTGGTCAGTGATATAACTCAGCAAGTAGGCTGAAACAGGTAACCATGCTGTAGGAATGCATGCTTTTTTGCTTTCTAAGTGATTTGTTGAGTTTAAGGAGGTTTCTGGGTCTAAATCCTATTTCACTTTGCATGCTTAAGTGCCTATACATTTGCAGGGAGGCTGTTCTGAAGCACTGTAATTACAGTGCATCAAAGCAGACTCAATCAAGTCTGCTGGAGCATGGCAACTACCACACTCCATCAGCCACCCACATCTTGTGCATCAACGTAATGAATAGTAAAGGCAAGGTGTAGTGAGCCAGCTTCAAACAGGGGGCTAAAGCACTATCCTGGGAAATGCAGGTTCCTCCTCTAAATGAAGGGGGCCTAGAAGCTGGATCACCTGGTCCTGGGACAAGTACCCTAACCACTAGACTATTAGGCTTAAAAGTGAGACTGTTGCCTTCCTTCTCAAGTGTACAATACCTGCCTTGTTGTGGTTTTTTCCTGACTAAAACTTCCAGAGTTGCCTGGCTTGTACCTGTAAAATTCTATTTCCCTACTAAGTCTGCACGTAAGTGCCAAAAACTGCAGTTACATGTGCCATTTAGGCACATAAATGGAACAGATTTTACCCTTAGCATTAAACTAGAAGCTAAGTTAAATATTTACATCACTATTAATGCATAATTTCAGTCACCCATAAAAACACTGCAAATTACAGAGCATCTCTTTCCCTCACTGAAGTTAGGGGTGAAGTGTCAAAATACTTACTAAGGCCTTACAGAGATAACTCATTGACTAGATAATCATAACCTGTTCCTCCATTTTAATTTATCAGTTTTACAGTTCCTTTGAAATCCCTAGAAATAAACTTTAAGTACAAAGAGTGAACAAGTCCAGGGTAAATTACTTTACTAAAACACTAGGCCTAAATTCAAGGATTAACACCACAGAAAGAAATATTTTGTTTATCTGAGTGTACGAAAACTTGAGTGAAACATTAGCCACTTACGTATGCCTTATTGCAAAAATGCCCAATATAGTTGTTTTCCAATGGTTATTTTTAAGTCACACTGCCATCTTCAGATTAAGTATAAGACATGCAACTCAAAGCTCTCAGATGATTCTGCCATTTCTCAGTTACTCCTCTGGTTCTTTTCCAGTTTTCTGCCCTTTCAAGCCAATATGACCATTTTCAATTGAAACAGGAAAAAACCAAACCCCAAATGAAAATCTTAAAATTGGTTTTTAACAATGACAGGTTCCACTGATGAGCCTGACAGCATTTCCTATATAGCCTTAAAAACTTGTACAGAAAACAGGTCTGAACAGCAAAGACAGATGATGTCCTTAGTTCACAAAAAAACTATAATAAACACTTCTGTAATTATAGTAACAGCACAGTCACTTCTGGTTGTTGTAGCATCTAGTTAAAAAAAAAAGGCCTAAAACAAAAGCTATGCTTTTCTTAGTAAGGAAATAATTGAAAGAAGAGAATGTTATGAGCTTCAAGATGTGTCCTATCACTCAAACAGTGTTTACTCAGACTTTCTCTCTTTCATCTCTCCCTATATGTGCATAGAGAAGACAGGTGGCAGACTAAATAGTGCAGGATTTCAAAAGGTTTGGAATTTCACTATGGAATAAATTAAAGGAGTGAAATTGGATATTAATTCAGTATCAGATATTAGCAGACTGTAAACTTCTTGAAGCAGAAGTGTTTTTATTTTCATATCTTGTATAACACCAAGCATATTAGCTTTTAACATGATGATAATAAGGGAAGGAAAAATGTCCATTTGCTATAAGCCTCTTTTTAAAGAGTCTAGCTTTGCACATGGTATAAAATTTCTTGAAATATGATAGTTAAAAGACATATCTGCAACCCTTGGCTCTTTTGAGCCCATTTTAACAGGTGTGACTGTAAATATAGTTTAGAAGGATCTAGCTCCAGCACACAGAAGACAAGTAAAGTTAAAAAAAATACAACCCCCCCACAAATAACAGTATGCATTATTTTTTCACTTTATTTTGTAACTTTCAAATTAACATTATTCATGATGTGAAAAGTTAGCTCCTTCTATTTTATAGGCAACTTATGTAAAAGACCACCACTATACTACTTCTGTAATTTTTGTTAACACAAACATTTTAAATATCACATTTCATTATTTCCCTTAGACATACTGTTGCATAACATGAAGGATCGAGGTCAAATGAAAGAAAAAGTGATGCTTTTGATGCATCTAGATGACAGCTGTCTTCACTTTTGATTCCCTCTTTACTGTCTTCTAAGAAGCGATACGATAAATTGTGAACATTTTTCAAAATGTGTCTGTAACATCCAGGTATATTGAGCTGTAATGCAGACAGTCTAAACCTGCATGTCTGCAACGCATCCTCAGCAAGTATTTCATGGTACCACTGCCCAACTTTATTACTGGGATACTTGATACTGTGCCCAACCATTGGAAGAACCACCTAAAGAAGAAAGAAAAAAAAAAATGATATGAGCCACAAACATACCTGAAATAAAACCACTCCCTTTTCTTTCAAAACTTCTTTGCATGTGGTGTGAAGTTTCTGTAAATATGATTAGTTAAAAGTCGTATCTGCAACCCTTGGCTCCTACACTTAATCACAAATATAATTCTTGCCTATTTTAGGGCTTGATTCAGCTAAGTCCACAGTACACACATTGAAAGAAGGCTATGTATGTACACAAGATGTAAATATCACTAGTACAGACCCCAGTCAAGATGCCAGTAATCTAAAAACCAGACTACCGTGACTTTTTTAGATTGCTGGGAGAAGCATAACAATTACAGAATGCATTTCTTTGGAAGGCTCCAAATCACTATTTCCTGTGCCTTTTTATACATTGACTTTCAACTGTTCTTAAATATTTAAAAGCACATAGAACATTGTCCTTTTTATCACGAGTGAATACTTTCTTCTCTGTCTTTTCTGGGAGAGCGTATTAACCTGTAAGTGCATTTTTTTTTTATTTTTATTTTTTTACAGGGATGCATCCTGGTAATAAATAAAACTGCATCTGTCATTTAGTTGCATTATTTTTTTAATACTATTTTCATTAATTCAACCCCCTCCCTGAAATATTATTTCTGAGATAAACTTACTTGATGTATTGTATAATTGCTAGCTGACTCTTCTGGAGCAGTTACTATGTGGACCTGGCATTAAAAATTAAAAAAAATACTTATTGTTTGACATAACAGAAAAGTAGACTATGGAACAAATCATGTACTATATTCCATGTAGCCCTCCAAATAAATCAAGGATTCTGACATATTTGACTATAATGAAGAAAGATTATGTTTCAACTAACAACAACAACAACAACAACCTGTTTAAACACAAAGTAATAATTGTATTAGGAAAGAGCTGTCCATAAAATATTCACAAATGTTAACTATTTTTGAAGCAAGACTCTAGCACAGGGCTTCACATTCATGCTCATCTGACTTGAAGTTAGATACATATGATAATTCATCTTTCCATTGATTTAATCTATCTGATTTATTGTGCCACCCTCTCATAATGTTTTGATCAAAATCACAATAAAAATAGGAATCTTCTGTTTACTAAAGCTGGAAGACTAGTTACAGTGACATCTAAATTTATCTTACTCCAGGAAGTATCTGGAAGATGTTCACTAATAAATTTTAAGAAGTGGGTTTTATTCTGACGGTTATGCCCATATGAAGACCATTAAAACACTACAAAAAGTCTACACTGCATCTGATGCACAGGAGGGAAGCTGGTTGCCATATATCAACACCTCTGAAAAAAGAAACAGATTGATTTGCAGGTCTTTCAGACCCACACTGAAAGAAACGTACAACAGAAAATGATCACCAGGCTTCATACATACATAACCAATCTGGCCAAGTCCTGATCCCTGAATCCACACCTTCACTTTGTTTCTATTCTTCCCATGAACACACCAAACAGGATGTTTAACAGTATAGACATCACATATGCCTATTTGTAGACAACTGAGAGGGGGCTAAGCTACTTTACCTACCATTAATCAAAATAATTAATATTTAAAGAAAATAGCAAAGGTAGTATAAATGGGTTAGAAACCTTGTCTAAACATAAAATTGGGACTTCTGCATCTTAAACCACGTAAGTGTGCCAAGCTAACTTTTACAAGGAATATTGTTTACAAACTCAAAACTCACTCGGTCATTCAGAGAAGAGCTTTCATCAACATTTTCTTCAGAGAGGACTAAATCACCTTCTACTACTTTTGACCCATAGATCTTAAACCTGTAAGATGCTGCTGCATTCCAAATTTTACTGCAATACGCATGAACATAAAATATGCGCATGGAATGAGGAAGACTGAACCATGCTCGTGTACAGCCCTCATGGTTCACTCCATAGCGATTCAAGGCACGAAGTATCATCTTCTCTCTTACTTTAAATTCGGGCATCCTTGCAAGAGTGCCCTTTGCATCCTCTGGAAAAAAAGATACAGAAGTAAGAGGCAAATTGATCATTTTTCAATGTTGTCTACTTTGAAAAATAAATTTAAAACTAAAAGGATAAAGTAAATCAGGTAGGAAATAGGCTGTCAGACTAACTTGCTTAAACTGGCTTTTTGTTTATTACTCCCCAGCTTTCAATCTATTATGTCGGACAAATTCGATCTTATGCATCTTAGGCTTAGTAGCCTAAGTTAATAATTCCATTTTCTGTAACTTACACAGAATATAAATGAAACTAACTGCAATTTGTTTGCTAGTTCAATTCAAAGAATGTCTAGTTCTTTGGAAATAAAGATGCATCATTTCCTTAAGGATTCACTACAGAACTTGATGTGCTCAGTTTTAGGCCCCTATTTTTAAATGGCTCCTTTCTCCTGTGCACAAACAGTTTTTGCATCCACAAAGCGTATAAATGCATTAGCATTTCCATAGCTAAGTGCTCTGATTTGCCAAAACAATAAGTGCCAAGTCATTTCAGGGTGCACACCTCGTGAGAAGAACAAATATCATGCTTGGTTTATATCACAAGTACAAACTGCACTTGTCAATAGAGTCTGAGCCTGGTTAAAAGTTTATCCCATCATGTTCCTTCTACAAATGCACTGTATTTGTATTTTCAGTTTTTATATTTCCTTCTTTCCTTTGTAATTTTCTCAGAGAATACCTGGAACAGCATAGCCATTTACTTCTTGCTTTGGAAAAGGCAAGCTGATGACTTTGGAGGCCATGTCAAATGTATTTTTGTGCCTCATAGACTAGCATAAGGCAGAAAAGTTCACCTTATTTAGTCTGCAAAAATGAAGCGCATCCACCCTCCCCTGAAACCACATACCCTAACTAACTTGTCAACATATAATAACAAGCAACTGTAAAAATGTGGGGGGTCTGATAAATGCATTTGGAATTAACAATGACTCCAAGATTTTTGGCTTTGAGAGTATATTTAAGATGGATAACAGCAGAAACACAGGTGTCAGAAATAGGTCATTTTAATTTGAAGACAGATTCTAGTCTATGGCTGGAGGCAGGCATAACATTTGAAAGGCAAGCATTCAAACATATACATGGAATAAAACACTCAAAATGTGACAAATATACAAAGAAAGAGCAAGTATTATTCTGAACTGTATATGTGCATGGTAGTGCGGTTCTTCAAGCATCAAACAATGCAGAGCTCTTCTCATCCTACTGCCCACCCATCTTCCCACCTCCTGGCTGTTGTTGCTACTCTACAGACTCTCAGTTTTAGGTGCTGCAGGGACTGCCAGAGCCAGGAGACTGCACCACACCCCCCATCCAGAACCAGGATTCCTGATCTCTAGACCCCAATTCCCATGTACTTCTCCATGTTTGATTTCAAGTATCTGGCACAGTGGCAAGGGGTCTCCTGGTTTTGGCAGAATGCAGTGAACAAGATAGCACTCAATGACAATCAGACCAAGGAGAGGGGGCCTGCAGGGCTTCACTGACCGTCCACTCTGCTCCTTCTGCCTTAAGCAGGGAGGGAGGAGTGGAACTGCGGATAAAGCACTCCAGCCAGGAGGTATAATGGGGAGGGCTGCATGTCTCTCCACAGTTGGAGTTTTGTTTTGTTTTGTTTTGTTTTGTTTGGGGGGGGGGGCAGGGGGGGTTGAAAGGTTTCAAACTCCATTATACCTTTAAACACTTGTCTGTTTACACCTTTTTATGAAAGTTTCAGTGTTGAGTTTAACATAAGACAGGAATTATGTCAGAGATTCAATGCAAGGGACATAAAGAATTGAAAATCAATTCCACAGAACAAGAAACAAGGACTTGTTTATTAAAACTTTCTACTGGAGCAACTCTGTAGTTAGGAGAGATGTTAGATGAGCTCATCTAACATCTCTCCTAACTACAGAGTTGCTCCAATAAAAGATGTCATCCAAAAACAGATTTGTCTTTTGCACATTGCCTGAACCACCACTACTGCAACAACACTCCAGTCTCACTAACTAACTGCATATGTAGCATGAACTGAACTAATGTAGCTGATGTTAACACAGAGTGTAATAATAGTGAAATGTAACCATGTTAGTCTTGTTCTGTAAGCAACTTGAAAACTCCATTTTGTATCCTTCTGCTTGACATAAGTGAATGAACTCTGAATAGCCTTTATGTAAAAGTATGTGTAAAAGGGTGAATGGTGAGAGAATGGCATAGAGACAGGAGAAGATTTAAGTGTTTATGTAAGCAACAAGGCATCAAATATAAGTTACCAGCCAGTAACTAACTAACAAATGGCTGAAGAATCCCTTTGAAGCTCGAGGGCACAAAGGAGGTAACAGAAGAAGAAGTTCTGCCAGACAGGTAACAAGAACACTCCAAGGCTAAGATAAGCTGAAGAGAAAAGAAAAACAGCCGCAAAAACAAAAGCTGGGTATAGAAAAACCCTAAAGCACTGAAACAAAGGATGCCAATCCCTATAAAAGAACGCTTTAAAAATGCCAAGTTGGGTGAGTCTCTTTCTCTACCGCTGTTTCATTGGAGCACAGACGCATCTGTTCACTGTGCTCCAGCTGTTATCTTTAAATCTGCTATCTTCAAATCATCATCATCTATTCAATAAGCCCAGGTTGGCCACCCTGGGCTGATACTGAGCAACTACTGCTGGTAACTATATCTGGTGTGTGTGTGGATGAAATGGTTGTTTTGTGTATGTGTATGCCTGTGTGTAATGATGTGTACGATGATTTGTGTATGTCTGTATGAATGGTGTGCCCAAACCTCTATGTCTAACTCATCTAATCAATAAACACAGCACCTTGCCTTATTCCCCTTTATAAAGCCTTGCTCATGATTTGAGCAATTGGCAATTTGTGTAACACATAGAAGTAATTTCCAACAGGAGGCCCAATGGCAAAGCAATTAAGGAGTCTGCTACAATTCCAGAGACAAGTTTGAGCCCCAATCTGAATTTATGCTGAGGCTGCCCAACTCCCTATCAACTCAGCTATATCTGGGTACTGGTCATTCAGACTGGGGAGGAATGTGATGCTAGTCTTAGTACTTCCTTGTGTGCTTTCTAGCTACAGAAATGACCAATTCTTTACACAATGACTTGATGGACTAGTGGGCTCAGGAAGCCTTTCATTTTTTAATTTTTTTTTTTGGAGTGTCCAATAAATATTGTAAACAACAAAAGTTGTGGTTCTCAGGAAGCTAAGAGAGCTTAACATCTAACTTGCATTCAGTTTCAGTTGCAACTGGGCCTACAACTCTTATCTTCCTCTGAAACTCCTCACCAAAGATTATGGTATTCCAAATAGGGGGAGAAAGGGCAGTCTTGAGACACCTTTCCAATCTTTTTCAGTATGCAATCTTTTTCAGTAAAGTCTCCACTAGAAATGAAGTTTCTCCACTGCCCTGAACCTTGGGAAATGGCAGCATCTTCTATTCATTTTGTACAGAGTAAAAAACAAGGATTGATTTAGGGGTGTAGGTTGTAGCTGTGTTGGACTAAGGATATAGGCAGACAAGGCTCTTTTCTTGCATGCACACCAGCCTCTGGCTTCTTTACTATTCATTCCATTCAGGAAGAGCGCGCACACTAACTGCAGATGCTTCCTCAGCCTGACAAAGGGTTTTTAAACCCGAAAACTAAGAAATTTTTTTCCAACTATTTAAGTTGGTTTAATAAAAGATATGAGATTCACCCAAAGAACCTTGTCCGGGATTGATTTAGAGCATTCAGAGTTTAAAAAAAAGAATAAATCAGCACAAAGTTCAAAACAGTATTGACAGGAGATGTACATGCCACAGGTAGTACCAAAGGCACATCTTCACTACAAACAGAATGATTAAAACGTAAGACCGCATTAAATTTAAAACATGTTAAAAGATGTCCTTTTTGTATCTTCAAAACAATATCTTGTAAAGTAAATATGACTTCAAGACAAGATGTGTATAACAAAATCCTGAGATGTCCACTTGGCTTTTACTCTGCTCTCATTCTGGGACATTCAAACTGGTGACAAGGCAGCACTGAGTAACAGTCTGGGTAAATCTTAAATCACTGTGAGTTTAAACTGGAATCCATATTAAAACTTAATGAAAAATTGCTTGGCAAATTAATACAGAAAATACAGTGGTGTTATTTTGATAGTTTGTTTGGGGCCTGATTCCCCATTCATATTCAGCAATAAACTCCATTAAATCCAGAGGAAGTAGTATGACTGGCATAAATCCAAAGTGAGAGAAGAATATGAACCTTACTATGTAGAAGAACTTTCATGAAGCATATTTTAAAAGTGAGACTTACCAGTCTGAAGAAAATATTTCTTTGCCTGGTTTACAGGATCATCTGTATCTTCTGGTGTGAAAAATAGCTTCACAGCTTTTACCTTGAAAAATAATACATTAAATTATACTGTCTCTATTTTAGAGCAATTAACCGATGAAGAAACCCCCACCTGTGAGTTTTTTGGTGGGATACTCTTTTGTAGTGATTCTCAACCATGGTGCCAGATATCTCAAACCAGAGATCCTTTTTCAAGGGTGCCTCACGGTGCCACACATTATTAGCACTGTTAGGTGTGCAAACATAAAGCACAAGATAAAACCAGAGATTTCAAATAGGAGTCCACAGTATTAAATACATTTTAACTTGCTATGTTGTTTCTGAGTTCTTTGCAACAGAAGAACTGCTCTAATATTTTTCTGCAGTCAAAAAAAGCCTGAAAACTAAGCACTGGCATCTTCCAAGGGGTGCCTTGAGTCTAATGAGGGGTGCCTTGAATCTAATGAAGTTGAGAACCACTATTACATCTCAGAATCTGACCGTTCCTTAAGTTTGATGACTCACATTCTCTTCTTCTTTCTATCTGAAGTTCCAAAATGCCACACACATGAAATAAGAGGATCTAGTGCAAGGATGTCAAACATTTGGTTTCTGGGGAAAACTGGGCCTGCAAAACTGTGTCCTAGGGTCCATGGGGCTGATAAAGGGATCAGGAAATTGAATGGAGGGCAAGCGGGAGTGGGGCCACTGAAATTTGAGGCACAGAGTCCTGTTTGCAACTGGTGTCAGCAATAGAGCACGAGTAACATTTGATTAACTTCTGCTGCCCCTTGTCCTGCTGCTGCAGCTCACCCTGCCACTACACCTGGATCTGACCTGAGGAGCGGGATGATTCTGATACCCTGGTCTAGTGCAGTGGTTTTCAGACTTTCTGAGTCATGGAACCATTTCATACCACTTCTTCTGCCACCCCTACTCCCCATAAACTATTATAGAACCCTAAGTTTCTGCAGACAGTCTGAAAACCACTGGTCTAGTGCATTCTTCTCTAGGTTCGGAACGAAGGGTTTGCAGTCATGCGGAAGGCTAGGAACGGTCTTCAATCTTGCAGAGGGGATTAGGACAAGACAGAAAACCACTTCCCAACCTTTAAAAAAAAAAATTACACTTAATATTTAACTTTAGACTATACACCACTGTAGAAAGTGATTTTGCAATCTCTTCAAAAAATTACTCTCGCTGTTTATGTCACAAATGAGATGACTGTTCAATGGGATGGTCATCTCCAACACTAGACTCAGACATTACAATTGTAACTGTGGAAAGAGCTGACTGTAGCTATTTACATTGTGAAATAAATACCATTTCTTCATTCAGCAAAGCCAATCCAATTTGATCTGTCCGAACATTTTGTCCCTGCCCAAATCGCTGAGGTCCATAGTAATTTACAAATCCATTAGTCTACAATTAAAAAGAAATAAAAAATGTTTAAAAGTATGAATACCTATTGAACATTAAGTAAATACATAACACAGTACATTTACATTCAGTTTTCTTGTTACAAATTATTTTTACAATGGAAATGAGAATTCTTTAATAGTATCAGTATGTAATTCATTAAAGTTTATAAACTGCTCTACTTAATTACAGCTCTTAACAGTTTCTCCATTTTACAAATGAATAAAAAGGGAGTCTCCTGATTTTTAGAAGCACCTCACACAAGAACTTTAACTAAGCACAATGGGAGCTATAAGTGCACTTTTGAAAAACAGTAACTGGGTGCATCTACACATGTAATTAATGCAACACAAACTCTAGAGCCGTTTCACCTGAGTCAACAGCTCCTGGGCACAGTGTCTACATATGCACCCAGGACAACAGCACTTTGGGCAAGGTGCAAGCAGCCTCAGGTGGGCAGGGAGCACCGCTGCCATACAGGCTCCAAGTGGCATAAGGCAGCAGAAGGGCCAGCTGGAGCACGAGGATGCTGATAGTGCAGGGCCGTGGCTAGGTGGCAGGCAGCCCCCACACTTCAGCAACCTTGTACCCCTGGTCAACTCCTATCAGGGTGGATAAAAATCAATAATTTAAAAAATAAATAAATAAAAAGAATTTTAAAAATGGATTTTTTTTAATTTAAATTGGATTTTTTTGTATTTATATCAGATTTTCTTTTTTTAAAAATTAAAATCAATAAAATACTAGATTTCTCTCTCATTTTAAAAAATAAGTTACAATTAAAGCTCATCACAAACATGCTAAACCTACGCTTAGTCTCATAAAAATGAATTAATGGCTCTGTCACACTCGCATGTTGACTTGCCTACCAATAAAACATGGGCATTGGGGCTGTGCGAAGCTTCGCTAGCTGTTTCGTTTTGATTTAGCTGTTTTGAGCTTGAAACGAGTCAAAACAGCATGGGAACAAAACAAGCTGCCCCATGGAGTTCAGGCCAGTGGTGAGAGGTGGGCAGAGGCAACACTGTGCTCTGCCTCCCACCACTGGGCTCAACTCCCAGCGCCAGTCCCAAGTGGCAGCCTCCTGCCTGCACCCCCAGGAGGTCTGCGGGGCTCTGCCGGACTCCTCTGGGGGTGCAGGCCCCCAATCTGCCTGTGACCACAGGAAGCTGCTCCTCCTTCAGTTTCGTGCTTCCTCATTATAGCCTATGGGTGAAACATTGAAACAGCAAAAGTGTTTCGATGAAACGAAACAGAACAGTGCTTTCTAAACTAAACTAAACTTGAAACGACACCCTGTTCCTTCGAAATGTCGAAGAAGTCGAAGCAGAACGGTGCTGTTTCGCACTAAATGGGCATTCACTTCAGTTTTTCATCTCATGAAAATGGCTCTAGTTTATCTGTCCAGCCTAACTGAAAAAGCAAGAGCTGGTAAAGTTCCGGGCTTTCAGTTTCTGTTTCTCAGCAGACTAAAGTCACATGTGCAAAGACCCAGGCTCAGTAGGATTGTTGTTGTTCTATGCTTAGGTGGTGGTGGAGCTGGGCCAAGCAAGGCAGAGGAGTTAGTTAAGACACTGTCTTAAAGACAGAGACAATATAGGAAAGGATGGAGGCAGAGTAGAAAGGAACAGTGGAGTGGACTGGAAAGAAAAAGGGAAGACATTATTCAGTAGCACACACACAGCTTCCTATATTCCCCCACACTTTTGCCACAGAAAAACTGTCAGGGCTTCTAGGCATAAGAGAGACCCTATCTAGGAATATTTTGAAGAAATTCCTTCCCTGGGTAAAAAAAAGCAAACGTGTTAAGTGTAAGCAGTGCAAGAAGGAGATGCAGGGCCTAGTTACAAGAATGAAACATCATAATGAAAGCTGCTTATTGGGAGAAAATGATGTGAATGAAGATGTGGATATGTCTGAAGAACAATATGGATCAGCTGGTTAGTAAATTAAATAATGCACTTTGCAATGCATCATTCTTCAAGACTCTCCCTATGCCTTTTAGTATAAGTGTGATTTAACAAGTAAATTCCCAAGCTGTTTGCCATGTTGGATGCTGCTAGAAAAAAAAGTTTAGCTCAGCTAATCCTTATGGCTTGTTTAATTAGTTAACCAAGTTTAGAATCTATCACCCAAGTTTACAGTACAGAAAGCTCCAGGAAAAGAAATTTAGAAATCTAGAGTTGCTTGTTGCTGCTGGGTGTCATTTTCTTATATTGCATAATACATGCCCCTTATTTTGCAACATCAGGGCCCCAGACCATAATGGTGATGTCATAAGTCCATTCTCTATTTTACTTCAGCATAGCTCAGCTTTCCCAAGGGAACCCTATCCTATACTTGTTTTCTCAAAAAACAGAAGTGCCGGTGAGTTCAATGGGGCTTACTCCAAAATTAGGTGTCCTCTAAGCGCAGTCAGTCTTAGCTTTTTTGGTAATTTGGAATCAGATCTGCATCCTAGCTGAAAAAAAAGTAAATGATTAAATGAATAATAGAGTGAGAAGAACTGAGAAGAATGAGTTATTCAAAAGTGATTTTTGTTTCCAGATCCCATTTAAGCATAAGAGACTTTGACTGTCTATCTGCAACACCTTCAGAGTCATCCGTTGGTACTTTTAGCAGCAGTGCTGCAACTAAACATGTTTCAGACAACAAAGTATCAGTAGCAAGAAGAAAATTTCAATCATCCAGTAAAACCACCACCATGGATGGGTTTGCAGTAAAGACCAGCAAATACCAACAAGACACCATAGATAAAAAGATTGCTTGGTTCATTTATGCCACAAATTCTCCTTTTTGCACTGTTAACAATAAACACTTCATTGACATGGTTGAGTCCTTACGACCAAGCTACACTTCCACACTGGTGGAAGGTTGCTAGATACAGTGCATGAGAAGGAACTTGAACAGTGTGCAAGAAATACAGAGGGGAAATTTGCCAGTTTAAGCCTTGATGAGTGGAGCATTACACAATGACCCAGTAATACGTGCCTGTATGACAACAGAAGATGGGGATCCATATCTATTGTTTCTGAAAGATATATCAGGAAATGCCCACACAGCAGAATATTTAAAAGAAATGGCAGTGAAAATGGTAATAAACTGCAAACAAAAACTGAACCGTCACTTGCGCAGTTTTGGCATAGACAATGCTGCAAACATGGCAAAGATGAGAAGATACTTAAAAGAAGAAACAGAAGGATGCTCCTTAATAACATGGCTGCAGTGCCCATTTAATGCATCTTTTAGCCAAAGACTTAATTACCCCTCCAGAAATAAAAGAAAACGTTTTTGAAGTCGCAAAATACTTCCATAACAACCATTTTGCTTCAGCTTCACTGAAGAGAGCAGGAAGATCCAAACTAATTCTCCCACAAGAAGTTTGATGGAATTCTGTGGCTGATGGTTTTGAACAATTTATTAAGAACTGGCCTATTCTCATAAAAATTTGTGAAGAAAACCATGATAAAATAGATGGAAGTATCTCATCCAAAGTATCTAACATTGGATTAAAGAGAAAAGTAGAGGATATGCTCGGTATACTGAAGCCTATATCCACTGCCTTAAACAAACTTCAGAAAGATTGTTGCTGCACTGCTGATGCTGTCGAAATTTGGAAGGCACTTCAAGAGACACTGAAGAAAGAAATACGTAACTAGAAAGTTAAACTGAAGGCAGTAAAGATGCAAATGGATCAAGCACTAACTCCACCACATTTTCTTGCAAACATTTTCAACCCCAGATATAAAGGTAGATGCCTAACTTCTGAAGAAGATGATACTGTCATTGCATGGGCATCTCAAAATCATTCCTCAGTTATGTCAGTCATAACAAATTTCAGGGCTGGAGGGGAACTATTTAAACAGTACATGTTTACTGATGATGTTTTGAACAAAGTCATTCCCTTGAATTGGTGGAAATCATTAGCCAGGCACCTTGCAACCAAGTTCCTTCAGTTGCTAAGCCAACTTTTCACAGCAGTAGCTCCCTCTGCAGGCACAGAGAGAATATTTTCATCATTTGGTATTATTCACTCAAAATTAGAAAAAAAATCGACTGGGAGTTGAAAATGCAGGAAAACTCATATTTCTGTTTCAGTCTATGAATAAAAATGACAGTGGGAGTGGGGGAGATGAGAGTAGTTGTAGAAGTTTTAAGGATAGCGTACGTTTAGTGTTGTGATGACTTGTCTGCTAGAGTTAATAAAGTTTGAAAATCAAAAAAAAAGTTTTTAAGGACAGATGCTATAAAATGCTATATTGAGTTGTAAACTAACATGTTTTAGTGATCAGATTTGCACCACTGTTTAAGAAATATGCGAAGAAGTATCAGTGGGAAATTTGATTTAAATCAATGATTTAAATTGAGGTTCTCTCTTGGTGATTTAAATTATGATTCAAATCAATCCACTGTTTACACACCCATTTCAACGCAGTTACTGTTTCTGTTGTAAGGCAGTACTGTCGCCAACAGTACTATTTTAGGGTGGAGTTAGTTAATTTACTGCATCCTAATACTACTGGCACGTGTAGATGGCAACACTTTACTGTGGAGCTAGTCTACTCTGCAGTAAAGTGCACGTGTAGATGCATCCACTGAGAACGAGATGCACAAAGGTACTTAGCTAGCTAGCCATCGTAGATTTCTGTGGAAAATTAATGCCAAATTAGACATTAGGGGAATTTACACACATACTTTTCTGTCCCACAATGTGCCAGAGATCTAATCTGCCTGTTCAGAGCAGGCTTGATTAATTGAGTTTGCTCTGCATGCGAGTTGAGGCATACTGCACTGCACGTAGTTGTATAAGCTGCAAAATGCACGTAAGCGCGCAGAAAACAGCCACGGTGCATTTTTTAACTAAAGCACTTCCAATATGTTTTCATTCAAAAATGTGCCGCTGCTATTTTCTCAGAGCTGTTGTGCATTTTGCCGCTCATACAACTGCAAATGTTGCAGCGCTAGGCACTTTTCAAAGCGCCCAGCGCTGTGGTTCTTACATGTACGAAAATGCACTAGGTGCTTACATGACTTTGAGGATGAAGGCATGAATGACTTGTTAAACCACATGCACACACAGGGCCCATCCACACATTAATGCACATTTAGTTTAGTACTTCCTTCGTGAAGTACTAAACTAAATGCTCAGTAACTACAGTTACTGCACTGCAGCACTGGCGCATGTTTTTTCTGGGATGCTTATTGCATGGTAGCCTAATAACACTGAGCAGTAGCATATTAGCATGGTTTTTGACTGGCATGCTACTGCGCGGTATTATTAGGCTACTGCAAGTGCCTCACGTAGACATGCCCAGGAATTCACCAGGAAGAGAAGCTTCCCCATGCTCCCTCTCAAAAAGCTAAGCTTCGCCATGAAAATAAACCAAATAAAAATGTTTCTGCATACATTAATCATTACCTACTGTATATCACATCAAACTAACTGAGTATTTTCCATGTGCCAAATGCTTAAGTCGCACAGAGTTCCCATTGAAATCAACATTAATAGGAGTTTTGCCTCAGTATGATCTGTATAAGAAGATTCGAAACACCTAAGCAGTGGTTGCATTGAAACAGAACAGAAATATGAAGTGATGCTGGATATTTTCTCCTTAAAAAAAACAAAAAACAAAACCCAAAACAACCTCTTTTCATGAGATGACTCCATCTCTTAAGCCAGTGATTAGGATTTTAGAACTTCCTGGTGAGGGTTCTGACTCTTTGTCAGAATAAAACCAGGCCAGGGAAATTAGTTGCATGACCCACTGAGGGCTGAAATACAGCGCAGCTATAAAGATTTAAATATGCTCAATACTAGGTTAGAATCCACAGGTCCATTTGTACACATAAAAACTGAAATCCCAATGCTGAATTAGTTTGTTTACAGCCAGGACACAAGCAATTTAATCAATCAGCATCCAATATCTGACAGGTTATTTCCCTTTTCCACTGCCTTGTACAAAATGAAATCAAAAGTAGCATAGACCAATTAAAGCAAGAGCTGAGAATTTCTTTGTGAAAATAACATCCAAAAATTTCTAGAGTATAAATAAATTAGAGAGGCTTCTTCTCAACTTTATCTTTATTCCTGAATTAATTATCTTGAAGCAGCAGGTATGATGACCATTACTTAGCAAAGAAGAGAAAAAGAAAGAAATATTGTTTAGTATAATACATGCAGATAAAATTATTTCTCTCTTTCTAACATCCCTCCACTCTTCTCACTAATTCAAAGTTCCTGTCAAATGACTTCCTTTAGTTAGTCAGGACAGGTCCTGGCAGAAGCTACAAGAAATGCCATGAAATTTCCTTTTTTACTGGCATTTTCAATGTTATCTTTTTTATGCAATGCCCATGAAAATCTGTGCATTTTACATAAACAAATCATGCATTTTCCTATTTATTCGATTTATATGCTGCCACTCCCAACAAATGTAGGGGATGGTGGAGGCACATCACAACTATCTTTGTCTCTAAATTGTCTCCAAGTCTCTTCAGTTTATTTGCCATATCCCCATCTATTGTGGCATCCACATTTTTATTTATTCAACATTGCAGCCATAATAATTGTCCTCCTTATTTAGAAAGCTGATCTATTCCTGGTTCCTTGGACTGAGAAAACAAGTTGAAGGGAAGACATTATCCAAAACAGGTAAATGTTGCCACAGCCAACAAACTAGAGAGAGAAGATAGAATGAACAGGCAGACAAGAAAGCACATTTGTTTTAGTTCCAAAAACCAAATAAACAATACCTTTTTTTAGACAGGGCAAAAATATTGCAGTGTTGAAAATTAAATTGTGGAATTACTTTACCTGAATGTTCTCAATTGCTTCTGATATTCTCTCTTTCACATCTGCAGAAGAATCATTTTGTTGGAGCCCTAGATCTCTCACAGTTATATCAAAGTGATTTCCCTTCAGCTGACCAAGTCTAAGGTGCTGGCATACTCTGTGAATGTTATACACTTTCATTCCCTTTTTTACAATTGCTGTTCCAACTTCTTTCATCCTACAAAAATAATAAATTGGGAGTTTGTGAAAAAAAGTCTTTTATTAAAAATATTCAACGTAAAAATGTTCCCTACCTCAGCACTAATCATGTGTGAAGTTAGGATACCAAGTAGTTGGTGCTCAAGGATTTTTACTGCATCTCATAGGAAGTCATAACTCTGGATATTTAGGAGTCTATGATTTAAAAATTAATCCCTTTGTGAAGATAGTGTAAGAGTGATGTTGTAGCTATGATGGTCCAGAAATTATGTGAGATGTAAGGATTTCTTAGGGTGATCTGTTTTATTGATCTACTTGTAGTTGTGATAGACTTAGACAGGCTTTTGAATACAAGACATATTTCATCAGGTGACCTGACAAAGAATGTCTTGCATTCGAAAACCTGTCGTCTAACTACCTCAGCTACATAGATGATCCAATAAAACAGATTACCCTAAGAAATCCTTGCCTCTCCCTTTGTCAAATGATTCTTAGAAGAAAATATGATTGATTACATGAAGGATACTGACAGTCTTCTTGAGAAAGTGCCTGGTGCTATAAAAGTCACATAGGTGCTTTCAAATTTTTCATAATATAAATCACATCTAAATTGTCTCTAACAGTGTCTGTAGAAGAAATGGGGGCCCTAAATTGAAGCGGTGGGTTTTTAAAAACACCGCTTCGATTTAGGGCAAAGTAAACCCCATGTCGAGTACACCTGTGTCTTAGCTGCCTCTCTGGCAGCAGGGAGGGGACAGCGAGCTGCCGGCGAGTGGAGCGGTCCCTGGGCTGCAGGGGTTGGGGGGGGAGGGCTGGTGGTTCCCTCAGCAGCAGCAGCAGTTCCTTCCCAGGCAGCACCTGCCTGCAGGCACCCGACTTGAATGGTCCCAGGGGGACACCACAGCCAGGGAGGGAAGGACCGGGTCCCTGTGCAGCTCAGGTAGGCAGGCAGGCTCCAGGGGGGAAAAAAAAAACAAAAACGGCAAGACTGATATTTTTTCTTTCTTTTTTTTTCTCCTTCAGTGGAGCCTGCCTTCCTGGGATGCTGCCAGGCTGCCTGCACGGGCTGCCTGCACAGTCCCTGAGCTGCACAGAGCCCGGTGCTTCGCTCTGTGGCTGTAGGGCAGCAAACTAAAACTCCTCAGAGGTATTTTAATTTGCTGCACTCCAAAGTCATTTAAGGCACATTATGCCGCCGGATGTGCTACAGTGGCTGGAGTTAATGCATAGTACGCTGTCGACGTGTGCAAACACCAACACCATTAAAGCAGTGCCAAAGCATTTAACCCACTTTAAAGTGTCATGCACACATGCCCCTTGTTTCGTCTACACACGCCCTAATAATCCCCTGCCATTTCACAATGGGCCCATGGCATATGTTGCCTCCTGTTTAGGCTTAAATGATGTACTTGTACTGTGAATACCTACTTCTTGCCTGGGAAATCAATAATGTTGATAGAATTTGCCTGCACGGGCTGCCTGCACAGTCCCTGAGCTGCACAGAGCCTGGTGCTTCGCTCTGTGGCTGTAGGGCAGCAAACTAAAACTCCTCAGAGGTATTTTAATTTGCTGCACCCCAAAGTCATTTAAGGCACATTAAGCCGCCGAATGTGCTACAACTATATTGTTCTCCTTTGTCAGGGCTGATTGTTCAAGAATGCATATATTTAAAATGCTGGAGAAATGTTAATTGTTTAAACAACCACTGCAAGAAACAAGATACTAAATGGGATTTCTGTGTCTTTTCCCTTTTGCTTTAGGATCATACACACAAAATGTATGCAGAGTAAAGGTTGTATCTAACTACAAGTTTATACCAGCAGTAAAATTCTGTTGCACGTTAATCTGAAAAACTGATTAAAAAGAACGAACAAATTAACGTAGTTACGCTTGGATAATTAGAACTAAAAGAAATATAGCTAAATATATCTGAGCAACAAGCAGCAACCAGTTTTCCATCTTTAGAAAGATTTATATATTTACAGTCTGGTGATACAGATGATAAAAATATTAGATAAAATTCAAGTAAGTTTAAGCTCTTATGCAGAAAAAACTGCCATCGACTTGAACAGATGTTACTTCTGGGTAAGTATGCAAGAATTAAGTGGATACTTAAAGGCCATGTTGTCAGCTATGTTTCCAATTATAAGCATGTGTATGTACACCCAAGAAGAGAATCAATGCTTTGAGTTTGTTTTTGTAAGGCTGACCAGAAGAGACTGATTGTGTTGTAGAGACTGACATAGTGCAGCCCTCATTTTTAATGAAAAACAGATTTTCAGAGGCCAGAATAATGAGAATGGGAATTAAGAATTCAGTTTGGTCAACCTTGAAAATGTCCAAGAAGTTACGCGCTGTCAGTATGTATTCCAGCTACAATATATGAACACAAATAAAACAAATATAGTTTTTAAATAATATTTCTGAAGTGTCACTAAAACAATGTTTTTTTTAATACCAGAAAGATCATTTTCAACAGAATTAGGATAAAAATAAGCTTATAATTGACGCAATAACAATTTAGAGTTCAATCCTACATAAACTGGCTACCAAGAGTAGTGCTTTTCATGTGTACCTCACTGAAGTCAGTGGGCTTACTTACGATGATAAGCACTATGTTTGGTGGCAAGTATTTACAGGATCAAGCCATAACACCACAAAACAGAGCCACTGTTGTAGCACCAAAGAGGAGAGGAAGTCCTACTTCATCCCTGCTGTTTCCAATATTCGTTAACCCACTAGCTCCTTTAGTATAAAATTTCTACAAGTTTGCTACAGCATTCCAAAAGGCTATTCTCTTAAGATCAGCATAACATTGTAAAATGTCTTACTTCTGTTATTAGGAAAGGTAAGTAGGAAGAAATAGTTGCATCTGAATTTCAGGACAGCAGCCACCATGCTATCAACAGAAAAATCTATTTCTTTTTGTGTGGATCAAGCTTGTCAAGGGAAGAAAAGGGTTAAAAGAGGAACTCTGTCAGTCTCACCTACTTTAAAAGATCATTTTACCTTTATCATGTTCAATACAAGGGAATGTTGGAGTCAGAATCATGCACGTACTCCCTTGGGCAGGAGCCAAATATAACTTCCCTGATGCAAGTATCTTGTGGGCCTTGCAACATCTCACCACTTGAAATTCTGCTCACTCCCTAGGGCCAGGGATAGAAGTTACACATAAACTGGTTTAAGTAATCAGAAAGTGGTTTAAACCTGTAACAGAACAGAAGTTCAGTGCACATAAGCCAGTTTCAAAATGGCCAAAAGTGGTTTAAGATAAACCTGGATGGATGTAGTATCAGACTTAACTGACTTTGGTCAAACTGGTTTATGAAACTTCTGTCCCAGACCCCTTCCTGCTTTAAGTTAAATCAGAGTCCTCCAGCATCCCAGCATGCTCTGCAGCGCTGGGATCAGCTGGGCTGGGCTGTCTGTTCCAGCCAAGCAGGGTTGGCCCTGCCCCTCTCCTCCCTAGCCAGAGCACTATCACTGCTTCAGCTGGCTAAGAAAAGGGTGGGAATTATTAGCGATGCGTAGAGGGTGTATACAGGTGCACGTGCACTCTCTGAGCTTGGCAGTGTACCCTCTGGAAAAAAACACCACCAATGCTGCTGGGGCACCCCGCACTTCCCCTTGCTGCTGACACTGCCAGCGGCGTCTGTGGGCGGTCCCTGATTGTCGCTGCTGACACTGCCAGCAGCCACCCACCCCCACACTGCCGGCACCACTGTGGTTGCCTGCAGAAGCTCCCTGCTTGCCACCGCCATGAGCCCACCACTGCCTGCAGGCTGTCACTGAGCCGCCACAGCCTCCGGGGGCATGCGGCATTCATGGTGGGGATGGGAAATCCTGCTCTGGAGTGCTGCCAGGTTTGCCTGGCAAGGGGGCACCAGCCCTTGCCAGGCATCCCCAGTCCCCCACCCTCCTCACTGCTCCAGGAGCAGGGGAGGGTCCAGACCTCGGTAGCCTGAGGGGAAGTAGGGATTTAATAACCTGTGGCAGGGTACTGTTTGTGCCTGCCACTTTAAGGGGCCAGAAGACAGCAGCCAGCAGGTGCCTGATTAGGGCAGCCATTTTAGATTCAGGGCTGTCCATATAAACAGGGCATTTTGCTACTGGGACAATATCACCTGGCTGCAGGGCTACTGGTATCAGCTGGGGGCAAGGGGGGGAGCTGTAGGGAATGGTCAGGAGGCTCCTGGTCCTGGGTATGACCTAAAACTGCACCCTGCCAGGAGTGGGTGGCCTGGTGGGGCTGCCAGTGGCGCGGGAGACCCCAGGAAATGCCAGGCCAGTTACCACCCCGGTGAAAGGTGTGTCGGGGTGCCTTAACCCCTACCCCCCACAACCGGGTGGGTTACCCCCCTTTGTACAGTCTGGAAAGTGGACCCCCAGAGAGAGAAAGTGGGGCCATAGACTCACACCTGTCTGGACATCCCCTGACTGGTCAATGCTGGGGCCAGGACCGGAAGGGTCAAAGGGCCGGGGGCCCACCACATGGAATGACCAAGAGCTGAGGGCCTGGGGTTCCGACTGGCCTGGAGGTGGGCCAGGGCTAGTAGCCAAAGGTCCTGGGGGGACCACACGCGTAAGGGGAAGCAGTTCAGGGAGCTATGCTGCCCAGGATGAAGGCGGAATAGGCTGCCTGAGGAGACTAATCCAGGCGGGGTTCAACTAGTAGAATTCCAGGGTCCAGTGCAAGGCTGGTGATATTGATAACATCTGGATGCCATCTGCAAGGCTTGGGCTGTGGTGTAGGGGAGGAACGGAGCAGCAAATAGCGCCTTCAGGCACTGAGGCAAGAAATTAAGCCTCCTGCTTAATTTACATCAATTAGTTAATTACCAACAAGGCATGGCAGGAAAGAAGGCGGGCAGTTAGCCCAGAAACAGGTGGGCGGGCCACTGGGAAATTGGCCCTGAGAAGGCCCCCTGTTACATACCCCTATTGCAGGGAAGGCAGCATAGGCACCAATAGGCTTCGCTCATGTACCCAGGGCTGTGGCAGCCAGACGCCAGTAGCCTGAGGGAAAGGTGGGGGTTTAATCCCTGCGTTGAAGGCAGCACAAACGTGGTGCCCTGGGCCAAGTCCATCTGAGAAGCGGCCAGCCGGCTGTGGGGAGAGGGGATGTGACCTGGCTGTGAGATGAGGGGGAGCTTGCAAGCACCTCCTCTGGACACTTTCAAGAAACATTTGGATGTTTATCTTGCTGGGATGCTCTGACCCTAGCTGACTTCCTGCCCCTGGGCAGGGGGCTGGACCCAATAATCTTATGAGGTCCCTTCCAGCCCTAATGTCTATGAAATCTATGAAGTGCTGCTACATTTACATGTATTAAGGTACTCCAGTGGCATAACTGTTCTATATTGGAAATCAATTTTTAGTACCTCTCAGGAGTCACTTTCTTCACAACCATAGCTTGGTAGGTAATGGCTTTCTTATCTTTGATGCCCGTGTAACTGAAGTCTGAAGGAAGCACACCAAGTTCAGAAGACAAATAGCCAATTGCTTCTAGTGTTTCCAGATTTTCTTTCTGAAGGGTGAAAGCTGAAACAATGATCTCAAAGTTATTAAAAAACCCATATTCAAGTTATCCAAGGCCCCATACCATGAAGAATAAATAGCCTAGTGCCAGTTCTTTATATCTAGATGTTACCTGCTACGAATATAGAAGGATTTTTTTTAAATCTAAATCTGTAGTTAAAAAGTTTTTTCCATGTCAAAAGAGAAAGATGTACATGGTAAGAGAAACTAAGCTACAGAAACTAGAAAAGATGAGCTTAAGAACAACAGCATTTTTTTTCAATGTTACCAACACAAAAATTTCTTCACTGTTATTCACTTAAAACAATTGCACAACTTTAATTACAAAACACCTAATGAAAAATTTAAAGAGAACATGAGATTTAATGTCGGTCCCTCTCTAACATATACTGCTCTTCTGATAGACACATTACTCTGAGTATCAGGTACCAGAGGCTTTAAGAAATACTGTCATAAGCCAAATTTGATTATCATAAGACTACAGGAAATAAAATCCTACCCTCTAACAGAACAGGTTAATATCAAAGTACACAGATTCTCCATCCTTAAGCAGCCAGTGCATACAATGAACATAAGACAAAAAGTTAAATCTGGAAATAGTTCAATCATTTCCTTTGTGCAGTTTAATTTACAGCAACACTTTGATTCATTCCTCATGCCAATTTAAAACTGGTATTACACCACTTTTCTCAGTAGAATTACTCCTGATTTATGTACGAATAATAAAAGACCTGAATCTTCTTTCTTGTTTAAAAGTTTAATTATTTTAAAGGGAGCAATCTTATCCAAGAAAACCATGAAACTATTAAAATTCACCTGTATAAAGATTCTGTTTCTCCTGGCAATCAGCAGCTGGCCTTTTTCTGGAACACGTTTTCTCCCGAAATCTTACCATTATCGCTGTGTTTTGCTGACCACTGAAGTCTGTCACAGAAAAAGACTTTGTTTCTAAAAGTTTTCCAAATTTTTTACTGATGAAATGATGGACTGTCTTTCTGTGTTCCTTGTTCTCATCGGGCTTAAAAGAAAATTTAGAGGTCTTCAGTTTTGCATCTAAAAATTTAAAAAAATCATATGCTTCTTCTTCAGTAACAAACTGGCAAAGCTCTCTGTAATCAGCATTTGCTTTTACAATAATTTCACTGTTTTTTGTAACAGTCATTAGGAAAGGAAATTTCTGTCTTATGGCACTATGTAAGCAGGCTCGATTCTCCTTTTCAAAAATAGGCCCCAGTGAGAATTCATTAGAATAAGGAGTTTGATCATTTTCTGAATTCCACGCATCTTTTACATTGCAAGCAAACTGACTAAGCAGCTCGTTCACAGACTTGCTTAACAAGGAGTCCAACACGTCAGTGTCATCGATCCCACATTTAGGTATGGTTTTGGTCACGCGTTCCTTGTTTTCTTTAACAGATGAAAGACATTCTTCTGAAGCATGACTTAGATTGTCCACCTGGCAATGTTCATCCTCTGTGCCCAGTTCTGGGGTATTTATTCTTAACCTCTTGTGATGCTGCTGGTAGGGGCTCTTTTGTTCCAATGGAGTTTCACTGATAGCACAAGAAGACTCAGTGTCACTAAGTAACTGCCCAAACACATCAATTTCTGTTACTACAAAGTCACTAGGAGAGTTTTTCACACTACCACAAAAGCCAATGTGATCATTCACATAACTAAAAGAATTAAGCATGATTCCAGTGCTTGTTTCCACTTCGAACCTGAAATGACAAAATTTGCAAAAAGGACAGAAGATGGGTAATTAGCAGAGAAACACTTCAGAGAAGAGGCATAGGAATACTTTAATTTCTGCCCTTCCTACTTACTGAGGGACATTATTTCTTTTTAAAAAGTCAATTTAGAGAAATTTTAAAATCATTTAGCATGAGTTAAAAATGGAATGTTTCCTATGAGCAGATCAAAAACCACCTACAAGCTTGTTAGGCCTGTCATAGGTTGACCAGATCCAACACCATTGAAAAACTGCTAAGAATGAGTAGCACGTAAGCTTCCCAGGGCTGAATTAAAGACACTAAAGGTAAAATGGAATGAGCTCAAAAAGGTAACTGGAAAGCAAGCAGAAAAAGGTTTGTGGAAGAATAAGTAAATTTAGAAAAGAGAATTGGGGATCGGACTCGATGATCTATTGAGGTCCCTTCTGACCCTAACATCTAACATCTATGAATAAGGAAATCCCAGGGTGGAACAAGGAGGTACAAAGACCGGTCTGTGAAAGTACAAAATCATAGGAGAGGGGTGAGGTTTAAAGCCAGATCAAAGGAAAACAGATCTAAGAACAGACAAATAGCCAAAAGGAAAAAAAAAAAATAGGAAATTTACAGAAAATCTCAAGCACAAAGCACCAATCAGCAAGAAAGTTAACAAGAAAGGTGATTAGTTAAAAAATAAAAGCTCATTCCCTGTTAGTTGCCAACGTATCATTTTCATCTTGCATAAGTCAACCTTGAAAGTGTCTAGAAGAAAGATTTTGTCAAATTACTGCATGTTACTCTAGATATAAACCTCTTGTGTCCAGTCCTCATCGCTCTCCAGCCCCTGCTGCAGCAGACTGTTGTGGGCAAAGATTGGGCTTATAAATCACCTGTGTACCCACGTGACCTAGCCTCCCTGCCCCACACCATCCTCTCTTTCTGCTCTCTTCTTTCTCCCTCACTTTTTCTTTCCTACTTCGTTTCTCTCTTCTCCCCCCAACCCCTGCTGGATGTGGGGATCTTCACTTGCGAAGGATGAACAACACTCTAGACGTAGATTATGATTTATGCCTGAGATTTAATAAAAATGAGCATGAAGATTTAGAGATGAAGCAGAAAGCAACTGCAAAGTGAGAACAGAAGCTGGTAATGGGGGACACAGCCATGGCAGCAGGGGAAGCAGAGAAAACAACAGCTAGCTCAAAAGCATGCCCGAAGGACAGCAAGACAGAAACCAACCGTTGATTTGTTCCACGTTGTCAAGCGCTAAGTTTGTGGTGAGCTGGTGCATTTTAATAGGAGTCACTTTTGATGGCTGCAGGAATGACTTTGCAGGTGCGGGTGGTTTCAACTTATTGCACCACTCACCACCAAATCATGCAATGTGTGTAATAGGGACCTGGTGTAAAGAAAGGGCTGGTGTTAGAAAGGGCCTATCTGATGAAGACAGAGAGAAGAGCGGTGACTTAAGGGGGATGACAGGTGCCAGGTGTCAAGAGGTCAGAGCTAGTCGTAGGAAGCTTGGACACGTTATGGAGGCAACTCTCTGAGGGCCCCGAGCCTGCAGGCAGACACGCACAGAGGATGTTAGTCGTGCCCCACGGGCCCCTTTGCCTACAGCAGGTCCAGGCAATTATTTTGGGTGGAGGGCCACTTACTGGGTTTTGGCAAGCAGTCGAGGGCAACATGACAGGCAGCCAGGAGCAGATAAATATTAATTTTCTAAATGTTTTTAATGGCCCCGCAGGCCAGATAGAATGGCCAGATAGGCCACATCCGGCCCGCGGGCCGTATGTTGCCCACCCCTGGCCTACAGCTCCCCCCCCCCCCCCGGCAACAGCTCAGCCCAGACCCAGCCACACGCCGCCCCAGCGGCTGCACGGGCGGGACCAGGAAAGCCCGGAAGCTCCGCCCCTGCTCAGGGGTTTGCCCACGCGCGAGGAAGCCGGCCGCACATGGACGGCACCACGGTCCCGAGCACGCGGGAAGGAAGGGTGGTCGGACCGTACCATCAGCTTCCACGCAGCAGGAAAGAGTCGGGCCGCGTTCCGGGTTCACTATCCTCCTGTCTGGCACGGCACCGTCTGCGCAGGCGCGTGTTTCTTAAGAGGAAGGTGGCGGGCTGCCCTCCTAGGCCTTCTTAAAGGAGAAGCCGAAGTAGGAAGTCCCGGAGTTGAGCAATGGCGTGGCGGGGCGGGGAGCGTCGGGAGGTGAGGGGTCGCCGCGGCCTGTCCCTGGTTCTCGCGGGGATCCGAGTGGGGTGGGCGGGTGCGGTCATGGTCACGGCTCCGGCTGCTGTGGGCGCCGCTGGGCGCTGCCGGGGTGGGGGACACCACGGGGCTGACCCGTAATGACTCCCCGCACCCGCCGGCCCGGACACCTCCTGCCCCGGGGCCTTGCCCGGCTCCAAGCCGCGGTTCCGGGCTGCTCCAGCCACCCCCCGCGTCCCGCAAACAAAAACCCTGCCCCTGCTCGCTCGCACTGTGCGCCTGGGGCTGTCTCTCTCCTCTCCCTCGGCTGCTTCCTCAGACGCGGGGCCCCAGGTGGAAGGTGGCACCCGGGTCTCTGGGCTGCTGTCTGTCACTGCCTTATGCCCCTTTGGCCCAGGAGCATCCAGGCTGCCCCTTTTAAACACAACCCCCTGGATACACCTGTTTTAGCATGGTAGGAAGTGAGGTTGGAAGGGACTTCAGTGGGGCATCTCCTCCCACCCCGTGCTCAAAGGCGGACTGTCCCTAGCTAAATCATCCCAGCCCAGGCTTTGTCGCCTCACGTCTTAAGAATGAAGACTCCACAACACCTCTGAGCAGCCTGCTCCAGTGCTTTGCCACCCCCCTCCCAGTGAGAGAGTCTTTCCTAATAGCCAATCTCTGGGTGCATCCCCGTGAGCGGGAATGTGCATTCCCCGGGGACAAATAGCAGCAGCACATTTGTGCCACTGCTGCTTGATCCCAGTGCATACACCTGCCCATGCGTGCTCTGGTGCATGGCAGATTGCCCCGGGTGGGGTAGGGAAGGCTGGGGCCAGCACCTGGGTTGGCCCCAGCATCCTTACCTGAGGGCCTTCCAGGGCTGCAGCAGTGGTGGTCCAGCTGTGTGTAGCCTGGCCAGCAGGCAGGGCATATCTCTGGCCAACTAGGCTCGGGTTGGGCCGCACACGCTGCAGCCATGTGCACCGCATCTCTTGTTTTTGGTGTGTTTGGGGGATTTTGTTGGGTATTTTTTAAGATACCAGGATTTCCCAGAATCTAATTTTGCCACTGCACAGCAAATATGCAGCATGGTGAACAAATTAACATGTGCCACATGCATTTGAGACACCTCAGAAGGCTTTGAGGCACTGCAAAATGCATGTTCCTGCTCATTTGGATATGGCCTTTGAAGCCTAACATTAGATAAAATTACCCAAAGAAAGATAGCAGTGAGATTTTCTGGTTACGAAGATTAGGTAGGACATCCACCAGGCACGCAGCCGAGGAGCGGCTCTGAGCTGCTCCAGCAAAACCCCCACATGCCACAAGCAAAAAACCCACCCCTTGCACTTGAATGTAATTGAATTATAAACTTCATTAAGTCCATTTTTAACAACGGTAAGGCCCTGAATTTAGACCATGGGTACTGGGTTGCAGTGTGGGATTCTCTGCCCTACGTTATTCTGTAGTTATGAACAGTATAATGAACTTGGTTCCTTGTCTCTGAAACCAGCTTGGAGTGAGGGAGTCTGGGATATATTGGAAAGACTCGTGGACTTAGGTACAAATCCTTAAAGCCATTTATGAATTCATGGGGAGTTTAGGCATTAAATAATGGTTGGAATTGCAGTGCATTGTGTTTGGGGATCTGGGGCTTGGAAACTAAAAAGAACACAGGATGCTTCATGTTTATACAGCACCTAGCCAGAAGGCGAGGTGGGGGCAGGGCCCACTTATGGTTGACTTCAGGGTATAATTTTGATATAGAGAGGAATGACTTAGATACAGGAGTTAAAAATCTCCATCCTTGGAGGTTTTTAAGACCCAGCTAGACCAAGCCTTGACTGGGATGATATAGGTGGGGATGATCCTGCTTTGAGCAGGGGGTTGGACAAGTTCCCTTCCAGCCCTAATTTTCTATGATTCTAAGCAGTAATCCAGTTATGGGATGATTTAAAAACAAATTCATTGAGATGTTTGGCAAGCAAGTCTAATTCCTTATATCTGTCATAGTTCTATTACAATTTCTAATATGTATATTTTATTGATTTATAAGCATATTTTTACAATATCTGTTAAAATTATGTATTGTATTTTTAGGAACCAAAGATGAGCAAATCGGTAACTCCTTCCACATATGTTCGTTGCATTGGCTATGGACTGATGAGGCAATTGGCTGATTTCCTTGATCCACAAGAAGGATGGAAGAAGCTTGCCGTAGACATAAAAAACCCTTCTGGTGAAAACAGATACAATCAAATGCATATTAGGTATCATATGAAAATGATGAGAAATTCACTGTGACTGCTTAGTCTTCCTTTCATTTTTGATTTATCACATTTAGTTTTTAATAAGCCAAAACATAGTATAATCAGAGATTTACTATTTCAAATGCACTAAAGATTTTAAACTTCAAGTTTTCATTTGAATTGCTTTTTGTCTGCAGGCACTTGCAGGAGGTTACTATGTTAGAGAGCTCCTGCCCTGTTATTATGAGGAAAAAATTATAAATTAGGATTAAGAGACTGAAAGGAACAGGTGCAGGAGCTGTGGTGCAATGGTTCCAGTCATATTAATGGAGTTACAGTGGTGATGAATTTAGTCTACAGCAGGGTTAGACAACGTTTTTTGGCCGGAGTATCGAAAAACCCCACAATGCCTAACTTGGAAGGTGCTGGAGTGCGAGCATGCTAGAAAAACAAAATGTGGGCAGGGGGTACATGGCAGAATGCCCTGCTTGTGCCCCTTGCCCCCCACCCAAAGCCCCTGCCGCCCAGCCCTTCTTATGACCCTTGCCTCCCACCCAAAGCCCCTGTCCCCCCAGCCTTGCTGCCCCTTGCCCGCCACCCACAGCCCCTGCCCCTCAGCCAGGGCTCTGTGGCTGTCAGCAACTACCCAGAACCTGGGCCAGCTGCAAACATCTGCTGCCTCTCCGCCCCAGCCCTGGCTCCAGCTGCCTCCCAGCCCTAGACCCGGCTCTGGGGAGACAGCACGTACCGGCAATGGTCCCTGCTGCGCTGCCCTCGCCGCCACTTCTGCAAAGCAGCATTGGAACCTGGCATGGCACAGTGGGGGGTGCAGAAAGCTGCCTGCTCCGAGCTCCCCGCTGCCCTGCCACACTTCCCCTGTATGCATGGGAGAAGCATGGGCAGCAGTGCAGGGTTGTGCCCCATGCTGCTGTCTCCACATGCGGGGAAAGTGTGGCAGGGCAGTGGGGAGCTGGGAGCAGGCAGCTTTCTGTGCCTCCCGCTGTGCCGTGCCGCACCGGGTTCCAATGCTTCTCTGCAGAAGTGGCAAGGGGAGCATTGCCAGTATGTGCTGCCTCCCCGGGGCCAGGGCTGGGGCTGGGAGGCAGCTGGTGCCAGGGCTGGGGTGGAGAGGCAGCAGATGTTTGCAGCTGACCCAGGTTCTGGGTAGCTGCTGATAGCCACGGAGCCTGGGCTGCTTGAAGCAGGGCTTCCATGGGAGCAGCCTGGGCTCCCGGCTGGCAGCAGCTACCCAGAGCTGGGCCTAGCTGCAGCCGGGAGGCTGCAAACAGCTGCTGCCTCCCCAGCCCCAACGTGTGCTGAGGAAAATAGTCTTGCGTGCCATGCTTGGCACATGTGCCGGGGGTTTCCAACCCCTGGTCTAAAGAACTAATAAAAGCAAAAGACTTACTTAAAATGTTAGCTATAAGCAGTCCAAGGTTCTTTCTCTTTTTCTAATGTCTTAAACTAACCAAAATATTTTTCTTTTCCCTGTCAATTGTACTGTATTCTTATTTAAGACAAGCTCACAGTTTTACAAGTGAGTTGCTGGAGATCTAAATATAATAGACCTGCAGTATTGCCATATGTTTCTTGTTCTGATCAATAATCATATAACATTTTTGGTCTTATTGTGATAATCTGACAGTGTATTTTCTCCATGGACTCCCTGACTACTCTGGTTCAAGAGGATTGGACTTTAAACATGTCTGAGGCCATTTGTAGTTCTTCAAGAACATTTATCCCAGACAGGTATCTAAAAAGATCTGTCAACTTTAGTTGTCATTTGCCCTTCTCAAATAATGTACTTGATATAGAGAGCCAACAGTCTAACTTATAAATTATATATCTTTTCAGTTACAGTACCATTCAGTTGAAGTAATTTCAATCCTCTTTCTATCAAATTTGTGATTTTTCCCAAATACAGGATTTTCTCCAGTCTTACTCCGTGTTTTTGCTTTCTTGACTTCTGGTGCAGGCACATTTTCTTTTGTTTCATATTAGAACAAATTATTATGACCTGTAGTATCTACTTGCCTTTGAAGTTTTCTTCTTCCTTCCCTCTCTCTTTCAATAAATTCATTTTTAGATGGACATACCCCCAAATTGTGACAGGATTAAACTAAATTTTGACACACTGGTGGCTTCCTCCGAGGTGTGCACTGTAGTCCTTATCTTCAAAAATTCATCCCTGCCCCTTGAGAGTAGGGCTTTAAGTCTGCAGTCTCCTCTAGTTCACTGTGATTATACCTAGCATATCTGACATTAATGCAGTACCTTGCATCCTTTTCCCTGTCAAAGAGAGTGACAGAATTAATTGATAACCTATTGGCTTTCACAAAGCATGGTACTATTTAGTAGGACAAATGTATTGCACAGGGAAACTTAGCATGTATATAAACTGTTATTTTTTTATGCTAGACAGTATCTCAATTACACAGGTCCTGGTAAGTGCAGATGTGAGTTAGTCAGCTCTGCGTTCTGGTCTGAGTCCCTCTATGTTTGTAGTTACCTCAAATCAGGGCTGTCTCTCTAAAACTTGTCAGCTTTATTGTCTGGCCTTCTGAATGAGAACAAACTAATATGCAGCTTATCTCACTGGATTAAACTTCTCAAGTTTTTTTTTATGTTTTCTGTCACTTGCAGGAATACAGTAGTACATAAGTAACGTACACATAATTGAAATAAATTCTGTCTGAATGTTCCATGTGCCCACAGTGTTTGGCCATCTCAGTATAATAGTCCTTGAAGATTCCTTGCTTTGCAGGTCTTAAGACCTGTGACAGCAACTTCTGCTAGATAAAGTTTATGTAGGATTAAGTTTTCACTAGGTTTTCTGCTTACCCACCCTCCCACTCCCCTTGCTTTTCTCCCAGGTTCCTCTCAGATTCTGTTCCTTTCAGTGTTTCTACATTATGGGTCATACCTTAAATGAACTTCTAGATGGCATTTGCATTAGCATCTGCCAGAAAGAGTTTCTCTCTTCCTCACCCCAAATGGTTTTTTTGTATTGTGTTGGTACTTTAACAGCCTCTGCTAGGTGTAGTGTTAGAAACTTGAAACTAGACTCTTCAGGAAAATGATTTGTGTGAATCTCTCATAGCTTGAAGGGTTGATTTGAGCCTGCACATGAGGTTGTTTTTACTGAAAGGGTTTTAAAATATTGCTTATAGCATCTTGGGCTTTGTTTTTCTTTTAGTGATCTCTTAAGACTAGATCCTGAGTTTTTAAAAATAATGAAGTAGATAAAGTAGAAACTTAGTGCAACTTAATCCAAATTAACTAGTTTGTTGATTCTCAATAGGGAGCATGGGGTACAAGATCCTTTTAAGAGTGCTTAGAACAGCAAGGAGTGCTGTGCTCACTCTTTCGCGCAGCCACCAAAAAGATGTGAGTGGAGACTCATCTGTGCCTGGTCCCTGTGAGCGGAGGCAAGTGCTTGTTCCTTGTACCCGTTCCCTGTGTCAGGAGGCAAACACTATAATAAATTCATTTTTTAAATGATGTGCCATTAATTAACAAAAGTTATGGCATGGTACCTGGAGTCTGAAAGGTTGAGGATCACTGTTCTGTCCCTTTCAAACAGCTCAAAGTTAATTTTAGAAAAAAATGAATTGGTTTCCATTTGATAATATATCTTAAGTCCCCTCCCCCCCTACACAGTAACTGGGTGCTTAGAAGAATTGTATGAATGATCTTGTTTATATTGGTTTTCTGTCCTCATTAGGTTTTGTCACCTTGCATTACCTGTAAGACTGAATGACTGGAAAAATCAGTAGGCTTCTGATATAAGGAAGACCAAAGGAATTGAACTGAACTGAGGGACAGTAGACTGATTTTTTTTTATTCAGAATGAAAATCAGTTCTAAACTTTTATTTTTCTTAATGTATTTGTATGTAAGAAACACTAAAGATTCAGCACGTATGTTCAGTTAAGGGTGAGTGGTCTTTCCGTCTGCTTCTCTAGGTCTTCAAAAAAGACCCTCCAGTAAAGCCCTTTGAATATAAACTTTCAAAATAGTATTCCAAATACTATTTTGGAAAACATGAAATAACTTGTATGTAAATAACTTCTCAAGCCTCTCTTGCATACTATGGAAAAAAATCCCCTTCCCTTCTTCCCTGCTTTATCTTTGCAAACCACTTATTTTTAGAAATTCAAGGTAGCTTTAACTTGTCTTTTCAAAGGAGATTTGAAGGATTAATACAAATGGGAAAGAGCCCCACCATGGAATTACTTTTTGACTGGGGAACATCCAACTGCACAGTTAGTGATCTTGTGGATGTATTAATAAAGAATCAGCTCTTGGCACCAGCCACTCTTTTGCTTCCAGGTAATGCCATTGGCTCAGTTTGCATACATTGCTTTTGTAACTTCAGTCGTATTTTATTAAGAGAATGGAAACGATGACATCTAACAATTTTCAGTTCAATTCTTCTTTGTTACCTGCAGTGAGAATTTTTAAGAGAACAGATTAAAAGGAATTGCTTAGGATCTTACAAGTGCTATTTAACGTATCTCTAATTTTTAAACATTCTTGTAGAACATGATGTATTTAGTTGAAGTTTGCTTATCTATCAACCTGCACTAAATGTTGATGTTACATAACTTATTCTTGTCACATTTTAAAATTGTGTTTACAGATGATGTTCAGGTGGCAAATGACATTACCTGGCAAACGACAATACCTTTTTCTTCACAAGAAACTATGCCTATATGTGGGAAGCAAGTGCCAGTTCAGGAAAAACAAGTCACAACTTTAAAGCCTGTTTTAGCTCAGGATAATGAGCAGCAACCTTCAGCTCCTCCCTGCTTATGTCAAGAGAACAACAGCCCAGAGTTCAGTGACACAGGTCTGCTTTTAGTTTGGTAGAATTAAATGTAACTTCAATTGTTGGCTTCCATCCCCTGTGAAATAAGAAGACTGTATTATAACAGCCAAAAGGTCAATTCTGCACATCCTTTTAAGTCCCCTATCCTACTTCCTGTTCTACCTGGAGAAGGGATTGTGACTTCTGATAATCAAACTGTCAGCACTCCATGTTGACACTTGGGAGGCCACTGAGATGGTATAGTGGATACAGAAGCTTCTAATTCTTATGCACAATGTATTGGTGCTGATGCTAATAGTGGGTTGTTTTGCAACAGCTTTTTGTGGCCCGTTCTTTATGATGCACTTTGCATGGCAGAAACCAGTTACTACAGAATTTTAAAATACTTGCAGTCATAACAGCCACTACTCATGAACAAAGCTATAATTTTTTGCTTGTCTTTCTTCTGGCAACTTTTAAGAAAGAGGAACAATTCTGTCTTAAAATTCATAATGACTTCAGAATTAAGAATTCAGAAAGTTAGTATTTATACAACAGTTCACTAATAAAGCCAAGGCAGGAAGATGCACCATTGATATAAGATAAACATGCAAGCTTCATCTAAAGTTGCAAATATTTATTTCAGATTTCCTCAGTTTTTGGTTTCATGAGTTGGAAAGTATTACAAATAATTTTGATGAGCGACCTGAATCAGCTGGAGGTAACAAACTGGGAGAGGGTGGCTTTGGAGTTGTGTTCAAAGGCTGCGTCAATGGAAGAACTGTGGCAGTGAAAAAGCTTGCTGCTGTAAGTTGCTTTAAGTTTTATCACTATCATCAGTCTCTTATTATTAATTGGACCCATTCTTCCATTTTTTATAGGTGAATATATGTGTTTCAGAATGTGACACTACTTAAAATGTAGATAGACAAAAATTAATTCTAAGATTAAGTTTTTTTTAAAAAGGCACTGCTATTTTGCCACATTACTGGAAGTCACCTGTTGGCACTTATGCCACTGGTGGGAATGAATTTTTTTATGGCCCCAACTGGTGTAGAATGAAATTTCTGAATCCTGAGAATTGGTAGTTTCTGTAGTTTTATACCAGTTAAATTTGTGATCGTATAGTCAGATGCATTAATATACTGAAATTTTTATATTTGGAAAGTCTCTGAACATGTTGTATTTGTCACCTTTGTTCTGACAATGGTTTGGAACAGTGGCCATGTAAGAAGACTCACTGTGTAAATGAGTAGTAACACTATGATATAATTTTGTAATGTTAAATAGGACTGTTCAACTTCCAAGTGGCAGGAGACTGCACATACACTAGCGAGGGCTGCATGTCATGTGGGCTGTACCACGGCAAACCATAGACACCCCTACCGCTGCACTGTGTGCCCATGCAGGCTCTTCCCCACCACCACCACCACCATGCCTGCACGGGCATACCATCCCCAGCTTCTTGCCACTGCACCGCACACTCACAGGGCCACAGATTCACCCTGTGCTCCCCATGCTGTACTAGGAAGGGGGCAGGAAGCTGGAGCTGGAGAAGGGAGGCAGAGCCCCCAGGTGGCTGTTGCAGTTGGAGCAATAGGGAGTACAGCAGCTGAACAGGGGACCAGGGGCCAGACACAACCACTTGTAGGCAACCCCTGTGGACTGCTAGTTGGACATCCCTGCTTCAAAACAAAATTATGAGGATAGGATTACTAAGGAAATAGACTTTTTCACTTAATTTTAAAAACACGTGTCTATTCACATGTGGTGTGTAAAAATAAATAAATGAATACGTTGATGGAGGAATACCAATGAATGACAAACATTAATTACACTATCTTTTTGGGAGGATATAGCTTAAGTTGAAAGTAAAAAGAAAATCCTTTAATTATGCACTTGTTTTTCAGTATCTTTATAATCTTTATGAATAAAAGATCCCATGTTAAGGTTTAAATGCCAGAATTGGATGCATCATTCCCATTACTTAACCTTTAGCCAAGGCACAGTCATTGCTCCATCTAACCAGTGTTGTCCCATTTAATTTAATGAGACCTGTGGTTAGAAAAATGACAGAGCCAGGCAGTCAATTCACAGTTTATTAACATAGAGTAAAACTTAGGTGAAAAGGGTGTCCTTCTTGAACCTTATTACATTTCTGAAGCTCTGTTTTGGGGGTTTTTTTCATCCAGGGAGTTTGATGATATAGCTGGTTGACAGGGATATGACAATTTAAGATGTATGTTTAGGGAATTCTGCATAACTTAAAAAAAACAAAGACTGTTCCATAATGAAAATCCCAAATAGGTTCAGTTAGCATTTCCAAGAACAAGGGGAATACTATACAGCAGTGATGAACAGCATGCAGCTGTACAGCCAGAAGTATTGGAAGAATTTTATTCTTACAAGGTTGCATGTAACCAACCACCAGCTTGGTTTGGTTGGGTTATATGGAGTCCTTCATGGGCTCTTGAGGAAGGATTTTGTTAATCAACACTTAACAAAAATGGAGTCTCCCTCTTCTCCCCACCCACCTTTGCAAATATAAGAAAGTGGTCTCCATCTTTCAGGTCAGACTTAAGAATCAATATTTATAGTACACAAAACTTATAATGATCTAAATCATAAATATTAATAATCATTTGAATGGTTTTAAACACATATACTAATTTAAGTAATTTGCATTTTTATGATTCATATAAATAATTATATAAATTGTTCCATCATTTACTTTGTTTTCATTTGAGCTCAGTATTAATGATGCTTTAATTCCTATATTTTGTCATAGAAAGTATTATATAAATTCTTCAGACGTACTTTGATTTAGACTGCTTTTTACTAAGAGGATGCCAATATAAATATCAAGGGTACAAATATCAACAGTCTTATTAAAAGGCAAGGGATAGGGCCTGGCTGGGTTCCCCCCATGGTCCCCTCCCCACACCCGCCCGCCCCCCTCTTCCCCGCCCCCCCCCCAACTAGCCTCTACTTACCAGCTCCGTGTCCAGCTGCAGCTCCCTGCTGCAGCCTCCAGGGACTACCCGAATCATCAAAGCTCTCTAAATCTTTTCCGAAGATTCAAAGAGCTTTGAATTGATTTGGACCTTTTAATTGGTCCCCTGAATCACCCAGGGGATTCGGATCGAATCGGATTCGGAGATTCGGCCATCGGATCCATTGAATCGGATTCGGAGATTCGGCCACCAAATTGGGCCGAATCTCCTCTGGATCAAATCAGTACCCGAAGCTTCACAGAGCCCTAAGAGTTTGCTCATCACATCAGTTCCTTCAGAATGTAGTTGGTTGGATGTTTGTGTGTATGCAGTATCTTTAAGAATAACTAACTGAATATAAATCAGCATGGTGCTGTTTTTGTGGATCAGCAGACCCAAAATCAATCAGTAAAAATATGTTATGACACTCCCATTCTTTCCGTAGATTATATGGTTTGTACTGTGTTGCAGTCAAATTATTTCAAATCAGTTTTTATTGTTTACAAAAAGGGTGACCCGTGATCCATTGTTAGGTTTACAATCCCTTATGCACATTTGCAGTAAACCTATGTTGTATTTAATATTGTCCACAAAAATTAATGGAGAATAAATATTTTTCATTGTAGATGGTTGATGTTAGCGTTCAAGATTTGAAACAGCAGTTTGATCAAGAAATAAAAACATTAGCAAAGTAAGTACTGTGCTGTATAACTTCTGGCACTGATTTGAATCTAGACTGTATTGAAGGAGCCAGAGTTAATATGTTTGCTAGCCTGCTTCTTTCAGAATGTCCTTGCTTTGGGTTTGGAGAAATAGATTCATAGACATTAGGGTCTGGAAGAGATCTGTCGAGATCATCAGGTCCAGCCCCTGCATTTGGCCAGGAAAGACTGCTGGGTTCAGATGACCCCAGCAAGGTGAGGTTCCAGATGTTTTTTGAAGATATCCAGAGTAGGTGATTGTATCACTTTGTGGGGAGTCTATTTCAGACCCTGGACACTTGAGTTGTAAAGTTTTTCCTTATGTCTAATCTAAATTGGTCTTTTAGCAATTTATGACCATTATACCTAGTCTTCCCCTAGAGAGTGCTAGTGAACAGACGTTCTCCCTGTCCCTGATGGTGGGTCCCTTGTATACTTATAAGCTGCCACCAAGTCCCCTCTTGAGTTTTCTCTTCTCCAAGCTGAACAGACCCAAGTCTCTCAGCCTCTCATCATATGGCCTACTACTCTCCATACCTCTGACCATACACACAGCCCTCTTTTAGACTCTCTCAAGCCTCTCCACATCTTTCCTGAAGTGTGGTGCCCAGAGCTGGATGCAGTACTTCAGTTGTGGCTTCACCAAGGACGAGTAAAGCGGGAGGATGACATCCTTAGTCTTGTTTGAGATGCATCGGTAGATGCATGCCAGTGTTTTGTTTGCTTTGCCGGCTAGGGCATTGCATTGGTGGCTCATGTTCATTCTGTGGTCTATCAAGACCCCCAGGTCCCTTTCGGTTGTGGTGCTAGTAATTGTAGCACTGGTGAGCCTGTAAGCATGTTGTGGGTTGTTTCTCCCCAGGTGGAGCACCTTATACTTTTTGGTGTTGAACATCATCAGTTTTTGATCTGCTCACCTGACAAGCCTATCCAGGTCAGCCTTTATCCCCAGCCTATCCTCCAGCATGACCACAGTCCCCCATAATTTGGTGTCATCTGCAAACTTTTCCAGCCCGCTTTTAACACCCGAATCCAAATAATTAATAACTATGTTAAAAAGTACGAGTACTGAACTCTGAGGGATGCCACTGGTCACCAAGCACCATGTTGACTCAGTTTCATCTATTATTACTCTCTGGGTCCTGCCTCAGAGCTAGTTTTCTAGTCATCAGACTGTTGGGTTATTGAGGGTGCAGTTCCCCAATTTTACCATGAGCATGTCGTGGGAGACCCAAGTCAAAGGCTTTTTTGAAATCCAAGTAAATGACGTTAATCTCATCTCCCTTTTCCAGGCGGCGTGTTACCTGATCGTAGAAGGAAGTGAGGTTGGTCAGACATGACCTACCCAGAACAAAGCCATGTTGGCTATCTATTAGAAGGCTGCCTTCCATTAACCTATTGCTAATGGATTCTTTAATAATTTTTTCCAGGATTTTTCCAGGGATTGAGGTCAAACTGATTGGCCTGTAATTCCCTGGATCCTCCTTCCTTCCTTTCTTGTAGATAGGCACCACATTGGCCCTCTTCCAGTATTCATTTTTAAAAATATAAATATTAATTTAATTATGGGATATTTTCATGTAATGCCTTTTAAAATAAAAACTTAACCTTATAAAGATTTCTGAATTATCTTAATTCTGCAAAATTGAACTGGCCCCCGAGCCTGTAATATTTGAGACTAAACTTTATTTTCTAAATGTTGAATCTGCTGCATATTTCTAAATATTTTTTGTTGCCAACAGGTGTCATCATGAAAACCTAGTAGAACTGCTGGGCTTCTCAAGTGATGGTGATCAACCTTGTCTTGTTTATGAATTCATGCCCAATGGTTCACTGCTTGACAGATTAGCTTGTCTAGTAAGTGAAATCTATACTCTCTTCTACCTTTTGTCTTTTAACTTTTTCAGTGACAATAGTTTATTTCCTTTTCCTCAGTATAATGGATTTGAAGTGGTCAAATTGTGCTACTCTATTATTATATAGACTCTCTATGTACATCAGTTAATTGATATAAACTTTTTTTCTCTGTGATTAGAGTTGCACAGAGAGACCCTTTTTCTGAAATGTTTAAAAGCTTGTGACTCTTATCTTCAAGTAAAAGTGCTCTATGCTGCTTTTTAAAATACTGCATCATTTTTGGAGGAATCAGTGTTCTCCTTTCACACTAAGTTGCTTCCTTCACACTCACATTCAATGTAACCATTTTTGTCAGGCACACAAAAAGTAAGTTTTTCTTAATTGTATCAGAAAATGCCCTTGTGACATCTGTTGCAACTCCCAGACAGTTGAAGTCAGTTACAGAAACTTTGAAAAAACAAAAACAAAACTTCTTCTACTGCTTGATTAGCCAGTATAGAAATTGCAATTTTATAAGTAAATTTTTTATTTTTGTTTTATACAAATACTTCAGCTTGTATTCTTGAGTTTTTAGTAATTAATAAATAATGTCACCTTTTGACAAGGTGTACCCTATACACATGTGAAGAAATGTGACGTGAGTTGAGTTAGAAATGTCAGTTTTATTTATAGATCTAATTTACAGTTTGTACAAGGCAAGAAATATTTCTTACTTCATGTGTTTTTAGGATGTAGTTTTGCACTATATAAGCGTACCTTCGTCTTAACTATAGTGTAGTACAGAGCTGTCCAGCTTGTGACTGGTGGAGATGCTGCATGCCATGCACACTGCAGGACACCAGGCTGCACGCTGCAAGAGTTGCAAGCACCGTGCTACATTGCCATACAGGCAGCCCAGCCCCCCATCATGTACACAGCATGGGTAGCTAGCCTGGCTCCCTCATCACTGCATGCTGTGTGGCTAAGGCAGGCAGGCCCTACTCTTGCCATATAAGCAGCCCAGTTTCTCCTACTGCATGTGACACCTGGGCAGGGCAAGGAGCCTGTTTCTTCCCTTCCTCCAGTAGCACATGGCCCCCTCCCTGAAGCCCTTCCCAGTACATTGCACTACCCCATCCCCAAGGGCAGGGTCAGGAAGCAAAAACTGGAGGAGGAACAGAGACCATGGCAGCCAGAGCAATGGTGCCAGTGGTAGATGGGCAGGAGCCCACAGTCTGCGTGCTAACCCCTCATGGGCCACAGGGACGTGAAAGCTTAAACAATTAATAGTAGAGGTGCACCAATACATCGGGCCAATATCAGATCGGCACCGATGTAAAGAAAATTGATTGTATCGGAAATCGGCCTGTTGTGGTCAGTAATTTGGCTGATAAATGCCTGTGCATATGCACAGCTTCAGCGCAACACTCAGTCTGCAAGGAGCACAGCCTGGTAGCTTGGAGAGCTGTGTGCAGCTGGTAAATCTGTTGTGGTGGAAGGGGAAAGGGCGTGGGGGCGCAAATAAATGCTCCCCCGTGGTGAGGGAGGGAGTGGGGCAGGCACTGCCCAGCTGGGATGGGATGGGGCACGGCACAGAACCATGGCTTGTCTAAGGCATATGGGGTTAGGGTATGAGGGGGGTACATGCCCCCAGTCTACGCAGAGCAGGGTGCGGTGGGCTGCTGCTGCAGGCAGCAGCATTGGGAGGGGGGGCTACAGGGGGCTACAGCAAAATTTGGTGTGGCTGCAGGCCCCCCTTAACCCTCCTCCCAGTGCCACCACTGCCTGCCCCAAGCGCAGCCCAGCCCAGCCCAGCCCCCACTGGGAAGAGCCTGGCACCACCCCAGCCTGCAGCTGCAGTCTGCCCTGCCCCATTCCAATCTCAGGGAACATGTCACCCCAAACCCTCCCAGGGTGCGTGCACCCTGCTCCCCATCTGGTGCCCCCTAGATGTGGGGCAGCTCTGTCCCACACCCCACCCCACCCTGGCTGGGCAGTGTCAGCTCCAGCCCCACTCCTCCCCCACTGCAGGAGCCTTGATCTGGCCCTCCACCACACCCCTTCCCTCCCCCCTCCCCTTCCACCACAACAGACTTACCAGCTGCATGCAGCTGTATCGGAAATCTGATTGGTATTAGCCTCCTTAAAAATTGGCTATCGGTATTGACCCCCAAAATCTCTTATCGGTGCGCCCCTACTTAATAGTTTAACTGATAAGTGCAGTGATAACCAGTTAGTTTTCTGGTTATCCTTTAGCTTGGGGCCAGCACAGTCTGGCAAGGAAGGGGGGAAATGGAAGCTGCATAGTGCCACAGCAGGAATCAGAAGGCATCAGGGCAGGAAGGAAGAAGGGAGGGAGGAGTAAGAAGGAGAGGAGGGGGAGGGGCAAAGGGGACTAGTACCCATAGCTACAGGAAGACAAGGAGCAGCCTAATGACTCATCAGTTAAGCAATTAGCTGCTCATTACAGGTGCTCACTCCCTCCCAGGGCAGGGCTTCACCTGGGCTGTGTGGTCTGGCTGGGCTTGCCTCCTCGCCTCACCCCCCCACCCCACAATCCCAGTCAAAGGCCCTGGGAGGTGTGTGGGAGCTGCTGTGTTGTCAGTTAATCGTTTAACCAATAGAATTAGAGGAGGCTAAACAAATATTTTTTTTAATGATATTTACATCCCTAGGCCACATATGGCCCATGGGCCATCAGTTGGATATCCCTGGTGTAGTACCTCCACGTTAGAAGACTCTAAAACAATACTGAGTTATTAATAACATAACCATCAAAGATAAATTGATAAACTCCTAAACAATGAACTAAAAATAGACCTGAAATTGCATTTTTCTGATCTGGTTAATGTCGGAGATCAGAGCAGCACCGGCAGCTGCTTTCTGGCCCCCCCCTCCCCGCCCCCCTACTGGAGCAGTAAAACTTTCACCTGACAGGCGGGTAGTGATGGATGAGGTGAAATTAACCAGGCACAGACGCGTGTTGGTTACAGGAGATTGTTTACTTATGTTGCCCAGATAGTGACATGCGACGCAGGCTGAGCCTTTGTTCCGTTATAGTTGCATCGATTACAGTTGTGCGAACATGGTCGGGTTACGATATCAAACGATGACGAACGAAGCGTGCCGAGAACAGACTATCGAGCCTGCAGGGCTTTACTACGTCAAAATTAACGATGACGGGGAGTGATTGACAGCTGATCAGGTCGTCAAGCTACTCTGGTGATGGACTCAGGTCTCTCCTCAGAGATTTCTCCGGGGTTCTCCACCTTGGGCGGAAACTGCTAAACTATTTATAGATAGAGGTGTCTGACGGAGATACCCAATGATGAACTGTTATGTGGAATCTTTAATTTTCTGGCAAGCAGCAGTTCTTTGTGCTCTCAGGTTGCTATCAGGTTACAAGGTAGTGGGTTAGGTTTTCTGCCTGTTACGTATGAGGTTATGATGAGGGGCTTACGCTTGTTTCTTGACCAATTGCAGGGATTTATGGCAAGGCTATCCCCTTTCACCCTGACCAGTCTTAAGTTTCGTTTCTTGTTTGTGACGTGGGCATAAATTATATACAGCTCTCCGCCAGGATTTTGTTTTAGGAGTTTCTGGCAAGGATTTCTTTTATCCCTAAGTTGACTACTTGAATGGTATCTCTTGCTAGTGGCATGGGCACTGATTAACTGGGTTGTGACATGCCCCCTTGCCCATGGCACAGCAAGCGACCGCTTACTTTTGGCTATAGCTCGTTCTCGTCGTCATACTCTTTGTCATTGGAGTCATCTAATGGCAAGCGGGTGCATACAAAAGCAAAAGCATCATTAGTCGTTTCTTTATGAGCTGCAAGATACAACAACCTAAACACACAACTACAGCTATCGCAATTAATGGCAAGCACAAGGTAATAAGCGGGGTTAGTAAATGCATTAACCAAGAAGAGTCCTCCCAAAGAGGAAGGCATAGGCATGTAGTGAGTCCCGACTCTTTATCGGACCTGGTGATGTTGGCCCAAACCGACAGGAGAGACAGGATCGAGTTGGAGGGTCCAAGGTCCGGAGAAGGTGCCGAGGTGACAACGGCATCCAACAGGATTAGTACGATAGATGCCCCCATGGTGGTCTGGTGCATGCCAGGTCGGAGCAGCCCGATGTTCCGGTGGCTCTTGTGATGGGCTGCTGTTGTATATGGCTGTCGCGCTCACTGCTGGACCTGAAAAAAATAAAACGAGAGCAGTAACTGGGTTCACGACAATTAGTTTGTTTGGAGAGTGTGGAGTACTGGCGGCCACTGGTTTTATGCATCCCTGTTGTTCGAGTCGCTGTAGAAGGGTGACAAGGGCTTCTCGCAGGGGCCCCTTCGTTGGGATTGGCTTGTAGCGCCATGTAGACGTGTTGCGAAGTGTGGGTCTGTGCTGATCCATTTTTGAAATGGAGATTGGAAGAGCTTGTAATGCTTGTTCTTTTAGTTCGAGCGCTCTGAGTCCAGGGATTCCCAGGATGTTGATGCCCCCTAGGACTGCTTCCAATGTGCGGTGGTATCCGGCCACTGTAAACTTTACTTTCGTCGCAGTGGCGATGGAGTTTAACCCTTGGACTTTGATGGCCTTTTTTGTCATTACATGAGGCATCGTTGGGGTGATGACATTGATTTGCGCCCCAGTGTCCAAAGGAAAGAGGACCTTACGTTGTATAGTTGGGTCAGCGACGTTGTAGACGACAAGCTCGGTGTAGGGACGAGAGTCTGCGGGGTTGGGTTTGAGTAGGTTGCCGGTGTGACCGGCAGCCATTACTTGTTTTTTGGCTTCTCTTGGTACTTAAAACCCATTGCGGACGCTAGAAGTCGCTGGCCGTCGTCTCCTAAGACGCGCAGCTGTTGTTTGTTAAGCTGCGTGTTGTTTAGGAGGAAGCCAAACATGGCCCTCTCCTCTGGCGTCCTTGGTGGTGGGACCCGGAATTCACGCCACGGCCCGGGGGGGGTCGCGTCGAGGACCAGGCTGGCAACGTTCCGGCTCCAGATGTTCGACTGGGCACGCCGCGGATCGTGGGTCTGGCCCATCGGGGTTTGTTGTTGTAGAGTCCATGAGGGCCTGTAGCCGTGGTAGCTCACTTAATAAATTTCCCGACGGTTCGCCAGCCAATGGCCCTAAAAGGAGCCAGAGGGTTATGGCCTCCTTGCCCCCATATACCTCTACACACGCTTCGATACTCGCCATCGTAATTGGGACCCGGCCGGAATCGGCGAGGTGTCGATGAGGCCACGGGCCGCCTATTTGCTGGATTGTTATACCCAGTGGGTGTGCTCTAGGGTTCCAGGACAAGTAGGATACCCCGATGATAGCTAGCAGCAGCTGTTCCGCGGAGGGCTTTAGGGGTCGTCCGTTATGCCAAGCGTAGGCTTTCTGGTGCACTTGACCTGCAACGAGAGCTGGGAGCGGAATGGGCCGTTGGTTATTACCCATTACTGTATTTAAATCAGTGGCGTGTCCCCCGCTCCAGGTGGCTTGACGCGTTAGGAAACTAGCCTCATCTTGGTCCAGTGTCTCCGACCTGTACTCCACTAGCAACCATCCCAACCATACCGCCAAGGTTTCACCGGGCTTTAACTTTGACTCCTTGCAGAAATCCTGCATCTCTGGCCGAGTACAGGTACGGTACGTAATAGTCGTACGTGCTGCTCCCTGTTCATCTATATTATGCTTCATTAATGCAATTGGGTGGGCTTGGACTGGAGTGGGGTCGGGGTTAACTGGGAGGGCCACGTATAACTTCCCTCTTCCATAAGGGGGCGGATCTGTGACTGGTGCCGTCTCAGGGGGTGGCATCACGGGTGGCGTCATTTCGGGAGGTGGGGCTGTAGGCAATGACGCAGCTGGCCATCCCCCTCCGTAAGGGGGCGGATTCATGGCCGGTGCCATCTCAAGGGGCGGACCAGTGGGTGGCACCACTTGGGGGGGCGGGGCCGTAGGTGGTACCGCGGCTGGCCCTGCTCCTTGTGGAATTTGTGGAATCTTTTCATTGCCCTGCCCTTTCTTTTCCCCGGTGCCATTTTTGGGCGGTGGCTCAGGAATTTGTTTTGTTGCTGTGTTTGCTGCCGCTTTTCCAGCCATGGCTAGCTGGGCCTCCAAGTCCGCATTTTCCCGCAACACACCCGTAAAGGCACGGAATAGCACATTTATTATCTTTCCTTTGTCCCACTTTGGGCCCGCCCATTTTGTCGCAGTGCGGTCCTCAGTTTCTAAACTTTCGCGGAGTTGGGTTAGGAGTTTATGGCCACGCGATCCGAGCGCCAGAGTTGGGCAATTAAACTTGACGTGCGACACAGGCTGAGCCTTTGTTCCGTTATAGTTGCATCGATTACAGTTGAGCGAACAAGGTCGGGTTACGATATCAAGCGATGACGAACGAAGCGCGCCGAGAATGGACTATTGAGCCTACAGGGCTTTACTACGTCAAAATTAACGATGACGGAGAGTGATTGACACCTGATCAGGCCGTCAAGCTACTCTGGTGATGGACTCAGGTCTCTCCTCAGAGATTTCTCCGGGGTTCTCCGCCTTGGGCGGAAACTGCTAAACTATTTATAGATAGAGGTGTCTGACGGAGATACCCAATGATGAACCATTATGTGGAATCTTTAATTTTCTGGCAAGCAGCAGTTCTTTGTGCTCTCAGGTTGCTATCAGGTTACAAGGTAGTGGGTTAGGTTTTCTGCCTGTTATGTATGAGGTTATGATGAGGGGCTTACGCTTGTTTCTTGACCAATTGCAGTGATTTATGGCAGGGCTATCCCCTTTCACCCTGGCCAGTCTTAAGTTTTGTTTCTTGTTTGTGACGTGGGCATAAATTATATACAGCTCTCTGCCAGGATTTTGTTTTAGGAGTTTCTGGCAAGGATGTCTTTTAACCCTTAGTTGACTACTTGAATGGTATCTCTTGCTAGTGGCATGGGCACTGATTAACTGGGTTGTGACAGTTAACTGGAACTGGTTTTCTTTGCATCTATGTTGAGAAATAATTATCAAAGAACTAGTATCAAATTTTTAAACAGACCTTACAGGTAGATCTGAAATATGTGAGGTAATTGTGACATTGCTACTAGGACTGCAATTTTTAGCGCAGTCTACTAGAAGACTTGCGTTAGTTTTAACTAAGTGTCTCTAAACTGACTTAGTTAACCAATTGTAATCAATAAGCAGACAGTCTAGGGCCTTGTTACATGTTACACTGTGAGCTGCACATATGTTGATCAGTGTTAGTGCTAGCTCAAGTTTGGGGCAGTCACAAGTTCAGGCCAGCAAAGGCTTGGAGGACTGAAAGGTAAGAATCCCTCCACCCCCACTCCAGGTTTCCCCCCTCGTCCTCGGTGTCCCGTCCGTGTCTGTCCATCCCCCCCCCCCCCCCCCGCTCCTCTGGTTCCCTCCTGCCCTCTACTGCCCCAGGGCTCCCCCCCCCCATTTACTTGTGGCTGCCTGTTGTCTGTCCCCAAGGAGCAGACAGAAAAGGGTTAACCTGTCTGCCCAGCCACTTCTGCTGCTGCTGCTGAGCTGGCACTTAAACTAGCGGACTTAAACCAGTGGAACTTGGCTATATAGACATGCCCCAAGAGCACCTCTGCCCAAGCTTGCACTTTTTTAATTAAATTGGTGCAGGTTTGTTTGTAGACTAGGCTGCTTTTTTGGCAGACTATGCAAATCTGTTGCTTATTTTCCTTGCAAACTCAGGCATGATCAGAAAGAAGGAGGGAACTAGGTAAAGCAGTGGTTGACTGAAGGATAGACAGGATGGCTCAGACCCTCTGAGGACAGAGGAAAACAGATGTCTTTCTATTACGCTCAAAAGATATCTTCAGTCATTTATTAGTGCCCAAATGAGTGCATGGGGAAACACGTTTATTTAATTTGTGTTTCTGGAGAATTGTACGATTGAACTGGTTCTCTTTGAGACTTGAGTGCTTGCTTGTGTTGTTCACTTTTCCATGTAAAGCTAAGAGTGGCTTGAGCTGGAGAAGGGAGGGGACTTCATATCAGTTTTCCCTGCACAGCTCAACAAGTGAGAGGTGTTGGAGAAAATAAATGTCCCCACTCTTAAATATTATGAACCAAATGGAAAAACCTATAGGTATGAACAGACAAATCGTACTGGGTCAAAGATGGAGGTTGGGAGACCCTTACAATCCATTAGCAAGTCCGCAGTTACTGTGTTGTGTGTCCAGATTTTACCACTGCTTAGGAGAAGGTAAAGTGGGACAGCATACCTCTGTTGAACTTATTCATTGCTGCTTCCCCCGCCCCCTCAGCTGCTCCACACACAACATGCTACAGAACAGATATAGGAGTTGGTAAATGTTGTGCTGCTTCTCCCTTCCATTTCACATTCCCCTGGTATAATTTGTTCACCTGTCTATAGTAGGGGTGGGGAAAATGGCAGATCTGGCCTGTGGCCAGATTCCATTTTCTGGCAGCACCAGACCCAGCCCTGCTGCCCAGGTACCCTGGCCCATTTGCCCTGCATCCACCACCGGGGGCAGAACCTGCATGGGCAGGGCACGTAGCTAGGTGGCTGGCATGGGGCCACAACTGGGAACGAGATGGATGGGTGGGGCCAGGGTTACCCTAGGATCTTAGGGCAGTGACAGCATAGGGGAAGAGTAGAGCCATGATCTGCTGTCCACACACCCCTGCAATAGGCATGAGTTCCATGGGCAGGGGTGTGCAGGGAGCGGATCACAGCTCTGCACTGGGCCCCAGACCTGTGCTGTCACTGCCCCGCGACCCTGGCCCTGGCCCTGGCCCAGGCAGCTTCCCACCCAGCCACACACTTTGCCCATGTGGCTCCCAGCCAGTCTTCATGGAGACCCTGGGATTGCAGGGCCATGACAGGTGGGGGCTGGGGCAGAGCCGCAATGCACTCCCTGCACACCTGTCTGCAGAACCAGGGCTCTCCTCCAGCTCTAGCCCCACGCTAGACCCAAGATCCTGGAGTCTCCCTGGCATCTGGCTCCCAGCTACAGCCCCATCCCAGCCACCAGGCTCTGTGCCCTGCCTGCACGGGTCCTGCCCCCTGCAGTGGGTGTGGGGTGGATGGGCTGGAGTGCCTGGGCAGCAGGGTTGGGTCTGGCAGTGGCAGCGCCACCGGGTCTTCTGGGAAATGGAATCTGCTGTGGACTGTATTGTGTCCTCCCCTGGTCTGTAGCCTTTAATGAAGGAGCATTAACTTCAACTCATGTTGATAAAACCTGTTTGACTAGCACAATTTGCTTCAGGTAAAGTAGATATGAAGTTTGATTCTGTGGATTTTTGCAGTTTTGCTGTCTGTTGTTATATGGTCAAAAATCAATACAGAGAACAGTTTGTAACAGGGTAATGCAAGTCTTAAATATAAAATGGGGAAATAAAAATAAACCTGACAAATCCACATACTGCTGCACAAGTAAAGATTCAGATAAGTGTTATGTAGTAAAAATCTTACCGAAAGCCATAGAAATGTCAGTACTAAACTTCTTGGAAGTTTATGCAAGAGAAATAACAAAATACAGGATTGTCACTTTAAATATAAATACATACAGTTGAGTTTGTCTTAACTGAAAGTCAGGTCTTAGTTATCCCATCTTCTATTGGTCACTTAGATGATCAGAAAAAAATAATAACATCCTATTGCCAAACTGTGTGCTTTAAGGTGCTCAGAATCCAAAACTAACTTTCTGGGCATAATTTTTTGTCATCTAGAATTGCTGAGTAGCAAAAGATGGTTAAAATCCAAAATGTCGCCATTTAGTGCAGAAATGAATTGGTCTCAAATGGGATGATAATATATATACGAGTGAGAGAGAGAGATATTTTTGTGTGTGGGTTTTGTTTGGTTTTTTGGAAGAACATCAGTGTTGGAAATTGCAGAGGTAGGCTTTTTCTTACTTAAGTCGTCATACCTTAGTTGCTGATTCCTGATTTTAGAAGCTCCAGTTTCTTAAAACCTTCCTTTTTGTGATCCAAGAGGAGACAAGCCCCATGAACACTAACAGTTAAGGTCTTTGCTTTTTTATTTTCATTAGGTAGGCAACTTCAGTGCTTTTGAAAAGTCTAGATGATACCTACAGTTTTGGTATGAGGTGACTTTTGAACAGTCATTTAAGGAGTTAAGCAGCAGTAGAGGGACTTTTATCATCCATCTTCTAATATGGCTAAGATTTCCCTTGCAGGTAAATGCTCTTTCATGTACAAGTAAATGGTTTACTGGTGGAGAAGAGAAATTGATATAATAGGTAAGGAATAAAGGAACACACCAAAAAAGGATCCATTTCCATCAGTCCATCAATAAATAAATACTAACTGAACATACTTTGTACTTTCACCTTTCTCATTTAAGGATGACACAGCACCAATTCCCTGGAGTACAAGATGCAAAATTTCTCATGGTACAGCAAATGGCATCAACTTTTTGCATGAAAACAATCACATTCACAGAGATGTTAAAAGGTAAAATACTTAATTTCAATGGCAGACAAGGTTCCTTGCTTGAATCTGATATCTTTTATTAGACCAACCCAAATAGTTGGAGAAAAGTTATTAAGCAAGCTTTCAGGTTCAAAAACCCTTCGTCAGGCTAAGGAAGTTTCAGCAGTTGGTGTGTGCTCTTCCTGGATGGAATGAAAAGTAAAGAAGCCAGAGGCTGGGCTGGGGAGTGAGTTGTCAGGCAGATTATAATATGTCATAATCTCAATGGGCACTTTTACACATGGTCTGGGGGTGGGGGAGGGTGGTGCTTTAATTAGAGCAGTTTCAAGCGCTACTCTAATCAAAGTGCCATTACATCTTTTGTATCAGCATCCCCATGCTTAAAAATAGCAGTGGGGCACTTGAACTAAAGCTCATATGAGCTCTACTTTAAGTTCCTACCCCGCCATTTTTAAGCGCAGGGACACTGATACACGAGACCTAGGCGACTGCTGGAGCACGCAATTGCCACGCTCCAGCTGACTCGATTAATCAAGTCTGCTCCAACACGCTGGAATTCCAGTGCATCAAAGCAGCCTCAGCGCTTGCATATAGGCACCCAATGTCTACAAATTTTCCTATTAAATGCATTTTACAGAGATGATGGAATAGAATGGAAGATACAAACATTTTCTGAAACTTCTTTGATGGGTTTCCTTGCTTCTAAGACCACTTTGATGCAATTCTTATGAATAATTTTTCTCCTTTTTCCTTAATCAGGCCTGCTTATCTTAGTTTAAAATGCATTTGTTTCAGTCATTTTATAGACCATTTTTGTTTCTTAATGATTTGCATCTGAAAATCTCAGCATGCTTTATGCTGAGATTTTCTTTATGTGCATAAAGTACATCCCCAAAACATCATTCAGGTTTTTCAGACTATCACTTTGGCGATTTCAGTGCACAAGACAGATTTTTCTGAATTAAGTTTTAGACATAAAGCTTGCACTATGTAAACAAACTCAACTGTATTTTGAGAAGAGTATCTCTTACAAGAGTCTGCTTCATCTTTCTTCCGCAAATGAAATCTTAGTGAGACAGAACAGACCTGCCGAAACACCTCTTCACTCAAGTGCACAGTTGTCTTCTGTAAGAGACATATTATAATAAATTTGCTTAATGCTGCAAGGGTGTAGCCAGCTAAGAACACTCAGCTTCTGCTGTCTTCAGGTCGGTATAGGCTTTCATGTCAAATATCTGTTGTGATCACTAGATCATCCCAAAATTAAGAAAGGAACTAAACAGCCGGCTATAAACCAACTCTTACTGGAGATTTAATTAAAGGTTTGGGGGATTTTTCAAATAAAAATAATCTTTTGTAGAGTTTCCTCTGAGTACCTCTCTTTGAGGCCTTTTTTTGCTTCTTAACTTTATAAGACCTGCCTTTAATTTGGTTTATATGTTAATGATCTGCAAAGGTCTTGAAAGAAGTGGGGCTTTAAACCTGCTTGCTATATGTCAAATAGAGCTGTATGGAGCAGAAGTTTGTAGAGCTAAGTTTTTGTGTAATTTTGTTTTTTCAGAGTAACAAGGCTGTCTAGTTGTTTCAAGAAATGGGCAGAACATAACTGAGCTATATTCCTTATGGACAAGCATCATATATCTCATACATCTTAGAAATAATCATGATCAATTGATTTGTCAGACAATGTCATGGAGCTGTTTCTGTCTCCCCATCACTTCTGCTGAATCCAGTTCACATCAAGCTTGGAGTATTTGCAGAAAGACAGACATATATTGACCCTGGATCCTAACTGAAATCCTGCTTGCTGTTTTGACTGTGTGTCTTTCTCTGACATTCTGCTTATGCCTCTGAGCAACTCTACTTACTGGGGAAGAGAGCTGTGAAGGCTGTACTCCCCCTCCCCTTTGCCTGTAAGAGAGAACTTTTCTTACTACTCTACTTTCTTCTGTTCTTTTCTCTCCTGCTTAGACTGTATTGAGTAATCCTTGCCAGTGAATACTTAAATAACCATGAGCCTGCTACTACTTATACTTTTTCCAAGTACTAGCAATACAAATAAAGAAGACATTAATTCTTACCAGCTATGAGTTGATGTGGTCTGTAAGCAAACAGAGGATTTAACAAGATTTTGTTCAGATTTCACTTTGCTTCAGTGGGAGCAAAATGCTGTTGACTATAGAGAGACCATCAACAGCAATAGAGAGATTTCTGTGGGTTCAGGAAGGCATTGCTGACTTAATGTTTTTAGTTTTGCTCTTATCTCCTGACTACAACCGCATCAAGAGTTAAGTTAATATTCATATTAAGTTAATAGTCATATTTGTGCAGTATATCAGATAATGGTCTCTTTTGGGCTCCTGGTCAAGTTGACAAGAAACTGACTTTAGAAATTGTTGTTCTTTACAGTAGTATAACAGTGATGTTGTAGCTATGATGGTGCAGAAATTATGCAAGAGGCAAATGTTTCTTAGAGTGATATATTTTATTGGACCAACTATGTAGTTGGGAAAAGTTAGACAAGCTTTCAAATGCCAAACATTCTTCATCAGGTCTGATCACAGAAAGCCAGATGCAGCACAGTGGAGGGGAGAGGCTGGGAGAAATTCTCAGGGTTAGCCGATGCACAGTTAGCAGAAAAAAGAAGCTGGTTACTTGTTACTGTTCTTTACATGCATTGTTGTATTTAGGAGTCAGGTATGAACTTCAGAATCAGACCTATTGGTAGACAGATCTCTGGTTGTTGTCTGGCCTGTTGTGACAGTATGTTATAAATCTTCGTAACTGTTCTGTCTTTAAGGCTAAGACATCCAGTCCTTTTTTGTAAGAGTCGTGCTTCAGTGGTGCTTAATAAGGCTCCAAGAAGAAGCTTGAGGGCTTGGGAGATGGTTTTGTTTGTACTAGGGTTTGTATATTTGATTTGTTTCTATGGGTCACTTACGGCTACAGTATCAGGCTTATAAAATGAAGTGATATTGTTTAGTATCAAAGATTGTGACTTTAATATTGTTCCATGTATTGCAAGCCACATATATTTATATTCGGAAACACAATGAAAAAACACTTATAACCCCACTGACAATGTCATACAAGTATGGGGTAATGTTGGAGTGATGTGGTAGCTATGATGGTCCAGGAAAAAGAGGATTTTTCTGATATATTTTATTGGACCAATCGCATTGAGACATATATAGACAAGTTTTCAGGTACCTGAGGAAGGTTATTTGGTTGTTTTGTCAGCAGCAGTATTGGTCTGGAAGGGAAATCACATAGATACAGTTAAGTGATTGTGGTACCTGGGGCCTCCTCCATGTTTGCAGGAAAAATAAATTGTATTTGAATCAGTTTGTCTGATAGACAATTCTTAAATTATTTAGTCAACAGTGTAATGATTTTGATGTAAATTAGTTGTTAATATTGCCATGTTTTTTGCTAACTAAAGTAAATTACCTTCAATTACTATTTCAGATTCCAAGCATCAGACACAATAATGAGCACACTTTATGCATAGATATTTAAACCACGTGTTTAGTGTAATAGAAAACTGGTCTGAGGAATGTTGTTTTTGTCTTTCAGTGCAAATATCTTATTAAATGAGGCATTTGTGCCAAAAATTTCTGACTTTGGGCTTGCAAGGGCATCGGTGAAATTCACACAAACTATTATGACCGATAGAATTGTGGGAACAGCAGCCTACATGGCACCCGAAGCTCTACGTGGAGAGATAACACCCAAAGCGGATATTTTTAGCTTTGGTGTGGTGAGTACTTGCTGTACTTGCTTCCTTTGTATAGATGTTAAAAGTATAACAAGTCAAGTTCACAAAATCCAGCATTGTCACCATTTTATCTTGTACAGTCAGCTTTTCCTCAGGGAACAGCTGACCTTAAGAGGATACTCTTAAGCCTTAAGTGAACTGCTTCACTAAGGATTTGCAAGATACTTGAATATGTTAATCAAAACTAATTTTTGTTTACAAGTAACTATGGCCCTTCTGCTGAAAAGTGAGTTGAAAGATCAGTGTAAAATCACATATTAGGTTCTAGTTAATTTAGATACTGGATTTACAGTCCTTAAGATGAATTGCATTTATGCTAAATGTTGTTCTCACCTGTTAAAAACCTTTGGAAACCACAGTTAATAAACTCGGGCTGCTTACAGATGTTAAAAAAATTGTGCTTTACTTTTACTTCAGCTTGGCTGTGCAGTATCTGTATAGATTGGGTGCTTCAGTGGGGCTTTTTGGTGCTATTCTAAAGCTGATTTAATCAGCTATTATATAAAAGCACCAAAAAAAGCCCCACTAAAGCTCCCAATCTATACCGACATTGTGCGAGCCAGGTCCAGTTAACACACTGCTGCTTCTGGGCATGTGCTGGACTTGGCATGTGCCCAAAGTAAAGCACTGTTGTTGGGTTTTTGGTTTTTTTGTTGGGTTTTTTTTTTTGGGTGGGGGAGAGGGGTTTTGAAGTCTGCAAGCAGCTGTAATTCAAGGATTGTAAAGTCTCCTTTGTAGAAGAAAATAGTGAGGTCAAACCTAAATACTAAGCACTTGTAAAACATAGTAATTGGTGCTCCTCTTGCATGGCTTCCCCTTAAAGCAGAGTAAATAGAGTGGCAAACAAAAGACTGATCCTTTCAGAGTGAAATTTAGAAAAATGGTGAATCCAGGTCTGGACAGATTCGGCATCATAAAAACTGTTGAGCCCTCCCTTGTGACCATCATGTTGGAGAAGGGGAGGACAAGTAAGAGCACCTAACTGGTATGGCAATACCCATCACTTGTCTTGGAGGGAAGTACGTCCTCAGCAAGTATGCAGATGACACCAAGCTTTGGGGAGTAGTAGATACACCGGAGGGTAGGGCTAGGATTCAGAGTGGTCTAGACAAATTGGAGGATTGGGGCAAAAGAAATCTCATGAGGTTCAACAAGGACAAGTGCCAAAATCTTGCACCTAGGGCAGAATAATCCCATGCACCAGTACAGGGTGAGGGTTGACTGACTGGGTAGCAGCTCTGCAAAAAAAGATCTGGGGGTTACAGTGAGGAAAAAGCTGAATATGAACCAACAGTGTGCACTTGTTGCAAAAAAGCCTAATGGCACACTGGTCAGTAGGAGTGTTGCCAGCAGGTGAAGGGAGGTGATAATTTCCTTCTTTTCAGCACTGGTGAGGTCACATCTGGAGTACTGAATTCAGTTTTGGGCTCCCCACTACATAAATGATGTGGACAAATTGGAGAGTCCAGTGGAGGGTAACGAAAATGGTGAGGGAGCTGGAGCACATGACTTCTGAGGAGAGGCTGAGGGAACTGGGCTTACTTAGTCTAGAAAAGACAAGACTGAGAGGGGATTTAATTGTAGCTTTCAACTCCCTGAAGCGGGACTTGAAAGCGGATGGAACTAGACTGCTCTCAGTGGTGGCAGACGACAGAACAAGGAGTAACGGTCTCAAATTGCAGCAAGGGAAGTTTAGGTTAGATATTAGGAAAAATGTTCTCATTAGAAGAGTAGTAAAACACTGGAACAGGTTACCCAGAGAGGTGGTGGAAGCTCCATCCTTGGAGGTTTTTAAGATCTGGATAGACAAAGCTTTGGCTGGGACAGTTTAGTTGGAGGCGGTCCTGCTTTGAGCAGGGGGGGTTGGACTAGATGTCCTCCAGAGGTCCCTTCCAACCCTAATTTTCTATAATTATATGAAGTGGTGTCCAGGGATGAAACAACACTATGTGGAGTAAAAATAAAACTTGAAATATCTGGATTACAAAGTAGGTGGAAATGGAAGGGAAATAGGAGTGACATCAATTCCTCTCATCACCAAGAGGAGGAGGTAGAAAATGGAAGACCTCTGAGCAGGCATGTAGTCAGAAAATAAGCTGCCCATCTGATCTGAGGCACACAAGAATGCCTGTTATGTACAGCACTGGAAGCCTTGATGCCGGCAGCATGCAACCAAATTGGTTTACATTACTTTGTCTAACTTGTTTTTAAACAAATTTGACTTGATCCAGTGCAACTTATACTTATAGCCAAGTCCTGAGAGTGCCTATGTACAAGCTTGTGATGTTTTTAACTAAACTAGTTTAAATGGAAAAACATTTACTATAATATAAACTAAGGATCCTGTTTCTTTGGTTCAGCTGAGGTATGCATCAACTGTTGTATGTCTTCCAGCTATTTCTTTTGGTTTTCTTGAAGGTTTTACTGGAACTAATAACAGGGCTTTCTCCAGTGGATGAAAACCGTGAGCCACAGTTGCTGGTATGAATTCCTTCCTCCTTTTTCAGAATTACTTTATATGAACTGTCGGAAATCTATAGGTTGGAATAATCCCAATTTATGAACTCTTAGAACCAAGAGGTACGGTCAGTGAATTCAGCTGCGGTACCAAAGTGTTTCAAAAGCGATATAAGAATTTGTGTTTTTGTGCTATTGGAATAATCTAGTCTAGGATGAGACATGCCGTAAACCTGTTGGCTGAAATATTACTAACATTTAAAAGTCTTGCAGGGGTGAGACAGCTTTTAACATATACTAAGATGATCAAGCTAAGGCAGGAGTGTCAGACTCCTTTGTCCTTTTGGCTTGGGCCAGATCCGTACCATGTGGGCTCCTCCTGGGGTGAATTCTGCATCCAGTGATGCAGGTCCACATTCAGGTGGCAGTACAGGACACGGAAATTGGTGGACAGCACCATGGATCATGGAATCAGGATAGATGGCAGCACAGGTGGCAGCATAGAGCTTGGGGGTGAACAGCAGCAGGGAAAGTGAGGGCTGCATCTCCACATCTTTCACTCAGCCCCTGCTGCCAATGGCCATGTCCATCAGGATCCAGGGACTTTGAACTGTGCAGCAGGCCATGCTCCACTAGCCAGACCCCACAACTTCCACTAGTCTGCTGGACTGATTCTGTGGGCTGTGTTTGACACCACAGACCTAAGGCTTAAGAGAATTAAAACAAAGCAGCTAATGTCTTATAATGGTGCATTTTTTTAATTCTGCATCTAATCTAGCAGTTTTCCTTGGCCTATAGGCAGGTAATAAGTATTTCCAACACTGTTAGCTTGTCATCCATTTCTGCAGTCCTCCAGCATGTACTCAAGTGGCAATTATCTGTGTAGAAGGCTTGCAGGGTCTGGTCTGTTAGGAATATAGGATTGGAAGGGACCTTAGATCAGTGACCTTTCTTTATTTGTGAACCCCTAAAAAATTTCAAGTGGAGGTGTGGAGCACTTTGGAAATTTCAAACGAGGGTACATACCCCTTTGAATTTGTAAGTGTGGGTAGTCACATACTTTTGATTGATCATAGTCATCTTTCGCGGACCCCTTAGATATAGTCCGCAAACCCCCAAGGGTTCTCAGACCACAGATGAAAACCATTGTCTTGGATCATAAAGTCTAATCTTTATTCTCAGGCAATTCAGGTCACATAATCCCTTTAAGACTGATCAAGCTCCATCTGACACCATTATACTACTTGTACCAACAATTCCTATTGGCAGGCTGCTCCAGAATTTCACTCTGCTGATGGTCAGAAGTCTTCCTCTAATAATATGCAGCCTGAATTTATTCATGGTCAATATATACCCATTTATTCTTTTGCTAACATATTCATTAAGTCTTCTCTGAAGCAGGTGTCCTTCCAATGTGTTTATAGAGAGAAGAATCAGCCCACATTTTGCTAAAATAAACAAGTAACTCTTGCCAACTTCTCACTATTCCTGGTTATACTGATTGTGCTTTCTCTGTCCCTCCTGCAGTTTAAGTTTGTTTTGCTTGAATGGGAGGTACTGTACACAACTGTACATAGCATTCCAGATAAGAGTTGGTCTTGAGGAATTCCTTGAGGAGCTCCACTACCAACCTTCCTGTATTCCAGCAGTTCTTTGGGCAATAGCTTTTGAAGCATTCCCTCATCCATATTACATTTCTTACTCTAATACCCGTTTTCTCCAGTTTAGCTAATTTCTTATATAAAGCTAATTATAATTCCTTATATAAAGCTACATCAGTTGCATCATTGCAAAAAGATTTGTTGCATTTCTCTTGTCTAGAAAATGTATCAGTATTTATTTATGAATAGCCTTTTTTGGGCCCCATATACACCTTAGACATAAGGCATGATTAATCAGTTGATCACACTTTAAGTGGGCACCCGGCCACATGTTCAATCAATTAATGGCATGCTGAAAATAAGTTACAAAGTTATTCCACATAATATGTGGTAACTTTTGTAGCTGCATCCTGTTATGCCATTAATTGAATGTATAGCCAAGAGCTCCGATGACTGGCCCTGTCAACTGATTAGAGCTCCCAGCTGGGGGGCCCATGTGCTGCCCTAAGCCTGAGAGCTCCCAACTGTGAGGGTGTGTGGGGTGTCCCCATGGCTGGGAGATTGCAGCACCTGTGGTCTCCCAGGGACAGGATTGCATGGGGTGCCTGCACACCTGGGTTTTCCATCAACTGAAGGGACTCCCAGCTATGGGAGCTTGCTTCTTGCCCATGCACTGGCAGGTAAGGCCTGATGGAATTTGATTCATGATCCCACAATCACACCTTCTGCCATACAAGAGGACTGCACATTTGATCCCATAGCTCCTTTATCTGCATGTGTAGAGGGGTTATTAGGTACCCACTCAAAAATAATGCACATTCTACACCTTCTCCATCAACTCATCTTCACTGTCATTACTGCTGTGTCAGTAACCGTCATCTTTTTCTGTACTTACCTTTAAAGAAAAAGGACAAAAACTCAACGGTTAGGTATTTTAGATATCCTGTGATAGGTGTCCTAAGAAAATTGGGGAATGCATTAATGCAGTGGTACTCGACCTTTTTCCTTGGCAGGCTGGATGGGCAGTACCCAGCCCATCTGCAAGCCAGAAATGTCCAGTGGCCCTGATCCAGCACTTGGGACAGGTGCAACAGAACCTCATTAAGCCATGTAAAGGGGGCATCAGGGCAGCCCATCCCTGATCCAGCCCCACAGTGGGGAAGGGAGCGTGACAAGATGCAATGGTTCTGTGGGCTACAGGCTGAGCACCCCTGCGTTAATGGACTGTTAAGCCTTAATTGGATGAAAGTTCATAAGTCATGCTCCACATAAAGGAAAGTTGCTCTACATCTTCAGTGTAAATTCCATTTGAAATGAAAAAGTTTGTTCTAAGTCTGAATCATATGAGGTGTAGTATCTATGCTGTTCAACCACCATATTTTCTGAAGTCCAGGGAAATATTTGAGAAGTTAATGAAGGCACATATTGGGTGGGAGCGTGGGGGGTGTCCTGACAGGAGAATTTAATTTTTTTTAAAAAGCTTATATGAGACCTAATGACTAGCCATCTTTTAGATAAGTATTCTACTCAAAACCATTAATCCTATCAAATGCTTTTACAGTTAAGTATCACAGAAGAAATTGAAGACGAAGAGAAGACAATTGAAGATTATGTAGATGAAAAGATGAGTGATTGGGATACCACGTCAATTAATAAAACGTATGCAATTGCTAGCCAATGTTTGAGTGAAAAAAAGAACAGAAGACCAGACATTAAGATGGTATATAGATTTTCACTTTATGGCCTTTTAAACAAATGCATTTTATGTACTGGTGATGGTGGTAGAAATAAATATGATTAACTTTAATCTGTATTTTCACAGGTCCAACAGCATCTGCAGAAGATAATTCTCTGACATGTATTTCTTATTTGATACATGTTTCATGCATGTTCATTTTCTAAAATATCAGCTTTACATTCCAGTTGGACTCTAGCAAACATGGACTTCTGTATCCAGTTGGATGTCATGTCTGCATTCTGAGCTTTTGTGGCCTATATGAAGACTATGTTGATGAAAAGATGACTCCTTTGTTACCACAGCACCGTTTTTTGTGGCACCATTAAAGCCATTTTCTCAAATAATTTGTGCCTTAACCGTTAAAGAGATCTGATAGGACTAAGACCTGGTATCCTAACCCTCAAAGTTATAATACTTCACTCCCATGAGTCTCTCTTTACTAACTTTGGAGAGCAAGAGAACTAAAAATCTGTTTCGGGCAATACATGTTATGTTGTTGCTCTACTTTCTCCACACTTCTGCAGATCTCTGGGTAATCAATATACTTGCTATAATACATCAGGAAACAGACTGACTAGGCCTTTTCTTTTTTTAATGAAAGCAAAAGCATTTCTAATTGTGGAACATGGCTTATATTACTCTTGTCAAGAGTTCAGGTAACTTGCATTAATAATTTGTTCCATGCAATGTACAATAAAAATACTGGCAATATCCATTTGAACAAATTAGCTGAGAATGTATTTCAGATTCATGCAACATTTGGAAACACAAGCTGATGAGTGTTTAGATTAATTTAAAGTTTTCTCAGGATTATTGGTGATATGGAGATCTAAATGGAGATATGTTTTCTTCACTGGATTTTTTTTAGTAAGAATAAATAAGTGCGCTGCAATGTGAATATATAGCAGAGGACAGAAATGGTAGATGTGGGTTCTCTTCTGTCGAGTCATGACATGAGAAGGCATTTATCTTGTTTCTGTTTCCCTACTTAGGAAAAGAAAGTTTTATCCTGCTTTTGTAAACTACTAAAAGAGCTTTGAAACAGATGCTATAACTAAAATATTACATATAAAAATCCATTTGGACTGAAAAGTGTACAGTATAGTGCTATTTTAGGACTAATTTGCATTCCTTTATTTGGGCTAATGACAGAGTTCTTGAAAGCTGATAGAGTGGGGTGGGAGTATTATACAGTGGCAATTTGCATACTTGAATGTGTTAATAAAAATGCAGGTAGAGTAACTCAAGTATAAACAGTTGCATTCAATTTTTAGACTTAAGACCTAAATCAGTGATAACATATTAAAATATTATTGTTTGTAAATGGAAGCTATGACTTTAAATAAACCTTATCTTTTGCATCTACCAGTCATTCAGCTTTTTTCTATTAATGTGGGTATAAAAAATTAAAACTGAACAAGATGAAACTCATGATTGTTGAATAACAGAAGAACAAGTCAGTTCAGTGTTTGTATTTAAAGGATGTGTGGTGGGGGGCAGTTAAATGGAATAAAAGTATGTGATAATTGATATTTGTATCACTAGGACTCCTCTCTTCTAAACTCTTTTTTTAAAATGGATATTTAAAATATTTAACACTAATGTGAGATGAGATGCATTGAGCAAATTGTATGTTGTATTACTTTATTGGTAATGCCAGTTCTTATCACTCAAGTGCTAGCCAGTTTTGGGAAATGTCACTTTATAAAAACCTCCACTGATAAAAGTAGTGGTGTCTGCAGAAAGTGAATGTTGCTCAGGCTGCCTGGGTTGGAGATTCATGCTAAGAACAGAAGTACACAAAAATGAGGAATAGCAGCTTGAAAGAGAGAAATGAAAATGGCACTAAGAGCTAAGCAGAATAAATCTGTGTAGATCCAGAATGACTTATGGCCCTAGGATTTTCAGCAGAGAGAGAGAGACCTAACCAGTTACAAATCCAACCTACAGTAGTTTCATTTAGACTATTTCCTTGGCTTTACTAATGAGACTAGTAATGCTTCTGCTGCCATCATTCATCATAAAGTGGAAACATTACCACATTCACTGCTCCTCTTCTCCCTGCACTAACAAACCCCATCACCTTGTAGGAGGAAATTGGTATGGCTAAACAGAACTTCTTGACAAATGCATGTTAGCTGATCCCAAACAATTCATTAACTCCTAGGTACTTAGAAATACATTCCTTGATGACATGCTCCATGTTTCTGGGTGTCAGAGTTACTGATAGGTCTCCAATTCCTTGAACTCTCTTCCTCCTCTTCTCTTTTAAAGATGGGTATTATAATTATTTGCTGTTTTCTAGTCGTCTGGGGCTTCACCCGACCTCCAAGGTAAGAGGCAATGGATTGAGAACATAACCTGTCCCCTTCACCCTCACCCAGAGCCCTGAAGATGCTTCTAATCTGCTTAGTGTCACCCCTAGCAGTATCAGTGCTCACATGAAGAGCATGGGATAATAGTCGTAGGGACAGATGAAGCTCATCAATTTGTCTTTAATATCTTGAATTCAAGGCTCCTGGCAGGCAACAAGACATCATGAGACAACAAGTCTGGTCACTACATTCCCTCCATTCCCCACAGAAGGGAGTTTCGCCAGCTCTTACCACCATTTGCTGCTTCTTGATGCTGGTGGTATCAGTTCTTCTAGCCTATGACTTGCCTACCTCCCCCAATGGAGAAGGCTCCTGCAATGTCAGAGGCTTTGTACCTGTTCATCTTGGTGGTCAGGTGTTCAGAAGTGGGGTACTGTCTCCTGGCCAAAGGTGGCCAGCTGCCAGCTTGTACCCCCTGATGTTGTCTTCATTTTCTAATTTCTTCTTCACCTGGGCTGCTTCTGTATTCATAGAGGTCTCCCCGTGCATTAAGTCCTTGTGTTCTCAGGTGCCTATCAGTCTACCATAGCCACCTCCCATATCTGGTTCCTGAGGAAATCTACCAGGAGTCACCACTCACACCAGAAATACTCTTCTACCCGGCTGTCTTTGGCAGGAACACACAGGCTACACTCCCTGAGACCTGGGTGGAAGCCTTGAAGGTCTCAGTCTCAGAGGCACTACTTGCACAGGCTCTTTAACCCAGTAAGAAAGACATAATGATAACCAGTATCTGGAATCTGAAGTCATATCAGGCATAAACTTCAACCAGTTACTGTGTTCAGCACAGAAATATTGGGGGAACTATAATCATCTTATCAGAAGCATATAAATGATCTTTAACAATAAGTGAGTTATTTGATTTTTCTGGAAAGTAAGGCTAAGGGTTTCCAAATTGACATTCAAAAAAACCATTTGGCTACAAACATTCTGCAAACATGTCCTGTTCTTTTGCAGAGGAGCAGTAAACACCTTTCTTTGGGTATTGTTGGCCATAAGGTAAATATTATGAGAACAGTTTAAGTACGTGTATTACTGGTAAGGACAATGAGCTCTTTATGTTGCCCTCAGCTACTAATCCATGACTCACTGTGACATGACAGCTACAGATCTGGGGGTTTGACTGAATACTCCAACTGGTGGTGCTTTTGGGTCCTGACCACTGAGCAACAGAGTGCTTTATGCTTTGAGTCAGAAGAGTCTAGGCCATGATCTTGCTTTGAGATCTCTAGACACAGGGGCAGGTGCAAAGCCCTTGTCTCTACCCCATATTCCCCCTTAAGGATAAAACCCACAGCCCTCATGTTTCAGTCAATTCAAACAGTTTTAACATCCCTCCATCCTATACAATGAAAGTTTAAAACATCTCTGCTGTGAAATAAAAAAAAGTCACTTGTACAAGATTTTGGCCTTCATATTCAGCTGCCATCTACAGGTTTCCAAATACTTTATAACCTAGAAAGCTTCTCTTGCATACTGCCATATCAAACAAAATTAGTATCTTGTATTTTTAATGATTTTTTCATAGCTTAATTTTACAATTTTATGGTACTGTTTAGGGAGATTTGTATTCCTTATTTTAATATTTTATTTCCTTTTATAAGTTATTTTATGTCTTACTGTAAGACAACCTGAGCCTTTGTTGGGAAGAGTGGCATATAAATAAGTGTTTTGAATCACGTATATGTTCTTAATATTTAAGTCTTAACAGTTTATCATACATATATGAAACACTGTGTTATGTATGCATGTACATACACACACTATCTATATTAAATCACAACAGCCCTTCCATGATCTGCTAGGTAAATGGCTATAGTCGACGTTGAGTATTGCCTTTATGAACTACATCATGCTCAAATAGTTTAAGGAGTTATCTTTTAATGCCCAAGATTGAAAATACTTGTTTCTGAAACACTGTGTTCTTATGGTATCTGTGCTATTTGCATCTAAAGTTTTTAGAAAATATTTCAGTGCCCTGGCCCTAAAACACCTAAAATCTCTGAACCACCTGGTTTGGAAAAAGTTGCTGAAATTCTGTAGTGAGTGGGAAAAGCAGAATTGTATCTATAGCCTATAAAAACTGTCACCCAATCCTATCACTGCCTAAATGAATACTGACATGGCTCCCAATGCTGCCTATCAAATGAAAAATGTCTAGAAAGAAGCAAAAGGATTGGGAAAGCTAAGGGAGAAGACAGCCCTTCTAGAAAACAGACCAAAGACTCTCTTTCAAGTTCATCTACTAGATAAGACAATTGTTCAAGGACTGCAAGGTTCTAAGACGAAGGAAGTGATTCTCAACCAGGGTGCCACAAGATCCTTTTAAAGGTGCATCTAATCTGCTCTTCCTGCTTTATAGTATTACAATGTATTGTGTAAAAGGGTATTTTTACAGTGCAACTGAATGACCCACATTAGAGTAGATGGCAAGTACATGTTGCAAAGGTTGTCACAATTCAGTTGTCACAAAAACTTTTTCAAAAAGTTACAGAAAGACACAGTAACCCCCTTTGGAAAGTTTCCATTGAAATAAAATATCTTAACCTGTGAAAGGCACGTCTCCCATTACAAAGGCCTCTATTGCTTTATATAGGCAGCTACCTCTTAACTGCCTAGCAGGCCGATTCTCATTTTTAGCAGCAACCAGTCTATTTTATTTCTAACCCACCACTTTTCTCCTTTGGTAACACACACACACACTGTGGTGCTTGTAAACATATGGTGACAATTGTGTCCTTATATGTGACAATTTATGTAGATTTTTGTTCAAAAGATATGGTGGAAAAATCCCAGACAGCAATGAATTATAAACTTCAGTCTTTATTTATAAAGTGAAATTGCAAAACAGAAATTAAAGTACAGTTTTATCTGAAGAATTTGAAGGTGTTTTACATTTAGTACATATAGATCAGAGGCAGAGGTTTCTATAGTCTGTCATCACTTGTAAGTGAATTAACTATCTAAATGGTAGTGGAATTAATAGCTTGATTAGTTCTCTCTCCAACAGGAGTCAAACTATTATTTTAAAAGACCTTCTTTTCCTCATTGTTACCTTTCATAAGTGGGCGATTCAAAAATAATTCTCTCTGTACTTGTCATCTGAATTGTTGAAATAAATATAAGTAAGGTAGAGTTTTTGACTTGCGTGTTAAATTTCTGACATGCATTGTTAGCAGCTTCATCTTTTCCCGTATGCTTTATTAATTCAAACAGCACTTAAGAATGGAGTGTTTAAACCAAATAACATTTCAAGGAACCTCAATCCTAGCTTCTATTAATGCTCTTATTTTGTGTTTTGCTAAGTATTCACTAGGAATTATGTGCCTGTATAGTATTACAAGGTGGGTACTTATTCAGATACAACCATGATAGAAGTTGAATAAGATACTTCTCCCTCTTTTCCTCTAGAAATGGTCCATGATAGGTCAAATTAATGTAGCTGGAATGAATCATTTGGTATGTGTACTGTAAGGTTCTATTCAATTAACTCCATGTTTTGGCTGTTTTCTGTTCCAGGGGAATCTTTAATAAAGGCTGTGGTCTCATCTTTTAGGGGTAGGGTATGGTGGGAAAGTAATCAGTCACACTCCACGCTGCAAGCTCAGAGGGACCTCTACAGAACATGGTGACTGTCAGTCAGTATTTTAAAGAAAATTTAAAAAAGCAACAGGTTGATGTTTGTTTTTGGTTGGGCTTCAAAACAACTCATTAAGCAACTGGGAAAGAGATCTGATACATCTCCCTCCCCCAACATCAGCTGCTTGATGATTTAGAAAAGGGTCCAAATATTTCCAACCCATCCTCCAGAAAGTGTAAAACATTCTTTATAGATATAGAGCTTGTGACAAGGAGGTGGAAGAGAAGCCTGCATGGGTTTTTTCTGGTGCAGGAGAGAAAGAATATCAGTTTAACCAGTTCTAAATTTCTTGACACAAAACTGGAAAGGGGGCTTAGTTTTTGCTCCTCTAGGTATACTAAGAAGTGGATCACATCTACAAAAAGTGTAGTTCAGGAGATCACAGTTGTTTTCTATGATATTTAACATTAAACGTACCCTGTGATTTATTTAAAGAGCGAGACATCTGATAGATGAGTGTAAGGAACAAAAAATAAATTCCAAAAGAAAAAAAAAACAAAACTTCCTGATCTAAAATTTACTTTGGAAAAGCCTAAAGAGTCACACAAAAACTCACTGAAAGGAAGGAAGGGAAATTAACTGATGGTCAGAGAAGTACATGGCAGCACTGAAACAAATATATAAAGGTGTAAAAAAAGACAACTGAAGTAAAACATTTCTATTTTAATAAAATAGATGTTAAAATACTCTATTGCAATCTTTGAATTGTCCAGTGATGTCCCAACAGGTTCAGTAACTAGTCACTGATTCCAATGAAAATAACAGTTGCAGCTAAAGTAAATATACTAGGAAGTAATTATATAAATGTGTCCACCCTAGAAAATTAAATTAAAATACTTTCCCCACTGTGTAAGAATGTGTGACATAGCTATCTTATGTGCATAACCCACCTATGTTATACATATGTGTATAGACATATATGTATAGTAAAGATGTTGGTTATGCTACACTATGAAATGATAAAAGACCTGAAATCCACTTAGCTCTTCAAAAAAAGCTCAAAACACAAAAAAAAGTGTTCCCATTGGTTGGGGATATACCTTATCCCCTAGATTACTTGTCCCACTGAAGCATATTTTAAATCACTGAAGCTTACTTATTAACTCATGTCTAACACCACTGTTTCCCTTCCTTTTATAAAATGTTTATACTTAGTTTTACTGTTAAATAGATTACATCTGTACAAACGAACTTTAGACTCTCCTTTAACAGTTCATTTAGAGAAAAAAAAAAGACTGGAAGACTAATCAGGTTCTGCCAACAGTTTTTTTGTGTTTTTTTTTCTTAAACAGATCAAGTTGGATGTTTCAAAATTACCTTCAGAACATTTTTATCATCACTGCAGTAGGAACTGCATAAGCAGTGGGAAACAGTTTGCAATCAACTGATCAATTTGCACTCAAAGAACTGATTCAGTATCATGAGGTAATACTATTTCAGTGTTTACTAAGCTTAAACTTTTGAGTCAGACTGTACAAGTAATCTAGTTTAACAGCATGGTTGAAAACATTTTGTGCTTTTATAGCAGCTTCATAATCCACTAAAACGTACAGACGTGCAAATTTGTGATGTTTTACATGATCAAACAGTACTTAACACACAAGCTTTACTAGTGGTATAAAAGTAAGAAGAATTTTAGTGCGCTCTCTTTCAAACTTCTCTAAGATTATGTAATTGCACAATATTAGAAATTAATTGGGAGCAGCCAATCATTTCTGTGAAAAAAAATAATCTGGCTATTCCCGAACATCAGCATCAAAATACAATAGATTCTTATTCCAAAATAGAATAGATTCTCATTCAATCTCCTCATCTAAAAATCCTCAAAAACAGGCAGACAGTAAATACATTTTTTTTGTTTTCTGATAGTTAAAGGAAAAAATAAATAATTATTTGGGATGATGATAGTCAGTGTAGTCCTGCAAACCTTCTCATATAGTCTTCACTTGTTTCAGTGAGCTACTTGTAAAAGTAAAGATTTGGAAATCCATACCCACAGTTACCTTTAATTCAACAGTATGAAACTCATCGCAGTATAAGTGGAAACAATATTCAGGATAGAGATTGAGAGAGAGAGAGAGAGATAATAAAGTATATAGCTATTAAACAATGAGCTCAAATTTAAAATAATAGTTTTGAACTGATAATGAACAACTGTTCCACAGCGTATGAACAGTATAAATTCTAAAGTGAGATAAGTGGTGCTTTGGGAGAAAAAAAGCTGTATTTACTAGTGTAGATCAATGTGAAAATTTCAATTCATTAGTGAAGTGGAATTTTTGAGCTCCTACAGTAATGCCTTATTACCTCCATGAGAACAAACTTCAGTCAGTAGGTGTTTCAGTTTCTGCTGGACCCCTAATTAGTCTTCGGATCCCCCTTTTTCCTGCAGGCCCTTTTGGTTTAGGAAAGCTTTGTTTGTGGCCATGTTGTTTTGGGTGAACCTCTTCATAAAGGAACTCAGGAGTTAACTCATCACCATTATCAATTTCAATCTGCCAAGAAAAATGAGAGATTTAACAACTGTTATGGAATTTGTGCTTGAAGTGCTAAAACTATATTCAAACAAATATGAGCAAGAAAGTTCAGGGGAAAAGCTAATTTATTTATCCTAATGCTCTCAACAGATCTGGGGAACTCCATTTGTTTTTGAATCTGTTAGTCATGGAATGGCATACAGGTCTGTGTTTATTTTCAGACAAAGTAACACAAATACTAAAAATAAACTACCCCATGGTGAAATAAACTTCTTCAGACCCAAGCTTTATCATAACATACTAATTATCACCAAAAACCTTTATTCATAAACATTCCATTTAGAAACAACAATATTTTAGTCTGTTTTAGGATTATGGACAGATGAAGCAACTGCATCAATTCAAAAGGAGGCACAGCCTTATGACATATCAGCTTGATATATGGCAATGGTTTTGTGCATCTGCTCTGTACTGTTGTAACTAGAATCTAAACAGTTAAATTTTGCAGGTGTTTCACACAGAGGTAATATTTCACCAGTTTAGCTTCGACTGACTGCAGGAAAGAGCTGGCTCGCACAACTTTTACATCAGATGTGTGCTCGTGTCCCTTTTAATTCAGTATAATTGTATAATATTCTACCAATGTGATAACATGGATTGGCAGTCAGCTTTACAATTCTGAACAACTATTTCAATCAAACTACCCATGGACTTGTGAGCTCAAAATAAAGAAAATTAATATTATTCCCCTACTGCACATAGGGGAGAATGCTAATGTACTTACCTTCCTGATAATCTGCATCCACAACTGACTTTCTACGATTTCTAAAAGTGGGTTCTTGCAACTTGAGTAGAGCATCCGTTCTCGTATACTGCACATATACCCAGGCATAGAGTAGATAAAAACTGCAGAACAGAAACTGGTAAGAACCACTATCTTAAAATCATTACTTAAAAACAGACATATGCACAAAGCAAAAATTTAAGATGAAGGTTGAGTGGGAAAAATATAACACTTTCTGCAAATCTTCAGTTTAATGTTTCACGTGATGGAAAGCTGTTGGTTAATATTTTCAAGGTTTCAGTGCCCAACTGAGGACACATTACAGAGCACCTCATCTGGACAGCAAGTACCATATTTTCTCACTTTCCACAGCCCCACCAGTAAGACACACACCTTGTTTTGGGAAGACAGAATGAAAAACATTTTTTCTAGAGTCATGGCTGAATTCTGACTGCAGAGAATCTTGACTAGCACTGTTCAGGCAACAGCTGAAGTATCCACCCTCTCACAGTGGCTGGCAAATTGGCAGCAGCTGTTGGCTTCTCAGCCAAAAGCTACTACCAATTCTGCAGTGGCTGTGAAAGGGTAAATACTGTAGCTCCAACCCTGAAGGATGAATTCCAGCTCCTGAGGCTGCCAAGGGGAGAAGCACAGCACCTATTTTACAGGACCTCCATGCTTCCATTCCTTCATTACAGTGCATACAATCAGCTTCCCTGTTTAAGGTATACAATCCAGTTTTGGAGGGCTGATTTTTTGGGGGAAAGTAATTGGTATGCAAGAAAAAGTATATAATACTCTCCAAAAATGTATCATGTTCAAAGAGGTCTCAGAGTTTGACACCTAAAAGACACTGAAAATTAGTCTCCTTGGAATGATTTGGCTACTGAAATTGAACAAATCTCTTTTATAGGTCCCTTTCCATTGCATATTACTAAAATATCTAAAACAATCATATAATGTGTCACATATGAAAATTGTCATACCTATGGATTCCAAATAGTCTCCATCATGGGAATGCTTATAGAGGAAAAAATGATAGCGCGCAGAATCCTTTGGAATTCTGTTTGGCAAATCATTAAGCTCAGTATGAAGCGTGCTGGCCAAAACAATGGTTTCATTTTTTATATCAATTTGCTGTTAATAAACAAACATAAATTAGGGTAAATATACAGAGGGCAAACTGCAGAATGTGATATGGAAAAGATTATTTAGAATCCTACTCAGAACAACACATTTGGAAAATACTTTCAGATATGAATATATTCTTCAAATAATACAAAATCTGTTCAACAATTACTGAGTAATGAGTTAAAAATAACTGTATAATTATTTTCTAAAATAGTTAAATGAAGTATTTTGTACTTGCCAGTTGCACATAGTTGATCTGCTTATTCTTCAGTTTTTCCAAAGCCTGGAGAGCTTCTTTAGCTATTGGGAATGCTACCCCTTGCAGAGTCTGATGTTTGGAATCTATACCAACATCTGTTTGTACCTAGAATGAATATATGGATTCAGATTTAAACTATTTTTTTCTGAATATGCATGCAGCCTCTAAATTCAGTGTGTAATATTACAAACGCATCCAGAAAATGACAGAAGTACCAT